>NC_045428.1:249185606-249799606 GCF_902635505.1 Sarcophilus harrisii | reverse complement strand
GTGGTGATTTTCACATAGTAACCTGGTGATGTGGTTACAGAACATGCTGTCCTGCTTACTGTTCTAGTAAGACCCATGATTAATTATTTCTGTGGGGCTCCATGTTGGGGGCAGGTTTGAGCTGGAGTAGGCTTGGGGTAACAATCAGAATCCCATCAGTAAGGAAAAGAAACTCAAAAGACAGCCCTCATTCTCAAAGAACTCACAGTTTAATGGGAGAGAAAACATTCAAACAAGTTATATCCAGGATATATTAGAAATAATCAAGAAAGGGAAAAGGAAAAAAAAGGGAAAAAATTAAAGGGACATTAGGAAAGTTTTTTTTGTAGAATGTCAGATTTGACCTAGGATTAATATGAATTAGGGAAGCATGGGGGCAGAGATGGGAAGGGAACATTCTAGGTTAAATGACTTGGCCAGAGTCACACAGTTTAAGTATCTGAAGCTGGATTTGAACCCATGTCTTCATACCTCTACAGATCTCTGTCTATAGTACCATGTTACCTCTTCTAAAAGAGGGAAAAATTGTGCTTGAAATTTGATTGACTTCAATTTTTCTGATGCAGCTTCTTGGTCATATAATGGCATTTAAAAGTCCTAGTCACCAGAATCCAGTTTTGTCAGACTGATAAGTTACTGAAGATGATGTGTGTTACCTACCATGTTCTTTACCCTATCTTGTTTGCATGACCAGATAATATAAATTGTGTCCCCTTTAACCTTTGGGGAGGCCAGAACATGTGTCCCCTTTAATCTGTGGGAGAAGGGTGATACAGAGTCTCAAGCTCTTCCCTGGGAGGGGCACATCTTTTCCAGACAACATCCTTTCCAAGTTAAGTGGTCTCATACAATTAGAGATCTTGGCCAGGGACATAATCGCCCCTCTATTGAATTGGACATTAGTTCCTTAAACTGCTCCCAGCTCAGAGGCCTGGGTAAGTCTCAATATAGCCTGAGAAGGCTAAATAAAAGGTGATTCTGAACCCCAAATCTTTGCAGACATCCAACAGGATTTTGTCTGCTAAGAAAGTTGTCTTAGTGTATCGTTTTCTTAACCCATCTTTGCCAAAATCCTAATCAGGAAGACCCACTAAGAAAGCTGTCTTGTTAGCAAGCTGTCTTCTTAGTGTAAATAAATCCCATTCTTTGCCACAAACCTCGTGCCTGTATTCACTGGGGTCTGCAAATTCTTTTGCAAAGCCTGCCACTGGCCAAGGGGATCCCATTGCTGTTAGGGGATCTCTTACCCTCAATTCTCGCACCTCATCACAGATACTTTTCATTATGGAGGCAGGAGAATCACATACAGAGAAGCTAGATACCACTGTATTCATATAAACTTTCCTTTTTTTATTATGGCAAAGTAAATCTCCTTTTGTTAACTCTTCAGTGACTTTCCAGTATCTTCTACATTCTTCAAATTGTACCTGAACTAAGAGAGTTCTCTTGTTAGAACTACCTCCAACTGCCACCAACCAAAAGTATTTTCTCCATAAGTTTGTCACAATACTTGAAATTCTGTTTATTAACTCCTTTTATATTCTATTCCTTTGTGACTCTTAAAGGATCTTATTACTTTGGTACAGCAGTTCAACAAATCCAATTCCAATAACTCAATTAATATTGAGAGCAATGATTATTTCTCTCTTCTATTAATAATTAATAAGGAGGGAAATCCAGGTTTTTTTTTCTTTCTATTGTTTGGTTCAAAAGCCAATCTCTGAAGGACAGTGCTGTAAGTTGAAATAACCCCACCTCTAATATTCATTCTTTCATTTTTTAACTATCAGAGTTGATTTCCATCTATCAGTATACCCACTCTTCCAAGGGCATATACATGTTGATTGGCTACCATGATTCATGATTCATTCTGGTTTATAAGAGAAAGTCAAATGATCATCCTTTTATTAATTACTAGTCACAATTAACAAAAATAATTATTAATTTCCCAGAAATCATATCTATTAGACTATTCATATCTCACAATATTCCTTAAATTTCTATTACGTTTAGAGACTTGCGCTGGCTTCTGGGAAAAGTTTAAAAAAGTAAAATAAGTTTTCATGGTTTAATCTATTGTATTTCCTATAACTTCTATTTTAAATTTTTCCCACTTTCCTGAAAACACTCAACACCACCAATATCCCCTTCTTTTGGCAAATGACCTTATTTTTACCTTAGAGTGAAAATTTAGGCCACATAAAGAGTCTTTTTATTCTCCTACTCCAAATCCACTCTATAACTTTATCCGTTTTCTATTCCTTTGCTAGTCTCAGATAATGATGTGTTCCTGTGTTTTATAAAAGCTAATCCCTTTATTATTATTATTATTATTATTATTATTATTATCCTCTCATCCTCCTCATTTTCTTTGGGAGCTTTCTTCATTGACCATTCTCTCTCCTTCATATTCATTCCCTTCTTACTAACTACTTCCTACAGTTTTTTTTTTCTGCTGCCTACAGACATATTCATACATCTTCTATGCTTATGGAGTCTTTTGCTAGTCTTTTCTCCAACCCCTTTTAAGAAATCTCTGGTGTCATTCTTGGCAATCTTTAAAAAAGTTTCAAGGAGAGTAGCCTCCAGCCATGTATAATCTAGCCATTGTAAAAGTGGTTGCTAAACTGAAAGAATTGAACATTCAGGAGTTGTTTGAAAAGAGGATGCAAGTTCTGGCTAGTTTCTCTTTTGGCTGTAACTTCTCAAGTGACAAGATAACATTTTAATAAGAGTTCAGAAAGAATTACTCTTCTCTGCCTTAATGAAATGGCAATAGGGATTCCCCACATGGTGTATGGCCTCAACTAGCTGGTGCTTGTACCAATACACTTGGAATTGCCCTTTGACTTTTTCTTGGGTTCTATCTTCTTCCAGCAACATCCTTTTGGGGAGGTAAATCTTGAAAGTACTTATGGGATGAAAAAATTATCACTTGGGGCAACTGTATACAACAGCAACAACAGGAGGAGTGGATTAGTTCCAAGGGAAGAATTGTCAGTGGAGAAAAACTTCAGGAAAAAGAATCCACTTGGTGTTTCAATAGAAGATGAAGAGCAAGATGGTCAATTAGTAGCCTTGTAAAAAATGTCCCAACAATGCTTAAATATTAATTTTCCAATTTATTTTATTAGTTGTGATAACTTAATCACTGTCACATTTTTTTCCCCTGAGGTAATTGGGGTTAAGTGACTTGTCCAAAGTTATAGCTGGGAAGTATTAAGTGTCTGAGATCTGATTTGAACTTGGGTCTTTCTGAATTCAGGGCTGGTGCTCTATGCACTGCACCACCTAGCTATACCGTCACTATCATTCTTTTGTGTTTTAATAATCCTTTTTTTAAATGAAAACAGACATGTTTTATATCTGATTTGTATTTGTATGCTGAGTACCTCTTTATTTCTCCCAATTTTGCTCTTTTTGGGGGGGGAGATAACCCTAGCTTAGAACCAAAGTAACATTACTATAATTAATAATTTTATTTTTGGGAAGCTGAAGTAAGAGTAAGGATCCATTGAATGTGAGAAATTAGTATCTTCTAGAGCTGAATGCTGGGCAAGCCAAGATGGCAAGTAAAGAACAGGAGTTGGTGTTGATTGCCAGAAACCATGACGTATGCTCAGTGATACCTAATACCATGACGCTATGGTAGATTCTCCCTCATCCCACCACCACCCCCTCAGCATAAAAGATTTTTTTCACATCCTCTATCCAGAAAAGTTCTCTGGGGTCCTGCAGATACCTCAGCATGACCCTTTTCTCATGTCAGAATTCAGGCTCAGAATAATCCACGTGGCACAGATCTTATATAAGGCAGAAATCAAAGTTTCTCCTTAAATATAACCATGGAAATTCAATTCAAAGGGATATTTTATAAGATTCTTAGAAGTTATCATTTTCGTTGTATTTTTAAAAAGCCACGTACCATTAAAAATGAAATTTTGGGGGGAGAAAGCAATTAAGAAAAGATTAAAAATAATGAAAAATTAAAATTAAGCTTCTTGCTCAGAGATATTCTGATTCCCACCCAGCCCCCAAAATACGTGTAGCTCTCTCTATAGACTTTCAGAATTTGAAGAAACCAAATTGCATGGCCCCAACCATTCCTCTGGATCCCTGCAGTCCCTTATAAATTAAGCTTCAATATGCTTGGCTTGTGGCACTAGACAGCATAATATCTTGTATACAACGCTTCATAATAGATCAAATATGCTTATCTCAATGCTCCTGGTGATGCCCTTAGAATGCCATGGGTGGCAAAAATACATCAATAATAATATATTAGATGTATCACTCTGCATCACTCTGCAAATCATGGCTTGACTGGCTGTTTCTGTGACTACAGGTGTAAACGGCATATGGCATCTATTATAGTAATAAAACCAAAAAAATATGCATAATAGCAAACATATTGGCAATAGCAAATAATTATTAAAAAAAGAAATTTTGAATAGATTAATCTTTCCAGTTGAAGGGCATCCAAATATATGCCAGGGGAGATTCCTATATCAAATACTATGTGTAGAGACAACCACTCTGCTGAAATACTATGGCTCTAGCTCACCATTTTCACATTAATTGAATGGAAAATAATTGAACAGAGAACAGGAAAGAGGAAATGGATTTTGGCAAGAGCATTGGTTTACTCTTTTTTTGTTTGTTTGTTTAGTTTACTCTTTTTTAAGCAACAACTGGCTTTGTATCACAAGGATTGGAAGTAACAGATTTGGAGGGGAGCCTAGAAACAGGATTAACAATTACAAGGTCATTGTAATAGTGCAGAGGAGGTTTGATGAGGGCCCGGATTATGGTTTTGTTCTGTTTTATTAAGAAATACTTCTCTGTACTTGTCTTCAGTTAAATTTGTCTTTAAAAATGGTATTATGACTATTTTAAGAGGTCATCATGTTAGGTCTTATTCCCCTTCCCCAAATTAAAAATCTCAGCAAGTAGCAGGATGCATGCCTTTCACCCTTAGGGTTTTCTTATATTCTGCCTTCCTTGCTGATTTCTGAGTAAGATCCCTGAACTTGAACATTCTGTTGAATTGTTCTTAGCCTTTTTGTTGAATGACACTGTCCTGCAGCACCCCAAATTGGAGGTGTAAGACTGCCATTGCTTTCACTGGTATGATTAATATGGGTTGTGACCAGACTTGTAAAAATAGTTCCTCAGCTTTGTAATTTGGGAGCAATGCAAATTTGTGGTGTTAATTCCTTCTCTTCCATTTCTTTTACTGGGTAGGAAGAGCTCATTTACAGTTTCTAAGTGCTACATTCCACACATTTGCCCAGTTGGGGACAGAAGGAGATGTTTACATGTTTCATGAAACTAGTTTGAAAATGAACAAACACAAATGCTGCATTAAACAGGAAGATCTTAGGCCTGGATGTCAGAAGAATTGAATTCTAGTCTCAGCTCATCAAGTATCTTGGACAAATCATTTAATGTCTTCAATGACTCAGTTCCCCTTCTTTATCAAATGGGATAGTACCCAGTCTACTTATCTCCCTGGGATTGCCATGACAGTCTTATTATAGCTTCTATTTCTATAGCACTTGTAGCTATTTTAGATACTTCTCTCTTTGAATCATATAAGGGAATGTATGTAAAAAAGATTTTGGAAGTTCAAAGAAATATTCAAATATAGAAAATATTTCCAGAGTCTCTGAATAGAGAACAAATGATGACATCATGTACCTTGACCCAGGTTGCACAGCAAGTTCACCACAATGTTTATAATCTTTTCTCGTTCTTTTTTAGAGTACAGCTCTGATTGCTTTTCTATTATTGTCCAGGAGGAGTAAACCTGAAAATAAGTGGTAGGTGAATCAATAAGCTCTTCCTTCCTAGTTCCCATGTCTGTTATTTGCCATTCATTGTCTCCCAGCCAGTCTCTCCTTCCCTGCAGATGCTTATTGCTGAAATATTTCACAGGGAATGGTGTAATCACCAGGCCTTAAAATATTGCTACCTTTCTGAAACAAACACTATTATCACTGGAGAAAACAATTCTGCTCTCTTGATGACATTTTAGGTGATGGGAATAAATGTGTCTTTGCCACAGTCTTTCAGCTTCTTGAATTTCCTACCTATAAATCAGTTGAAGATGTAATTTGAACTTGACTACTTAGAAAGACATGAAGATAGAGAGGATGAGCTGCTCCTCAACATTTAATATTGAAGGACAAGTTTGCCCTAATAGCTAAACTACTTTTTTTATTTGATCTATTGGCTTTAAATATATTCTACTGCAGAGGTACTAGATAGAGGCATGATTACAAGCCTGATTTTAATAAGGAAAATTTTTCTGCATTCTTGATTTGTATCTAACATAATAATGGAGATTTTTTTTAATATAAAGCAATGCAGTAGTCAGTTCCTTTATTTGAATGCTAATTATAATCTCAATATATGAATTAATTATGACTCCTATTGACTATGCTGATATTGTTTAGAAAAATTATCTCTCAGGTCAGATGAAAAGTTTTGACTGTGCATGAAAGACTCAAATGATTTGTTCTGGCAAAGGTATTAATATTCTTTAGGGTAAGCTTTATGAAGAATTAAAACCAAATTAAACCTAGAAAAGGGGCTAGCCCTGCTGACTTATTCATTTAAAATTGAAAGTGGAAAGTTCCTTCTTACTTAACATATATTTGGCAAATGTGGAACCAAGTCTGACCTACCCTTTCTTTGAGATTTTATGAAAGTCTGCTCAGAATGAATTTCTTATCAAACCAGAGGTTATTAGGATCAAATTAGAGTAAGGTTTTGTGTAAAGATAGCGATCAGGGTGGAGTAGAGATCCCATATTTACTTAAGCAAAATTTCAGTCTTCTCAAATTGAAGCTACCCATCACAGATGTAGAGGGGGTACAAACAAACCCTTAATCAAATTTGGAGGGTTGATGTATTTTGACCAATAGCTAAAGGAATTGTCTTGGGATTGGCTGAAGGAATCAGACATATTTCTGGGTCCATGTACATTATACATCAAACCAATTTAGAATCACATTCTGCAGTGCATAGGAAAAGGACAAGGGGAAGGCAGAAGATAGAATGGATAGATATTATCATAAGAACAATAAACATAAGCTTGGACAGACTGAGAGAAAGTACAGGATGGATGGGCCACATATTCTGTGGTCCATGGCATCATGGAGAGTCAGACTGAATAGCAACAAAATTCATTGGTGGATAGAAGACAAGGCCTGGAGTCATGAAAGTCTGAGTTCAAATCTGACATCGGACACTTATTAGCTATATGATCCTTGGCAAATCACTTAATCCTGTTTGCCTCACTTAAATCCAATTCACTCACATATCATGGCACATCATCCATCCCCCTGATGTTATGGTCCTCTTTGAGAATAAAGGATAAGTTCTGATGGACCAGGCCATCCTCAGCAACGAGATCAACCAAATCATTTCCAATGGAGCAGTAATGAACTGAACCAGCTATGCCCAGAAAAAGAACTCTGGGAGATGACTAAAAACCATTACATTGAATTCCCAATCCCTATATTTATGCACACCTGTATTTTTGATTTCCTTCACAAGCTAATTGTACAATATTTCAGAGTCTGATTCTTTTTGTACAGCAAAATAACGTTTTGGTCATGTATACTTATTGTGTATCTAATTTATATTTTAATATATTTAACATCTACTGGTCATCCTGCCATCTAGGGGAGGGGGTGGGGGGGTAAGAGGTGAAAAATTGGAACAAGAGGTTTGGGAATTGTTAATGCTGTAAAGTTACCCATGCATATATCCTGTAAATAAAAGGCTATTAAATAAAAAGATAAAAAAAAAAGAATATCACACACACACACAAAAAAAAAGAGAATAAAGGATAAATAGAAACCTCTGTGAATAAAGCTGGCCCACAAACTGGAATTGGTCCTTCCTTCCTTCCTTCCTTCTTTCCTTCCTTCTTTCCTTCCTTCCTTCCTTCCTTCCTTCCTTCCATTTCTTCCCTCCTTCCATTCCTTCATCTTCCTTCCTTCCTTCTTTTCTTCCTTCTTTCCTTCCTTCCTTCCTTCCCTTTCTCTCTCTTTCCTTTTCTCCCTCCCTTCCTTCCTTTTTTCTTCCTCCCTTCATTCTTCCTTTTCTCCTTCTCTCCTTCCCTTACTCTCTGCCTCCTCATCTGTAAAATGATCTGGAGAAAGAAATGGCAAATCATTCCAGTATCTTTGCCAAGAAAATCCCAAATGGGATCATGAGGAGTTGGACCTGACTGAAACAGCTCCTCCTCCATAACAACAGTAACAATAAAAACATTTTTATAGTAGAGTATAAGTTTCTCTCAAGAAACTTGAGACTAGGGAATGACTAGTTTTTGTCTTTGTCTTCAGCCTTAGCAAAATGCCTAGAATTCCCCCCATCACCACTTTCCTAGCATAATATTGCATACATAGTAGGCGTTAAATAAATATTCAACTGAATCATTCCTTAAATGAATTAAGGAAAGGTTCAGGCCTTTCCTTCAGCCTTACATGACTGTTGGGGGAATATCTACTTCAAGCATGTGAAGACTTTCCCCAACAGAATGGGTGGATGAGAACAATTTTTTCCAATAATATGGGTACAGATATAGTTTAAATTTTTATCACCTTCCTTTCCTTTGTTATTGGTATATGGCACAAATCCCACAAATGTCCTGTAGTAAATATCCTTAACTCCAAATAACTTGAATAGTAGTATTGT
Source organism: Sarcophilus harrisii (assembly GCF_902635505.1). Lineage (NCBI taxonomy): Eukaryota > Metazoa > Chordata > Mammalia > Dasyuromorphia > Dasyuridae > Sarcophilus > Sarcophilus harrisii. The sequence continues at coordinate 249,790,894 of NC_045428.1, read as the reverse complement.
CATTGCCGTTCTTCCCAGCTTTGCTAGTTACTGGTGGTAAAATTTTGAACAAGTCAAGCCTCAGACCCTTAGTTTCCTCATTCAATGGAACATAAAATGATAGAACATTTTTTACTATATAGGATTAGGGTATATTTAAGCGATTTTTAAATTTTCTTTTAGTTCTAGATGCTATGATCCTAAGTAATCACTTCTGTAACAAGAGTATTAGTATTTAGTCATCATTTATTTTCATTGTTACCCTTTCATCTCATTTCTAGAACATATTATTTACTTTGAGATGAGGAAGGCATAGTTGTTGGGGAACTGGTTAGCATCCAAATCACAAATGAAGCTCATACATAGTTGTGACATTTCTAAAAGCTCAAGGGTATTAAGCACCTCACTTCACTTCGTTGTATCCAATTCATGACTTAGACAACCAGATGGGACAACCAGATCCTGAAGTAGTCTTAACAGATTTCTTTTTGAGTCTACAGGGTGACATGGGATAAACATGAGTTTATCTCTTTTTGAAAGAATATAGGCTAAAAAGCAGGTGTTTGCTTGTGAACTTTTCCAGGAGATTCTGAATGACATAGTATAATATTTACTAGAATTTTTAATGCATCCTAGGGCCTTATGCTTTTGGCTTCTTGCCATTGGAATTCAGGCATCAGGATTCCAATTAAGAATCATTTAAAGCATCCTACCTGGTTTGTAACAATAGTCTGGTGATATCGAGGCTTTTTTGTTTTTGTTCAGGATGCATTTACCAAAGTTCATATCTTGATTTTATTTTGCTACTGCACCTTAGTTTTAATGACTTTCAGATACTTGGATCATGTGGCTTTGTGAGGTAGCTGTCACAGAGAGTAATGTCCTTACACCTTAACTCAATGTGACACTCAAAAGGTGAAAAGCAATTGAAGAATTGTAAGCCAAATTCTCCTCCCTCAGGTGGGCTACTTTCTCTGCTAGGAAGCATAGTGAATAAACTCCTGGGTCTGGAGTCAGGAAGGTCTAAAATTAAATCTGACCTCAGATAATTTACCAGCTTAATCACTTAATTACTGCTATGTATAATAAGCACACCTATTATGTATTATATTATTATGTAATACCTATAAATACTCTACTGTAAAATGGGGATCATAATAGCACTTACTTTATATGGTTGTTATAAAAATTAAGTGAAATAATATCTGTAGGATCCTTAGCACATAATAAGTGCTTAATAAATGCTTATGGACTGAGGTTTGAGTTGATGCACTGAGGTCCCAAGTACATGAGGCTAAATAGTAATTGGACTATACTCTACATATGATTGGATAAAGAATGGTCCCTGCCCACTCTCTGTGCAAGTCCTGATGTGTTGTACAGGAAATGACGATTTTTGTGGGTGGAGGCAGAGAGAGGAACAGGAAGAGAAGCTGGGAGAGATTGGGCCTGGAGTCCATTCTCCTGGCTGCTGGTCATGTGGCTGCGGGTCTAGCTAGCTTCTTGACTCAGCTGCACACATCACTATCGCCGATTCTCTTCCACCTCCAATCCTTCTTCACTGAGAATAAAGACTGACGATTTTCCCCTAACCTGAACTCCGGACTCCTGCTGATTTTAAAATACGCGATCTTCACAATTCCCCTACCCCAAAAGTTGTTGCTAAATTGAATACAAGATATCTTGTTTGTTCTTTAGTTTCTTCACTATGTAAAACCAAAGTTGATGGAATATACTATTAAGTCTGTCCGCAGTCATAAAACAATAAAAAGGAAGGAAAGCAACAGTCTCTGCTCTCAAAGATCTCATATTCTAATGTGGGAGATAGCATGCAACCATCTATGTACATTTAAACTATACATGGTGTTGCATTAAGCTTTTATTAGCTTAAAACTATTCAAGTGTTTGAAAGATAATGTATGAAAGGTAATCTGAGATGGGAGATGCTAGCATGGGGTGATTGTGAAGGATTCTTGCAGATGAGAGGATTTGAGCTAAATCTTGGGAAGCTAGAAGGCAGAGAGACCAGGAGAATGAGACTGCCAGGCATGGAGGACAGCTGGTAAAGAATCTTGAAGAAAGTGCCTGTATTGCAGTATTCATTAAGTTTCCAACAAGACACTGAGCCAGATAGGGAATAAATGTACCCTGTGTTCTCCTGGGCCACTGTACGTGTATCCCCAGCTCTCCTTCTTTGTGCCTCAATACTTGATTATGCAGACTAGCTTCCGTCTCCACCTGGAAAAGGGAGACAGAAACTCTAAGGGCTGGCATTGCTGCTCTGCAATACCACCAGGTCTTTGATCAGGGAGTAACTGTTTCTTTTCAGCAATGGAAGAAGAGGAAATCCTGTTTGTTGCAGTGTAGAGAAAAAAATAAGTCCATGACTGTTGGAAATGCCAAATGTGGCATCAATTAAATGTATTGGGAAAAAGGGGGAAAGTGTGTCTGGACAGAGGAGGAGTTTGGGGAGGGGGGAGGTCAGGAAGAAAAATCACCCAAGACACAGCTCACAGTGATGAAAATAAATGAACTCTTTTCTTCTCTTTCTCCAGCTGCTATCAAAAGACACTCACACTTCTCATAACTTTAATTCCCAGTCCTAAGTGTGGAGGATGGTAGTTTTAATGGTTCAATTTGAGTGCTTCTTTCTCTTTCCAGTGTTCCCTGCATCAGCTGTTCGGAAATGAGTTAATAATGTTAAATTGAGTTGAATTTAATTTATTTAATTGTTCTGCCAGTTCCTGGCCATTCATGCATTTTTTTGAAGAGCTCTCAAAACCACGATGGAGCCCCAGTGCTCTAGGAAAAAAAAAAATTGAGCTACCTAAATCTGAATGGAGTTAACTTATCTATTGCAATTGTTCTGTTGCAGGCTGTCTCTTTATACCTGGAAAAAGGAAGTATGAGGTTTCTTTTATATGCTCTGTATGCAGCAATTAGTGCAGTGCAAGATACAGGATGGGATTGCTTCCTCCAGTCAGTCAAAGCAGTGACATAGAGCAACATCATATGGAAAACTGTAAGTGATAAAACAAGAAGAAGAAAGGGGAAAAATCCAGTTTCCATAGCAACTCAGCATAGTCTAGCTAGGAAGATGAATGTAAAAAAAAAAAAAAGTTCCAGTTAAAAACCAATTAGCCACCTTGTCATCAGTATCTTCACATGTTTGAAACTGTAACTATGTGAGCTAACGCTTTAAAAAATAGTCTCTTTTGAACCTCATTTTCCACGCTGCTATGAAAATCTTGGTGATTAATTCATGCAAAACATGTAAACTTCAGTATGGAGGCTTAAAGGTTCTCCACTGATGAATAGCAAGATGCAAAATCTCTGTTAAATAAACTCATTTTAGCATTTGTGTATGCAAGAGACTTTTCTGTTAATGATCTGACCTTGATATGGTGGTTCAAAACATTAGCTACCTCAACAATCATTCACAGGTGAAAATAGTGAGGCCCAAGGAGATGAGAAGACCTGTCCAAAATCTTCAACTTTATACTATAGTAGAGCTTGGACTAGCTTTATGTGCCCTGACTCCTGAAACTTGCATTTAGAAATCCAAAGAAACAACCATGAAAGTTATTTTTCTCTCATTATTAAAAAAAATGAAATGTTTTAGAACTTGCAGTTATTGCAGAGGAGACATCATTCATATTATAGGGTCAGATCATCAAGGAATTTATCAAATACTTTATATTTAGAGCATATTAAAATATCAGGTATGGTCTCAAAGGAATTTAGTATATCAATGAGTTCTTCATTCATTGAGAACAACAACTGGAGTTGCTGTCATGATTTTCTTTTAAGTTACCATATCCTGTTTCCTCAAAATCTGGAGCTAACTGGCAACTAGTCGATTTTATAGAGAAAAGCAGATACTCAGGTAGATGTGATTTCTCAGCGAAGTCAAGTGGATCAAGTTGATCTTGACTACTGCTCTTTTCATTTGTTGCAAGATAAAAGCTGTAATGTTGTCTTGACATCTCCATTTGAAACGTCATCATTATGCATGGAAAGATGATTCTGAAACTCATTTTTAGAATAATAGAAGTTTTTGCAACAAAGAAAGATGCATGTGGTGGATATATTCTGAAAGGATTGTTCTTCATGGTGATAAAACTGTTCTAGATCACTGAAAACAATATTGCAGTCACTCAATTCACATTTGTATCAAAGATTCTCATGTTTTTGTTTGTGATACTCTGGGTATCTGTATCACCATGAACTTCCAACAATCTATTTATCTTTAATAGCATACCAAAGAACATAATTAGTTCAAGGCAAAGCATTTAGTAAAATGGCGTTGTAAGAAAAGTAGCAATACAACATTTGTCCCATAAATCTTTGGTGCATCGTCCCATAAGCATCAGTGGGAAGAAGGAACATGAATAGAAAATGAATAGAATTCCTTTTAGTCAATTGTCAGTAAACATTTATTAAATAACTTCTATGTTCCAGGTACTATGTTAATTTCTAAAGATACAAATATGAAAAATAAAGATGGTCCCTGCCCTCAAAGAGCCTACAATATAATGAGGGAAGACAAGATAAAAAAGTATGAAAAGCAAAGTGGTGGGAGGTCTTTGGCATGGTAGGGAAAAGTTCAGGAGTTCATTTAGGTAGAAAATGGGGACACTTTGCCCTTTCTTTAAATGAAGGCTTAGAAGTCATGACTCTACCTTGTAATCAGAGGACAGAAGACCCTGATGAGATACTAGGGCTTCTTGGGTCTTTTAGCATGATGAGATTTCCCAATATGAATGCTGTTGTTTGTGCTTCATTCTCAAAGGGGAATGTGTTGTTATGACTTCCTAGTGAACTGGATTTAAGTGATGGAAGGCTAATTATCAGCCTTATACTGTTCTCCTTTTTAAGCTAAGATCTTTCCTAGGTTTCCATTTGACTGAGGCAATGCCCATTCAGTGATTAATGCTAGGTAAGGAAATCCCAAAATGGCTAGGGTACAAATATGAAGGGGTATTTTTAGTGCTTTGGGGTCAATAATTGTTTTCCTATACTGATGCATGGGAATTGCTCTCATTAGTTGATACCAATCTTGTAAACTCTGATGCATGAATTTATTCCCCATCACTCTCATTACTTTTGTTAAGCTCTATTCCATAGGACTCAGCAGGATAATGCTTTATTAAACATTGCCAAACACCTATTTTCTCCATCACTAGATTCTTACTAAGAGGAAATTTTTGGATGGGGTATTTGACCCCTTAAAAAGGCAGAAAAAATCCTTACTCTTTCTCTTAGAGTTTGGCCTCTGAGGTCTCTCATCTCCAGAGTGAGCAATTCTTAGCCTCAGGCACCCAACTCTTTAGAATAAAGGACAAATGCCAGCTTTTTAGTGCCATAGGTTTATTCTTCTTCTAACATTGCTCCCTTCCCCTACCCCAAAGAAAAAAAAGAAAAACACCTCTTTCCGGTACAAGATTTGGTCTCTTCTATCAGAGCTTTTGTCCTGGTATATGATAAGAATTCAATATAGTTTCAACATTTTTATATCTGGAATGGCTTTATTTGTCTGAGAACTATCAAAATAGTTTGAATGGCTTGTAGTTCCTCAGTTATTAATCATTAAGCATCTCCTATAGATGGGGCATGAGGCAATCTAAGGTAATCTAAACTTTGGCTTTTATGTGAAGATGAGGATTATCCTTTTGTGAAAGGGCTTTCACTTACATGATTCCATAATCAAATGCTAATTCATAATCTAGCACCTAAATTACTAATAGTGCTTTTGTTACTTTTCCAGTTTCTATACATCAAAATAGTCTTTCAATTCCCCCAACCCATATTGCATCATTTGCCAATTCTTGTCTATTCTCCTTTCATAACATCTCTTAAATCTGTCCTCTTCTCTCCATTCACCTGACCTTTATACTTGTGGATACCTGTATCAACTTTTTGCTTTGCTTTTGGATGATTTCAATAACCTCCTGATTTATCTTTTGTTTCTATTTTTTTCTCTCTCTAAACCATTTTTTACACAGTTGTCAACATTATTTCCCCTACTGCAGGTCTAATATTATCATTCTTTTACTCAAAAATATCCAGTAGCTCTCTATTTCTTGTAGAATAAAATATAGCCTTTTCAATTTGATATTTAAAGTCCTCTTCTGTCTGGTTCCAGTTTCAAATCTCTTATACTCATGTTGAAAATCAAAATGGACCATTGTTGTCCTCACTTAATATTGCTCCCTCTAAATTACCTGTATTTGTACAAACTATTTCTCCTTCTTGAAGTGCTTGGTAGCTTAGTCTCCCTGTGATCCCATTATTCTTGGAAGCATTTCTATTGGCCAGATACCTCCCATAAGGGACTACAAGTACATTGTTAGAGACCTCTAAAATTCCTGCCATGATTATTGCATATCATGCTAACGATCTATGAAATATTACTCTAAAGTCTGTTTAAGAAAGCATGGTATAGAAATTCAAAGTCAAAAAACCTGAACTCAAGATCTGGTGCTGTCTACTTAGGAGGGTAAGCAGGTTAATTCACCTATATATATGTCTGTATGTCTTCAATTTTTCAGTGTCTCAGTATTTACAGAAGAGTACTCAAAACTTCATTAAATTAAATATGTTCACTGTCCATGGTATCCACATATTGCTTGATATGTGGGCAACTTGGGGACTGAATATGTACTTAATAATTATACATTTTTCAAAATCTGCACTTGTCTTCCACTCCAGGCTTTGGAAATTATCTATTCATTAATTCCACATTTGAAAAGTCCTTCTTGGGAAAATCTGGTTCATAGTGCCCAGGAGAGGTTAGGTAGTTCAATCTTTCCACTGGCAAAACTCACCATTCAGTGAGGCTTAAAGCATACAGGTGCTCCTAATAAAATAGGAAATGCTTTCCTATTAGTAATGCAGTCCACTAGATCCCTTTGTCTCCAGATCCCTTTGCTGATTCAAAAAAATGTGTTGTATTGTGCTTTCTTATAAATCCAATGTGTCTCTAGGGAGAATATTATATTTCAGTAAATGGACCAAAAAAAACCCTGAATTTGAGATGTGGGATTTGAGAAGGATTTTATATCACCACAATGAAATTTCTTGTATTCTTCCAATGCTATCCTCCCCTCCTCCACTCCCACTTGAGAATTACAAAGCTGAATGTGCTGCCAATAACCCACAAACCCTGAGTGAATTCTTGGCAAATAGAATGACCCATTTTCCATGCAATGGTCATAATCATATCTAAACTAGAAATTTTCTAATGAGAAAATGAAGGAAGATGAATGACAGGTGGCCTTAAGATGAGATATTCCTTAAGACCAAGGGTAAATATGAATGTCCATTTAAAGGGGACTTATAGTTGCTGTGATTCAGAACAATTGGATGTTGTGACTCTTATTTGCCTCTCACCTGCCACAATCAATCAATTGCCAAGTTTTATTGATTCTTATCTCCTGTTACATTTATCACCTTTGTCAGTTTCTTTGCATTCAGATGACCCTTAGACCTCTTCCTATGAATGAATGAATTAAAAGCATGGTTTAAGTGTTTCTTATGTACTAGGCTTTGACTATTTTCAATAGTCACCTATTTTTTCTTCTTGACTCAAGAATCTCCCCTCTCTAAATCATTCTCTCCACAAATGGATAAAATGATATTAATAAAGTTCAGATCTGACCACATCACTTTTGTCCTCAAGAAACTCCACTCATTCTGTAATTGTTTAGAGAATTAAATATGAATGCATTCATTTGGCATTTGAGGATGTTCACAATCTGACTCTAGCCTATAAATATTTCCAGGCTCATTACACCATATTGCTTTCCCTCATGTACTCTATGTTTCAGAAAAATTGGCCTACTTTTTTGTAGCTTGCAAATAACATTCCATACCCTCTCATTGTATACAAGTTGTCCCCTTGTTTGTAATGTAAGAATCATCCCCCCTTTGCCCATAATGAATTTTCTCTTTAGCTCTATCTTTTAGATTCCCTAACTTCCTCTAAATTTCAGCACAAATATCCTCTTTCAAGAGGTTTTTCCTGATTGCTCCAACTGCTAATTTCCTCTGTTATTACCATTACTCACTTTGCATATATTATTCCATATATTTTGTATCTACTTAGTTGTTTCCCACCATTAAAATGTAAACTAAATAAAAAAAGGAAGAAAGAAAGAAAGAAAGAAAGAAAGAAAGAAAGAAAGAAAGAAAGAAGGAAAGAAAAAGAAAGGAAGAAAGGAAGGAAAGAAGGAAAGAAGGAAGGAAGGAAAAAATCATTGAGAACAAGTATTATTTCCTTTTGGTCTTTATATCCACCAAGGTTAGAACAGTGACTGTTCTTCAATGCATACTCAATACTGACTGATGTATTGCTTAGGGGATTTGGAACAATGGTTCTAGTTCAAGTGATAGATCATTAGGAAAGAGAGAGAATTATGCAAAATATATTTTCTCATCTTTAACAGCGTTTGATATTTATATAGTATTTAAAGATTTAGAGAGTGCTTTGCATATATCATCTTCTATGATAATTTCAACAACCGCTGAGGGGAGTACTCTAGGTATTATTAAGTCTAGGTACAAGGAGGTTATCAGTCCACGAGCAGAGAGCTAGTGAATGCCAGAGTAAGAATTCCAATACAAGTCTGCCATGCTTCCAGAACCATCAGTTTTCATGTTGTCTTTTTGGCTGCTGATCCAGGAAAAAAAAGTACTTTGACTGGCAGAATGTGGACTGTGGCTTTATATGCTAAACAAGAAGAGAGAGCTATTGATAATGAGAACAATCACATCATGACAGTCATTCCTCCTGGATGTACTCCTTAAAAGCCAGTGACATATGGTGATTTGGCCAACGTATCCATTAAGCCACCTCCTTTAGTTGGATTCCAAGTCTTCCTGAAAACATCTTGTTTTCACTAAAAGAATAAGTAGATCTCTGAAGAACAGGGACCTTTTTGAGGTCAAATATTTTACTTAGAATAAATGAATAAGAAGAATTATGATATGTGTTTATAGTTAGTACATGAGCATTAGTTTTATAAAAATTAAATATATACACATGTAAATATATTTAATGTGATATTCTATATGCATATACTATATGTATAAACACATACACATAGTATGGATATGTATATATACATGCACATATATATGCAAACTAAAACTGAGAGAGTATAGAGAAACTTCCTTTATGATGTAGCTTTTGTGCAAATTACAGTCTTAGAGAATTCCCTGGGTCATTGCTAAGCTTGCTAATGTGTTTTTAGAAGAGGAATTAGAATTTAGTTCTTCCTGATTGGGAGACCATAGGAAACCACTATACTAAATTTCATTACCATGAATATGTCTATGTTTATTCAGGTTATTTATTGGAAGGTCAAATACTAATTCTGAAGGTTAAGTACCTTGACCATAATTGAGAAGATGGAATTTATTGGAAGAGACCCTGAAGTTGGGAAATATTAATGGCAAAAGGAAAAGATGATAGCAGAGGCTGAGATGGATTGGAAAGAGACTCTGAGAGACTGTGGAGGAGAGAAGGGCTTGGCCCATCTTGTCCATGCAGTCACAAAGAGTTGGACATGACTGAATGATTGAACACTATTTATGTGTGATATGTATGTATATGTATTTGTATCTACAGGTTGCAACATATATTTTTATATATAAAACATATTTTTATATATACCCAAATGTGTGCACATGTATATACATGGCAATAAGAATGTTGGTTAGAAGGCTCAGAGTCTAGAAGGGAACTCAATATTAGTTCTGGTATAGACTAGCCAATAATTTATTGCAGGCTAAGATAGGAGTTGAATAGCAGGTTCCTCTACACATTGATATAGAGAGTTTTCTCACCAAGAAATATTCCCATACCAAGAAAATCTCATATCCATTCTCCATGTAAAAATATGCCTATTGAAATAGACATCAGGGCCTTTCAATAAAGATTGAGATAGATGGACAGACTATTCAGTGATTGCTTCATCAGATTATTCATCATCAGATTATTCATCATGATGATGACGATGAAGATGAAGCTGTCTTAGGAAGGCTTGATCAGCACTCACTTGCTTAAGGCTAATTGACCTGCTCAACGTCAGTTTATTGTAAGATACACATAGAGACATGGCCAGATCATAAAAAGATTTCTGTCTTCCTAACTTCAGACCCAGCACTCTCTCCACTTAGCTACCTTAAAATATATATTTTCTTATTAACTTTTAAATAAGTGTATTAAACATAGCACAGTACTTGAATATAGTATGTATAAGTAATGCTTATTGACTAATTAATTGGTTATTTTGTCATCAGGACTATAAGAATCAGATATTGAGATAAGGCGAAATGTAGCTATAGAGAAAGGTCAAGATTGTATAGGACATAAAGTTGGATGACTATTACTATTGTTTTCAGAAGGAGCTCTAATTTATTTTCTCTCTCCCCCCTTTTTTTTTCCTGAGGGAATTGGGGTTGACTTGCCCAGGGTCACACTAGGAAGTATTAAGTGTCTGAGGCCAGATTTGAACTCAGGTCTTTTTGACTTCAAGGCTAGTGCTCTATCCATTGTACCAACTAGCTTCCCTGTTTTAATTTATTCTCTTGAAAACATCTTTTTCTCATTTTACTTCATTTCTAGTTTAATAAGTGCTTTTTTTATACATCATTTACTATGCAAGGTGGTATAGATTTAAAAAAAAAGCAAATTTCCCTTACTTTTACTTTGTTATAAAGAATAACTCTTGGGTTTTTGGAAGCAAGTCAACCTAGGATACACATAACTATATATACACACACATGTACACACACACATAGACATACACACATACATTCAAGTCTAATCCCAAAGCAACTTTAGCAAGGGTTTTTTTTAATCACATTCCATAAAGTCATTTTGTTCACTGTAGCAGTGTGTTCTTTTGAATGCTAGTAGCATTCAGATCGTCACCTATGATTTCTGTCTCATTAACATGATGTACCACAGGGAATCTTTTCTAACTTGTATAAGACATACCTCATTTCATTGTGCTTTGCTTTATTGCACTTTACAGATATTGATTTTTTTAAACAAATTGAATATCTGTGGCAATCCTGTGTTGAACAATTATATTGGTCCCATTTTTCCAATAGTATGTTGCTTACATTGTGTTTTTGCACCACATTTTGACACTTCTCACAATATTTCAAACTTTTCATTGCTATTATATCTATTATGGTTATATGTGATCAGTCATCTTTGAAGTTACTGTTGTATGTAAGACAATGAACTTAATAAATATATTTGTGTTTTGACTGCTTCACTGACTAGTTGTTCCCTGTCTCTCTCCCTCTAGTTGGGCTTCCCTATTCCCAGAGACACAACAATCTTGAAATTAGGCTAATTAACAGCCCTGCAATGGCTTGCCAATTCTTTCCTTTTCTCAGTTTTTAATTTTTTTTCTTTGATGTTCGTTTAAAAATATTTTTCTGAATTCCAAATTCTCTGATTTTCTCCTACCTGTCTATCTATCACCCATTCAGAAGATAAGCAAAATGATATCAATTATACATGAGATGTGCAAACCTCTTTCCATATAAGTCATATTGCAAAAAAACCCGATTAAAAATAAGAAATAAAAGGAAAGGGAAAATATTCTTCAATCTATACTCAGAGTTCATCAGTTCTCTCTCTGGAGGTAGATAGCATTTTTCTCATGGATCCTTTGAAATTGTCTTGGATCATGATCTTGATCAAATTAGCTGTTTTTTCAAAGTTGAAAGCATTAATGCTTTCCTTCTGAGATTAAATCTACCCAATATAGAACAAAGATACCCAGTATGTGTTTGTGTGTTGTGCGTGCGTGTGTGTGTGTGTGTGTATAAGGAACATGATAGGCAATGTAGCCTGGAGAAGAGTAAGACATGTCTAGTCTGAGTGCCCTTTATAATTGGAGGGTCTGAGAGAAACTATCCAAGTAGAAGGAGAGGCACTGAGGAAAGGTACATTTCCAATGTGTGAATTCCAAAGGAAGGAAACTTGAGAAAGAGCTAGATCTTAACTCTAGACATCAGTCTGTTGGAAAAAATCCCAAGTATATCCTATAAATGATAAGAAAACATCAGACTATATGCAGGCTATATGGTACTTAGTTAAAAAAAATCCCTCTCAGTTTTCATTGGTTCAGTTTTGGGAACACTGTACAAACAGACATTTCAATAAGGATTACTGGAAAATTAATGTTTCCATTTTGAATAAGGTGTTGCAACCTAATATTAGTTCATTTAGGATGTGTAAAGAATGTCTCCATGTGCCCTTTCTAAGATCTGTTATCCTAAATAGTAGATAATAATGTATAATTCAATTAAATAATTATGTACATATTATGAACAACTCATTTAAGATATAAAGATGAAATCATACAATTCTCTACTCTCAAGGAGCAAGCATAGCCTCACAATCCTTGGGAAGTGGGAAACATTTGGCTTAAAGGGAAAACTACAGTACTCTGTCTCTCTGGTCCCCACCTTCACATAGATGAAGTCACTCTTCCAGTCCCTATCTTCAGACATATGACTTTCTTCTTTTTTTTTTTTTATTTAATAGCCTTTTATTTACAGGATATATACATGGGTAACTTTACAGCATTAACAATTGCCAAACCTCTTGTTCCAATTTTTCACCTCTTACCCCTTACCCTCCCTAGATGGCAGGATGACTAGTAGATGTTAAATATATTAAAATATAAATTAGATACAATACGATACCTGACCAAAACGTTATTTTGCTGTAGAAAAAGAATCAGACTCTGAAATATTGTACAATTAGCTGTGAAGGAAATCAAAAATGCAGGTGTGCATAAATATAAGGATTGGGAATTCAATGTAATGGTTTTAGTCATCTCCCAGAGTTCTTTTTCTGGGCATAGCTAGTTCAGTTCATTACTGCTCCATTAGAAATGATTTGGTTGATCTCGGTGCTGAGGAGGGGCCTGATCCATCAGAACTGGTCATCATATAGTATTGTTGTTGAAGTATATAATGATCTCCTGGTCCTGCTCATTTCACTCAGCATCAGTTCGTGTAAGTCTCTCAGGCCTTTCTGAAATTATCCTGTTGGTCATTTCTTACAGAACAGTAATATTCCATAATTTTCATATACCACAATTTATTCAACCATTCTCCAACTGATGGACATCCATTCAGTTTCCAGTTTCTAGCCACTACAAAAGGGCTGCCACAAACATTCGTGCACATACAGGTCCCTTTCCTTCTTTATAATCTCTTTGGGATATAATCCCAGTAGTAACACTGCTGGATCAAAGGGTATGCACAGTTTGATCACTTTTTGAGCATAGTTCCAAACTACTCTCCAAAATGGTTGGATTCGTTCACAACTCCACCAACAATGCATCAATGTCCCAGTTTTCCCACATCCTTCCAACAATCATCATTTTTTATTCCTGTCATCATAGCCAATCTGACAGGTGTGTAGTGGTATCCTAGAGTTGTCTTAATTTGCATTTCTCTGATTAATAATGACTTGGAGCATTATTTTCATATGACTAGAAATAGTTTCAATTTCTTCATCTGAGAATTGTCTGTTCATATCCTTTGACCATTTTTCAATTGGAGAATGGCTTGATTTTTTATAAATTAGAGTTAATTCTCTATATATTTTGGAAATGAGGCCTTTATCAGAACCTTTGACTTTAAAAATATTTTCCCAGTTTATTGCTTCCTTCTAATCTTGTCTGCATTAGTTTTGTTTGTACAAAAACTTTTCAGTTTGGTATAATGAAATTTTCTATTTGTGATCAGTATTGATCTCTAGTTCTGCTTTTGGTCATAAAGACCTTCCTTCCACAGGTCTGAGAGGTAAAGTATCCTATGTTCCTCTAATTTATTAATAATTCATTCTTTATGGCTAGGTCATGAACCCATTTTGACCTTATCTTGGTGTACGGCAGTAAGTATGGATCAATGCCTAGTTTCTGCATATTAGTTTCCAATTTTCCCAGCAATTTTTATCAAACAGTAAGTTCTTATCCCAAAAGCTGGGATCTTTGGGTTTGTCAAAGACTAGGTTGCTATATTTGTTGACTGTTTTATCCCTTGAACCTAATCTATTCCACTGATCAACTAATCTATTCCTTAGCCAATACCAAATAGTTTTGGTAACTGCTGCTCTATAATATAATTTTAGATCTGGTACAGCTAAGCCACCATCATTTGATTTTTTTTTCATAAATTCCCTTGAAATTCTTGACCTTTTGTTTTACCACATGAACTTTGTTGTTATTTTTTGTAGGTCATTAAAATAGTTTTTTGGGAGTCTGATTGGTATAGCACTAAATAAATAGATTAGTTTAGGTAATATTGTCATCTTTATTATATTTGCTCGCCCTATCCAAGAGCATTTAATATTTTTCCAATTGGTTAGATCACACTTAATTTGTGTGAAAAGTGGTCTGTAATTTTGCTCATAAAGTTTCTGATTTTCCCTTGGTAGAGATTCCTAAATATTTTATATTATCAGTAGTTACTTTAAATGGAATTTCTCTTTGTAACTCTGACTGTTGGATTTTGTTAGTGATATATAAGAATGCTGATGACTTATGTGGGTTTGTTTTATAACCAGCAACTTTGCTAAAGTTGTGGATTATTTCTAATAACTTTTTAGCAGAATCTCTGGAGTTCTCTAAGTATACCATCATGTCCATATGACTTTCTTTTAATCCAATTGTTCTCAAAGTGTGGTCTGGGAAGTCTGGGGATTTGTGTGACCCTTTCAGGGGGTCTGCAAAGTGAAAATTATTTTCATAATAATACTAAGGCATTTTAATTTCTAGAAATATATCTAACAGATATGTAACCCACATAAACAAAAGGTCTTTGGTTTGTATGATAGTAATAGGATATTGTTTATGAATTAAATAGCATACCCTATTTTTTTCTTTTCTCTACACATAAGCAAAAGATAAATGTCATGGAATCATGATGTCAGATTTGGAAAAAAAAACTTTAGAACTCACTTTTTTCAACTTTTATTAGATGCATGAATCAACCTCTTCTACAATATCACCAACAAATCATCATATAATCTTCAAGTGAAGGACTTCAGTAATAAGGAATTGAATTTCTCCTAAGGCATCTTTTCTCATTTTTGTAGATTTGATTGCTAGGAAATAATTTCTTTTTTTTAATAATAACTTTTTATTTTAAAAATACATTTAAAGACATTTTTCATCATTCACTCTTGCAAAACCTTGTGTTCTAAATTTTTCTCCCTCCTTTCTCCCCATTCCCTCCCCTAGATAGCAAGAAATCAATATAGGTTAAATATGTGTAATTCTAAATATATTTCCACATTTATCATGCTGCACAAGAAAAATCAGATCAAAAAGGGAAAAAATGAGAAAGAAAAAAAAAAAGTAAACAACAACAACAAAATGACCATACTATGTTGTGATCCCCATTCAGTCCTACAGATCTCTTTCTAGATGCAAATGACTTTGTCACAAATCTATTGCAGTTGGCCTGAAAAAAGCTAAGTCTATCACAGTTGATTATCACATAATTTTGTTATTGCTGTGTATACTGTTTTCTTGGTTCTACTCACTTCACTTAGCATTAGTTCTATATAAGTCTCTCCAGGCCTTTCTGAAATCCTCCTGCTGGTCATTTCTTATAGAACAATAATATTAGGAAGTAATTCTTATGTTGAACTCAAAATCCACTTCTGGGTACAGCACACTCATTTTCCTTAGTTCTTCCTTCTAGGACTGTAAAATAAGACCAGTTATTACTCTTCCACCTTTCAAATATTTGGGGGTGAGGTAGGGAAGAGAAATTGGTAAGGTTGGGTTTTCAGCATATTTAGAGCCTCGTCTAATATTTGTACATAGACACAAAGTTTTCATTATAGACAGACATGTGTCACCTGTGGTTATAAAAACTTGAAGCTTTTAAAATCCAAGTAACTTCAAGTGAATATTATTCCATATCTTTGCTGAAATTTCCCAAGAGGCATGGGATTGCAAGTAGGCAATGCTTATTTAAAATGTATTCTTTTATGGTTTGACTGACAGTGACAATTCCTGCCTACTCGTAACACTTGTGAGTTATCCTCACTTGTTTACTGGAGGAAAAAATTCTGACTGCAACTAAATGTATAGATAGGGTTACTTTCTTCATAGTACTGTCAGTGAAACAATGTCTATTTACACAAATAGTGTTTTATTTGTAGATTAAGAAAAAAAGGAACAGATTACACATTTAATATCAAATATGAAAGCTCATACATTTTTATAGCTATAGGTTTTTAATAATTTTAAGAATTTAGACTTTTTAAAAATAAAATTATGGATATACTTCTGGAGAGCCTTGCTTTTTCAAATAATCCTGAGTCGTTTTTAGAAAATGTCACAGATCCAGGGTATCTTAGACCTAAAAAGGACCCCAAGTAACCATCCTATCCATTCTCTTCAGGAAGAAGCACATTTAAATAATTTTACACTAAAAAGAATCCTATTGTAAAAGTCTTCTGAGAAAAAAAAATACATTTTATAACTTCCAGCAACCCATTCCATTACCTAATACTAATGCACATTTATTCTACTAGCTCTTATTTTTGTTCCTATAACAATGCCAAGTTAATTTACCAAAAACCACTGTTTTTATCTATCATAAAATGGTTTGTTTACTTAATATCACCTACTTACAAACCTTGAATTACTGACTTCTGTGTATAAATGAGAGTCCCAGTTCCTCAGTCTATTATATAAGTTTCTGTGCAACAAACAATACCCCCACGAACTTTGTGTCCACTTTTTCATGTCTCATTTAAGAAAAATATTGACTAGCTGTAGCATATCTAGACTGATGAGAGGACTTGAAACTATGATAAAACAGGATAGCTCAAAGGATTGGAAGTTCTAGAGATGAGAGACTTAGTGGGAACAGGATGAATAGCTGAAAGTCTGTAGTGGTCAAAGATAAATTAGGTTTTTTGGCTCCAGAATAGATACAGTGAACAGGGGGTGTTAAGAAGTGAATTTCATTTTGAATAATTTATAAAATAATATTATAGTTATATAAAATAATTATTATTACATAAAATTACATTATAATGAATTATAATTTATGTAATTTATAAAATTTCTCATCAACTATAGTTATACAAAGATGAAATAGCATATATTAAGTTCCTATTTTTGTAAGTCTTCAAGTAGAGACTAGATAAGATGTCATGCTATAGAGATTTCCTAGTCAAATACAATTGGATTAAATGGCCTCTGACTTGACTTCCACTCTTGAAATTCTTTGACCTTGTTAAATTTCCCTTTTTTATATCCCTTTCCTTTTTAACACAAGAACTATCTCTGCCAGATTGGTCTCCTAGTTTTCCCTCAAAGTAAATTTTGCTTATTCCCAACTTTTTGGTTTTTGTTCAGCAATTTTCTGCTATCTCAATTCTCTTTTTCCTTCTTTATTTTTTTCTTTTCTTTTCTTTTCTCTTCTCTTCTTTTCTTTTCTTTTTCTTTCTTTCTTTCTTTTTTTCTTTCTGAGACAATTGGAGTTAAGTGACTTGCCTAAGGTCACACAGCTAGGAAGTGTCCTTCCTAGGACAAGTCCTAGGAACTCAGGTCCTCCTGACTTTAGGATTGGTGCTCTATCCACTGTGCCACCTAGCTGCCCCATTCCATTTTCTATGTGTATGAGAAGTAAACCTTTATCAAACAAACTTACTTGAAATATTTTTTTTCACATGCATTGCCTCACCTGTAGAAATTAGAGAAGCATCAATAGTTGTGGGGAGCCCACACAAACTTGCCCAAACACCTCCCCAACCCATCTTGGGGGAATGGGGATGGAGGGGAGGTCAAGCCCCATGATTAATATTCCATGAGCCTTGGAATCTGAAACTCCATCAAAGGGAGATCCTGGTACTAGTCACCCCAGCCTTCAGCAGGTTCTGTCCGACAACTGTCTCGGATGAATCTAGGTACCCCTGGCAGCACCCAGAATGGCAGTGTGAGATAAGAAAGCCAATCAGCCTCTGCATTTGGTAAGCCCATCATTCTCTGTTTCAGCTGCAGAAATGCATTAGCTATGTAATTTATGGCAAATTATTTTTTTCTGCCTAGTTTTCTGGTTTGTAAAGAGAAATAATGATTATTGTAGTTGTGAAGATCACATGATTACAAAAGTGCTTAGCATAAAACATGATATATTTATGTTAACTGCTTTATTGGATATAATTGCTTCATATTTGATAATGTTATGGGTCTTTAGATGTGACCAACATACAATGTCAGTGTTGAGATAAATGATTTCTATGTGTGTGTAAAATAATTAGGAAGCAAATTCAACTAAATTAAAGCCTCCCCAAGACCAGAAGGATAGTGCATAGAGGAAAGAAAGTCTCTTTTTCTTTTTTCCCTCTTCCTTCCTTCCCTGAGTGCAGCAAGGACACTTGGATGAAGGGGTGAGAAGGAGAGAAAGAAAATATATTCAGTTTAATGAAACTTGTTATTTCAGATATTATAGTAAAAACAATTTTAAAGAAGCTCTAATTAAAGCCCACTAAAGTGATATGTAAATTGTAATCTATTTGCACTGATAGTATTCACAGAAGATTTAATAGTTTGGGAACTTTAGGAAAACAGAAAAGCAGTTTGCTACTACTTTAAAGACTGGGAATAAACAGCCTATTTTTAAGTTATCTAGAGTCAGACTTCTGAGGACCCTGTCAATAAAAATTGGCACTTTAACCTTCCTTGACTCACAAAAGAGAAATAGTTTGTGTGAATTGGAAAATTAACCAAATGACAATTTAGTTTGTCTAGAACATTTAATTAGAACTTAGGGAATCTCATTAACTAAAGTTAAATCAATTTTAAAATCTGTTCTATCTCAATTTTAAGAATTGTCTTTTTTTTCTTCCTAAAACAAAAGGGAAACTTATTTAGGAAACTAGAAATTAGCTGTAGATAAGGCTATTTGGCTATTAGGAAAATTCTAAAATTGTTAACTAAGTTATTTGGAATTATTATCACCATGTTAAATCTAAAATCAGTAATTACTGTGTGTGGAACAAAAGGGATTGAGATGAAAGCCTTATCAATTCATCTCAGAAGTATGAGGTTTGTAACACCTTTTTCCTCCTTCACAGAGTGAGGAGAGGTATAAAACAGCCCATGAAAACACTAAGAATATTGGGATGGGCAACAGCAAACTCAACCCCTTTTCTGAACTATCTGTCAACTCCCCTTAATTTGTAACCTTGCCATTTTCTTGAAACCATCAGGATAAACAAAATCATCAGCCCTGAGAAATGAGCCTGTTTAGAATGTATATACAAGGAATGAATTAACTAAGAATCTATAAGCTTGTTTAATGATTGCTCCTTTGCACCAGGATGAGTTTAAACTCAAGAAAAGGAAAAGAAAAACATGTTAAACAAAATCTCTTCTGTGTGTAAGTCCTGGTAAACTTTTAAAAATAATGTATCTCGCTCTAAGCTGTGATTAATAGAATTTGCTGAAATAAAATCTCTTGGGATTGTAACTGATATTCTTTTGAGTTTTAAATTTGAATGCCTGATCATTCAGTCATAACCCCCCATTCGAGAGAAATGCCATAAATTACTCAGAAAGATGCCTTCCTGAACTGTCATAGGTGGACGTCTAATCTGGGCAAGAGCTGGGAGGACAACCTTAGCCTCTGCTCAAAGTCAGATCCTTCTGACTCAGTTTCCCAACTCTGCTTTTTTTGTTTCCCATCTAATTATTCCTGAGTCTGGCTATGAAGTGGAATTGTTAACTGCATGTTTGGTTGTCAAACACAGTTAAGGATGCTTTATCTTGTCATGTATGTGTTCTCAGGCTGAAGCCTGAAGGAACTATTTTGATGCTATTATAATCATGTCCCTGCTTTTTCCTCTTATAGAAAATTTCTAAAATTAGAGCATATGGTCAGAAGAAGCCATGACCTAAATATCCCCGGGGGATAAAATGGTTTTCTATCTTAGATCTTAAAGATGCTTTCTTGACTCACAATTTCTTTTTCCCTTTGAAGAGGTAAATGCAGGGAAATATAACCCCCACCAATTAAGATGGGCAGTCATGTCCATAGCATGGGGGTAGCTCAGGGCTTATATGACAGCCCCATACACTTTTAAACAAACCGCATTCTAGGGGTCTCTTGCCTTAGAGCTAGCTGTCATAGTCCTTCTAATTGGGAAAGCCTCTAGGCTCACCCTAGGCCAACCATTAGAGGCTCTAACCCCCCACCAAGTTCAGAGCAGTTTTGCCCCCACAGAGTTTTAGAATTGGGGAAAGGAAGGAGAGTGAATATCTATACTGACTCTTAATATGCCTCTCATGTTTTTCATGCTCATGGGGCTACATGGAAAGAAAGAGGATTTTAAAATAAATAAATAAATAGATTCCCCCATTAAGTATGCAAGGAAAATTCTACAATTATTGTAAGCTGTCCATGGACCTGGAGAGGTTTCAGTTATGTTTTGTAAAGGAGGATTTACTTCAGGCTTAGGGAAACAGTCTTGCAGATTCAGCTGCCCATGCTGCTCCTGTTTGTTCCTAACCATGGCACCTTTAATTCCTCAGCTCCCGACTCCTACATTCCCTCATAGTTTCCAGGAACAAGCCCTCACTAAAGAAAGGGAGTATATCCTTTCTCCTTCTGAGTGGTTTCAAACACCTTCAGGCCAACTTCAAATCCCAGAGGCTTGCCAGTGGAAACTTCTCTATGGCCCCCATCCAAACTACTCACTTGGGGAAAAATGCTCTCCAATCGCTTGTGAAACCTATCGTCACTGTTCACAAGCTAGGAGAAACAATTAAGCAGATCTGTCAGGCCTGCCCAGTTTGTGCCCAAGTAAATCCTGAAACCCCCATCCTGAAGCCTATCCAGAGGAGGAGTACACAGCCAGGGGAGGACTGGCAGATGGATTTTACACATAGGCCCCCTCTTAGGGGTTTTAAACTGCTTTTGGTTTTTATTGTCACCTTTACTAATTGGGTAGAAGCCTTCTCTTGTAATAATGAAAAGGCTCAGAGGTTTTTGCTAAGGGAGATCAAACCCATTTAAGATTCATTATTATCCTCATTCTGCATGTCATTCTCTAAATCTAATGCTTAATTCCTTCTAAACATTATGGTACTTGCATCCTAGACCTTCTGAGCATTTCTTTCACTGTGTATAATGACACTATTCTACCCATTTTCCCTATTCCTTAGAGGAAACAAAACTAGGGATTTGGGGAAAATGTATTTTGGTATTTACCCTATGAAAAGCTGTCTGGATGAGACATTCATGCTAGCCTTGTCTCCAACCCCCCAGTCTTCCTTGGGTTGGGGTTCCTGGTTCCTGTCCCTAGTAACCCCTATACTAACTTCACTTTTGTTTATTCTTTTTGTTTTTTGCTCAAGCTACTTGTGAGATTTATTCTCTTCAGACTCTAAGCCAGAGGTCCTCAAACTTTTTAAATAGGGGACCAGTTCACTGTCCCTCAGACTGTTGGAGGGCCAGAAAACAAAAACTTTGTTTTGTGGACCTTTAAATAAAGAAACTTCATAGCCCTGGGTGAGGGGGATAAATGTCCTCAGCTGCTGCATCTGGTCCATGGGATGTAGTTTGAGGACCCCTGCATCTAAGCTATGAACTTCCAACTACTTGTTCAGCTGAAAACCCTCAGCTAACTGACTCTGACACTCAGCACTAGATGCTGCTTCCACCATCTTTAAGCCACATGCCTCCCCTCCTCAGTCTGGACCGCACTAGGCAGGGACAGCTCTATACCTCTTATCATCACGAAGCAGAACCTGAAGATGAGACCTCTGTCCCTTTGTCCCAAATGAATTTGGGGTTTGAACTGCCTGAGAAGAAAAAAAATGATGGAGTATAGCTTCTAGGGGAAATGGCAGTAAGGAGGTCCCCCCTGATCTTAAAAGTGCTTCTGTTCTAATAATCTATCAATGATTCTGAAGTCTTCTGGCTTTAGAATCAGTGATCCTGAGGAATCCCTGACTGTAGAGTGCTATTGTTCTAACAATCTGTCTGTAATGATTCTAAAGTCTGCTGGCCTTAGAATAGTCCTACAAACATTACTGACTGATAGTCTGTTGGTCAGTGATAACCAAGTTCCTGAGACAATAGTTAATAGACCACCCCTCAAACCTACCCAAAAGCCATAAAATTAACAAACAAGTAACATGAAGCTCTGGTCTAATAGTTCTATGAATCTGTCTTCTTGCTTTTGGTTCTTTGCTACATTCTTTTGGAACTTAGCCCACTTCATTTGGTGTTAGAATTACAATAAACTTTGTCCCTTGACTTGGAGATGTGTTCAAGTATGCAAAAATTTTTGAGACACCTCATGACACTGGTCTGCAACCCCCAATCTTTTGGGGTCTTCTTCTGAACTTCAACAGTGATATGTGACTATAATTTGTTCTAATCATTATAGGATTTGCTTTTCTGTTTGGAAACAGAAATAAACTATCTGTTCCAGAATAAATTTTTCTTATACATTGGATATTTCCTTTATTTACTAAACTGATGGGAGAAGAATGCTAGACTAGAACAAAATATAGAACTGTTTCCAAAGTACTAGAGTGGGGGTGAGGAGGCAATAAATGAGAGTAGAGGACTATTTTGCCTATTGCAGAATCAGAAAACCCCTGAATAATGAAGTCCAGGGTAACTATTAGGACAGATAAAAGTCAAGGATTGGTATAGTCTTTTTTTTTAAAAAATAGGCCTTGGGAATCAGCATTTATTGAGATAAAAAAAAAAAGGAAAATAGATAAAAATTGATGGCCCTCCTCCTCTAGTTACAGAAATACAATGGCCTTAAGACCTGGGGAACATGGCAAGTAGGGACAGTCCTGGTGTCTAAAGGAAATTGATGGGAGAGGATATATCTGCCTCTGGAATATGATAGTAGTGGGGAAAGACAGGTCCATTTTAATCCCTTCTTGTTTCACCTATTCCAGTTGCTCTTTGATTCACTCAAATGGTATTTTGTACTTCCATGGGCCTAAAAGTCTTGTCCCTATTAAGTCATTGTACTAGTCCACAAGCACACAGAAAAATGTAATTTAAGATGAAAAACCATATTAAGAACTGATAAACTATCACTCCAAAATAGCACAATTGATTCTCATCATATAAGAAAAGACTTTTAGAGGTACTTGGCAGTTTGAAGAGTTGTGACTGATTCCTTTAAAGAACAGCATAGGGTTTGAGAAACTAGAAAAATAACAAGAATTATTAATTAAATTTAAATAATTAATACTAAACAAAAGTAGTTGTTTGCTGCCACTATAAAGAAAAAAATACAAAAGACAAGACAATATAAAGATTGGAATACTGAAGTTTAAAAAAAGGATAATTTTTACTGATGAAATTCACTTTTTCATCCAAATCATTGTCAGAAGAAATTCTTGGCATCTATATTGTATTGGAAAACATCCACTCAAAAAAAAGTTTGGTACTTTGTACTTTCATGGGCCTGAAAGTCTTGTCTCTATTAAAGAAATTATGAACTCTGGTATATCTATTTGCATTCTTGGAAGTTGAATTGCATGGATATGGAGCACTTCTTTTTCTTTTCCTTTTTTTTTTTTGAATATGAAGTTTCTTTTTTTTTTAATTTCATAGCTTTTTATTTACAAATTATATGTATGGGTAATTTTAGAACATTGACAATTGCCAAACCTTTTGTTCAATTTTTTCCCTCCTTCCCCCCACCCCCTCCCCTAGATGGCAGGATGACCAGTAGATGTTAAATGTATTAGAGTATAAATTAGATACACAGTAAGTATACATGACCAAAAAGTTATTTGAGCACTTATTTTTCACATGACCCTGTTCCATGCCTCATGGCACAAAATTTAAGAAACTCATCCAAGAAATAAAGGTAAATACGCTTAAATGGACTGTTTCATTTATGTTATTTCAGATGTATCCAGGCTTGCAATTAACCTTTTGAGTCCAAAGGTGCATATTTCAATTAAGAAAAACAACAATGTTCATTATGATAAAATATGCAAGAATGGTTTGACTATGACAGTTGCTGAGATAAAAATTCAGAAGTTAAGGTTTGGAGTGGAGTAATAATATATAGCCGAGATGTAATGTAAAATGCCTAATCAATCACTAAGTAATCCTACAAACTTCTCTATGTTTTGATAAAATTTAAGTAGCATCTTTCCATGTAGATGTTATGTGAAATTCCTAACTCTTTTACTATTAACATGAATTTGTAGGTTTACTGTGTTTAATATTTCTTTTGTGTTCAGGAATAAATTGCATGTCTCATATTTGGTTCATGTTGTACATTATCTTTTTTTTTAAATCCCCCCCTTTTTGGGAGGAGACCCTAGAGTAAATAAAACAATCTCTAGTAAGGGGGGGGGGGATGGGAGACAATGAATCAATGAGTATGAAAAAGGGAGAGTCATTCTTCTCATTAGAGGAAGTCCTTTCTAAAACTGAAATCAGCCCAATGACATGAGTGGATACAAAGCAAAATGAATTGGAGAAAGCACAAAAGAAAGTAAGAATTTTATAATGGACTGGGACTGGGTTGGTGAGGCTGAAAGCCTGAACTAAGGTGGTATCAGTAGAAATAAGGAAGAGGGGATAAATTTGAAAGATATTTCTGAGAAGGAATTCCGAAATCTTGTAACTGATGTGAAAGGTAAAGGAGAAAGAAGAGGCAAAGGAAAGTCCAAAGTTATGAACATGGGAGAGTGAGTGAACGTTGCTGTCACAAAAAGTAATCTAGAAATCAGAGGGAAGACTGTGCATTATTCAGTTTAGGACTAACCACTGAGAAATAACACTGATATCACTCTTGGGCCTATTAATTACAATTTCCTTCTTCCTGGTTAAGCTGATGAATGTGATAGAATGTCTCAGACAAATGTGCTTGAGGCAGAATGCTATACTCTAGCAGGGCTGATTTAGAGCAAACAGGATTATTTAACAACTGATTATACTAGTCCAAACAATTTATTAACTTAGATGTTTGTGGAGTGTTCCTTCATCTCCAGGTGGGCACAAAGTGTGAGGACAATATATTTAGAAATCAACCAATCAATTAACCTATATAAAGTGAATACTATGTGCTGGGAAATACAAAAGAGAGTCCTTGCCCTCAAGAAGCTTACAATCTAATGAGGAAACAACATATAAACAAACACATAAGAAGTAAGATACATACAGGATAAAATAGGAAATTATTAACAAATGGAAAGCACTGAAATCAAGCCCCTTCAGAAAGCAAAGGCTTCTGAAAGCCAGAGAAGTTGGTAAACAGAATTAAGGAGGGACAGCAATACGGGGAAGAGAGGCAAGGAGAAATAATACAGAGCTCATCATGCAATTAGCTCAGTCATACAGATTCTTCATTTCAAAAACTCAAGCTTTTTTTTTTTTTAATAAAAATTTCTTCTCTTGACTCTCAGTAACCAACCTCAGCAAAGAATCAAAGAGCTGGCAGAAACTTGTGCTCTTACAATCCTCTCAACACCTAAGCAGGAATCCCCACTAAATCATCTGAATGGTAGTCATTCAACTTTTGTTTAAAGATCTCTAGTGAAGGAAAACGCATCCCATTTTATTTTTACATAGCTCTAATTGCTGGGAAGTTCTTTAATTGAAATCTAAAGTTGTCTGTCTCAGTAACTTCCATCAATTCCTCTTAGTTCAGTAAATCAGTCAATGACTGTTATGCTCTTAGTTCAATCAGTGAATCAATCAACAAGTATTTATTAAGTGTCTAGGATGTTCCACGCACTGTGCTAGGGGCTGGAGATAAAAATAAAAGGAGGAAGAAGAAGAAGAAGAAGAAGAAGAAGAAGAAGAAGAAGAAGAAGAAGAAGAAGAAGAAGAAGAAGAAGAAGAAGAAGAAGAAGAAGAAGAAGAAGAAGAAGAAGAAGAAATCCTATTTAAAAGAAACTATTCCTTTTCTGAGATAAAGAATAATAAAATTTTACATTTCAGGTTTTTTTTTTTTTTTTTTTTTTTTTTTTTATTCTTTCTTCACAGTATCCCTGGTGGTATAAGCATTATCACTTCAATTTGACATATGAAGAAACTGAGGTTCAGAGAGATTGAGTGAATTTTTAAAGGTCACATAACACCTAAATGTGGGCAATAGGATTTTAATTCAGGTCTCTTGGCTGCAGACACTGTGCTTTTTCTACTCTCTATAAAGTTTATCTAATTCTGCTAAGTCTATTCTCTTTGAGAATAGCAAAATGCAGTGGCTGGACAAGTTAATATCTTGTCAGTATAGATATTAACTTGAAGAAAAAATTGTGGCTTTATTGTTTCCAAACAAGTATGTGAAATTGTCAATACAACTTTCCTCCTTTAAGGAAAATTCTGATTCCAGTGCTAAAATTAAAGCATATTTTAAACCAAAATACTTTACAAGGAAAGGGTGCTAATGAGTATAACTGGGGACAATTTAGTTGAGAGAAGAGAATGACATATGTGTTTTATATACTAACTCTGATTTGCCAATTTCCCTGCCTCTGAAAAGTTCATTTTCAAAACATCAGTGCTCTATCACTTGACAGCTTTCTGAATCTGAAATTCTAAATTTCTGGTGAACTACCGTATGCAGTTAATGTATGTACATTTAGAAAAAGTGTATCTGAATTCATATGCATGCTACCTTTAAATGATATGCTGCTTTTCTGACTTGTATGGTTGATGGTTTTAATATTACTATTTGCATCTCAATAAATTATACTTGCAGAGGAAAAAAAATAGAAAAATCCAGGTTTTATTAATAGATACACTAAGCATAATATGAAAAGCATAATTGATACAAAAATCAATTGCATGATTTCACAACATCAAACATTTCTGTGTAACATAAAGTGCCTTCCAAATGTAGGATGTGAGCAGCACGGTGAATCAGGGATAGGCTCCTCTGAGGAAATGTCTGATTTGAATCCATGAACAAAATCTAAGTATCATTTATGATTTTGAGTGGCTTTTTAGACTGGATGCTTTGTCCCGTAAATTAGTCCTTTAAAAAAAAAAAAGACCCAAAGGATCTAAAAGTTATATTTGTCCATAAAGATTGCAAAATTGAAAACAACAAAAACATACTCAAATGTGATGGCTCCAGAAACTATCCACCATGGTTATCTCCCACAAGGGTATACACAGTGAATTCCCAGTAGATATAGAACAGTATGGTAATGGTCCTTGACTATTTATTCTCTTGTATTTCTATCATGTGTTTATGTAACAGGGAGGTGGAATTGTCAATAGAAGGGGTATTAGCATTAGGGGTTAGATTGAGTAGAGGAGTGGATAACCTAGTGGAAGACAGCAGAAGATATATGAATCATAGAGAGACATGATTGATATAAAAGAGGTAGGTTGTCCTTAATGGGAGCCATGCAGTGAAATTTCAAGTCCTCAAAATCCCAAAGCAAGGATGCTATTGTTCATGGGAAAAAGTTTCAGGATATCAGAATATTGGAGATTTTACCTGGGTCTTATGAATTTGGAAGAGGAAGAAAAGAAGAAATAAAATCATGAGGAAAAAAGGGAGTTCAAATACCAAGGAACCACAGCTAAGATCATTGAAGATTTGATGGCAGCTATAATTCAAAAGAGAACATGGAAGACATATTCCAAAAGGCTTACAATCAAGAAAAATTTAGTCAGAAAGTGTGAATGTAATTGGTGGAAGTATTAGTCCTAAGTAAAGCTAATTCTAACTGTGGGGCATGAATCTCAAAGAAGTTATTAAAAAGAAGGAGACAAAATATAAAATCCTTTGATGGGTTTCATAGCTGGGAAAGAGAAGAGGAGCAAAAAACCAAAGCAAATTGCATCAAATCTAGACCATTTGTGCTGAGTACACTCTTCCCTTCCCTTAATAAAGAGTAAGTTGGAAATAAGGAAAATTAAAAAATAAAAGAATAAAATGTAAGAAAATACATAATTGATGATCTGAACTCTGAATCTGAATGAAATAAACTTACCCATTAAACGATATATCTAGAAGAAATAGCTGAAAATATTCTAATGAAATTAAAATAGAAGTCTAGAGGAAAATCTATTATTCTTTAGCTAAAGTTTTTTTTTTTGTTTTTTTGTTTTTTTGTTTTTTGGCAATGGTAGCAATCATAATCTCAGACAAGGAAATAACAAAAATATGCTCCATTTTGCTAAAACTACCATAGACACTAAATTATTATCAAGACCATGCATATATACACCAAATGGCATATCAACTATATACTTAAAGGAAAATGTTAATGAATTACAAGAAGCAGACAATAAAATTACAATAGTGGGGGAATCTCTCAATATACCCTTTTTAGACACAGATAGAGCCAATAAAAAAAAATAAATAAAAAAAAGAAGTTAAGGACCTGACAAGAATTTTAGAAAAATTAGATTTGATAGTGCTCTGAAGATAGTTGAATAGTAATAGAAAGTAATATCAGTCAATTAATCAATAAACATTAATTAAGTACCTACCATGTACCAGGCACTAATGATACAAAAAGAGGCAAAAGAGAGTGCCGAGTCTTCGAGGATTTTGCCATCTAATGCAGGAGAAAATATGAATATATATATATATATATATATATATATATATATATAATAAGCTATACATAGGATAAAAGGAACTAATTATCAGAAAGAAATGACTAGAATTAAGGAGGTTAGGGAAACTTTCCTGTAGAAGGTGGGATTTTTAGTTGGAATTTAAAAGGAAGCCATGGAGGTTAGTGGTTAGTGTGGAGGAAGGAGGGAATTCCAGAAAAAGGGGATACCCAGAAAAAATCTCCAGCTCTTATGTTGACTATATGAAATAAATAACTTTGAGATGTTTGGAATACTTTTGTTTAAAATACTTTATGCTATCCTTTAATTACTTGAGATATATTAAGGGAAAAATCATGGATTAATAAGAAAATGGAAACAAATGCCTGAATTGGAATTAGTTGTATCTTGCCATATACTTAGTGAACACTTACTGTGGGCAATGATGGTCATAAAATAACATTTATATATGCAAATCATTCTGATGGTGACTTAAATGCAGCCTCACTAATGAGGATCATCTAATGCAGAATGGTGAATAGAGCCAATATGTCTTTAAAGAAAGGTTGCATCTTGCAACTGATCTGTTGACAACAGAGAAGTTTGAGATAGCTTTATTTATGAGGTAATGAAACCACAGATTAGAAAGTGAAATGTCTTTTTAGCAGAATTCAGAGAACACGGAAAAATCGTCTTGAATGTGAAATGGAATTTTAAAATTTTTGTTCAGATCTATGAGTTCATTAGTATGATAACATGGGACTATATAATCTCAGGTCAGTTCAGTGAATCAGGTTTAGATGGGGTTAGATTGTAATAATACAGTGAGATCATGATATATAATAAAAATAATTTTACTAAATACAAAGAATTAAAAGGATACAATTCCAAAATTTAAAAAAAAATAGTAATTCAGATAATACAGTCACACACACTCCCAACTTCTGCCTTCACCATATAAAATGACCGTAGAAGATCAGAAAGTTATTCCCCACAAGATAGTGGGAGTTCTGCTAAAATCTTTAACAACCCATTGACTTGGTGATCTTTTGCTTCAGGGGCAAGAGAGCAAAACCAAAGTTGATTCTAAGGACAGTCTCCCCACTCCCTCAAAGGGAAAACTACCTACTTACATGAAATAATTATTACTTTTACTATAAGTGAGGAACTCGAAGTTTGCAAATTCCCTCTATTGGCGACTTGTCTATACATTTAGAGTCTTAAAAATTGCCTTGGGTCATGCAATGGAAGAAAAGTGAATATATTGGAATACTGGAAAAAAATTTCTAAGAGTAGGAATTGAAATTATACTGCTAAAACAAAACTTTCCTGGAACACATTGGTCTTGTGAGAAATGAATGAGAACTTGGCCTAATTATTTGAGCTGAGATGTAGAAAATGTGCTATATTTGGGATCACTTCTATGAAACTCTACTTTATTATATCTATAATCATATCTATGGGAAATTTCCCCTTCTTCCCATTCCTTTCACCATCTTCCTCACCAAATATCTGGATAAAAAGATCTATTTAATAGTCACATAGCTTTTTATAAATAGAACTAATTTTTTTTTTAATTTTTCAGAAATTCAGGTGGAAAAGCCTATGTCCAACAAAGGAAGCATAGGAGAATATATGACTGGGTTTGGGTTAGTAGTGAGTATACATACATTTAAATTAAGTCAATTCAATTCAATAAACATTTAATGCCTATTAACAGAGAAACATAGTATTAGATAAAGAAGATTTTGAATATTTGTTGTGCACATGTGAACTATATTATGGACTACACAAGATGTAGAATCAATAGCATTAGAACTTCAGTGCTCCTTAGGGGTACCCCTAGAACTCTTAAGTGGAATATGTAGCCAGCAGTATTCTGATATTTGATCTGCTAGACTATTTGTGAGTTGAGAGAACAAGTCCAGATTCTTACTATATTAAGCAGTTTTTTCCATACCCACCCCCACATTTTTTTTTAGTTAAAAGTCTTTCATTTAAAGATCTTTTCATTTATTTGGGTCCTGATTGTCTCAGATCGAATGTAAATATGTCACTTCTTCTTTGACCAGAAACCCTGAGAGTCTTCACTTCCTAGATTTATGCATTCATTTATTTAGATATTCTTTGGACTAGTGAAAGTTGAGATTATTTGCCTCAGTTGCCACCTAGCCTTAGTCACTGAATAGGTGCAGCCTCAGTCAAACTGAGACCTGTGAGAGATCTTAGTTTGAATGGCCAAGGTCTCCCGTGGCATCCAGGACCATCTCTAGTCATCTTGATCTACATCTGGCCATTGGACCAAGATGGATCTGGAGGGGAAAATGAGGCAAGTGACCTTGCCCAACCTTCCTCATGTAAATGCAGCTTACTTGCATGTCATGGCATCATAAGGACAAACAACAACAACCAAGTCATTGAAATCAATCCATAAGTTTATAATTGGTTCATCCAATATTTGGGTTACTTCATTATAAGATGTCTGGATTTTCATTCACTTTTATCTAAAAAAAATTAGTTGTTCCATTTGTTCTATACTTATTTGTTTTGAATCCATTTTTATGACCCTGGGTATTTCTCTGCCTCAATTTCCATATTTAAAAAATAGGGATGATGATAGCATTTACCTCAAGGAATAAGATGTATGGGATACTCAGGGAAGAATAGCAGTCTTGTGTGAAAGCTTTCCAAGCCAGTTGTCTTGATTTTTGTCCTGTCACTGGACTTTGTTGTCTCAGAAAGAGAAGATGATGCTTAGAACTTTGTATAACTCTGCCTCACTTAAATCCAATTGATATGCTAGTCAAGATATCACCAATGATGTTACCAGACCTGTTTGAAAAACAAAACAAAACAAAAAATGAACACCAATAATATCTTAAGGAGTTGTAGTGAAGATCAAATGAGATAATACATGTGAAATACTTTACAAACTCTAAAGCACTATATGATTAGCTATTATTAATAGTAAAGCATAGAATGGGAGTGAAGATTCTTTTTTTGGAAACCTTGCCATTAAATATTATAAAAAAAAAATAAAACTAAATGTGCTGGTGCAAATATATTAAAAGGATGTCCTCTAATAATGTTTGCTTCCCATTGATGTGTCAAAATTATTAAAGATGCCTTATAAAATATAACAAGGAGTTGACTATCCTCTAACCAATGCTATCAAGCAAGTCATGAGAAGTTCACTGATCAAAGATATTCAGCACCATTTTAGGGTCCAATCAAAAGGAGAGTTCTAAAAGAAGGTGACATTTTCAAAAAACCCTGTTTATAGGATGTCCAGTAAAATTATCAAAAGGCCTAGGAGATGTGAGATATGTATCTATTCCTTAGTATTGGGGATCTTGAGATGTATAAAACACTTGAGAACTAATTCTGAAATGTGGTAAGATTAAAACCAATTGGATGTCCACTCATTCAAATGTAAGCTTCTTGAGGAAAAAGAAGTACCAATATGTTGACTTCTTGGTAGTGAAGGCCCACCAAGATGTATAAGAAAGAATAAACCAGATCAGATTATAAATAGATCAAGTCAAAATCTTCTCGCCATTCAGTAATGGAACTGAGCTTGCAAATTTACATTTATAGCCAGGGCAAGATATGGAGATTCAGTCTTTAAAATAAACAAATAAAACACCAACCATACAAAAAGGAAATATCTAACAGGCAGTTGATGATAAAGAGATGCCTGGATATATACTTCAATTTCATAGGGATGATAATTGAACTCATGAGATCTATCTCTGAAAAATATCTCTGAAAAAAATACAAAGCAAAAACATTGTCCAGTGTAGAGCCTTAGGTCTAGAAATGAATGTGCATAACTGCATGCTCTCAATCGCCTTTAGAAAAAGAAAAAGTTCTTTTAATGATTATAAACTTTTCCCCAAAACTTTTTAATAGCAAAAATCTTCCACTGATATTGTATGGCTGCAAGTCACACAACACTGTCTCTGAAGGGCTTAAGTTGAAGATCACCAAAGGCAAAAAGGAAAGGTGCATGGTGGGCATGAACAGCCTACAATACATTATAAATTATGAATGTGAGTGCTACAGATATAACCAAATCTAAAAGAGAAGATAGCCTGGCCTATAATAATGAGTAAGAAATAACAGTGAATAGCACCTATATTCCACTAGTAATTTTGTGATGTCAAGAGAATGTGACTTAAGCTTCTAGCAAATAAATGACACAGTAGATAGATGCTAAGTCTGGACTCAGGAAGAAACAGATTCAAATCTAGTGTAGACACAATCAGTGTGATTCTGGTCAAGTCACTTGAATACTGTCTGCCTCAGTTTCTTCATCTGTAAAATGAGCCCAAAAAGGAAATAGCAAACCACTCCAAGAAAACCCCCCAAAGGGATCACAAATAGTCAAATACAACTGAAAAAAAAAAGTGATTAACAATAGTTAGCTCAGAGTTTTTGAAGAAGAAAGTAAAATATTTGTGGATAATGCTAAGAGGCCCGGTGCTCTATTCATTTCACCACCCAATCCTAATTACTGGTCCAATCCATTTTTGGCCTGAATCCCAGTTGCTTCTGGGGTTGTACAATGGATGTTGCTCAGCTATTTTCAAATCCTGTTCTGGACTCTAGTTCCTGAACCTCAGTCCACCCAATCCTTTGAAACTCATAAGGTTACAGCTTTTTCAGTTTCATCTCTAGTACTCTTTTCACCTAAGGTAAGAAAGAATAGAAATATGCATAGAAGTAACAGGAACCCTATGTGCTCATGCCTCTAATCTGATTTGGGTGTTGATGTGCTACTCCTAGTCCTTTCAGCAACAACAGAGCCATGTCCTGGCAGCATCATGTATTTGGGAGCCAAGGAAGAAATCCAGGCTCACAGTACCTCAGTTTCAAGGGATAACAGGAAAGAGGGGAAAAGGATCCAAAAAAAGTGCAAGATTCCATAGGGAATCTTTTTTATGCATTCTCAGTCCTGACTCAGCAGTCAATCAAAGGTGTTTCATTTTAGTTGTTATACCTTAAGGAAAAACATAATTAAACTGAAATAGGTTAAAATAAGTGGGTGGAGAAACTTCTTTATCAAGAGATACAGAACAATTCAAAAGTCTTCAACTTGGTAAAAAGAGGATTAAATGCTTGTTGATCCCAAGAAACTTGGAATTCTGATACCTGAGGCAAATGTGATTACGTGTGGGATTATAAAAGAAATTTACCCAAAAGACAGTAAAACATTTTTAAAATGGGAGGAAAACTTCCCTTTTAAAGTCTCTGCTCTCTTTAGTAAATTCCTAAGTGTTAGGTGTAGGGGTACATCCAGTAGGATGCATTTTGGAGGAAGAAAAGAAAATGGCAGATCTATATAATGGAAAATGATACTAGGAGGCACCCATGTCATTCATACATACTAGGTAACCCTAAAAGCTCAAGAAACAGGCATAGATAAGCCTAGTCTGATTTAAAAAAAAAAAAAAAAAAAAAAAAACATGCTTTGTTCCATCAGATCTTTGGAGAAGGGAGGAATTTTTGGCTAAAGAAGAACTAGAGAACATTATGAATTGAAAAATAGACAACTTTGATTACATTAAATTAAAAGGTTTTTGTACAAACAAAACCAATGCAGGCAATATTAAAAGAAAAACAGAAAGCTGGGGAAAAATTTTTACATTCAGCATTTCTGATAAAATCCTCATTTCTAAAACAAATAAAAAACTGAATCAAATTTATAAAAATACAAATCATTCCCCAATTGACAAATGGTCAAAGGATATGGATAGACAATTTTCAGATGAAAAAATTAAAGATCTCTATCCAGGTTCTGCCACATTGCTTTCAGTTTTCCCCATAATTTTTACCAAAAATTCTTACCCCAAAATCCCAAGTCTTTAATTTGTTGGAATATAAAGTTTATATTGATTATATTATTATTTTGTGAACTGATCAATTCATTTTGAAGAGCAATCTGGAATTATGTCCAAAGAATTATTAAGCAACTTGTAACCTTTGACTCGGCAAAACCACTTCTTGATCTATTTCTCAAGAATTATGGAAAAAGGAAAAGAAACTATATTCTCCAAAATGTTTATAGCAGCTCTCTCTGTGGTGGCAAAAAACTGAAAATTGTAGGGCTGTCCATCAATTGGGAAATCGCTGAACAAGTTATGGTATATGATTGTGATGAAATCCTACTGTGCTATAAGAAAGGCTGAGCTCAATGATTTTAGAAAAACATGTAAAGACTTTCTTGAAATAACAGAGAGTAAAATGAACAGAACCAAGAGAACACTGTATACAGTAACTGTAATATTGTTTTAAGAATGACTTTAAGCAAATAAGTAATTTTGACTATTATAAATAACCCAATTAACTATAAAGGATATATGAAGAAAGATGCTATCTGCATCCAGAGCAAGAACTAATAAATAGATATACAGAATACTAATATATGTGCACATATATATACATACACATATATACGTATTTATGTGTATATGTGTGTGTATATATACACACATATATTTTGGATTTTACATTATGCATTTACTTACCTGGGTACACATGGTCTCATCATTAAAATATAAGTTCTTTGAGGTCGGAGATTGTTTTATTTTTGCCTTTGAGGAGAGAGGACTGAAAAACCTGCAAGA
This sequence comes from Sarcophilus harrisii, assembly GCF_902635505.1. Lineage (NCBI taxonomy): Eukaryota > Metazoa > Chordata > Mammalia > Dasyuromorphia > Dasyuridae > Sarcophilus > Sarcophilus harrisii. The sequence continues at coordinate 249,755,699 of NC_045428.1, read as the reverse complement.
AATTATAAAACTAATAATTCCAAATTTGTCATGAAAACAAAGACTTTTGAAAAAAAATTTTGAAATTTTGAAAAAAAATATTTTTAATCATTATGAACTAATCAAACATTAAAATGAACATTTCCTAATAAAATGAACAGAAAAAGAGGAATTCTTTTTATTTAAAAAATTCTGAACTTAGCAAACAAAAAGAACAATTCTACATATGAAATAGAACAAAAGGATTATATATCAAACTACTGTGATACTTTTTATCATATATGTAATAAATTCAACAAGTAATTATCAATGTCTTGCTTCTTTGTATTTCCTTCTGTCATTCACAGATGAATTGTGAATTGCAGAAACTCCCAGATTGATGTGATCACAAATCACAAATATGAGTATTGTTAATAATTAGAATAGCCATGCTTGTTGGTGAATTGATGGAAAAATTCCAAGGTTTGAAGGTATAATACCTCTTACCCCAGGTCATATAGGAATTCCTCTGGAATCCTAGAGTAAGAAATGAGATTTGAACTCAGGTTTTTCACCTTTTAAATCCAACCTTTTTTCTACTGTACCATACCTGAATCTTTGACTCATATTTCAATTAATAAATAACATGTACATATGGGAAATTAAAATCCTTTTGTCAAGCAATCCTAGTCATCTAGCCATGAACTATATCTCAATTCAAACTCGTAACTCAAAGGAGTTATTTACAATAGTTATAGCATCTTGTGTACACTTAAGGGAATTTCTGAGGAAAATAATTTGATATTTTTTACTCATGAAATGAAATTCTCTAGTCTTATTAAGTAAGAGAGAGAGAGAGAGAGAGAGAGAGAGAGAGAGAGAGAGAAAGAGAGAGACAGAGACAGAGAAACAGAGAAAGAGAAACAGAGAAAGAGTTATTTGTCTAGGCATTATAACCCTAGTTGTTAATTGGTGAAGAATAAAATGAACAGGAAGAAGAAAACCAATTTAAGGATAATAACATTTTAAAAGAAATATCTTTGAAAAGCTATTACAACTATATTCAATATAAGACCATTGATGATGCCAGAGGACATGCTAAACATTATAAGGAAATGATAGATTTAGAGTGGAGAATGAGACCTGTGTGTGTGAATGTATGTGTGTGTACATGTGTATATCCCATATATGTGTATAGTATGTATATGCACATCTATGTATGTTTGTCTTATATGTCTATCTGATTTGTATATAGCCGTTTTGCATGATTGCATGTTTGTTACAAGAAATTTATTTTTTCATTCCTTTTTAAAGATGGGAGAGGTAAATAAAAGGGAGAGAAAATAAATTTGTTTATTAAAAACTTAAGAGATTATTAAAAATGTGGAATGTTGCATTATTTTAAGATAAAGTCCCTATATTATTAGTTTTATTTAACTGTTTTACTTTGTACTTGTATTTGCAAACCTCACATGAAGTGCTAATAATCCATAAATATAATATAAAAACAAAACATATCAATAAAAATTTTAAAAGTTTAATAGTTATATGGAACAGCCTAGCCAACTGACTCAGCAAAATTAGGATAATAAATAGAAGGGATTTTTAGTTGACCCTTCCTGGGATGAGTGTGTCAAGGAATTCCTAATAATAAAGTTTTCTGTAAATTATTACTAGGAAATAAGAATTGACATGACATTTTAATAAAAATTATATTGCAATATGAAGAGGACAACACAGTAAAACATTTTGGTAAACTTTTCAGAAATTATAGGCAGAATGTGCAAGCACAAATGAATCACTGCAGCATTGAAGAAACTCCTACACTGATAAGATCACAAATCACAAATATGAGATTCAATCATCCACAAGGAAAAGGAGCAGCTCCTTATCTTACATCTCACCTATACCAATAACTGTGTCTGAGACTAAATATATGTTTAGAGTTATCAGAAAAGGAGGATCAAATGTGTAGACTCTATTGATGATCTATATATACTGATTTTATTTATTTTTTACTTTGTTCATAAGTATCACAGATTTATAACTGTAAGAATTCTTAGAGATTATTAAATCCCAAACTCACAAATTTACAGATTAGGAAATTGAATAGAAAACACAGCTTAAGTGATTTGTCCAGCATCAAAAAGCTAGCAAGTGACTAGGACAAGTCTTCCTGACCCCAAGTCCAGAGTCTGTCACATCCACCACCTAATTAGCCCATTATTAACCAGCCCTCTAGTGAAAGTACTTTCTAGTTTGTTTAATCGGGAACATATTTTAAAATAGGAGCCATGTTTAGAAAAAGGTAATAAAATCAAGAGGATCTGAGTTCAAATGTGGCCTAAGACATTTACTATCTGTGTGACCCTAGATAACAAGTCATTTAACCCTGTTTACCTCAATTTCCACATCTAAAGATGAGCTGGAGAAGGAAATGGAAAACAACTCCATTATCGTGTCCAAAAACAAAAACAAAAACAAAAAAACCCAAAGCATAAGCCCAAATGGAGTTACAAAAAGTCATGACTGAAAATGTCTTTTTGCCAAGAAAAGCCTAAATGGGGTCACAAAATGTTAGATATGATTGAACAACAACTGATTTCTCAAGATATCTCATCCATAGGTAGCTTTATCTGAAGGTCACCCTGCCACCTCAATAAATTTTGGTTCTATAAGAGTTACACAAAACAACTTTTCCCTATCTCAGAAAGATAAAGTTAGCACATAAGGTCCAATGTAGCTCATTTATTACAAGAATGAAAAATGGAGACTCATTATGGTGGTCAAGGAGTTAAACTGAGGGAAGATTGTGTTGGGAAGACTTCAGAGGGATTGGCACAGATTAGATTTAATGTTGTGAAGTAAGGCTCTTAATGATATTTGTTTCAAAGAGAAAGTTCCTCAATGGTATTTGCTGCTACATTTTGGGAAATGTCAATCTAATAAACTTGTTATCTCAGGGATAGAAAAAGGTATTATAGACTGTTACTGATTGACTAGAGAGGAATAGCAGTAACTATGGAAAGAACAGAAGAGTGCAGAAAAAAACCTTGATTATAGGACAAAGGGGATGGGAAGGTAAGGATCATGTTACTATGCACTTTAGTTATTATTGTCATAATAAATGAAAACAAAGATAACACATCTGTGACTAATGACTGACAGTAAAAGATAGGGTAGAAATGAAATTGATGGTGATGAGAATATAATATAAATATAATGCTTTGTCTCCAAATGAATCCAAAGTAGTCTTGGGCAATATCTGCATCAGAATCTTGTTCCCATGGTTTTCAGTTGAAACTTTGCAGATACTAAAGTCTTTAGAATAATCATTCTCAGTACATGTACCCAATGACTTGTGCTAGATGTTCCACAAATAATATAGAACTTTTATTTGCCATCACTTGTCTATGTGTCTTTGTAATATTATCATCCTAGAACTTTAGTGTACAACAAATCTTCATGGTAGTAAATAGCAGTGGTCTGTGAGAAAAAAAAAAAAAAAAAAAAAGAGAGAGAGAAAACCATTGACTTAGATGAATGTAGATACCTCTTTTATTTGTATTTAATTTAATTTATGTAATAAAACAAGCATTTTCATAATTGTAATTTAAAAAGACTATAAAATTGCAAATCTATTCTACATAATTTGCTATTCATTCTGAGTATACAACAAAATTATGTTAATTTTTTCTTTATTTTTCTTCCCACACCCCCCAGAGATGGCTACCATTAGATACAAATTGGTATGTATATATATAAAATTATACTTCTTTTTATCAGTTCTTTCTCTGGATGCAGATGGCATCTTTCTTTATATATCCTTTATAGTTAATTTGTGTTTATCTTTATATTGCCCTATGACAGAAAGGAGAATCAGAGAATAACAGATGTTAGCATTGTCTTCATGAGCAGTATTCATCCAACTCATCAAAACTCTTCTCATTACATGACTAAAATGACATCTATCACATTTTTGGATCTAATATTTCATTGAGTTGTCAACATTTATTTAGACATACCACTGAGTTTTCTCAGTTTTTTTTTCCTTTTCCTCTTGCTGCTGGGAATGTCGAATCTCCTAAGAATAGTTTTAGGTTTTTTTTCATATTAACTTTCTTTTACTTATCCACTACCTATGTCTTTCTAATCCCATATTTGTTACTTACTATTGTGTAATCTTAAGTATATCACATAATCCTTGTGTACCTTACTTGCCCTGTCCATAAAATGAGGAGCTAGACTAAAAAGCCTCTCCACTCCCTTTCAGGTCTAAATCTGTGATCTTATATGAACTTTTTAGAGGTTGAGAGAAGAAATCGTAAACTGAAAATGGTTTGGTTGCATTAACTATTTTATTAAAATTCTTACAATGGTGCTTTGACTTCAGCTATAATAATTGAATAGAATAAGCTGGAACAGTGAAAAACAATAAATTATAGTGTTGCATTCCATAAATAACAAAAACATTAATTAACATTTCTCTATTACTGTGGCTTAATAATTATCTTAATCTTGCAATATTAAGGAGAGGTTTTAGAGCTCATTTAATAGGAAGTACAATGTTTATTTTTTAAAAAAAAATCAATGCACATATAAAATAATATTTTGTATTTTTCCTATTTGCAGAGGATATAAATATTATCCAAATTGATTGCTAAAAAAAAAAAAAAAAATTAATCCAAAGCTACCAGGAGATGTGGCTGCATGCACTCAAAATATATTTGTCATACTGAAATTAGGTGGAAAAAAATTTTGCCCAAATACATTGCTGTTCTTAAAAGATTCTCGGATCAATAAAAATAAAACCTGAAATGACATCCATAAAAGCCATCACCTACTCTCTGTAATCCTTGGTGGCTGGGTAGGCCCCATATTGGTTATGTGAAAACCTAAATCATGCTGAGGTCAGTGGAAATAAGCTGAAATTGTCTGGAGCAATCTAATATTTACCTAAAAGTTGATAATATTAATGGTGCTAAAGATGAAATAAAGCTCCTCTCCATTCCTGTACTTCAGGGCCTTATTTCAAAGCCTCTGAATTCAGAACAGGACATTCTTGGTGTTCAGGCAGTAAGCATGTTATGAAAAGCTAAAAAATAAAAACAAAACCATGAAATTGGCTTATTTCTGATAGTTTGAAGAGTGCTGCTAATTTCTTGTATCTGGAGTCCCAAACATGATGTGATCACACAGATGTGAAGTGACACTGTATAAAGCTATAATTTCACTCTGGTGTATGGATGCAATTTTCATTATTTGTGTACTTCAGTACAGTGTATATGGTTTCAGTTTTGGCACTGTTATCTGGCAAGTGTAGCAAGGGGAAACAGGTTTGGAAATTATCAAATGTCGTTCACTCTAATCATTTAGGAAGATGGCAACTTTTAAAGAGGGAGAATAATTGCATTCTTGGAAAATCATGGAGAATGGGAAAAATTAAAAGGACACTATCAAAGAAAAGCCAGAATTAGAGGAGAATTGATTTCAATGCTGAATTTAGGGGAACTGAACAAATGGATGGTCTTTCTGCATATACCAGAAAGACAAAATTAAGCATCATTAACCTAAAAATTGCTCTTTTTCTAGATTATTTGTTGCTTCTATTAATAAGTTTTTATTAAGTCCCCAATATTTACTAAGGACTGTGCTAGGCACTAGGTCAAAAAAGACATAAATCAAATAGTACCTCCCTTCAAGGAATTTATATTCTAAGTACTATGATTCTTCACTATGAGTCTAAGACTATGAATCTTCACTTGGCTCAACTTTCTTTCATTTCAGTAAACTGAAAAAATGAGTTGACCACTAATTGTGATATTTTAAGAGATTTTCATACAATTATAAATTGTTAGATTAGAAAAGAATTCCAGAGACTATTAAAAAATCTACAGGAAGAAGAGTCCCAGGTATAGAATTCATGATTAGTGGCCAACTAGATTCCCTTTGAAGACCTCCAGTAAAAGAGAGCTCCCTGCCATGCTATAAACCCTACTTATGTAGCCACTATACAGCTTTTTCCTGATACCCAATTGTATTGCTAAGTCAGGATCTCTAAAGGTCTGCTTAATTTATCCTTCAGAGATTCTAAGGGTACTCCTCAAGGATTAAGATTCTTCTCTAATGCTATTATTAGAAGGGAATCCCAGGGTTTTCTATTAAAAAATTTATAGGAAGAGTCCTAGGTATAGAATTCATGATCAGTGACCAGCTAGATTTCCTTTGAAGACCTCAAGTAAAGGGAGCTCTCTGCCATATACTATCAACTCTACTTATGTATCTACTATACAACTTTGGGAATCTTTTTCCTGATACCCAATTGTATTGATGTCAGGATCTCCAGAGATCTGGTTTTATTAATATCTCACAGGTTCTGAGGGAACCCTTCAAAGATTAGCATTCTTCTTTAATGCTATTATTTCATTTGAGTCATAATCCAAAAAGTTTTCCCCAAACAGGGACACTAATACATTGTTGGTGGAACTGTGAATACATCCAACCATTCTGAAGAGCAATTTGGAACTATGCTCAAAAAGTTATCAAACTGTGCATACCCTTTGATCCAGCAGTGTTACTACTGGGCTTATATCCCAAAGAGATCATAAAGAAGGAAAAGGGACCTATATGTGCATGAATGTTTGTGGCAGCCTTCTTTGTAGTGGCTAGAAACTGGAAACTGAGTGGATGCCCATCAGTTGGAGAATGGCTGAATAAATTGTGGTATATGAATATTATGGAATATTATTGTTCTGTAAGAAATGACCAACAGGATGATTTCAGAAAGGCCTGGAGAGACTTACACAAACTGATGCTGAGTGAAACAAGCAGGGCCAAGAGATCATTTTATATACTTCAACAACAATACTATATGATGACCAATTTTGATGGACTTGGCCATCCTCAGCAATGAGATCAACCAAATCATTTCCAGTGGAGCAGTAATGAACTGAACCAGCTACGCCCAGCGAAAGAACTCTGGGAGATGACTGTGAACCATTACATTGAATTCCCAATCCCTATATTTTTGCCCACCTGCATTTTTGATTTCCTTCACAGGCTAATTGTACAATATTTCAGAGTCTGATTCTTTTTGTACAGCAAAATAGCAGTTTGGTCATGTAAAAAAAAGTTTTCCCCAATACCAGTTACTGGTTATAGTTAATATTTATTTCCCTTATTGACCCAATAATTCATTCCTTAATAACATTTAACCAATTAACAGTAACTAGTTTTTACAAAGGGGTTGTTACTCAGAAGATATAGCAAGGCCAAAAATATAAAACACATCCTCCCAGCTAGACAGTGCAGTGCATTGAGTATTGGACTTGGAATTAAAAATATCTGAATTCAAATCCTGCATCAAGTTTATCTATAAAATCAGGATAATAATATTACCTGCCTCCAAGAGTTGTTGAAAGGATAAAATGAAATGACATATGCAAAGTGTTTTGCCAGCCTTAAAACACTCTGTAAATGCTAATTATGATTATTATCTATGCTGCTCCCCTCATTCCCAGCAAGGAACATATTCTCTGTTATATCATTTTGGTCCCTAAGGAGAATAAAGATTAAAATGGCTGCTACTATGCATTCATTCCACAAATTTGACTTCCAAAAGCAGCTTTCTTTAGAAGTCTCTCCCTTTCAGATTGTTGTTGTTCCACTACTAGATTGCATCCAGCAAGTTGCTTCTAGTTACTGGCAAACACTGGCATGGATTCCCCACCTAAGAACCACTAGAAATTTATTGACTAGCCAAACTACAAAGAGCTTCTGACTTTTGAAACTTGCATGTTTATATTCCTTTATCTAAGAAAAGTAAATAACAGACTCAGCAGAGAGAGAAGCATCATCAAGGCCATGGGCTTATAGCAACATGCTAGTATGCAAGAAGGTTCAAGGTCCTTACTCCTCCTAAGGGCTTATAGCATTACTCCTCCTTTCTCAAGTGCAATCAGTCAGGAAAGATAATATGATTGTGTTATTTTGATCTTCTGCATATATACTCAGCTCTGACTCAGAAGGAAATTGAAAAGGCTTTCCTCATCATGTGGCTAATGGGAGTGAGAGGTGGGATAGGGTGGGGAAAGATGAGGAAACCATAGAACGTCTGAATATGTTCTGCAAATCCACTTAGGAATTGCATCAGCTGATTCCACTGCTTGAGCTCATGAAGGCTCTGCACCACTATTAGGCTTACACCAAACTGATATCAGCCTCTCTGTAATTCCTATCCTCTAAATGAAATTTAAAACTGTATAGTCTTTGGGAAAAGTGCTTTAAGGAGTGTCCTTTCCACTTAAGTTAGTAAAAACTTAAATGCAAAAATATTCAAAGTAAACCACATGTGGCAGACTGGTTTAGTGAACAGAGAAATAAATTGGGAGAAGACATAGAATGTTAGCTACATTTTGCCTTACTATGATTGTAAATCAGTTCTGCAGTTGCTTCTCTTAAGTGGCCAGCAATTTGTTAGGAAAAGTAAGAGATTCAGTGATTTATACAACATACACTTTTTGATTAAGGAATTAATAATCTAGTTGACAGAAAAAAAGCCGCACATACCCAAAGAGTCAGATGTTCTCAATGTACAATGATTATTAATGCATATACTTTTATTCCCTAAGTAAGAGAAAATGGGTTGAAAGAAAATATGTATTTGTCTGTGTTCATTCTCTCATTTAACTAGGAAGTAAGCCAATCTTTTTTCAGTGACTGAGAACATTTACCAAACAGCATACAGGTAATTGCAGAGTGTACTGTACTGGAGAACCAATGTATAACATTTTGAACTTTATAGGACTTGCATATATTAAGGTTGTTCATATATAATGAACTTTCAGATTTGTAGATCAGAGAACTAAAATTGTAGGAAGATACACTTATAGAAATGTCAAGAGACTCCCAGACTGGTTAAGTCATATTTATATGATGATATGAAGACATATATATCTTGGGAGAGATCTTAGGTAATCATTTCATCATTTTTCTTTATAAAGTTGAGTGATATACAGAAAAGTATTGTCGTAGATAGCCACATATATGTTGTTGTTGTTGTTGTTTTTTTGGAGGCAACTAATTTGGATTCTGAGTCTGAAGAGGATTTTTCTTCTGCTGAAAAAAATGTATGTTTCCTTGTGCGCAGGAAAGAACTGGACTCATGATGAATGTATGATTTGTTGTCCTCTCTCTCTTTTATATATGGTGGGACTACAGGGAGTATTCTCTGGGCACAGCAGCCTGACAGATTCTGTTTTCTATTGTAACACAGACTTCCTTGTGCAAGGAATTATGCAAAACTCAGCCATGAAGAAATAACTGGGTGGAAAAAAGCAAGCAAGCAACAAAACCAAATGTAGTAACTATGTAAGTTTGCTACCCAAACTCAAATATATATCTTATATTTTTGTATGTATATTATGTGTATATGTATCTCTTATGTGTGATACATCTCTCTCTCTCTCTCTCTCTCTATATATATATATATATATATACACACACACACACATACATATACATATATAAACACACATATATACATTTGTGTTTTTATATTTACATATACATTTATATTTATATATCATTCCATTTCTCTAGTTCATACTCATGGGTTAGGTTCCCCAGAGGTTAACTACAACCCCAAGTTCAAGTCTCAGTTTTATCTACAGCAGATTAGGAATAATGTAGGGATTTGTAATGTTGGTATTATAGAAATCTTAATCTTAGCCACATCAGAAATTCCTTGAAATCTCTAGGAGTTTATTCAGATGTGGGTTTTCTTTTTAAAAATACACGATTATTTTATTTTGTGATATTATTTCCTGCTAATAGCACTAACAATTCTCTGTAGTTACATAAAGAGTAGTTCAACAGGCTTCATGCCTGCAAGGATATTTTTTGCTTAATGTCTTTGTGTGGGGGTAAGAGATAGAAGAGGCACAAATATTCCAGTATAAGCAAATGACTAGTTTTTCACTGTAGTTTGTCCTAAGGATGTTCATGTTTTTTTTCTAAATGTCTCTGATTTTCTTTTTGATTTCCCACTATTCACTCACAGACAGGACAGGGGCTGGTGTTGGCAGGGATAAGCTGTGCAAAGATGTTTTGCCATCTGCTAAAATATTTTTGGATTTTCTCCATGCAGAAACACTAATTAAAATATTTATTAAACCTCAACAATATATTAATTTCTGTTGAGCATATTGCTTTCTAATAGCTTTTCCTCTGAAAGAATAGAGAAAAGTTACATTGGGGATGGAAAAGGACTATGACTTGCTTAACTAATGTGTTGTCTTTGATACTATCATTATGCTTTGTACATTGGCAAATAAAGATTGAAAATTCACTGAAGGCAGAGCTAGATTAACTATTTCTTATATATCTTTATATAATATATGATCCTCTGCTCAATTAATGTTCAATAAATATGCTAAAGATTAATGTTTCTAATTAAAAATTAACATATTATCATAAAATGTTTTGTATACAATATATTTATATATGTAACTGCATATATATGCATATATATTATATATATACGCAAATATATGTGTATACATTCATCTTGGATCACAGATTTAGAGCTATAAGGAATCTTAGAGATCATCCAACCCACCTTTCCTCCCCTATTCTATAGATGAGGAACTAAGATCCAAATAGGGTGACTTTTTAATCAAGAAAATACTTTCCTTTTTCATTTCCACTTCTTAGAATTATTGTCTTTTTATTCAGATCAAAAACCCTCTTCTGCCGATGGTCGTTTCTAGTTTCACCATCCGCTAGTGTCATACACTCTTAAGTCTACTTTCTATCTACTATAGATTTATTTTTTATGTTCCTATTTATGTATATGTAGTTTCTCCCATTAGAATATAAGCTCCTTGAAGGTAGAGCCTACATTTTCTTTGTCTTTGTATATGTCCAGTGCTTTAGCTAAAACGTAATTATTTAATAAATTATTTTTCATAGTTAGATTGATAGTTACCAGAGAAGGGCTTCAGACCCAAGCACTAACTTCCAATATAGACTTTTCCCCCCAATGTACCATTCTTCCTCCATGCATGTATCAGCCATCTTTTTAGTGAAAATATAGGAAACTTGAAGAGACCTATATGCTATACTTCAAGAGCTAATCAGAGAGAGTCTGACTTATCATGAAAGAGAAATAATAAGAACAACTTCCTAACACTTAGAAACTATTTGAAAATGAAATGGGCAGTCTCAGAAAATAGTTTTTTTTTTTTCCCTATTCACTAACCACTCAATCAAGCAGCAATGGGATGCCCACTTGTCAGGAATTTTATAGACTAAATGAACACCAAGATCTTTCCAACTCTGAGATTTCAGGTTTCCATATGATCTAGTATGTGCCACCTTATCCCATAACCTTGCAAAATGCTGATCACATTAGTATTCAATAAGTCTTTTGTTGACAGACTAATGTTAACTGGCTGTCTCTTTGACAGATTGTTCAATAATTTACATGGTACAGTGGAAAAACCACATTAAGAATGTATCTACTGGGTATCCACAAAAATTGAATGTCAAATAAGTAGTAGATTTTTTTTTCTTAATCCAAACCTTTTTTTAAAAATTCAAATTCATTTATATTTAACTTGAACCAACTTGTATAACCATGTGATAGCCTAAAAATGCAATTACAAGTATACCAGTTTTTCTGAGTTTCTAGACTAAAATCTGACAGAATAAGACTAAATGAATGATTTCCCCATGTCACTAGAGGATGCTTTTGTGTAGGTAATAAAAATTGTAGATATGCAACAGCCCTTCTCCACAGCCCACTCTCAATCAATTATTGGTACTAAAGAGGCTTCACAGAAGAATTAGACTAGCCAATTAAGAGTGAAAGCAACAATTTTTTTCTTTACTATGTTTAAGGGAAGTCTATCTGGAATAATGGAAATATCCAAAGATAAAAAAGGTGGGACAATAAGGAAGTATAAGGACATAGGATTGAAACATCTAAATCAAGACAAATCATCAGTTCTTTTGCATTGTGATCACAGCTCTATCATATTCATATAAAGAATGAAAAGGAGTAGGGAAGGAATTTAGTAAGGATTGTCACAGAAACCCTGGAATAGACAGCCTTCATGGCAAGAAGTTTGAGTCCATAATAGTCTGAGACTTATGGATTTATGCTTAAGGCAGCTTATGCAACTTAGAAGTCATGGTTACTACTAAGGTCATACCTATATAGCAAAGGATTGCATACCTGGATAGATGAATCTCCTTGTGTTGAGGGGAGCATCACTTCATTTGGATTTCATGCAGTGCTTTTTCTTTCTTGGATTTCCAGGAGGTGGGGAAAGTATTTCTTTCCTCCCTTTAACTCCAAGCAGCATTGGTGGCTATAAGTACATGGTAGTGGGAACATGTGCATACTTAGTTAAATCTAAGTCCTAGTTCATTTGTTTCTCCTGCTTTCTTCTTTGAAAACAAACCAATGGTCGGTGATCCTGAAAAATAGGTGTTTTTAAGCCCTGGCAATAAAAAAAAAGTATTTACAAAGATGCTCCTATATGTCATACATTGTATCTGTACTTGGTATTAGAAAGAAAGGCAAAAGATATTCCCCAGTCTCAAAGAGTTACATTTTAATGAGAGAGACAACATATAAACAGCAATGTACAAATAAGATATCTAGAAAATAATTGGAGGCAATCTCAGAAGGGAGACATTAGTATTAAAGAGTGATGGGAAAATCTATTGCAAAAGGTAAGATTCCTTTTTTGTGTATTTAAGTTTTAAAAAAAAATTATTGAAAACTAAATTCAAAATAAGAAAAAAACAAAAAAGGAAACCAGAAAAGGAAAACAAAACAAAAGATTGTTATGTGACTAGCAGAATGTCAGGAAGGATTCAAAATATGTAGTAATGGGTTTCCATTTCAAACTTGTCTTGCTATTATTTACCTTCTCCCCACTCATGGATCCCTCCCTTATATTCTCCCCCTATCTTTTCCTTTATCTTTATTCCATTTCTATTAATTTATACTTTTTGTTCCAGTGCCATAAATCTACACACCCTTCTGTACTCCATATTATCCTATTCTCCCATTAAATAAGTAAACAAATAAATAAATAAATTTATATACATATATACATATTTTATTTAAGATTTTTGCATCAATATTCATTAGGGAAATTTGTCTATAATTTTCTTTCTGTGTTTGAGCCTTCCTGATTTAGGTATCAACATCATGATTGTGTAATAAAAGGAATTTGGTAGAATTTCTTCTTCCCCTATTTTTCCAAATAATTTATTTTGTTTTTTAAATGTTTAGTAGAATTCACTGGTAAACTCATCTGGCTCTTGAGATTTTTTCCTTAGGGAGTTCACTAATGACTTATTCCCTTTCTTTTTCTAAAAATGGGATTATTCAAGCATTCTATTTCCTCTGGACAGGGCAAAATTAGACCCAAAAAAGTTTCTATATTTACATATAGATGATACTGTGGCATAATAGAAAGCTTGCAGAATGTCAAGCCAGAAGGCCCCTGAATTTATATACTTCATCCTCCCTTCTATGTAGTCCTTCAGACACATATTAACTATGTCATTTTTAGTAAATTGATTAACCTTTCTGAGATTTTTTTCTTTAAATTTTCAATAGTATTTTATTTTTCCAAATACAAATAAAGATAGTTTTCAATATTTGTTTTTGTAAAACTTTGTGTTCCAAATTTTTTTTGTCCCTCCCTCCCTTCCCCTCTCCCTAAGATAATAAGTGATCTGATATGGGTTAAATATGTGCAATCCTTTCAAATATATTTCCACATTTGTCATGTTGTACAAGAAAAATCAGACCAAAAAGGAAAAAAATCACTAGAAAGATAAAAAGAAAAACAAAAAGGGGAAAATTCTATGCTTCAATCTACATTCAGTTTTCATAGTTCTATTTCAGAAGGCAATTGGCTCTTTCTGTTCCAAATCTATTGGAATTGTCTTGAATCACCACATTGCTGAGAAGAGCCAAAACCATTACTGTTGATCATCACATAATCTTGTTACTGTACAATATTCTTTAGTTGTACTTATTCAGCATCAGTTCGTGTAAGTCTTCACAGGCTTTTCTGAAGTCATCCTGCTCATCATTTCTTATAGAACAATATATTTCATTACCTTCACATGCCATAACTTATTCAACCACTTTCCAAATGCTGCATATCCACTCAATGTCCAATTTCTTGCCACTATAAAAAGGACAAGCTGGAAACATTTTTGCACATATGGGTCCCTTTACCTTTTTTGTTATCTTTGGAATATAGACTAAGTAGTGATGTTGCTGGACCAAAGGATATGAAGTTTTATAGCCCATTATACACAGTGCCAAATTATTCCTCAGAATGATTGGATCATTTCACAATTCCACCAACAATGCAGTTTTCCATATCCTTCCAACATTTATTTTCTTTTCCTGTCACCTTAGCCAGTCTGAGAGTGGTGAAGTGGTACCTCAGAACTGTGAGGCTTATTTTTTTTTAGCTTTTTAAACTTTAATTAGCTATACAAATGTGAGTAATAAATATTGTTATTATGATCAGGCTAGAGGAAACTGATGAATTAAGTAAGTGGAAGTAGAGGGAATTGGTAAGGCCTATTACAGAGCAAGGGAGCAGCTCTAGATTTGGGTGGGAGCAGGGAATTCTATAAATGTGAACTATATAAAAAAGGTTTCTTGATGGGATCGGAGGACCTTCAAATGTGTTAGAGAAGTGTTCTGGTGTGTGATGGGAAATCATAGTGCAGATAAACTTCACTGGTATAATTGAAGGCTGCTTTTCTACTTGAGTCAAGATCTCAGGAAGGTGGTACAATGGATAAAATATGAAAGATATAGTCTTAGACACCATCTATGTGGGGGAGAGTAATTTCATATCTATGTACCTCAGTTCCCTCATCTGTAAAATGGACTTAATGATAGTAACCTGCTTCCCAGTGTTATTGCTAACATAAAACAAAATAAGATCTTTAAAATACTTTGTAAATATTTGAGTATTCTATAAACAATAGTAACTTATTTTTATTTTTAAATTCTCATTAGTTCATCAAATTAGTCCCCAAATTTGCCATTAAGAGTGAAAGAATAATCATAAACATGTGTTTTTATGCATCATACACCTTCTCTCTGATTGTACTTTGATATTCTCAATAGGATGAAGATTATCCTGGGTTCTTGAAGACTTCACATCTTAAGAACAAGCTCTGGGAGAACCTACAAAATTGGAAAGATTTCAAGTTTAGGTAGAATGGTATTTGTTTTTCAAGGAGTGGCTAAGTTAAGTAAAAAGAGACTTCTTGCCAGAGTTTTGACAATTAGATGATGGGTATTTCTGGCTGTAACAATTTCTGAAGATTAGGAAGGCAGGATTTGTTTATTATTAGGTAGATTCAATAGGCACAATGATTAAATCAGGAATATTTGAAGGATTGAAGTTGAAGCTAATAGCCCCAATTATAACTATTCATCAAATAAATAAACTATTAGGTTGAGAACAGAAATGTCAACATCACAAGGTATTAAAATTATGATAAACAATGACTATCAGTTTATTTATCACCTTCAGCAGTGAAATCTATAAATGACAGCAGAGTTTAATATTTTAAAAAATCACTCAATTAGAGTTGGAAAGCTGTGAGTTTGAACCTTGATTCTGCTCATTCATTATTTGTGTGACCTTGAGAAGTCACGTCCCCTTTTTGTGATTAAGAGATAGTATCAGAGAGAGAATGAGGAGAAGTTAAAATCAGTCCATTGGATTTTAATCTTTTAAAAGGTTTGTTATTATACTTTTGTTAATGCTTTTTGTTCTACTCCCTTACTCTATGAGTTATTCTTGCAATGAAGAGAAAAAGAAATGGAAAGAAAAATTATCTGATCCTATATTCCATAATCCCAGTTCCTTATTATTTGTCCTTCGTTCTTGAACAGGACCAAAATGACATCACTATGTAAAAGTCAATGTACAGTGTGTCTAACTGTTGCTGACCATACCAATAGGAACTCAGAAAATTCTACAAATCAGGCACAAATAGCCTGTATGGATATTCAGTATGGAAATATTTGTATTTGCATACTCTTTTAAGGTACTGCAATTCTGCTTTGCTCATAGAACACCGTGCTTTCTTTGATAAAGGCATCCTATGCTCTACTGTCCTATACTGATGTCTTCATATGTCTCGTAATCAATTCCAATATTCTTCAGAGATAATTTGAAAGTGAGCTTGTACTGCTTTCTCTGACCTCCATGTGTGTGTTTGCTTTGTGTGAATTCTCTATAAAATGGTATTTAGGCAAATGTTCATGTGGCATTCAAATAATGTGGCCAGCCCATCTCTGCATTAGAGTTTGAATACTTGGCAGTTTAACTCAAGAAATTATCTCAAAATCTGGTATCTTATCTTGCCAGATGATCTTCAGCATCTTCCTAAGGCTGTTGAAATGGAAGTGATTCAACTTTCTAGCATGATGGTGGTATAATGTCCAAGTTTCACAGGCATAGAACACTGAGGTCAGCACAATTGCTCTGTAGACTTCAGTTTGATTGGCAGTTTGATAATTCTTCACTCCCACACTTTCTTTTAGAGCCTTCCAAACACTGAGCTGGCTCTGACAATGTGTGCATCAACCTCATTATCTACGTGGACATTCCTAGAAAGTATACTGCCAAGGTAAGTGACCTTATCCACAACATTCAATACTTCTCCATTTGCTACAATTGATGGTTCCATGTATGAATGACATGGGTTGGCTGGTGTAACTTCTTCTTGGTGTTATCAGGACAAAATCTATATAAACAACTGAGAATTAATCCATATTTTGTTGTATCTCAGTCAACAAAGGTTGACTTAAGTAAACAATTATCTAAGAACAAAAAGTCATGCATCAACTCTCCCTCCATTTTAGACTCAGTCTGTGGCCTTTTCAAGTTAAATAATTTTCCACCAAGTTAGTAGTTGACACTGTTTTCATCCTTGTTGAAGGTGTCTGAAAATATTTCTGAAAAATCACATTTATGGCATTTATGGAGCAAGGACACAATCCTAGTGTACTCCATTGGTAACTAGGAAAGCATGAGAGCATCTTCCATTATCCAGAACTTGTGCAAGTATGTTTTCACAAAATTGAAGTATTAATGAACTTCTCTGGGCAACCAAATTTTCCCATGATCTTTTATAGAATATGGATTAATTCTAGGTCTTGGTTACATCAATGAAGTTGTATACAGATCTCTGTTCTGATTCTATAATTTCTCCGACTTGCTGGGCAGAAAACATTACTATCAACCATTCCCCAACCCTTTCTGAAGCCCCATTGGCTCTTAAGAAGATGGCTATTTTCCAGGTGAAAGATTAGCTGAGATTCTTATCAGCACTGACTAAAATGAAGCCCTTCTATGGTTGTCACAAGACAACCTATTCCCTTTTCCTTTATAGAAATGGACAATGAAAGCATCCTTGACCTCCTGGAAGATAACTACTCTTGTCATAAAAACCAGAAGATTTCTGCCAGCTTTTGTAAGAGTACTGGACATCCTGCCTTACAGATATCTGCTGGAACAGAATCAGCATTAGATACTTTTCTGATGAAAAGGAATTTAATGGAATTTAAAACCTCTTCTTCATTTGGAGGTTCAGCTAAAGAGGGATTGACTTCAACCTGAAGTAAATAGTCAATGACTTCAGCATTGATTTGTGATTGTTGAAAACACTATAGAAGAGTTTGGGCTCTTTCTCCAATGTCTTGTTTTTATCCTTGAGCAGAGTGGCTTGTCATCCATAGTTCCTTACTTCTGTAATTTAGGGTTGGAGATGTACTTCTCAATTCTTTTTAGGGTCCAAGTTTGATCCTTATAACTTATGTAGCTTTCAGTTTCATTTTATTGTTCTTTTTCTTTATTTTGTTATATATATATATATATATATATATATATATATATATATATATATATATTTCTGATTTCTCCTACTTTATTTTGGATAAATTTATGTTTCTCCTTTCTCTCTTAATTCTTTATATGAATAAATAGCTGAAAAATATTTATTAACCTCATGGTATGTTCCAGTCACCATAGTTAGCACATAGCTTAGTACTTGGCATATAGTAGGCAGTTAATAAATACTAGAATTGAATTAAATGACTAAGCACTAGGCATGCACAGCTCTAAGTAGGGTGACAGAGAGAGACACTGAGATAAAGATACAAATAGGGATAAAGAGGAAGAAATAGAGGGACAGAGATAGATAGAGACAGCAATACAAAAAAAAAAAAAAGAAAAGAAAGGGTCAGATACAGAGACAGAATAGAGATACAACTAGGAACAAAGATAGAAAGAGAAAAAGAAAGGCAGAGACAGAAAGAGATAGAGAGACAGAGACAGAGAGAGAAAGAGAGAGAGAGACAGAGAGACACACAGACACACAGACACACAGATACACAGACAGACAGAGACAGAGACACAGACACAGACAGGGAGAGAGAGGGGGAAGAGAATTCCTCCCTTAAAAGAGGAGAATACAATACATATGGGAATGGTGACCATGAAAAGGAATTTTGTCCTATGGAGGTGGAGAGTTGGGATATTCATCATATGTATTGGCCCTTACATTGTTATAATATTCCATTATACTCATATATCACAATGTTTAGCTAATGCCAGTCAACGGACACTTACTTTAGCTTCAGTAATTTACAATCACAAAATATTCTGGCATAAATATCTTAATATTTGAGACTTTTCTGTATTGAACCTAGTAAAGGTATGTGCCTAGCAATGATATCTATTTGATATTTAATTCACTTTTTAAGAATAATTTCAAGAATGTTTTCAAGAATAGTTGGACTAATTCACACATCTATCAATGATTTATTTGTTTTTTTTTTTTTTTTTTGTCTTTCCACAGTTCTCCAATGTTGACCATTTCTATCTTTTATCATCCCTTCTGATTTGCATGGTATGAAGGGAATCTCAGAATTGCTTGCAGAAAATTTTAAAGATTAGAAAACTATCTTCTTTCATATGTGAAAATGATATTAATGGCTCTTCTTATCTAAATGATCTATTGAGCACAGATTGAAAATGTTTTACTCATGAAAAGGTTGACTTGGGGGTCCTTTGCTAATATGTCATAGTTTTGTTTTTGTTGTTGTTTGTTTTGCCATGTTTAAAAATTCAGTGTTATTAGGAAAATAAAAGGTGATTCATTTCCAAATTGCATACTCCCATAATTGAAATCATTTGGTGTAAGTGTCTGTTTATTCATTCTTTCTTTTTCTCCTTTCACTATCTTTGGAAATAGTATTTTGAGTATAGATTTTTAAAGAGGGAACAATCACATTTTAGATATAGCAAAGAGTACAAGGGAAGACAGAAGGAGAAAAGGGATTTGGGTCAGCTATACTCATATGTAGGTCACCACTCAGATTGCTACTTGTTCTTTTATTTAATCTTTTCCTGAGACCCAGAGTAATCTAGGAATAGTTTTGTACATTACCTCATTAATTAATAGCATTGCAAGAAATCACTCAAGTAATCAACTATATTCAGACCCATCAGTTCTTTTCATTAAATACTTATTTAATGAATCAGATCAAACTTCTTTCCTAATAGTAGTTACTCATCTTTCTATATGTGACAAATCCCATAATGTCCCCAAATTAAATATAAATATACCAAATATACCATTTACTAATAATGAAATTTATAATAAAATAAAGATAACTATTTAGATACTACAGATGAGAGAAAGTTCACAGAGTCATTTGAAATTCTGACTTTACCTCTTCTCTTCATTTCTGAGAATACAGAAACCATACCAATGAGTTCATTCACAATACCAAATAAAGTGTCTTTTCAAGAATCAGAAGAGAACAGTCCTTGATCTTTTTTTCTCCTGTTGTGACAAGAAGTCACTGTAACTCCTTACAATTCATCACTCTGAAAAGTAAGTGGGGGGAGGGGGAAGGAAGTCTCTTATTCCTTATTTAAAATAATCTTTATATTTCTTCACAAAGTAAATTAAGACAATTCTCCCAAAAAAAGACATTTTTGTTTATTCTCCGTTTTTCTGTCTTTTCCATAATTTCCCAATCCACTGTCTTTCTCTCTTTGATTTCTTCAAAAATTCCTTGTTTCAAATTAAAATGCTAAATATTCCATTTGGCTCTTAAAATATAGTAATAGAATCTAATCTCTGTGGCAGAGCCTATTGAAACAAGCATTAGATATATTAAAAATTTTAAATTTTAAATCAGAAAAATTTACTTTTCTCCCTCTACTCCCCTTGTAAAAGAAAGAAAAATAAAATTCCTGATAGACACGTATACTGAAGCAAAGCAAATGTCTTCTTTAATTTTCTGAGTGTTTTACTTCTC
Source organism: Sarcophilus harrisii (assembly GCF_902635505.1). Lineage (NCBI taxonomy): Eukaryota > Metazoa > Chordata > Mammalia > Dasyuromorphia > Dasyuridae > Sarcophilus > Sarcophilus harrisii. Next base: position 249,735,340 of record NC_045428.1, on the reverse strand, counting down.
CAGTAAAAGGTGAGCATATAATATGTTTTATCATAAGTCCTCTGGAATCATTGTTATCCATTACATTGATCAGAGTCCCTAAGTCTGTCAAAGTTAAATTTTCATTGTTGTTTATGAGAACAAAATGGTTTTAGAAAGAAATTTGGTAGATCATTTTGTAGAAAAGAGTCAGCTGGCAAGGAAGTATGGTTCTCTTGATATAGGATTTAGATAAGGGTTCATGTGAACCACATCTGTACATGATTAAGCAATTTTTCTGAGAAGGCAACTTGAGGAAACTCAAAACACAAGTTTAGGTAGTTCCATCACAAGTCTTGGATGTGATAACCCAGAATAAGAATAATTTTAATGGATCCAGCATCTGCAGAATCATAAAATAACCTTATAACCATCTCCAGCATTCCTAGAAACTTACTAAGGTCAGACAACATTCCGGGTGTGAACAATCTTTAATCACATAAAGTTGAACTTAAACAGTATAATAATTTTTCTGAACAACTTATCATTTTTTCCTATAACACTGCTATTATGACTGTATAATTTTTTCTCCTGGTTCTGCTCATTCCACTCTCCACCAGTTTATATAAGTATAGCGAGGTTTCTCTGAAACTATCCTCTTCTCATTTCTTATAGCACAGAAATATTCCGTTACATTTATGTATTATAATTTATTCAACCATCCCAAATTGATAGATATACATTTTATTTTCCAATTTTTACCACCTCAGAAAAAGCTACAAATAGCTTTCTACATCCTTAGTTAGGACAAAGTCTTTTTTTAATTCAACCTCCCTCTAAATCACCCTCCTTTGTTCTCTCTTTTCCTTCCTATTTTTAAATTGGGTAAAATGTATTCTGTACTCAAGTCTGAATGTGTATGAATTTTTTCTATCCTTGGACTATTCAGATGAGAGTGAGATTCAAGTGTCAGTCTTCCTTCTTGTTTGTTTAGATGATTATGTGAAATAATTTCCCCCAGACTTCCACTGCTTTAACATTCCTAATGTATCCCTCTTCATTTGTCTTTCCATTCTTCTTTTAAGATCAAGACATAATAGAGCAACTTTCAGGCCTTTGGTCTAAGAGAATTCTTTCTATCACCCCCTGATAATGATAGCCTTCAATAAGCACACATTTCATCTCTCCATATTATAATGTAGACAGTTTCCTAGTTTGGTCCCTTATGATCATTCTTTCATGTTTATCTTTTGATATTTCTTTTTGACTGTTGCATTTGAACTTCAAAGTCTCTATAGCTACTGCCTTTTCATCAGGAATGCTCCGAAGTTCTCTGTTTCATTAAAAAATATTTTCTTTCATGTAGCATTATTCTTAGTTTTTCTTCATTGTAAGTCTATGTACCATTTGCCTTCTGGAATATTGTATTCCAAACTATCCTCTCCTTTAAGTGGGGACTGCTAAATTGTATTGATCCTAACTATGGATCCTCAGTATACGAATTCTTTCTGCCTGCCAACAGTAATTTTCTTTGACCTGAAAGCTCTAGATACTGGCTAAAATGTTTCTGGGTATTTTCACTTTGGGTTTCTTTTAGGAGAGGACAGGTAGATAGTTTTCTATTTCCCCTTTGCCTTTTTTCTAAGAGATCTGGATAGTTTTAAATTTTCTTGAAATGTGATATGTAGAACCCCCCCCCTTTTTGGTTATGGTGTTCAAATTCAATGACTTTAAATATTTTCTCTTTGATCTGGGTTGTAGCGCAATTATTTTTGCTATGAGATATCTTATGTTTTATTTTATTATTTCCAGTCTTTTGACTGTTTTTAACATTTCTTGTTGTTATATGATATGTTATATGTTATATGTTTTATATATATATATAAATAAAATGTTATTATATATATATATATATATATATATATATATATATATATATATATATATATACACCTTTTGTATGATCCATTCTGATTTTTAGTGTATTTGTTGCTTGGAATAAATTTTGTATCTATCCTTTAGGCCAAGCTGCTAATTCCTTTTTCCATTTCTTTCTTCTGTAATCTTCATCTCTTTTCCATTTATTCCCTGTAGCACTCATTTTATTTATTCAAATAATAATTCTTTTAAAAACCTCTTACTTTCTTCTCTCCCAGGAATTCTAGTTGAATTTGTGTCCAAGTAATGTTTTTCTCTGAGGTTTTGCTTATAAATACTTTGGAGACATTGCCTTTTGAGTTTGTTTTGAGTGTATCTGATGAGATTTTTTTGCCATTGCTATTTGCTCATCTTTCTAGTCTGTTTCCTGATTTCATTCTTTATATTATGAGACTCTGTGTTCTTTTGTGGGAATATCTGGACCAGTCCTGCTGCTGTTTTCTTGGAGTGCTGAGTGCTATTTTATTCTAGGAATCACAGGGCCACGTCAGGCTGGAGACTTCAAGCCACCATGGCTCCCACATTAATGTGATCCAGGGCTAAGTGTGATTGCTGACCTGGATTTGGGTATGACATCCAGATCTCTTGGTTATTTGGAGTTTCAGGTGACTGCAGCTGAACTTAATGACTGTCAGTCATAGGGTAAGCTCTGCTGATTCAAAGTGAAAGACCTGCAGGCTCCTTTTGATCTGAGTTATCTGCCCTGGTTATTTTGCTGCAGGCCTGAAACTGGACTGGAAGCTGGAACAGAGGCTCAGCTATATTTTTGGAGTCAGAGCAACATGGCTGCTATTTTCTTCTGAACTAATGCCTTTCTAGGGACACAGGGTAAAGCCAACAGTCACCTTTCTCCTCAGGATGCCAATCTTAGGCTCCAGTGGCCTTTTCATTCTGTTTTGGATCTGTGATCCTGAAATAGGTAGTGAGCACTTGAGATATCAATTACTACCTATTCCTGCACCACGACAAGTTTAGCCACCTCTTTGTTGAATCTGAGACCTCTTTTTTACCCAAGTATATAGTCTCTTCCTGTGCAAGGTATACCAACTCCTCCATCTATTTCCTTGTGACAGGTAGACTAGGAAAAAATGACTGAGATGTTTTTTGTCTTGGATTTCCCAAATCAGAATTTGGACTAGTGTGTTTTCTAGATCTGTTTGGAGGAAGGATCTTTTGGGAGAAGGGTCAGGCATGGAGCTGATTGTACTTTTTCTTACTTCTCTATTATCCCTTCTAAAAACTGCTTAAACCTATTTGAAAGAAACATAAATAGAATACATATAGTTTGGCTTGCCTACAAGGGAAGAAATTGACTTCACAAATAAAAATGCTTAAATTACCTTGCAGAGGTTTGTGTTCCACTTTTATAAGTAAATGGCTCATACCTGAATAAATTATAAAAAGTTCCATATACTAAAAATTTATAGAATATAAGAGCAAAGAAAGTTTTTAGAGACAGAATCTTAATAAGATTGGATCAAGGAGTAAAAAATGGACTGAAATTATAGAACATTGTGGTCCCCTAGCTTAATGGCATGTAACTTTTTATGGCTTGAGAGATTATGACTCACAAAATGATACATCAAATAACTACTTGAAGACTACAGAATGTTTAAATAAGGACCATTGGTTTTTACAACTAAGAAAAAAGTGGAGATTTTGAGTTTTTAACATCACAAGGGAAAAATAAGTTAGTGAATACCAGGAGCTATTGCTTTGAATCATTGAAAGGGGTGAAGGAACTTGGCTGGATAATAAGGACTGGTCAGGTGAAGGAAACCGAATAGGTGTGTGAAGGATGAACAAGGGATAGAAAATTCAACCAGGATGGACCTATGTGACAAAACTGACTATAGGAGAAAAGCTAACTATAAGATTTCAGCTGGTAATTACTGATTGATTAGATAAAGGCTGATTCTGATTGGAACATTGCTGAATTGTCCTTTAGCATCATTTCTATTGTGAAAGTAATGAAATCTCCCCAAAATTCATGTTTTTTTCCCCTCCTATCCTCTCTGTTGTATCCACTCTCCCCACCCCACCTCAAATAATGAATACATTTGTGGAAGGCTCTGATCCAGATTTGTGTGTAAAGCATGAAGTACCTGTGATGCATTGATGACTATTGATTTTGCCTTATTGTTAAGTACCTGATTATATGGAAGATCTAAGGTTGTCATTATTATGAGTGACTAGTTTGTATAAATGGAAATAAACTGGTGAAGTTGAGAGTTTTCTGGTAAGGAGGAATGTATTTTCACATACTAGGGCTACCCTGAGGTTCCCAAGAGTGTCTGAATTGTAAGGGTGGTGTTGGTGGTGAATCAATCAATAAACATTTATTAAACACATACTATTTTCCAGGCATTGTGTTAAGTGCTGGGGATACAAAAAGAGGCAAAAGACAGTTCCTTCCCTCAAGAGGAACTTTCTTTGGGAACACAGACCTGCTTTGTAGGGGCAGATTAGGTGACCAAGCCAAGCCAGAGACTGAGTGGACAGTCCCATCATGTGAGGGAATATACTGTTATAGTCCATACCAGGCATTCCATGTACCCCTATAATATACAAAACATCTCCCTTTTGTTCATATGTTTTTTAAATTGGTTTTCTATGCAGACTTGTTTTATGGATAGGATCAGGGTAAATTTAAGGCCATAGATATGGGTGAAATTAATTCTACCATACAGGAATCAACTTCATAGTCTTTGACTTTAATGACATAGTGTTCTAATTAATGAGGCAATTAATGTCTTTAACTTTGCTGTTATGGAGTCCTATAGGGATAAAAAATTTAGAAACTCCAGAATAGCAGTACTTACTGCCCTAATCACTAGCTTTTCAGGTAGATCAGTTCTTGAACCATCCCACTAACTGCTGACCAAATGCCATCAACAGCATAGACATATCAACCTAGCTGAAGTAGCAAGGCATCAGGGAGGAAAGAAAGGAAGCATCATGTTCTAGGCAAATCAAACCACCATCACTACCATCTCCTCAAAGGAGAATCTAGGACCCGAATCCCAAAGCCCCAATAGCAGTGCTCTCCTGAACCACTCATCCTGTGTTATGGGATCCCACTCCATCCCTTATCCAAGAATCAACCCAAAAGAGAATAAACCTAAATTAAATTAGCATTTAATAACTATTTTCATTTATTCAGGCTCTGAATAATTCATTGGACACATGTACAAATGTCTCCTGGTCATCTAGATAACACCCTCTTGGATTTTTTTGTTTGTTTATTTTTTCTTAGCTTTCTTCTTTCTTTTTTCTAACTACACATAACTTAGTTGTGTAGAAAGAAAAGGTAACATAACAGATTACTGAGTATATAGGATTTGATATATTTTCTTCTCGTATGATATTTTTCAGAACTTGAATTGATAGGATATTAGGATCTTTATCCCAGGCAGGTAAAATTTAGACAGAAGAGTGACAGAATTTTCAATCCTGCCACTACATAAAAATAACAGAGTTCAGTACTCAGTTAGAAAAAAAAAATCATTAAAATAGGAAACTCTGATGGAGGCTTGTAATGGGCTAAGGTTTGAGTTGATGCACTGAGGTCCCAAGTACGTGAGGCTAAATAGTAATTGGACTATACTCTATTAATATACATGATTGGATAAAGAATGGCCTCCGCCCACTCTCTGTGCAAGTCCTGATGTGTTATAGAGGATATGACGATTTTGGTGGGTGGAGGCAGAGAGACAGGAAGAGAAGCTGGGAGAGATTGACCTGGGTTCCATACTCCTAGCTCCTGGTCGTGTGGCTGCTGGTCTAGCTAGCTTCTTGACTCAGCTACACACATTGCTATTGCCCATTCTCTTCCACCTCCGATTTTTCTTCACTGAGAATAAAGACTGACGATTTTCCCCTAACCTGAATTCCTGACTCTGGCTGATTTTAAAATATGCGGTCTTCACAGAGGCTTACTCCATCTTTTTCTTTTCATCTCCATGTCCACACCCTAGGGGACCTTCTCCACGATATATACTCAAAATCTGACAATTGAAACAAAATGGCTGAAGTTTACAAAAATATGAATTCCCCAGATTAACAGAAGAGGAAATAAATTGTTTAAATAATCTCATTTTAGAAAAAGAAATTGAACAAGTCTTTAATGAATTTCCTAAGAAAAAAATCTCCAGGTACAGATGGATTTATGAGTGAATTCTACCAAACATTTAAAGAACACTTAATTCTCATACTATGTAAACTATTTGGAAAAATAGATAAAATGAAGTCCTGCCAAACTCCTTCTGTGACACAAATATGGTAATTATAACTAAACCAGGAAGAGCTAAAACAGAGAAAGAAAATTATAAACCAATCTCCCTAATGAATATTGTGTAAAATTTTTAAATAAAATATTAGCAAATATATTATAGCAACTTAGCAGCAGGATAATATACTATGACCAAGTGGGAGTTATACTAGGAATTCAGGGCTGGTTCAACATCAGGAAAACTATTGCCATAATCGACCATATCAATAACAAACCAAAGGAAATCATATTATAATCTTAATAGATGCAGAAAAAGCTTTTGACAAAGTACAGCACCTATTCCTATTAAAACACTAGAGAGCATAGGGATAAAGGGATTTCTCCTTAAAATAATAAGCAGTATCTATCTAAAACCAACAGCAAGAATTATTTGTAATGGAGAGGAACTGGATGCATTTTTATTAGGATCAGGAGTGAAATAAGGATGGCTACTATCACCACTATTATTCAATATTGTACTAGAAATGTTGATTTTAGCAAAAAGAAAAGAAAAATAAATGAAAGGAATTAGAATAGGCAATAAGGAGATAAAACTATCACTCTTGGTAGATGATATGATACCCTTAGAAAATCTAGAAAATCATTCAAAACCCTACTTGAAACAACAGCTTTAGCAAAGTTGCAGGATATAAAATAAACCCACACAAATCACCAACATTTCTATATAATATTGACAAATCCAAGCATCAAGAGATAGAAAGAGAAATTCCATTTAAAATAGCTATAGGCAAACTAAAACATTTGGGTGTCTACCTATCAAGATAAATTTAGGAATTATATGAACATAATGACAAAACACTTCTCACACAAATAAAGTCAGATCTAAACAATTGAAAAAATTTCATTTGTTCATGGATAGGCCTAGTTTATATTAGTTTTATTATATTATAAAAATGACAATTTTGCCTAAATTGGTTTACTTGTTCAGTGTCATACCAATTAAACATTATTTTATATAGCTAGGAAAAATAATAACAAAATACATTTGGAAAGAAAAAAAGTCAAGAATATCAAGTGAATTAATGAAAAAAAAATACAAAGGATGGTGGCTTCACAGTACCGGACCTAAAACTGTGTTATTAAGCAGCAGTCATCAAAAACCATTTAGAACTAGCTAAGAAATAGAGAGGTAGATCAGTGGAATAGGTTAGATACACGTGACACAATAATCAATGATTATAGTAATCTAGTATTTGATAACCCCCCAAATTTAAGTTTCTGGGATTAAAAACTCTCTATTTCACAAACATTGCTGGGAAATTGGAAAAAAATATATCAAAAACTTGGCAAAGATCTACATCTCACATCCCATGCCAAAATAAGGTCAAAATAGATACATTTGGGACATAAAGGAGGATAACAAACAAATTAGGAGAAGAAGGGATTATTTACTTATCAGATGTTTGCAGAAGGGAGGACTTTATGACCAAAGAAGAACTAAAGAACATTATGAAAGGCAAAATGGACATTTTGATTACATTAAATATTCCCAATTTTCCCCTTAGGCACACCTCAGCAGAAAGCTATTGGTGACTTACCGTAGCACTTCTACTACTCATCCCCTTTAGCTCTCTCCCTCTAACTTATATATAACTGAACAATGCTAATGTGTCTCCTATTCAAAAATTGTTGGTTATGGCTCTGTTCCCTTTTTATATCTAATAAAACCTGGCTTCTATTCTAGCCAATAATTTTGTAGATCCTCCCCTTCCTTAGAATTATTTCTCCTTGCTTATCATCTTAATAAAAGACCTTGCTAAGGCACTATAATTACTATATATGGCACATTTCAACCTCTCCATAACGTGAGATTTTTTTCATGAATTGGTCTTATGGCATTTTCTGCCATTCCTAATAGAGTTCAGGCATCCCTATATCCCCCATTCTTTCAATCTGGATGAAAATATCATATTCCATAGCAGAATATAAACTCTGTGACATATATAGCAGATCTAAAACATAAAAATCTCTTTTTAATCATTGACAAAAAATATTGGCTCTTTAGGTATTTACTCAGAAAATTCAATCACAAAGTGACTGCGCTCTTGCATTTGGTGAAGGGGTCCCTTGAGGCAACTGATGTTTGAAAAAGATTATGGGGGTGTTAACTCCATTCCTCTAGGTTCTTTAGCACTATATGAAATTGGGTCATTTCAGGATGGGGAGGGGACCTAGGGAAAACAGCTAACTTGGTATCATAGGTATGTCCTCAAGGGAAACGGGGAGGGTATATTGTAGGAAGCTTCAAACAGATTCATAGTGGGAAACAGTCTGAGAGTTCTCTTAATTTGGAAAATCAGTCAGTAAACATTTTTAAAGCATTTCCCAGGTACTTAATAATACCACAGTATTGGTTATTCATCCTTGTATCTTGCTTGAGTCCCCAAAGTACTTCCCTTTATAGATCCAAACATGAAATCTATGCTTTTATGATCATACATTAGTATGGTAATAGATTTTTTTGGGTGTCATGGACCTCTTTGGTACTTGGAGGCAATCCTTGTATTCCTTATCAAAATCATGATTAAAAGTGTGTCTGTGTATACACATGTATGTATGTGTCTGTATGTATGCATGTTTGAAAATGGTAAATTTCAATTAAAGGTTAGTAAAAATAAACTTTTCAATTTTTTTCCCATTCAGGTTCATAGACTCCCTGAAATCTAATCATAATACTCTTCAAAACTCCATGGACTCAAGGTTAAGAACGTCTACCATCGAGCAACTAGGTGGTACAGTGGATAGAGCACCAACCTTGAAGTCAGAAGGACCTGAGTTCAAATCTGACCTCAGACACTTAACACTTCCTAAATGTGTGACCTTGGGCAAGTCACTTAACCTTAATTGCCTCAGGGGGAAAAATTCTATCATAGGGATATTCTCCACCTGGACATCCTGAAGCAAGGCATAGAGTTTATACAGAAGGATTAGAACCTGGAATCCTAAAGACTACCTTATAAGTCAGTTCACCTAGGAGATACCTACTAATCTGTTTCTTTATGTTCAGATAGTTTTTCATGCCCATACTACAGAAGAATTCAGGTGACTTTAGAAAACTAGTCATGTTCCAGTATATAGAGGGCATGTCAGAATATCTAGAGTTGTCCCAAATGAGAATTGACAAATATACAGCTGCTGAAGTACCTGAACATAACAGTTAATCTCAAAGTAACTTGGTGTCTAGTTGTTCAGTTGTTTTTCATTTGTGTCCAATGCTTAATGACATCTTTTGTGGTTTTCTTGGCAAAGATACTAAAGTGATTTACCATTTCTTTCTCTAGCTCATTTTACATGGGGAAACTGAGGCAAACTGGATTAAATGACTGGCCTAAGGTCACACAGCTAGTAAGGCCAGATTTGCACTCAGGAAGACATGTATTCCTGGTACCCTTTATCAACACAGCCACAGGTACAAAGGGTTACCTTGAAATAAAAAACATGTCTGTCACTCTCCAGGCTATCTTCCAAGTGGGCTATGCAACAGGGAACCAAACAAAAACTTAAAATATCAGCAAAGCAAGTCCTACCTGACTCAATGTCTTATTTCCCTTTCCTCTGGAGGATAGTATATGTCATCAAGTCCCTAAGCATTTATGAAGTAGTTCTTATGTGCTAAGTATTGTATAAAGTGCTAAAAAATAAATATAAGCAGAAACATGAAACTTACATTATAAGGGGAAAGTTAATACATTTAATTAATTAATTAATATAAAAGCAAATAAAAGGGAATTGAAAAACAGATGAGACATTTAGTTAGAGGCAGAGTTCAAAAAAGAATGAAGGACTGTTGGCCTGGGTCTTTCCTTAAAATGAAGGTTCTAGAAGGAAATCACCATTGGAAGAAGAGAATCACAGAAGTGGAGGGATTTTCCAGAGTAAGGAGGAACTTCTAAGATGGGAAAACAGTTTACAGCATTTTTGAAAAATTTGGATTTCACATTCCTATTTTTTTCTTTACAGATTCCAAATATAATTTGGATGCTATTTCTCTTGCGGGGGGAAAAAATAAACAAAGTACTGGTTATCATAAGTGTCATCATCACATAAGTCATTCATTGAACATGACTGTGTACTAGGAGTTGTTGAAAAGTAATTTTAAAACTGTGCAAGGTTACATGTTAAATGCATTTAAAAATAGGTTTAAAGGACATTTTCCTTTAGAACATAATTATGTGAGATTTCTGCATTGACCCTTTGCTAAGAAGACAGAATCTCATTTAGTGGCAAAGGGCACAGGCTCTGTTAATGAAATTTCAGATATTTTCAGCAGAAAAAAAAGATGCTTCATTTTCTCTTTTCCTTTTTTTAATTCTCCCTTCCTTTCCTCAGTATGATTATTGTTCATTTAAAAGTACAAAGGTTTTCAGAGGCCCCTGATTCTTTTAGATTCAAGTACGTTTAGTCAAAATTACACTCGACAAAGGTTTTCTTAATCTGCATCAAATTCTGCTCTTGGGAAAAATTCTGCTTTCTATTAGTTTCGCTTCTCTTTCTTGCCACAGTGCTCAGATGATTGTCTCTCATAGGGTAAGGATCTCTGACTCCAGTCAGTGGTAACAAGTATTTTTTTCCCCATGAGAGAATGCCACCCAGTGCTTAGGATGAGGAGAGACGTGCCCCTCCAGGGACAGCCAAGCAATTATGATATTAAGAATATTCAGCAAAAGGGAGAAGGATAGGGAAGTCACAGCAATGCTAACCTGGCGTTTTTCTTCCACTCTGGCTTATTGTGAAAAAACATGAACAGAATTGCTCAATAATGAGTGCAAAGAAAACTCCTATCTTCTTATAAGGGCCAGATGCATTCAATCCCCAAAGCTAAATGATTCTGGCATTATGCTGGTTACAATGATGTAAATGGACTCATCTTGTTGATTCAGGAATTCCTCGTTTTTCATATTTATTCAAGGACCTGTTACCATAGTTTCCAGTTGCTTAAGACATAAGTAGGACTTTGAGACCATTTCCAAATAGGTTTTACTCTGGAGACTTTTCATTTCTATTATTATTTAAAATCTTTTTTCAAGCAATTACTTTTAAGAAGCATCTTCTAAACAATTTAGATTCTCATTTATAATGATAATCCTTAATTATGTATTATTGTTCCTTTTATTCCCCCTTCACCCCCCCATTTAGAATTTCTATAGAAATGAATAGGTCATCCATTACTGAAATGACCCTGGGCTGGATATTAGGGAGTACAAGTTTCATTACTTCTTTCTAAAGTGGAAAACAAAGATCCACCTGTTTTTTAAGAATCAGTGTAGGTAGATTTGGATTTTAATCCTGCCTTAATACATTAAAGCTGTATGACCATGGGTGACTCAATTTCTCTGAGTATTAAGCAACTATCTAAAATTGTCAATTACTGGTCTTCTTAACTTAGTTCTTCCTTACCTTTCTGTCTTCTTATACCTTTCTTTTCTCCACTTACTCTATGATCCCATGACCCTGCCTTGCTGTTTCTCATATAAGACAAAGACACTCCATTTTCTTTTTTTTAAAGTGGGTCTTATTTTGCTCCAATTGTAAATGCAGAAACTATCCGTGGCTAATCAGCTAATAGGCACTCAAATTTTTCCAAATTCCATTTCTGACTTGAGCTGGTCCTCTCTGTCTCAGGCATCTTGGTGGTTCTTTGATTTCCAGAGCTTGCCTTATTAATATAAAACTTAATGTAGATACCTCATTGACTTGAGCCTTCCTCAGAACTTCCCAGCTCACTTGATCTCCTTTGCATTTTTATCAGGTGCTCCATTTCTGGAATTCTCTCCCATTTCATATGTAACTTCTGGCTTCCCTATCTTTTTTCAATTCACAGGTAAAAATCTCATCTTCTATAATGGGTCTTTCCCTGTTCCCCTTATTGCTAGTGTTTTCCTTCTGAAATTATCTCAAATTCATCCTTTATTGCTCATAGTTCTTTGCATGTTGTTTACTCCATTAGACTGGGAACTTCTTGAGAGCAAGGTCTGTTTTTGACTTTCTTTGTATCTCCAGAACTTAGCACACAGTAGGAACTTAATAAATTCTTGTTGACTTAACCAGTTGCAAATCTTCTTGGGTGGAACATGTATCCACACAGAATTCCCTAAACCAATAAAATCGTAGCTATGGAGCAAAAAACTCCCAAACAAATAAAAATGAGTTATCACTAAGGATTTAGGCACTACTGATTTTTTTTAGCCACAACCACTCACAAAAACTATCAACTATAACATGAAGGGGTTAAAAATCTCTATATATGGAGAAAATACCTCTACTAGTAGTATTTTGGATCTCTTGAAGTATTAAATTAGTTTTTTTTCTTTTGTTTTTGATTAACTATCATCATCATCATCTTAATTACTATTATTATATTAGTTGAGAGCTATGATTTCATTCATATAGCATCTCTTGGTGTGAGAACTCTTTCCATCTAAGCAGATTGGAAATTGCCTGGTAATTTAATAGTCTTATACAGCTCTTGGGTCTTTGAGAGATTAAATGACTTGACCCATGGTCACTTTAATATATGTCAAGGTGGGCTAGAACCCTACTCTTTCTGCCTCAAAGATTAACTCTCTTACTATTACATCATCATGCATTTCTCTAGTCTTCATGTTAGGACTTATGAATCAAGTGCAAAATCTCTGTCTTCTCACCATTCAAGATTATATGTTCCATTTTACTTACTGACCTCTATATCATAATTTATTGAGATTTTCTGTCTCAGCCTTTTGCAAAGTACTTTAGACATGGACAGTGTCAGACAATGAATTTTCTTGCCTTGTGACATTTAAGTCAAATTCAGTTGCCATTGCTATTGTTTTTTTTCCAATGCATTTGCATTTTAAAACATCCCTTGTCTCTAAAACTTCTTGGGCTATCTCCAATCTGATATAAATAGAATCTATTAGTTTTGTGAGATGAAACATGGAACTAAAATCCTAAAGTAAACAAAAGATACAATAATAAACACCTACAAGAGAGAGAAACATTAATGGAGAACAAAAATGATCAGATTTGTGTTTGTACAAACTCCAAGAGGAGAAATAAAAGCATTTTTTTTTTCCTTAGTAAAATATAGAGATTTTCTGTTGGCAGAGGTAAGCATGACTGATTGAAAAGGAGATGAATGATATCATCTGAGACCTGTTTATCCTGGCTGTCAGCCAGGACATTATTTCTGTGTCATTGCACATGCCCATTTGACACCCAAGATATCCTTCTCTTTGTAAAGGAGTGGAGGGTAGATCATGATGCCGATTTTTATTGTTGTTGCTCAGGTACCAACCAACAAGGGATTGGAGCTGCTGAGTCATTTTGCTTATTTTTATTTTCCTTGAAAAGATAGTATGTTTCTAAGATTTTACAGTTGGGAGATATATGTAAGCCTTGTTGCAATAGACTGATAGAATGCCTTTGGCCCTATTTAGGTGATTTCCTCCCATCAGCCAGCCCACAGAGTTGTGCACATTTAATTCCAATGAGCTGGTGAGACTATTTGTTTTACTTATAGAATAATTTCTGCCTCAGGGAAACTGTGAATTTGTTTCATTAAATTTTCTTATGCTAAAATTATCATTATTTGCTTATACTCCAACCTAGATTGGAATCCTTTCAAATCTGTTAGGCTTGTTAGAGCACTGAAAACCTCCTGATGAGACAGAGTGCCAGAGATACAGAGACAGAAACAAAAAAAGGGGCAAAGAGAGAAGAAAAACGGAGAGAAGACAGAGGCAGAAATTTAGAAACAGAGACAGACAGACATATAAACTGAGACTTAAAAAGCCAAAGTGATGACCAAAGTGCCATAATATGGAGTTCTGTATAGATAATCACATATCACCCAAGAGAAAAGGACCAGATCATATCTAAATAATTGTCAATGGAAAAGTGTTTCTTTGCTCACTTCTTTATCATTGTGATGATACCATAGTATAAGCATTATTGAATATTAAATGCTGTGGAATGTTTTTCTGTTTTCATTAGAGTCCCAAGTTATCTCTGTTAAATACCTACATATTTAATATCATTATGATTTTAATAACAAATCCAGTTAGTTTTAAAGACAAGGTTAGTCACACAAATTAGAACAATTTTTTCCATAATATGTGGAAGTAACTATTGTATTGAACATCATTCCATCACATACTACAAGCAAAAACAAGTCGTCCCAAAAACAACTCATTAAAAATAAGTCAAAATGCCTTGGTAGACTTTACAATCTGATTCATCTCACTTCCTGCTTTAGTGGAAGCATACTCTATCTCTATGGCCTCTTGCTCTTTCTTAGTGATTAGCTCCTTCTAAAATCTCCCTTATAAGCAAAGTGTCCAGCTAAACTATGCCTTCATTCTTTTTCAGGTTTCACTCTTGACTTTCTCCACAATGCCCTGGTTAGGGAATCATTTCCCTCCTTCTCCATCTTCTCTACCTCACCTCCCTCTGAGGGTAACAACTGACTTTTTAAAATTTCTTTTTGTATTCCTAGCACATAGCACAAACTCCACGTGGTAGTAAATGCTTAATTAATGTTTTGCTTTGATTTGAAATAACAATATAATCATCTTTTTTATTATATTATGTTATCAAAAAGATTATTTTATTCAACAAATTAAGAGTTAAATTATAAAATAAAAAATAGCAGTTTGTACCTTAGCTTTAGTGTCTTCAGCATTGGTAAAGTCACATAAGTTGGGTAATTTAATATCAACTAGGGCGTATTACAGCGTAGTTGAGTTTTAACTTTATTTGTTAGGTTTTATGCTTAAACACCCTTTACGCTGTTTTTCTGTTAATTTGGGTTAATCGTATGACCGTGGTGGCTGGCACACATATTAGTACTGCTGGGACTTAGTAAGCTGAGGCAGTCATTTTCTCCCTTATAAAAAGTTTCCTCAGTACTAGATTCACATGAATAGACCAAGATTGTTCCCATAGTGGTCAGATCTCCAAAGAAAAGAGTAAGTTTTTTTTTTTTCCCTCAAATTCTTCTAGTTGTTTGCAGATGCACCCAGGAACCCCAGAGAAAAATAATTTAATGCTAAAGTTTAGCTCATGTCTCATGTGTCCCCAAAGGAATATAGTGACAGTCAGTATACAATGCAGATTGGTTATAGGACATTTTGTCTCACTACTCCAAAGAAATGCTAAGCACAAAAAGGTGGGGAAGCAATTATTGAGAATTAAGCAAATAATAACATTTAACATTCATGACATATAACATCAACTGGTTGGTTGATATATGATATTCATCATAGCATGAAATCATTAACCATTTCATTGTGACCCTGCTGCCTGGCATAGTGTTTGACAACTAGTAAGCATTTAACAAATGCTTTGTTTTTATTCATTCTTTCATTTCTCAAAAATTCATTGGAGCTTATACCAGGTACATAGCACAGTCTTCTCTAAGAGAACATGGCTTTGAAATTAACTGTGAAAAGTAGTAGACTTCATAGTTCTGGACTAATAGTGATGGTATTTTGAATGTATATTTATTAATTAGGAAAGAAAAAAATTCACCTCTATTAAACTGATGTGAATTCTTGAGGTTTTAATTGCTCATTTAAAAAGGACCTTAGATTAACAGAAGCATTGTTTTCTTTGTATTGATTCCTAGTACTGTCCAGAAAAGGAAGCTACCTGGCATTGGTTTTGCTATGAGGAAAATCTGTCTTTCTGAATTCAAAACTGGTTTTAGACATTTACTAGCTGTGTAACCCTAGACAAATCATTTAATCCTATTTGTCTTAGTTTCTTTATTTGAGCTGGAGAAGGAAATGGCAGATCATTTCAGTATTTTTACCAAGAAAACCTTAAATGGATCATGGACATGACTAAAATGCCTGAACAACAAAAATTGTCCAGAAAGACATTTCCGAGAGAATATTGATGACTAACGAAGACTGCAAATAGAAACATGAAGGAGAAAAAAAAAAACTAAATTAGAGCAACTTTTACCCTATTCTTGTCAAATTATATTTATGACAAGTTAAGGTGAACCTGATTTTAAAGAGAATCAAAAAATTATTAAAAACTTAACTATGTGTAGAGAGTTGTATTGTATATTAGAAATTCAAAGTTTTGATAAGACATTGGTTCTGCTTTTAGGGAGCTTATAGTCTAATTGGATAATGAAGGAATAAACAACTATTGCAATAAATATAATCAAAGACCATTTTCAATGACCACTCCATTGAAAAAAACGAAATGATTAGAATAATCACTTTTAAATGAGAACAATAAAAACTTTCTGCATCTGTGAATCTGGTTGTTGGGTTTATCTACTAAAAATTGGAGAAATGGTATATTTTCAAGGAATGTGGTTGATGTAAGTAGCCAGTCTGGATACTTAGGACTCATAGTGTAAGCTGAAGAAATGGTTAAAATAATTCCTAATATTATCTATCTATAGGACTAATAAAAAGTGGAGCTTTGGTTACAAACAACCTAGATTAATTTTTCTATAGCTCTGATTATGGGATTGTTGCCAACTACCATTTTTTATGCAACACCCACCTCTAGATCCAAGGAAATTTTTCTTTTTGAAATGGCTTCAATCTGTGATAATATTTTGTCAGAAGTTTTCTCCAGAGATGCCCTTCCCATTTTTAATCTTCCTCTTTATTTTCATTGCTACCTCAGTCAACTAGATCCTCATCACTTCATTCCTCGATTACTGAAATGGTCTTCTAAATCAAAGCTTCCTAAACAGTGGTTTGTGACCCCATGGAGGGTCATGCATCTGAATGTGAAGATTGTGAAATATTTGGCAGCACAAGGTTTCTCAATGCACAATGACCAAAAATTAGTTCAAAATCAAACATATAATGAATTCGAGGTTTTTCTGGTACTGCTTGCCCATGTTGCATACTGTGACTTCACTGCAGCCTTAGTTCTGACATAAGACCATCACATTTTTGTACCGTATATACCATTATGCCAGACAACACCAACAAATGCTATCAGAAAAATCTTGGCTTAGATTTGAGACTATTGTATGATTTGAATTTTTACTGTGTACAAAGTTTTCTGCTCTTACAGAATAATAGTTTAATTAAGGAAAATAAAAGTTTTTAATATTTTGCTATCATCATTCCTCAACAAGTATCAAATAATTAGGATATCTTTGAATTGTATTGCTTGGAATATTTGATTTTTAAAATTGCTATTTCCTTCTTTTATAGAAATGTGTTTAATTGCAGCAAGTAAAGACAAAAGTCTTTTAATAATATTTCTCCACTATCACCACTGTCATGTAAATATGGACTTCAATTTTTTAAATCAAGCATAAACAAATATGATTTCAAAAACTATAGCTAGTATTTATTTAAGAAATGATTAGCAATATTTAATTTATATTTTAGGACAAAAATATATTTCAGTTATGAGTAAGAGGCTAAATTTAGATAAAGTAAAAAATACTGATTACAATGAGGCAGAGTCTTTACTACTAGTTTATAGTACACCTAAAATGACAAGAAAAAGAAAATATATTGAATCATTTTTGCAATATGGATTTACTTCTAATAATGATAAGGGGCAGAATCTCTTTGTTTAATTTGTAATTAACTTTTGGCTGCTGAGAGCATGAAAAAGCAAACTAAGAAAACATCTTAATACCAAGCAAGCAGCATACTGCAATAAAACAAAGGAATATTTTGGACCACTTTTAAAATCTTCAAATAAAGAAAAGCAACATTGGGTCAGGTAGATGGCACAGTGGATTGAGTACCAGCCCAAATCCGACCTCAGATACTTAATACTTCCTAGCTGTTTGACTCTGTGCAATTCACTTAACCCCAATTGCCTCAGACAAAAAAAAATTTTTTTTTTGAAAAAAAATTGTTACTGTCAATGAAAAGTATTTACTTGTATCTTGTGAAACGTCTTTTTTTAATTATAAAAACTAAGAACCCCTACAGGACAGGAAAAGAACTTGTATTGTCTATTATCTATCTATTGTATTATTTATCTATGGGGATGAAATTCATAAATTCCTTTATTAAATAATACTTTTTACAAAAGAATTTCTAAAATTAGTGATGATCAATTACAAAAGCTTATTAGCACACTTAATATCAGCCCAAAGTTTGCAATTCAGTTAGATGAAACAACTGATATTTCAAACATGGCACAGTTGTAACTATAAAAGTTGTGTTTATATAAATTGTATGAAGAAAGCATATATGAGGAATTGGGATTTTTGTTATCCTTTAGAAGGGCACACAAGAGGGGAAGATATATATATATATTTAAGACAATGAATTTTTCATAGAAAGTTTACAAAGGAAAAATGCATTGGATTCTGTAAAGAGGGTGCTGGAGCAATGATGGGTGAAAATGTTGGATTTATAGTAAAAATTATAGCTTATGGAAAATGAACATATCATTTTTATTCACTGTGCACTCCAGGAAACACTTATAGTCAAAACAATATCACTAGAGTTAGATGTTGTATTTCTCAGTAATATCAAAATCACCAACTTTATTAAAAATCATGCATTTGACTGTCATTTGTTTTCAAATATTTACAAAAATATGGATTCCAATTACAAAAGATTATTACTACATGCAGAGGTAAGGTACTCTCAAGAGAATGAAATTTAAACAGATTAATGAAATTGAAAGACAAAGTCATATTTTTGACAGAACAGAATTCTTATTTTGTTATTTTTTTTTTCATAATGACATGGCTTTCAAAACTTACTTTTTAAGTATTTTTTAAAAAACTCAGTGATTTAACCATGTCACTTCAGGTAAAAAATTGTAACGTATTTAAGTTAAAAGGTAAGGTTGCAAGTTTTACTTTTAAAAGTTAACATATGAAAGAATAGGATTGAAAACAGTTCTTTAGAAATGCTTATAGCTACAGATGATGGAAATTACATATAACCTTCTCAAAGATTTAAGAAATCCTATTCAAAATGATCCTCTGCTTCACTTCCTAACCTCCATTTCCAGATGAATTTATCTCAAGGATCACCATGTCCCTTTTGAAAATGTATAGTGGTTCCACATTGACCAGAGGAGAAATAGTTTCTTTCCTTTAGCAATCCAGAGTTGGTGTAATGACTTAGCCTACATTTCCAACCTTATCTGCTGCTGTATCTTAACAGAAACTCAATATACCAGCCAATACAACATCATCAAAGAGTTATAAACATTCCATGCTTACTTCAATTTCAACATGATAGATATTTTATAGTGTGCAAGACACTATGCCAGACACTGGAGGTTCAAGAAAAAGTGAAATAGCTTTTGTCTTCAAGGAACTTATATTTTACTGGGAGTGGGAGTAGAGATAGATGAAGGAAGGAGAATGAAAAATTGTATAGATTAATAAATTCAAAGCTCATATATAGAAAGATGGAAATCAATTTCTACCTCCAATTAATCATGGAAGCTGCAGATATCTCAATTGAATAAATAAATTTAAAGTGATTGAAGTACAGATAGGTAATTAATGAATTTAAAAATATCATAGGCAAGGAAGAAATAAAGGAAAGAAGGAAAACTTTTTAAAAATATCTATGACATGCAAGACATTGTGTTAAGCACTTTATAAATATTACCTTAGTTGACCCTCACCACAATTCTAGGTGCCTTTATTATTCCATTTTACAGTTGAGGAAACCAAACAGACATTAAATGATTTCCTCAGGGTTCCCCTTGAATCCAAGGCTGGATTCAACTCCATTCTTCCTTACTCTTGACCTAGTATTTTAATCTGATTTCCCAGTTTGCTGACTCATGGGCTTTGGGTCATTGGATAACGACAGATTCAGCCTAATATGAAACATCCTATAATTGATATTATTATTGAAGAATTAGATCCTCCTCTGGGCCTGCGCATATATAACACAGCAAGGCAGTGTGGAATTAGATTCTATCAACAAGTCAATTGAGTGACAATTGAATGGTTAAAGTGATGAAAGATTCCTGAGAGATAATTTCCCTAGGAAAGGGTGAAGAGAGAGTTTTCTTCTTTTCTCTATTTCTTTCTAACTCCAAACCAGGTTATAACCTTTTTCAATGAATAGGCAAAAGAGTCTATACCCCTTTCTTCAAGTTTGACCATACTCAGTTCTAGTTAGAATCAATTACCCAAACTCTTCCATAGGCTTAACAACATGGCACAATTAGAGTTCTATTTTTTTCATCCTGAGTGGGCCTTCCTAGTTAATTTTTTGAAAGCAGCCAAGTCCCCCCTGCCTTTTTTGTTTTTGATACTCAGTCCATATTTTCTGATCCCATAACCCTACTGATAATATGATAGTTACCACAGCAGTCCCTTTTTCTAAAATAATACTGTGTAATTTGGTCCTCTAGTGGTTCTGTGTCTTTGACCAGGGCATATATTTAATTATTCAGCCAGGATAACTTCTGAACATTGTCCCTGTAACAATGGGTGAAATGGAGGTCACATAGAACTCGATCTCTGGCTGAACTGCTTTTTATCTGCAAATTCTTTCCTATGCTGCACTTAGGTCTGAGTATTCGGAAACCATCCTGATCTAATCTAGAGTGCTATTATATGCCATTCACTTGCACTCCAATATAAATTTGTATGATATGTACTTCAAATAGTTAGGGGATCTGATCTTTTCAAAATCAGAAATGTCAGGGGCAGAGCCAAGATGGTGGAGAGTAAACTGGTCTTTATCTAAGCTTTTCCTGACATCCCTCATATCAACACCAGATCAAGCATCTGATTTGGTTTTGGAGTGACAGGTCACACAATTATTTAGAGTGCAACAAATATCCAAGAGAAGATATTTTGGAAGAACTTCAAATAAGGTCTGTGTTAAATTGGGCATAGTGGTGGGGATGGGGAGCAGCCAAGCACAGGCACAGCACAGGGACTGAGACTGATGTGAAGTCCATATGCCAGGGAATCTACTGGGAGTCTGAAAGCCAAAATACAGCAGCATTGGCTACTCTGTCCTGGTTCAGATTAGCCATGAGACATCCAGTGCAAATACAAAAGGCAAATAGTGAGCCTCTGAAGCCTAAAACAATGCAAGACTTGGGTACACCCATCCAACACCAGAAGGAAGTCAACAGCACCTGCCCAGGGCAACATAAAACCACTGTCATCTATAAAGGAAGCTTGGGACAATCTAAATTTTGCCCTAAGAGCAGACCTCAACCTTTAAAAAATAAGCAAAAAAAAAATCAAAAAGAACTCTGACCATAGATAGATTTTATGAAGAAAGAAAAGAATAGGGTTCAAACCTTGAGGACACTAAAGGCAAATCATCTCCAGAAGAAGTACCAAAGGATGTTATTAGTTGATCTCCATTTCACAAAGCTGTCTTAGAAGAATTAAAAAAACAATCTTAAAAGAGAGTTAGAAGAAAAATAACTGAAGGAAGCAAGAACTTTGCAGAAGAGTTTGAAAAAGGAAACACAAATTATTTGAAGAAAATTTCTTTAAGAATAGATTTAGTGAAATGGAAAAATCATATAACTCCTTACAAAATCGATTTGAAAAAGAGACCATCTCATTGAAAAAACAGAATTTGTGAATGAAAAAATTTGCTCTTCAAATATATAACTCAAGAGAAGCATAAAAAAGGTAAAAATGAAAGAAAAAATAACTTATTCTTTTAAAGTTAAAAAATTTATATCCTAAATAGGAAAATGAAATGTTTAACTCTTGAGAACTGTATTTCTGTTATGGACATACTTATAGGGTGCAGGTATAATTTGATTTCACTGTGATGATATAAAAAAGAAACTAGAGGTGGAAAGGGGATTGTACTGGAAGAAGAGGGAAATGGAGGGAACATAGGGTAAATTACATATCATGAAGAGACAAAAAAGACCTATTACAATAGAGAGAGAGAGAGAGAGAGAGAGAGAGAGAGAGAGAGAGAGAGCGCTATTACAATTAGGGAAAAGGATGACCATTGTTTGAATGTTACTCTCATCAGATTTGGCTCAAAAATAGAATATCAGACATGTAGCCTTCACAGAGCTTTCACAGAGAAACTTGTCTCACTCTATAGGGAAGTGTAGCAGAAAGGGGAAAGAAAAGGGAGAGGATAATAGAAGGAAGAACAGAAGTAGAAGGGAAAAGGGGGAGTAGCTGAAAAGGGTAAGACTGTTTGAGGGAGGCAGTGGTCAAAAGCAAAATACTGGGGAGGAGGACAAAGGGGAAAAGAAAGAGAAAAGTATAATTTCAGGGAAATAAGATGGCGGAAAATACAGAGAGAGTAATTTTAATTGTGAATGTGAATGGAAGAACTCTCTCATAAAATAGATGTAGATAGCAGACTGGATTAAAAGCCAGAATCCTACAATGTATTGTTTACAAAAAAACACATTTAAAGCAGAGTGATACATACAGAGTAAAAGTAAAAGGCTGGAGCAAAATCTATTATGCTTCAGGTGAAGTAAGAAAACAAAACAAAACAAAAAAACAGGTGGAACAACTCTGACCTCAGATGAAGCAAAAGTAAAAATTGAATGTATTCTAATTGAAAGAGATAAAGTAGGAAACTATATTTTACTAAAGAGTCCTGTAGAAAATGAAATAATATCAATACTAACATATATGCACCAAGTGGTATAGCAATCAAATTACTAGAGGAGAAGAGAGCTGAGAGCTGTAAGAAAAAATAGACAGCAAAAATATACCAGCGGGGGCAGTTAGGTGGCACAGTGGATAGAGCACTACATTGGAGTCAGAAGAACCTGAGTTCAAATCAGGTCTCAGACACTTAACACTTCTAGCTACGTGACCCTGGTCAAGTAACTTAACCCCGATAACCCCACTTAAACCCCCAAACAAAAACTATACTATTGTGGGATCTCAATCTTGCTCTTTCAGAACTAGATAAATTGAATCACAAAATAAATAAGAAAGATGTTAAGGAGGAAAATAGAATTTTAGGAAAGTTAGGTATGATAGACCTTTGGAGAAAATTGAATGGAGACAGAAATGAATATACTTTTTTTTTCAGAGGTACAAAAATTGACTGTATATTAGGGTATAAAAACCTCAAAATCAAAATCAAACGTAGAAAAGCAGAAATGATTAAATATGAACAATGAAAAGGGAGAACTTTTTACCAATGAAAAGAAAATTAGAGCAATAGTTAGGAGCTATTTTGCCCAACTATATGTCAATAAATTTGATAATTAAGTAAAATGAATGAATAATTACAATAATATAGATTGCCCAGATTAACAATAGAGGGAATGAATTGGTTAATTCCCATTTTAGAAAAAGAATTTGAACAAACTATTAATCAACTCATTAAGAAAAAAATCTCCAGGGCCAGATGTGTTTACAAATGAATTCTGCCAAACATTTAAAGAACAGTTAAGTCCAATACTATGCAATAATTTGGAAAAATAGGGAAAGAAGGAGTCTCACCAAATTCCTTTTGTGATTCAGATATGGTGCTGAGACCTAAACCAGATAGAGTCAAAACAGAGAAAGAAAATTATAGATCAATTTCTCTAATAAATATTAATGCTAAAATCTTAAATAAAATATTAGCAAAGAGATTACAACATTTTATCTGCAGGATAATACATTATAACCAAGTAGGCCCAATATTTGGAAAACTATTAGCATAATTGACTATATCATTAACCATATGATTATCTCAATAGATCCAGAAAAAGCTTTTGATGAAATCTAACACCTAGTCCTATTGAAAGCATCAGAGTAGAGGAATAAATAGAGTTTTCCTTAAAATGATCAGTATTATCTATTTAAAACCATCAGGAAGCATTATATGTAATAGAGATAAACTAGAACCCATCCCACAAAAACAGAGGTGAAACAAGGTTGCCCACTATCACCATTATTATTTGATATTATATTAGAAATGTTAGCTTTGTCAATAAGAGTAAAAAAAGAAATGAAAGGAATTAGACTAGGTAATGAGGGAACCAAATTATCACTCTTTGCAGATGATATCATATATTTAAAGAACCTTAGAGAATCAACTAGAAACTACTAGAAACAATTCACAACTTTAGCAAAGTTAAGGGATACAAAATAAATCTGCATAAATCATCAGCATTTTTATATATTATCAACAAAGTTCAGCAGGAAGAGATACTGAGAAATTCCATTTAAACTAACTCTACATAAATATGAATAATATAATAAATAAAATATAATGTAATATAAAATAATAACAGTATGAAATAAAATATAACTAATATAATATAAATAAAATAAAATATAAAAATTAATATATTATATATAATAAACAATAATATGTAGATAATATAAATAAAATATTTGGAACTCTGCCTACCAAGGCAATGTCAGAAACCATATGAACAAAATTACAAAACACTTTCCACACAAAGTTATATCTAATCAAATGGAAAAATATCAAGTGTTCATGGGTAGTTGAGTTAATATAATAAAAATGATAATACTACCTAATCTACTTATTCAGTGCCATACCAAACAAACTCCCAAGAAATTATTTTACGGAACTAGAAAAAATACTAACAAAGTTCATTTGGAAGAACAAAAAGTTAAAAGTTTCAAGGGAATTAATGAAAAATGCAAATGAAGGTGCTCTAGCCATAGCAGAGCTAAAACTATATTATAAAGCAGAGATCATCAAAACCATTTGGTTCTAGCTAAGAAATAGTCAATCAATGGAATAAATTAAATTCACAAGACACAATAGAAATTTTTCTTGTGTAGCATGATAATTGTGGAAATATGTATAGAAGAATTGCACATGTTAAACATATATTGCATTACTTGCTTTCTAGGGGAGAGTATGGGGAAAGAGAGAGAAAAAATTGGAACACAAGGTTTTGCAAGGATGAATGTTTAAAATTATCTATGCATATGTTTTGAAAATAAAATGCTTTAATTTTAAAAAGGGGAAAAAAGAGAAAAAAGAAAATCAGAAATGTTATCCAGGCCAGAGCCACTAGTTGGGTCCCGACAGTAACAGTGACTTGTAACAGCCAGTAAAACAACGTTCGAAAGTTGAGAAAACCGGTAAGGAAAAAACAGATACATCTAAGGGAGCCCCACTTAAGAATTGATAGGGGAACTGAATCTTGGCATTTAGCAGAAGTTTACATCTAAGGGCATGAAAACTGAATAAAAGGATTAAAGGCCCCAGAATCATGAGTTTATACCTTGGTCACATATACTCATTCTCTAAGTCTGAACAAGCTCTCCCCAGAATCTTTGTGTGTTCAAAGTCAGAAAGAATATACTTTTGTTTTGGTCTTGCAACTTCATGGTTCCCTTTAGGGACTCTCTTCTTTTCCAGGTACCTTCTAAGTGATGGTACTCAGAATTTAGCACAATTCTCAATACGTATTCTGACCAAAATCTGAAAAGACTTATGTGAATTTATGAAAAGTGAAGTGAATAGAACCAGAAGAATATTGTATCGTAACAACAACATTACCTGATGATCATCATGAATGACTTAGTTTTTCTTAGCAATACAATGATTCAAGATGTCAAAGAACTTATGATGATAAATGCTATCCACCTTCAGAGAAAAAAACTGATGGAATCTGAATGCAAATCAAAGCATACTTTTTTGTAATCTTTATTTTTCTTGATGTTTTCTTTCATAAAATGATAATATGGAATATGTATTTAATCTATATTAAATTGCTTGCTTTCTCATTGAGGAAAGAAAAGGGAAGGAAAAAAGGAAAGAATATTGAACTCAACATTTAAAAAAGCAAATGTTAAAAATGTTTTATATGTAACTGGAAAAAATTAAATACTTGAAAAAAATTTAAAAAGATGTGTTCTGAAAAGAATAGAGTTTGAACAATTTTAATTATTATTGCTGATTAACCTCATGAGTCTTTCTAAAAAAATCATATAATGATATTGCATAACTCTTTACCAAAATCTGAAGAAAGATTGTGGTCAAGGTGGTGGCAATGGTTTGTCTCACAAAATATTAAACTTAGATTCAGCTAAAAATCACAGGGTTTTTCATATGAATGTAATACTTGAATATCCATTAAGAATTTATAATGTTCAAAGTACTGTATCAAGTGTGGAAATACAAATAGAAAGGCAAGGCAGTTCTTTCTCTAAAGGAACTCATTCTAATGAGAGAATCAGCAGATAAAGGAATTTTCACCAAATCAAATGGAAAGATCCAGTGTGCTATTTAAAGTGCAGTGACAAAGCATATGTTAATGCATCTTCAATATCATTCCATTGATTGCATTTCTTTCTCTGGTGTTGAACCATTTGACAGAATCAAGGATTTACTAGCAAGAACTTCCTTTCCCAGCTGTTTAATAGTTATGATTGGTAAGGAAATAGGTACCAGACTACAAGAGTTGATCCTCTGCAAGATGGCTGTGGAGGAGGGAGATGAAGAATTGATATCAATATTGGTGGTCTGGAGGGTCCTGCTGTTCTTGTGGTTCTTGATCTTATCTGTCTATGTGTGGAAACTGATTGGTGACTGGTGGTGGTGGTAGCTGAGATAGCCTGATCCATTTTGCACAAAGATTGTTCCTTCAAAGATGCTTGTGGGAAGGAATCAAACTAGACAGAATACCCTTGGTCTCAAGAGCATTGAACTCTTTAGGACTCTTGGAAGCTGCATGCTGGATTGACCTCTTAGACTCATCATCCTGCGCAGTCTTCAAGAGAGATTGAAAAAAGGTAATTGTCAAGGTAATGGTGGTGCTTTTTGACTGATATGGCAATAATCACTTTCTGTTTTTTCCCTTATTGCTTCAGCTAGGCTCACTTATCTGCCCCATTTGTGGCAATAGTTTGAAATTGTTTTGGGAGTTCAGGTTGGGGATGGAAGGCCTTCTCTTCACAGAGTCAATGGTCAAGTTATGTTTTCCGTAGTTTTTGTTTAGGTAACTGATGATTTGAACCAAATAAATGTCTAACTTTACTTTAGCGCTGTTCACTTTCACCTTACTGGTTTCAGATCACTATTGTAATCTTTGAAGATAATTTTGAGTCTCATTTTGGTTAAATACTCTGTACTCTATTATGCAACTAAATGATGCAATTGATAGAGTACTGGACCTGGAATCAGGAAGACCTGAGTTCAAATACTATCTTGGACACTTTCTAGCTGTGAGACACTGAGCAGGTCTATTAACCTCTATTTGCTTCAGTTATATCAATTGAAAATGTTAATATTAACAACATATACCTCTAAAAATGATTGTAAGGATGAAATGAGATCATATTTGTAAAGTGCATAAAACAGTCCTTCGCATATGACAAATATGATATAAATGCTAGCTAACTTAAACTATAAAGGCAATTAGGTGACATGGTGGATAGAGTACCAGGTCTAGCGTCAGAAAGTCATGAGTCCAAATGTGGTCTCAGATATTTCCTCGTTGTGTGATTCTGGGCAAGTCACTTAATTCTGTCTGCCTCAGTTTCTGCATCTGAAAAATGATCTGGAGAAGAAAACGGCAAACTTTGAGAGAGAGAGTTAGAGAGAGACAGAGATAGATACAAAGATAGAGAGATAGAGAGACAGAAACAGAGACAGAGACAGAGAGACAAAGAGAATGATTTATTGATTTATTTATACACACACACATATATATATATATAGTAGAAGTAGAAGCAAAGTTGTAATAATTATATCAATAATAAAAATAATTCTTTCATACTTCTATTTTCACATCATTATGTATTATTGCTAGGAACTATTGGTACGTTAGAGATAAAAAAGGTTCTGCCTCATCTATATTAAACATGGCTTTTGAAATCAAGTTGAAAAGTGAACCAATCTTTTCAGGTAACACAGATAATTAATTTGTGGTAGGAAATGTCCCTGTGTCTGCTAAATAGCATGCTCTCAGATGCATTTGACTGAGCCTTTCTCTCCTATAAACTATAGAAGCAGTTTGTCCAAGATAACATGGTATCCTTTTTAAGCTGTTGTCACTTCCATTTAAGCATCCAATTCTTCTTTGTTAGTAAATTCAGAACTCCTCTTGTTGTTTCCTCTACCTTTGGAGCAATGTAGCTGTCAAACTGTCAAACTTCTTTTAGGAGTTTGTATACTTGCAGACTTGTATGAATTGGCGCAAAGTGAAGAAAGAAGAACCATAACAAAATACAGAACAATGTACAAAATGACAACAATAATGTATATGAAGACAACACTAAAAGGCAATAGAATTCAGATCAATCAAAATGGCCAGTCCTAGTGTCAGCAAACAGGTGGGAAAACTCTTCCTACCTTTCTATTAACTTTCTGGTAGACTGTGTACTGTGAGAGTACAATGTTTTATGCTTTATTGCAACTGCTGTGCCTGACAATCCTGTATAACTTCCTGTTGTTTTTTTTTTAAGAGAGTATTGCTGGGAAAGGTGTTTATTGGAAAGAGAATACTATGTCAAAATGAACTATATTAATAAAGTAACATATGCAGCAGCCCCACCCCGTTTTAAAAAACGTCTTCTATAGAACTGAAATTACATGATCTCCTCTCTCCTTGTCATGGTATCTTGTTTCTGCAATAATCTTGTGAACTGTATTAGGAAAGTAGCCATCACTTTCTGCATCTATCTTGGAAGTCAATAGAATGATCCTATGGTACAATGTAATGATTACTGAATAGTCAGAATTTGCATTTAATTTCTAATTCATCTTGCTGGATCTAAGTTTATTCATCTATAAGAAGTTCTTCAGAGAGGAATAGATATCCTCTAATAGACCTTATGACTCTAAACTGATTTGCTTGTGATCCAAAATCTCTTCTTTTTTACCCCCATTACCTCCATCCTAGTATAGTCCACTAAGTTTTCTCTTCTAAGCTCACAGTTTTTTTTTTATTTCTCTTTAATGAGCTATACCCTTATATTGTCAAATTCTAGTAAAGAATGCTAACCAAGCAAGTGTCTATGATTATTATTAAACCATATTCACACAATTCAATAACATTTATTAAGCACTTATCATATACAAGGTAATCCCAGTATCTGGAAGGACTTTGAACACAGTAGGTTCTTAATAAGCATTTGTTGAATTAAAAAGGATTGAATATGATCTCATAATACTAATGTGTTAATTAAATATTAAATTAAGTTAACATATACTCCTTCAGGATACATTTTCTTGAAGAACATGTATTTTATTTACCAGCTTAAATTTTTATTCATTTTATTGCCCAGATCCTGCACACTGGGAAGCAGGTAATTGAGATTATGTCATTCTATACCTTCTTCCCTGTTGTTTCCAGCTGAATACCATTGGGCAGCTTGTCTAATGTGATTCTTAGTTCTCTGTCATCCTTGTTGTCCTTCTTAATACTTGAATTTATCCTTTTATGTGGGTCTCTTTCTGCAGAATATGGTTCTTTATATTCTATGGGCCAATGGGATTTCCAGGTGCTGGATACTAGTTGTCATGGCAACATCAGGATGCTGTGCAGTGCCAGGGGCCTCCCTTGAATGGAGACCTCAAGAGCTGATTTATAGGAAACAGTGCAATGTGCTGAGTTACCAGCTGTATAGTGACCTTTCCTCTAAGTCTGTTTCTTTCTTCTGCAGCCTCAATGTTGATCTTTTCCTTTCTTCAGATGCATTTTTATTTGATCTCTTTCCCAAGATTCTTCTTAGCGTTACAAGCAAAATCAGCCTCACTGTCAAGGTCAGACTTGGTTTCAGGAAAGACTAGCCGACCCAACTCTGCACGTTAGGCCAGTATTATTCACACCATATTTCAGGAAGCCAGTTACTTGGACCAGTCCAAAAATCCTCATTTGGGCTCAAGGACCATCTCCTTTAACTTTTCTCTAAATACTATTATTATTTACCTTCAACTCAAGGCACTGAATCCTTTTGACCATGGTCCTTTAACCATCTTCCTATGTCTATAAAGAAATGCTACATCTAGTCTCTCATTACTTGACCCCCCCCATCTGCTGTTGCTTCCTGATTCTAGACCTGCTTCCATGTTTCCCTGCTATCCTAGCTCAAGCAAAGATTATTTTTTGTAATTTTAAAGGGAAAAGACAATATAATTTTCAAACAATCAGGATGAAGTAATTAGAAATACATATTAAAAAGTCTATCTGGGGCTGACTTAATGCTATTTAAATTTCTCATTTGCTTTCAGTATTCAAATCACCTTATAACCTAGTTTCTTACTATCTATCTAGTATTATGCTTTATTCCCTTTTACTCTGATCCAGGAGCTCTAGCCTCCTTGCTTTAACTAAAAGTAAGTGTCCAGCAAGACAATTAATTTCCTTACTGGGTATTTTTACTGGCTGTCCCCCGGGCCTCCTTCCTTAACCATGCTTCTGTGTTTTTCTAGTACCATTTAAGTAATTGAAAAAATCCCATCTTTTACAAAAAGCCTTTCCTTTTATTTAAAAAAAAGAAAAAATTACACTAACTTTATAATATGTTTAAAAGGGATAACAAGTTGTACATAATGGATTTGCAGTTACATATGCAATCATCTTTTTTATTATCATTATACTATGCTATTGAAATGCTTGTTTTATTCCATAATTTAAAAAACACACACACACAAAGAGCCTTTCCTGATTCCCCTTAATGCTAGTGCCTTTCCTGCATGGATTATTTCTGATTTATCTTGTATATACTTTGTACAAAGTTGTTTGAAAAATGTCTTCCCCCCCCCCTTATACTGTGAGTTTCTTTAGAGTAAGGGTTATCATCTTCCTTTCTTTGTATTTCCAAAGCTTTGGACAGGACCTGCTCATAGTTAACACTTAAATAAAAGTTTATTGACTAACTAACAATTAAGAAACCTCCTCAGTGTTTTCAGATGCTTGTTGATCCACCAACATTTCTATTTTCTCTCTTAACCAATGGAACCCTTCTTGTCCAAAACAGAACAGAGAAGATATAGAATTGTCATATGTATCACTAAAATATTTCTCATTTCTCAGAAACAAGAATGATTCTACCTAATTCCCAATATACCATCTTCCTTCAAAATTTCCAAATTCAATAATTAATTAACAATAGCTCAAATGTATGACTCATAATGGTTTACAAAAAGATTTTCCACATGTACCATTTGATCCTCACAACCTGTGAGGTTCAGAAAGCTTAAGTGACTAACCTAGGATCACATATCTAGCAAGTGTCTGGAAAATTTGAATTTGTGTCTTTTAACAGTCTAACACCTACTTTGGGCAGCTAGATGTCTCAGAGGATAGAATACTTGTCCTGGAGTCAGGAAGACTCATCTTGAGTTCAAATCTGGTTTCAAACACTTAGTAGCTGTGTGACCCTGGGAAAGTCACTTAACCCTGTTGTCTACATTTCCTTATTTATAAAATGAGCTGGAGAAGGAAATAGCAAATAATTCTAGGATCTTTGCCAAAAAAAAAACCAAAAAAACAAAAAACCCAAATAGAGTCATGAAGAGTCAGACATGACTGAAAAATGAATAAACTTTACTACTGTCCCTGCCATGAAAAATTTGTTTTCAGTTGTTTCTGCTATGAGGTCCTACTTTCAGTCTTTAGTCTTAAGGGATTTTGCTGTTATTGTTATTGAGGTTTTTATTGTTGCTTTCCCCTTCCTGTCTGTTTAAGAGAGTATGGGTGCAGGAAAATGATAGGAGATCTTATGCTTTATTTTAGTCATTTACACTTCAGTGTGAACAAAATATTGGGGCATTTTCTTCAAACGACCACCTCCTCCAAAGGATTTTTTTTCCTGCATTAGTAGGTATACATTAAGTGACAGTCTTTTATTCACAGAAAAATAGCATTACAATGTCACAAGAAGAGATAGAAATGAATTAGTTCAGCTGGACTTTGCATTCATCAAATGAATCATATCAAACAGTTTTATTTTATTTTTATTTTTAACGTGATGGGTAGAATAAAGCTCAAGGCATTCTTTACTTCAAACATTTTCTTCATTATTTAGTTAAACCATAGAAATTAATTCCTCATGGTTTTTTTGTGATTCAATACAGTTGTTATTTATAAGAGCACTTGATGCCTCCCAAAGTTTTTTCCAAATGTTTTAAAAAGAGAAGTTATACATTGCCATGTGTTAGTTAAAACAACTCAGTATTCCTGGAAATGGTTTTGATTTGAAACTTTGAATCTTTAAGAGACAAGAGCTTGGATAGATCGTTATGAATCATACTGACCAAAACTTTCATTTTATACATTTAGGAAACAGTGGTCCAGAGATATTTTGTGATTTGGCCGTGGCATCCTGTACATGGCAGACTTCTGACTTTAAATCTCACCCTCTTATTACTTATTTATTACCTGTTTCATACATTCATGTGACTATCCTTCTAATATAAATACATGAAAATTCAGCTAAAGAAATGCCAAACAATTAAACACGATCTTTATAGACTTGCTATGCAATTTTATTCCAATGGGTCTTTTTAGCATTCTGAAATCCTCTGGGATTTGAAATGAGCTGATGTACTTAAGTGAATACTAAGACTCATGTAAGGTACAGACCATTTCTTTAAAGCTGGTCAGGAAATTATTATAAGGAGAGGTGACCCACAGAATTTTAGCAGCAGTAAATAGCAGACCTTACCATTTATTTCTTCTCATTGAAAAGGATAAAAACATGGCTGGCTGAATCTTTACACTAAGACAGGGATATAACTTGAGAGGTTGAGAATGATCCTAACTGATCCTGAGGAAAAAGAGAATTCCCTGAAGCTCCCTGAGTACTTGAGGCATGGTGCTCTGGAACCAAATTGAACCATCTGGAGAAAATTCATTATTATATTTTCTGGTTCAACTATTTGGTAAACAAAATTTATTAAGTTTTCTGTATGTTAGAAACTCAGCTAAGTACTGTGAATATAAAGAAATGAAAAATAGAGTCCCTGCCCTCAAAGAATTTGTAGTTTAATAAAACTAGTTTACAAGAGCTTATAGTTTAGTAAAAGGAAATTGAGAAGGGGGGAAGAAGAAGTAGAAGAAAGTACTGAGCTTAGGGTCATGATGGAAAAATCCAGAGGACTTTAGTCTAAAGGGAAATGAAAATAAGGTTGGCCTGCAGTCTTTCTTTAATGGAAATTCTGGGAGGAACTCTCTATTCTTCAAACAGAGGGAGAGTTCCCAGAGTGGAAGATACTTATGATATATAAGCTTGTGAGTCTCAAGGTTGTAGTATTCTTCCAATGTAGGCACTTATATTTCAGAAGTTGGCAAGCACTATAAGTCAGGGCGTGATTATTATTTTGTTAATTTTCTAAACTTAAAAATGATGGATAAAATGTTAATCATGCAGATTAAGTTCAGTTATGTCCTGTCTACATTTTATTCCCCCTGGAGAGGTGGTTGTTAAACAATTACTAGCATAGATTTACTTTGGATTTCAATAACTGACCCTAAACTCTTAACAAGTCTTCCAATTATTGAGGCTGGGTCACAATTTTATTGACTCTCAAGATAATTATAGACAGGTACTTTCCCCACTGATCTCCAGGATTTCCTGTTTCTAGGATGGCCTCAGTGTCTCCTGGAACTAATCTAGACTCTATATATGAATTATAGTATCTCAGTTTTATATGGAACAGCTAGTAGCTCAATGGATAGAATGCTGGGCCTCTAGTAAGGAAGACTCATCTTCCTGTGTTCAAAGCTGGCCTCATAGATTTGCTTATCTGTGTGACTCTGGGGAAATTATATAACCCTATTTGCCTCAGTTTCCTCATTAGTTTCATTTGCAAAGCCAAATGGCAAACCATTCCAGTATCTGCCAAGAAAATGCTAACTAGGGTTCCAAAGAGTTAGAAACAATTGAACAAAAGTTTTATGCAGGAAATGTGCTATTGCTATTTTTTCTTGCCTTTTTATTTCATTAAATGTCTCCATTAGTTGTATCCTGAATAGTAAAAATTAACATATCAGTGAAGACTTGGGAAATGTGATTTTTGAGTGGATATGGACAAAATGATTTGATCTTATTTTTTATTGTATTAAGTTTATTTCTTTTAATGCACACTGCTTTATAAGTCATATTGGGAGAGAAAAATCAGATCAAAAGGGAAAACCATGGGAGAGATAAAAAAAAAAAAACAGAAAAAAAATGAACATAGAATGTTGATTTACATTCAGTCTCCTTAGTTCTTTTTTCTGGATGTAGATGGCATTTTCTGTCCAAAGTCTATTGGGATTGCTTTGGCTCACTGAACCACTGAGAAAAACTGTCTTTCATGGCTTATCATCAGTCATTTTTGGTTATTATTGTATACAATATATTCCTAGTTCTGCTTCTTTTGTTCAGTATCAGTTCATATAAATCTTTCCAGGCATTTCTATAATCAGCTTGTTTATCATTTTTATAGAACAATAATATTCCATTACCTTCATGTACCACAACTTGTTCAACCATTCCCCAAATGATGGGCATCCACTCCTTTTCCAATTCTTTGCCACCACAAAAAAAGCTGCTACAAACATATTTGTATATGTGGGTCGTGTTCCTTCCTTTATGATTTCCTTCGGATACAGGCACAGTAATGGCGCTGCTGGATCAAAGGGTATGCACAGTTTTATAGTCTTTTTGGAATAATTCTAGATCCCTCTCCAGAATGATTGGATCATGTCATGACTCCACCAACAATGCATTGGTGTCCTAGTTTATCTACATCCCAACATTTACCATCATCTTTTCCTGTCTTCTTAGGTAATCTGAATGGTGTGAAGTAGTACTTCAGAGTTATTTTCCTTTGCATTTCTCTAATAAATAGTGATTTAGAACAGTGTTTCATATAACTATAAATGGCTTTAATTGTGTGATCTGAAAATTGTTCATATCCTCTGATCATTTATCAATTGGGGATTGACTTGTATTCTTATAAATTTGACACAATTCATTATATATTTTAGAAATGAGACCTTTATCAGAAATGCTGGCTGTAAAGATTTTTTTCCAGCTTTGTACTTCCCTTTTAATATTGTTTCTGTTGGTTTTGTTTGTGCAAACCCTTTTTGATTTAATGTAATCAAAGTTTTACATTGTGCCTTTCATAATGTTCTTTAGTTCTTCTTTGGTCACAAATTCCTACCTTTTCCAATAATCTGATAGATAAGTTATCCCTTGTTTGCCTACTTTGTTCATAGTTTTCATCCTTTATATCGAAATCATGTACCCCATTTTGACCTTATTTTGGTATGGGGCTGGTGCTTTGATTCTTTAATGGATTGTTTAGGATCTCCATGTATGAATAAGGGTGCTTCAGATCCTCCACTTTTACTACATAACACTCTTGTTCTTGTTTGTATTTTGCAAACCTTAGAGAAATGTATCAATGTAAGCTATTATTACAATATTGAGAGAATTTCCCAAGGTCATTGTTTCTGCATCATTGCTTTAGAACTGTTGAAGTATGTTTTCATCTGGTCAGAGCTGTCCAAATGTTGCTACTTTAATTATCCACTGGCACTGAATTGCCTATAGTGGGCTTCAGAAAAGCTGGTTTCCTGGATTCTTTTTCTGATTCTGAGCTGGTTTGGCTTTAGGGAGTCACTGAAGTATGTTCAGAAGTATCATTGCTTAGTACTGGTAACAAAGACATTCTCTTGAAATAAGAGCAAAATTTCAAGAGGAAAATATTTTCCTCTTGAAGCAAACTAGAATTATAAAACATCGAATCCCTTAAAAAAAGATAAAACTTTCAAGCCAAATGCCTTGATCTTAAAATAGCTTCTTTCTATAAAGTTGGTCAAAGTGCTTCATCAAGAATCTATTCATTTTTCTCCCTAGACCACATCTTCCCTGGTAGAAAGGGTCATTTATAATGGGTCTTCTCAGCCTGAAAATGGGAGTGAAGCAAAGAGAAGCAAACAAATCTCAAGCATTAAAAGACATAAACTCAACAAAAGTATCCTTGTCTTATTTTCTTCTTCAGCTGAAATCCCCTCTATTGATTCATAGATACAAACATAGAAATCCATTCCACCTCTATGACTAGAGGTTAAATATGGCCTTTTCTAGGAATTCTGATACCTGTGCATTTTAAAAATTCAGTTATTCTATACCCAGGGAAAGAACTCTGGGAGATGACTATGAACCACTACATAGAATTCCAAATCCCTCTATTTTTGTCTGCCTACATTTTTGATTTCCTTCACAGGCTATTTCAAAGTCTGACTCTTTTTATATAGCAAAATAATGGTTTGGACATGTATGCATATATTGTATTTAACTTATACTTTAACATATTTAACATGGATTGGTCAACCTGCCATCTGGGGGAGGGGGTGGGGGAGGGGGGGAAAAAGTTGGAACAAAAGGATTTGCAATTGTCAATGCTGAAAAATTACCTATGCATATATCTTATAAATAAAAAGCTATAATAATAATAATAAACAAACAAAAAAATTCAGTTATTCGTAAGAATAGTCAGCAATTATATATTGCTTCCATAATCTTGAACTCTGAAATTTCCTTTTCTGATCATACTTTTTTGTCCTATCTCTCCCATCTGGCAGCCTTCTCTGTGGGTCTCTCTGTCTCTCTGTCTCTCTCTCTCTGTCTCTCTGTCTTTATCTCTCTCTGTCTCTCTGTCTTTATCTCTCTCTGTGTGTCTCTGTCTCTGTCTCTCTCTCTCTGTTTCTCTCTCTCTCTCTCTCTCTCTCTCTCTCTCTCTCTCTCTCTCTTTTTCTCTGACTGTCCCTGTGTGTGTCTGTTTCCCTGTCTATGTCTGTTTCCCTTTCTACCTCTGTCTCTCTGTACCTCTGTTTCTGTCTGTCCTTTATCTATTTTTCTGTCTCTCTCTATCTTTCTTTGTCTCTATTAGAATCCCATATCAGCAACAAAGAATTCAGCATCACATGGCAGGAGAAATGTTTCCATTTAACTTTGATTATTTCAGCTTGTATTGTCTGAATCTGAGATCCTACTGAATGATTTAATGAATACAATACAGGTGGCCTGGTGGTATTTAGAATTCAACTTAAGTGAGATAGGTAACTTCTTTTAATAATTTCTTATTTATCCTATGTATAGCCTGCTTAGTATATATTTATTTGCATGCTATGTCCCTCATCAGATTGTAAGCTCTTTCAGGACGGAAACTGTCTTTGTATCCAGGCTTTAGCACAGTACTGGCACATAGTAGTAATTTAATCAATGTTTACTGATTGATTAATTATTGAGATATGCAACATGGATGAATATGTCAGATAATTAACATGATAAAGAAATGGAATTGGCAAAATTTTGGAAATTATTTTTGGAGTTATTTTAGGAAGTAAGAACGATAACCTCTCCACAACCCTCCTCATTAGGGAGAAAACAGCAAAGGCCCAATTGAGTACCAATGACATAGTAGAAAATGAGAGGTTAATGGCCAGTAACTTTTGCCTAGATCCAGTAGGTGAGGATGCTGAGAAAAAGCTGAGTAAATGGGGATCCAGGGAGGAAGATGAAACACTGAAGTAGAAATTAGGTGTGAACTGTGTTGAAAAAAGATGAAAAGTAAAATCATATGCAAAAAAGAAATGATGAAAACATTGGATAGCTAAGTTACAAGCCAAAGATCAGTTTAAAAATATTTTTAAAGTACAGGAAGTATAAGGTACAAAGAAATACAAGATTTCAAAATTGAAAAGTACAAAGAAGCTTCCAGTTAACACTCCCTCTCCTTGCCACAACACATGTAGCATGAATACTTGTAGGGGATGTAATAGGGAGAATTCATGGTGATATACCACAACTATGGTTCCAGATTAGTTCTACTCAGAATAAGAATCTCCAAGTTGTGAGATGAATGAAAAGCTTGAGAGACAGAATCTCCAGGTAATTACTAATTGATTTATTAATTAGGCTAACTGCTAATCAATAAGTTGATGGTCAGTGATTTCAGCAACAAAAGCCTCTGCCGTAAAGCTCATTGAATGCTTACATATCTTGAGAAAAAGAGGTGCCCCCTACGAGAAGGAAATCAACCCTGACTGGTGACCAATTAATGACAGTCTAGATGTATTAATGAGGAGGCAGGCTAAAAGTCCTCAGCTACTCTTCTTGAGAACATAGCTTCATTTTTGAGAATCAGCCAATTCCAGCAATCTGGACAAAGGAATTCATCTCTACCCAAATCATTATGTTTAGTTTTCTCTTTCATGAGCTGGATTCCCCTAGATTTTAGTGGAGGGGGAACAAGGGCATGGGCTCATTTCCTAAGGGCAAGAATTTACCTAGATTCGATTATGTTTATACTTTAAACTAAAGTAAGGTCTCCTAGTTGGGTGAAGTCCACCCATTATAGGGAGTTTGTATAGTAGCTATGTTGCATTTGTTAAATCAAGGAGAGAGAATGTTGACTAAAGGTAGTATATAAATTCTTTAATCTTTAAACAATTTTTTATTGTGAACTAATCAATAACAAAAAGTTGTTTTAGTATACAAAAAAAACCAAAGATTGTTAGTTCATACACATCTCTATACATTTAACAGAGACTATCTCTTCATTTCTAATAGAACAAAAATAATATTCTATTGCATCTGTAAACCCATATTTATTTGGTCACACCTCAATTGGTGAGCACCTACTTTGTATAAGTTCTTTACTATAACAAAAAGTGATTCTACAAATATTTTTGCATATGTGTATAAATGTATTCCCACATGCTTTTGACTTCATTAGAATTTGTGCCAAATACTAGTATCACTGGAAAAGAGAATAGATAACTTTTACGGATGAGTTTTAAATTATTTTGCAGAATAGCTGCCCACTTCACAACTCCAAAAACAATGTATATGTTCATGCCCTCCATATGCCCTCCAAATGTTGTTATTTTCCTTTTTGTTAATCTTGATGACTATGGAGTAGAACTTCAAATTTATTTTGATTTGCATTTCTTTAATTAGTAGTAATTTGGATCATTTGTTCATATAGTTGTTTTGAATATATTTCTTCATTTAAAAATTGATTAATCCTTTGACCAATTATAAGAATGACTCCTATTCTTATATTTTTTACCATTTCTTTATAAATATTGATTATTAGACTTTTGCAGAAATTTTCTTTGAGGATTTTTCCCAATTATTTTTTTTGTGTGTGTGAAAAAGCTTTTAAATTTTATGTAATCCAAATTGTCTTTAAAAAAAAAAATCTGGAACAAACAATAAGGTATCTTTGTACCTTATTGACACAAAAATTTCCTCAGCTTTACTTGTGAAATGTACCTCCTTCCCTTTTCTTTATTTTCTTCATTAGTATGCTCACTTACTATTTATGCATAGTACAATTTATAATGCATCATCTGTCTTTTCCCTGTTCAGGCCCATATCACTGGATATCACCTTTTCTTCCTCTTCTTTAAGTTCCCCTTCATAATTAGCCTGCTTTAGTTTATATTTGTTGTCCTTGGGACTTGGGATTCATACTTAGTAATATCCATAATGGCAAAATCCCCTTTAAAAAAATAAATTCTGCCCAACAACTGAGGAATTGCTGAACAAATTGAAGTATTGGGGGAGGGGGGAGTATATGAGTGTTTGTGTGTGCGTATGTGTGTGTAAAGGACTATTATTGCACCATAAAGAATAATAAAAATGAAAAATTCAAAGAAATATGTAAAATGATAAAGAAAAAAGAAAGCAGATCTGAAAGAACTACATTTACAAAGAATACATGTTTGCAAAGAGGCAAATGAAAACATTAAATGGTAACTTTAACTCAGGTTAAATGCAAAGTAATGCTGTTTGTAATATATTAAATTAATACATATATCTTTCCCTTTTTTGGGGAGGGGGGCAAGGATAAAGACTGGATCTCTGATTTCAGTGGTATGGGGAATAACAGCAAACTGACCAGGGAAAATCAATACAATCTCCTTGCTTAGGAAGTGAAGGGACTGAATGACTTGCTTAGATTCACATAGTCAATATGTGTCAGAAGAAGTTTTCAGATCTAGGTCTTCCTGCCTACAAGAACAATATTCTTACCAATATAATATAGAGTCTCTTTCACTTCTTCTTGTCTTTCCTTCTCCTTCTCTCTCCTCCCTGCTTCCTTCTGTTTGTCTATTTTTTTTTCTTCCATTCTATCTCTGTCTCCTGTTTTGAGGAGATTTTGCCTATAGTACTATGTGCTGTAAAATGTTTGAGGTGCTGATGAATTTGTGTAACAAGCATTAGCTATGCCTTTGACTAAAATATTATGTCTAAGCCCTTTTTTCTTATGTACTTATGAAAAAAGTCACAGATTCTTGTGGTAAGAGGGAAACAGATCTTTGCAAATTTATAGAACAAAAAAGGTGTATATCAGATGATGAAAACTTCCTTGCTTCCAAGCTCCCTCCACAATTTCTTATACAATCCCCTTTCTTGTTTTTCCTTGAATATTCAAGTGTTGGTTGATGATTAAAGTAACTTTTTTTTTCTTAAATGAACACACTTGAGATAGATCCTCTCTATTATGAGAATTCTGCTGCAATGCACCTGTACATTCACATATTCTCAGTCCAATTGTTTCTAACAGCTGCCTCTACACCTTGAATTTCTGCAATAGGCATGGCTTTCACCATATGTATGTCGTTCTGTTTGCTTTTAGACGTCTCTGTGCCTGTGAACATGGAGCTTTCCCTTTATGCCACTGACAGATAAATTGTCTCAGGAAGAGGAACATGGATCCATCATCTTTTTCATTATTCACATATATATGTGTATGGATATATGGATATATATCTGTGTGTGTGTTTATGTGTGTAAATATATATGTATGTGTTTTATATATATATATATATATATATATATATATATATATAATTTCAATATTATGTTAACAATATAGACATTCTTTTTTTAGTGAGTGAGACTAGCAAAAGACAGGTTAATCTATTCTCTCTTCTCATCCATTCCTCAATCCATCTTCCATAGAATATCTAACAATGTGCTAGAGGGATTCTTATAGACTTTTTAAAATTCCATGGGTACCACCAAAATGCTTGGGACATCCATCTCTTATCCCTTGCTGTTGCTACGTGACCAACCCACCTTTTCTGATCATACATTTCTGAGAACTTATGCTATTTTTGCTCCTAAGTCATCATTGGCCATACATTGCAGCCTACTTACACCTGTCATATTTTTCCTCTTCATTTGGGTTTATTTATACCTATCATATATTTAGCTCTTCTTTTCCCATTCAGCTGCACCCCTTATGCTTTTCCATCATACCACCAGAAACCTCATCATGCTACCAACTTGGTATACACACGTCATCAGTTCTCTGTAATTAGAAAGCGACTTTAGGAGGTCCTCTTGAAAACTTCACTTAAAGAAGGCTTCCAGGTCAGTTATCTTTTCATTTTTCACCTGACTGCACTCCTTTGCACTTTGTACTTTGTACTTTTGTACTTCTCTATCATTTTCCCAGGCTGGCCACCCTTCCCTCCTCTTAGTCTTCCTTTTATTCCTTATCTTCTCTCATTAGACTATAAACTTCTCGAGGAAAGGAACACACTATGTGTGTATGTGTGTGTTTTTCTATTTGTATGCATCTCTCTGTCAATCTGGTTGTGTC
Organism: Sarcophilus harrisii; assembly: GCF_902635505.1. NCBI lineage: Eukaryota > Metazoa > Chordata > Mammalia > Dasyuromorphia > Dasyuridae > Sarcophilus > Sarcophilus harrisii. The sequence goes on along the minus strand of NC_045428.1, from coordinate 249,693,682 downwards.
TTTCTTTCTGTCTCTCTGTGTCTCTCTCTATCCCACCATCTGTCTGTCTGTCTCTGTATGTGTCTCTGTCTGTGTTTCTTTCTGTCTCTCTCTGTGTCTCTGTGTCTCTCTCTGTCTCTCCATGTCTGTCTGTCTGTCTCTGTCTATGTATGCGTCTCTGTCTGTGTGTATCTCTTTCTGGTTCTCTGCATGTCTCTGTCTCTCTGTTTCTCCCTCTGTCCCCCCGTGTGTCTGTCTCTGAAAGTGTATGTGTGTGTGTGTGTGTGTGTGTGTGTGTGTGTGTCTCACTCTGCCTGTGTCTCTCTGTGTGTCTAAGTCTCTCTGTATCTCTCTTTCTCTGTCTCTCTGACTCCTTTTCTCTGACTCTATGTGTATCTCACTTTCTGAATCTCTGTGTCTTTCTTTATTTCCCTGACTCCCTTTTTCACTTCTGTGTGTATGTCTCTCTCTGTCTCTTTATGTGGGTTTGTGTGTATGTGTCTCATCCTTTCTCTCTGTCTCCCTGTCTCTCTGTGTATTTGTGTCTCTGTCTCTGTTTCTCTGTCTTTGTCTCTCTCTCGGTGTGTTTCTTTGTTTTTCTGTGTTTCTCTCTCTTTATATTTGTCATACAGTAAGTGCTTAATCAGTCAGCCAATCAATATTTAAGTACCTACTATGTGCCAGACACTGTGCTAAATTCTGGTGATACAAGAAGTAAAAAGAAACCAAAATAAAACAAAACAAATAACTCCCTGCCTTCAGTGAGCATGTATTCTAATGAGAAGGACAAAAGCAAATAAATGTGTACAAACAAACTATGTAGAATAAATAGGAAATACTCAGCAAGAGAAAGCACTAGGATAAAAAGGGGTTGGAAAAGGCTTTCTTTAGTAGATTAAGTAATCAAGACTTAAAGGAAGCCATGAAAGTCAGGAGACAGAGATTAAACATTAATAAATATTCATTGACTCAATGTTTCCCCACTATCCAAATCTTTATTTCTTTGGAAATTGTGGTTTTCCATAAATCATGGTAATACAACAGTAGAAATAAGAATTTGGGTTAAAATATTATTTTTGTGCTAAGAAGAAGCTTGAGATTATTGAAATAAGTTTGCATTTTCCCATTTGCAGTAGATCCTCTTTTTCTGCTGTTCAATTCTAGGCATAGTTCATTGTCTATCCACATTATCAATCCAGAGTATATTTACTGCTACATTTGATTCAAAGGGTTGCCTATCCAAACACAGGATAATAATTCTTCATTTTCTGTTTTGTTTTGTGCACAGTTCTTGATTCTTCAATACTAAAAGTTTGCTAAAAAGTTCTTTGTAACATAAGTTGGAACTTGTGTCATAAGGTACTGAAGACAAACAGAAGTGTTAGGAACATTGGAGTAACAGTTAAGGTAAATAACACTTCCAGCATAGTCACCAGTTCTTAAACCTTAGTCAAGGTCATCTGTAGTTAGGTAGCTAAGAAGTTATTTCCACCTTGTTATGCTGCCTGTCAGTATTATTATCAAGACTTTTTCTGCAGATACTACTATCCTGTAAGTAGTCCCTGGTCCACCAGGGCATCCTGGAAAGCCTCTAGGAAAAGAATATCAAATTTCTACCCCTTTAGAGACTTTCACTAAGGTCTTATTCCTTTTTTTGCAAGGATTGAATAAGAACATTCTTTCATCTTTAGTCAGGAATTCAGAAATTCTACCAAATCTATCCTCTTTCTTTTAGGTAAATAAATACACATTTACTATAGTTATATAGTGACAGTTTCTTCTCCTGTGAAATCAGAAAATGAGGTACCTCTCAAGATTAAAGCCTCCTTCTAGGAAAAGTTGTCCAAACCATCCTAGAGAAAAAGAGCCTTGCCAATTGAGGAGGCACCAGTACTATAAGCACCACTACAATCCTTGGGATTTCTATCTCTTCTCAGGGTCACATGAGTCAGGTAGATTCTCTGATTAGCATAGAGTCTTGTTGAGCATGTTCTTAATCAAAGGGATCATTTGATAGTATAACTAGCACAATGTGGACTCATAATCCCCATGACTAGACTGACATTAAGGCTTTCTCAGGCTTCTTCCTGGTTTATATAATCATATAAGTTTGTTGCAGTTACTTGTGTGATCTTGGGATATCCAGCAAGTCTGCAGGGCTCAACTCTACATGAGTTGAGAGAGCAAGAAGCTGTCAATATGGCAGCAGGAATCCTGCAGAAATCATTCATAGATAATAACTTTATTCTTCTTCATAATTTATAAGGAACTATTACCTCAGCCTTGTGACATACAGTATGAGTATGTTTGTAAGATTACAAATATCTAATTATAGATAAGAACATTGAGTTTAAGAGTGATTGAATATTTTCTTTGTGATCACACAGCTGGTCCAGGTAAGATCTGAACCTAGAACCCAGGTCTCTGACTTCAAATCTATTATTTATTTCATATTTTCTTTGTACAATCTTTTTTACAAGTTTAGGAATATTGTAGAGATAAGGTATATCTTTTTGACAAAAAACAATGTGCCAGAGTTTCTCATGATAATTTCATGGATTAGCTGGAGAATTATTTGATAGATTATATAGCGCATTTGGTGGATTCAAAATTTATTGCTCAAGTTGGTTAATGAGGGAAGGTTCTAATAATTTGCTATTGAACTCTTTGTCCTTATCAATATTTTTTTAGCAATTTAGATAATGATATGAAACACATGCTTATCAAATTTGTAGATAATGGATAAATGGTAGCCAGAAGGAACAGTTAAAATACCAAAGATGAGTCAGGATTCAAATTTGTACTGATAGAGGGACAGTTGTTTTTAAAAATATGAAATGTTACAATGGGGAAAAAATCTTCAGATTCCCTTCCAATTCTAAGTAATTATGGTTTTAAGTAATAATGTTCACCATCTTCTAGGTTTAGAATTCAACTGTAAACTTTATGCAGGATGAAAGGAGTCTGACTTGAGAAAAGTTTATCTGAAGAAGTTCTGGGAATTGGGAAGAATTAGAGATGGTTTATGGAGCTATTGGGAAGGAGGAAAGTATGGAAAAGGTTGGAAAAGTTGGCCTGTCAACTCACACATACTCTAACATGTGGGCACAGGTGAAGGACATGGGTTTTCTCTTGAAAAAAAGTGGATGCCCTGTCTTCAGAATCAATTCCAACTTGCCTAGTGAACCAAGCCAGGATATCGGAGATCTGAGGTGTCGCAGTTTCTTCCATTAACTAAAATGTTGATAGGAATAGTACTATTGGTCTCATATCCTAGACACTCAATCCTTTCTGTACTTTAAACCTGGTCAAGTTGTCATGGAACCCACTTTACTGTGGAAAGTTACAGAGTACATATGACTCCCCAGTTATGTGCATTTGACTATCTGGAATACAATGGAAGAATATCTAGATAGGGCAATGGATAATCTGTCAGGTCTATAGTCAGGAAGACTCAATTTTCCAAAGTTTAAATCTGGTTTCAATACTTGCTACCTGCATGACCCTGGGCAAGTCCTTGAATACTGTTTACCTCAGTTTCTTCATCTATAAAATGAGCTGGAAAAATAACTGCTAAACAACCCTTTGTATCTTGGCAAAGAAAGCCCCAAATCGGACATGACTAAACAACAATAAAATTAAAGTGGTTACTAGTATTGTGTGGGATGACGAATCTAACTTAAAAATGACTTCTCAGAGATCTCTCAAAGTGAAGAATAGAAGCTTTATTCAGGCACCTCATGAAAACTGGACATCCAATAAACTGGGATCTTCAGTAAAAAGGAAGTCACCCTTTCAGAAGTCAGGGGAGATTGTATAGTCGCAAGCCATAAGAAACCATGACAAGCCCCTCTTCCCCTTATCCAGTCCATTCTCATTATCTTGATTAATGTCTGGAAGTAACATGGACTTGTTAAATTTTGACCTGAATTTTATGATGATCAGTTTCACAAGTTTTACAATTTTTTACTTTATCCAATATGAACATGGATCATATCTCCCAAAATTCCCCAGGTAAATTGAATCTTTAGTTAATTATTTTATAAGAAACCATATAGTCCCCTCACAAAGAAGAGGTAAGTAATCCATTAAACTAGGATAACCAAGGAGACTTGGTTTACTTCAAGCTTCCTCGACAAATAGAGATTACCCAGTTTACAGATCCCTTAGAATGTCTCCAGTTCATTAATTAGTTAGCTTCTTCTAAGAAGTTAAGTAAAGGTTCAGGAGATCAAATATTTCTACTAGAGGAGCAAACCTTTTCTTCTCCTTCCCAGAGACTTAAGACTAACAGATCTGAGATGTCCTCAGTTTCCTGTCACACACAGTATGAACTGACAAACAAGCAGGCAGTTACCAATAATGTTTGCTTGCTTGTAAAAATAGTAAATATGGAGGAATGAATACTGTTCCCCTTTTTGTTGTGACTTTCTCTCTGGTCTTTTCCTCTTTGAGGAGTAAGTCTCCTTTCAACCTAAGCCACAGGGAAATGGCAGATGTCCACTTCAGTGTCAGACCAAGCAATTACTTCCCAAACACAGTTACTCATTTCTGGAGAGAAACACTGATAAAAATATTATCTTTGCTTTGGGAAATTGTAGGATGAATTGATAATTCTTTTCTACCTCTGGCCTCCTGTTCAGAATTGATCTCTGACAAAACAGTAACTCAATCTTTTCCTCTTTCCCTGCTCTTCTTCCAGGATGCTATAAATCATGACTTTAAATGCGTATTTGAATGGTAAAACACACAATTTAGCAGTAGGGATAACTAACAGCTTAATTACAAAGTGAATTTTTAAATATACTATGAATAAATACACTTTTAAGAAGCAAAGAAAAAGTCTGCTGAGCTTAGAAGTGGGGGTGGGGTTACATTAAAATCAGAGGTAGTAGATTCAGTTGTTATTCATCCTTCCTTCTGGAAAAGAACCAATTTCAGGAGAATGTCTTGACTTGCAAGTGAGTAGGGTATTAATGCAAAGTCGTCAGCCTCCCTCAGTCAGGCATCAGAGTCTAATGACCAGACAGAGGTCAAAATGACTAGACATGACTCTGATGGAGTGGGAGACCTTGGCCTTTTTAACTAGTCATTCCCAGGTCTCAGGTTGTCTGAAGCAATGCTCATTCAAACTGAATCCAGACAAAAGAATCCAACTGGGAGGGGGAAATCTTCAGAGTTTTTGGCCAGAACAGAAACAATGGCTATTTACACTTACTCTGAGCCATAAAACCTCAAACAATGAGTAAGTAAGGCTTGGGCTAGGACATATTATTGGTCAATCAACGAAAGCCAAGGTAATTTGGTTTTAAAGGCATATTCAAGTGGCTCCATTTGAATCACAATGGGTTTATCAAAATCTGGTTTTGCAGAACAATATTATAAGAATCATAAATGAAAACTTCATGAGACAAAAAAATTAATTGTCCTAGTTTTTTTTTCTTTAAACAAAGAGAGAATAAATAAATAAATAAATAGAGAGTGAAAAGAACAAAGAGGAATAAAGTAAAAATGAAAAATGATAAAGTTCTATTTGGTACCTTAATGGATTTCAGCAGCAAAAAATCCAGCTTCATGGGTATGATTGATTGATATTGCCTTGGTTTTGTAGTCTAATGCTGGTGACATCATTGTGACAACCCATCTCCCACTTTTATGGCAGCATTTCCTTTATTATTTCTATTTCTCTTAACTCCTATATGGGTTTTCTACCTTTTTTCCTAAGATCCAAAAGTTAAAGTAGGATGATCTCTTCAGACAAAGTAAAGTCATTTGGTGACCCAAGATCAAGGCAAAATTCCCCAGAGAATTAAGGAAGGGGAATACTGGGAGATTTCTGCCCCCAAATTGTTATTGTACATATTTGCAGTTACTCTCTTTCTGTTTCTACATATGTGAGTGCATATATGTATTTTCTATTAGAAGGTAAACTCCCTAAGAGTTGTTGTTTGTCCTTTGTTCTTGAAGATAATCATTATATCAGGGAGGTATAATTATCATCAATTGAATTTAAATGAGGGAGGATTGTGCAAGGACCTCTCCAAAACCATTTGGATCCAGTGGCAAGATATAAAAATCAGGATGACTGGAGATGACTCTGATGTGGGAGAAATTGTCTTTTCAAGCTAATAGGACTACATAAATAATACAATCTGAACCTAGATCTTGCAGTTACAAGTATAAAATCTTATCTAGTTAAAATTCTTGCTTTAAACAAGATGTATCAGAGCTGCATAAGCTGGGCCTGCATTGAAATTATGAAATTAATGATTTAGTTAAACATTTCAGCTGAATGGAGGCAGTAAATAGTCTCAAAGATATGATAGAGATAGGAGACCAATATTCCCCAGATACAGCAAGTAGATAGATATTTGTTCAAGCCTCTTTTCAGAACAGCTACACTATTTTCACCATGCATATCCCAAAGTTAAAAATGGATAAAAATAAAATGGTAGTCACAACTGATATAAAGAAAGATGGATTTAATAGATTCTTAAACAATCTGAAAAGATTAGTCAGCAATTCACTCTCTTCACTAATTAAAGTACAAAAGATTATAGGTGAAACATTTCAAGAACAAAAATAGAAGATGAAGAAAGTTACCAAAAAATAAAGTTACCATGTGAGCAATAGAAAGGCAAAGATTTAAAATAAGATGAAGATACTGTAATGCTGGAAAACTGAGGCAAGATAGAGATTAGAGGTTTTTAATATTTTATTAATGGAGAGCTTGGACTAGTTGGCTGGATTGGACTCTTGTCTCAAAGTATGGAGTGAGGGATTCCAGGGATTCTTATAGGGCTTCAGGCATCAGGGAAACAAAGGCAGAGTGGGGATAGAGCACTGGTGAGCGGAAATTCCAGGAAAGGACAATAAATTCAGTTCTGACAGGTTGGGAGTAAGGAAAGATCATAAATTCTGATAAATTAGGAGGATAGACACTAAGTTTGAGGTAGGAGATATACCCAAATATCTGAGATAAATCATCTGTAGTTTATGACTCTTTGGAATGCTAGTGGTCAGGGCTCCCAGCCCTAATTATCTCAGTTCTAATGTCCAGGGTGACTGAGGCAGAACAATTCAGGAAAACTAATGCATGGAAACTGAGGCACAACAATACAAAGGACAGAAAAGAAAAATTTGAAAACATGTTGCTAAAACATGAATGGATATATTTCCGTTTCTAGACCAGATTTTGTAAGTAGTTATAACCATCTCTAAAGAACCTCATGAGATGTAGCATTTTACTTGGACTTTTGTGTAAAGATTCTAATTGCATGGACTTCAGAATATCCATGGTGTTCTTTTTCCTTAGTAATAAAAATAATGTCATTTTAAGGAAAAACAATTCATTTCCCTTCTTAGTTTTTAAATTCTTATATGATTATTTCAAGTAATCAGGATGGACTCATTTACATCTAAGGCAACAGAACTTACCTCCTGACATTGGAAGCATGCTTGACAGAATCAACCATCGTATTATTTTGGACAGCAGAAGTCTCAGCTTTGCTATGAACAGTGGTTCTAAGAACTGACCAATGGAAAAGAGAGTAGTACTGTTAAGACAACAAGCATTTATTGAGGGCTTACTGTGTTTTAGATACTGTGCTAATGTTGGAGATAGAAATCTAATCAAAAAAGAGAGACAATACTTATTTTGAAAGAATTTATATTTTAATGGATGAAGGCAATACATAAAAGGCACTTGAAAGTGGTGAAAGTGACTGCTAGGAAGGTGCCTTAATGTGGATGTGGTGACAAAGTCTGGAGAGACAACCATGGCTGGGTATAGGCCTTCCCTCATAAAGGAGACTCCAAGAAGAACCATGAATGAGATAAAAAGCCAAGAGGATAGAAAGTGAAGATAGCTGAGTTTGGCTGGTCTGGGATTTCATTACGTAGAGATTTCTCATCCTATTTAATACATGTGTTAAACTTTTTTTCAGTCTTTTAGAATTACAGAATCATTCAGCTAAAATGAAGGTCACTGTGATTTCTAGATGATGAATTTTATTTTTGTGCTCATGAAAAAAAAATCAAACCATGTTAATCAACAGCAAGCTCAATATGAGCAAACACTATAATGTGGCTATTCAAAAAGTTAATGTGCTCCTAGACTGTTTTGCTTTTCCAAAATGTAGATTAAAATCTGCTAAATATAGATTAAAAACAGATAAAGGGATATAATATTCCTACTGTATGTGGTAATATGTAGTCCATTTCTCGAGTATTATGTTCAGTTCTGGATATAATATTATAAAAGGAAAATTGGTAGAAAAGAGTGAGATCTTTGTGTAATGGAAATGGTTTGGAGGCAGAAGACCAGGTTTAAATCCAGGGATGACTCTTTAGGGGAAGCTAGTGGATATCTTAGGGGATAGAGTGCTAGAGCTAAAGTCAGGAAGACACATCTTCATGAATTCAAATCCATCCTCAGACACTTACTAATTGTATGTATGGCCCTAAGCAAGTGACTTAACACTGTTTGCTTCCATTTTCTCAGTTGTAAAATGAATTGGAGAAGGCAATGGCAAACCATTCCAGTATCTCTGTCAAGAAAACCCCAAATGGGATCACTAAGAGTGAAACTCGACTAAAAAACAATTTTGCTACCTAAAAGACTTGTAAAGTCATTTAACACCTCTCCCAAACCTTTGTTTCCTCATTTATAAAATGATTTGAAAGGTCCCTTCTAAATCTAAATCTATTATTCTATATCCAGGAGACTGGGAATTCATAAAATCATGTAAGATGCAGAAGTGTTAAAATAATTATATAATGTTTATCCAGGAGAAAAGATGACTTAGAACGGACGGGATAGCTATCTTCAAATATTTGAAAGTCTATCCTTTGAAAATTTATGTGAAGTCCTTCTACATGACTCTGGAGGATAGGACCAAGAGCAATGGATAGAAATTAAATCAGTATAAGAAAAAAATTTTTTTCTAAAAATTGGACATACCCATGCAAGAAATAGATTGTCAAAGAAATGAGCTCCCCTGTCTTCTCAAAGTTGAGCAGAGGCTGGATGGTCTCTTATCAGAGATATTGTAGAAGAGATTTCTACAGTTAGAAGGCTCTTCAACTGAATGGGCTTGAAGTTTATGCACAATATTAAGACTATGTTTCATTTCCTTCTTACTGGGTCAGTGTCAATATGGGTTAGAGAATACAATAATGAAGATTAAGGGATGCATTAACTTTAAAACTGTCAGTGGGACGTTATTCTCTTTTCCACATACTCTCCCTAGGACAAGAAAGCAGGGTTCACATTTCTCCCTGAGGCAGGGCTCCACAAGGTTTAGTGTTTATTGTTCTTTTCATACCCAAGGCTTGCCAAAGAAAATTCAGAGCTAAAACAATTTTAAAAGAATGACTCTGACATTATCTGACCTTTAGGCATACTAATAGTTATTTCAAATAAGCTGAAGGGCATCTGACAAGATTTTTCCTCTGAAAACCTCATAAAAAACAAATAAATACAAACCTCAGGCTCTGCTTAAAATGTAAAATTTTTAAGCAATGGATTATGGGAAGAATCCAAGGTAAGAAAAAAGAAATGCTATCATCAGGTGTAACAGCAATTTTGTTTTAAAACTACCTGCTGGGGACAAGAGTTGATTTATGTGTATGATGTTTTGGCTGTTTTTAAATGGCAAGACTGGATTGGTTATTATGAAAAGTTTAGCATGAAAGAGTCTTCACATTGGAAGACTGAGTCCTTCCAATCAGGTGAGTCCATATGAATTTGAGTTCAAGGTGGTATCTTAATTTATGTAGGCATCCTATTTCAAAGGACATATTGCATTGTATTTAACTTTTTTCCTATTAAACAACTCAGATATAAAGAAAAGTCTACTCCTCTACCCATTTTCCCCTTTCTTTTTCTCATGTACTGCTGAATATTCAGGCACAGACTTTAGAATTTTTCATCTACTTCAAGTCCTTCATTTCAAAGATGAAAAAAAAATGGAGGCTGGGTGTGATGAAGTAATTTTCCCAATGTCACACAGGTGAGCATCAGTTATTTGAAATCAGGTCTTTTGATTCCGAAGTCAGAGCTCTTTCTACTATATCAGAAGGCCTTTATTTTCATTTATAAAATGTATTCTATTTTGTCAGAGCCTTTGCATATACATCTCTATGGTATCTTAAACAGGATGGATATCCAGGATTCTTGTGATCTTAGCAGCTAGATGGCATAGTGATAAAACACTTGGCTTGGAGTTAGAAAGTAAAAGTCACATAATCTCTATTTGCCTCGGTTTCCTCAGCCATAAAATGGGAAATGCCACTTCTTAGGTTGTTATGAGGATCAAATGAGATATTTGTAAAGTGTCTGGCACACAGTAGGCACTATAAAATCTTAAATATTATTACTGTTAATTAAGATAGTAATGTTGCCTTGAACAAGGATAGATTTATTTTGCTTGAAATAAAAATTAGAGAAAGACAATTAAATAGCTATCAATCTATGCTTAAAGGCATTAGTGTTAATAAGAAAAAAAAAGTCTGAGTAAGAAGAATAGAAGGGGTCACAATAGACCTTATCTTGCCAATTTAACCAAAAAAATGTATATACTGGTAATAAGTGTTATTGGGGGTAAAAGTTCTCAAAAGTAAGAAGAGAGATAGGTGGGTTGCTATTAGGGAAAGAAAGGAAAAGGGTAATGAATGTATGGGCATTTAATTTATTCCACATAAAATGCCATTAGAAAAATAATTTCAAATATTTCCCTTTTCAAGCTGAGGCTAGAGGGAGCATTGTTTTATATAATTCATTAAAAATAAGAAAGGAAAAATGGAGACTGAAAATTATAATAGGTGTAAGAAGTTTGTTACCAACAGATAACCATACCAGATTAATATTTTTCTTTATGTAATCAGCATCAATGGAACAATCTAACACTATTCCAACAGTAACTTTTCTAACTCCTAACCTCATGTGAAGTCTTGTGTTATCAAATGCTGGGAAACTGAAATGTTTCCTGTATATTTTTAGACTTTATAATGAAAAGTGTCTTTTTATGATTATGGTAAGAATGGGAAGTCCTCTAACTCTTTCTATTCCACAGGAAAAGATCTTCATATTAAGCAACAAAGACATTTTGCTCTCAAAAGTCAGAGAGTAGAAAAGGCACTGAGGTACCAATTATCTAGGAAGAAGATAAAAGTAGTCCTTATCAATCAATAATCAATGAGGATTTATTAAATGTCTTCTACGTTCTAATCACTGAGGTGTCAGGAATATAAAGTTAAAAATTAAATAGTCCTTTCTCACAGTTTACATTATATAAGAGAAGAATACATGTATAAATAAAATTACATTTTAAATAAATGTGTTGAATAAATCAATAGGAGTTTAGGGAGAGAGACAACTAATGCATGAGGGGAGGGAAGAGAATGAAGAAAAATGTAGAAGTCTATGCCTGAGTTGAGATTGCATGTGGTGGAATTGAGAAATAGACATGGAGAGAAGAATCATATCAAGTCTTCTATGAAGAATAAGAAGACCAGTTTGATTAGACCAGAAGGGGAGATTGGAGGCCATATTGTGATGGGTTTTAAGAAACCAAACTGAATAGTTTATATTTTATTTTGAAGAAAAAATACAAAATTGGAATTTACTGAGTTAGGGAATGGCAGTCAGATCTGCAATTAAAATTATTAAATAATTTTGGCAACTTAACTTTGGAGAGAATGCATTGGGGAAGAGAAGCTTGACTTAGAGATATTTATTAGGAGTCTGTTGCAATAATTCAGATGTAAAGTGATAAAAGCCTTAACTAAGGTGATGGCTATGGGGCTAAGGAGAAATATGTGAGAGATATCATAGAGAAAAAATAACGAGATTTGACAACTGATTAAATAAATGGTGTGAGAGAGTAAGGAGAAGGATTGTGAAACTATGCGACTAGAAAAATGGTGTTCTTTATGGCAATTAGGGAAATGGATGAAGATTGGGTTTTTCAAGAAAGATTTAATTTTAATTTTTATATTTTTAGTTTGAGATGATTCTGAGTCATGCAGTTGAAATATTCAAAAGGTAGTTTATGATGCAAGATCAAATCTCATAGGTCTGAAAATAGAGATCTGTATATGGATGATGATTAAATTAATGGGATTAGATGAATTCACCAAAAGTATAGAAAAATAAAAGAATAGGGTAATAACAACAATGTTGTGCTGAACATTCATTGTTGGGAGCATGATATAGATGATGAACCAAGAAAGAAAACAGAGAAGAGTGACCAGACAAGTAAAAAGATGTAGGGGCAGATGGTTGTAAAATAACATGAAAACCCGGAGAACAAAGCAAGGAGGTGAATGTGGTTCATCAAATGCTCAAAGAGGCCCAAAAGGATAAAGACTAAGAAAAGACCAGCTAATTTGACAATTAAGAGATAACTGGTAACTGGAGAAAGTAGTTTCAGCTGAATGATGAGTTTGGATGCTAGACTGAAAAAAGTTGATATTTGAATAAGAAGAAAGAAGAGACAAAGTGCATAAATTTTTTCAAGAAAATTTAACTGAGTAAAGGAAGAGCCATACTACTTCAAGCCATCTCTCTATATGTTTAGAAATTCCATGTATATATGCGCATTTACACATTATACATGAATTGACAAATACATAAAATATGATATTGTAACCCATAACTATGATAATCCCCATAGAGCCGGAATTCCAGGAGACTGTGGAGAACTTGTGGACTCAGATAATTTAGTTTGACTACTGGTCCATTCAACTCACAAATCTTTGTCTCCAAGCAAGTCAGGCATGGCATATGCTTTCTTAATTTTTTCATCTGTAATATTTTTCTAACAAATTCAGTGGGTAGTCTTAATGCTGTCCATCCCAAATTTAGGGGATTATAAGGTCACATGATAAAGGAGAAAGGCAGATAATAATAGAGATGGAGACAGAGAGAAACAAAAAGAGACATTAAAAAAAAAAAAAACAATGAAAATTGGACTTTTACCTAAAATGAAATATAGTCTTATCTAAATGATGATCAGTAGGGAAATAGCATACAATTCTGACTTTGCCTGTAGATTTTTATAGTTTTTTTTTTTCCAAAGCACTGAAAAGCACTTCTCAAGGGACATACAACCAATATGTACCAAATCTAAGAGGTGGACCCAGACTTTCTTGATTCCAAGGTCTGTCTTCTATCCAGTAATTTAAGTTGGCTCTCAATAGTGACTCTCTTTCAGAATTCCTGTTATTATTTAGTTGTTGTTACTATCCTTGCCAACTTTGTGTATTCATTCCTCCTGAAATTTTTTTTTTGCTTGAAATGCTCAAAAAAAATTTCTTTAGTCCTGGATGTTTTTCTAAAAATCTTGAAACTCTTTTTTTTTTTTTTTTTTTTTTTTTTTTTATTATTATTAAGCTCAGGTTTTCAGGGCTGCATTTTGAGCTCCATTGCTCTTTGACGCACTTTATTCCATTACTTCCTATATTTTGTAGTGGATGGAGAACAGTTTTGCATTATTTAAATTATTATTATTTGCATTTGTACTGAAAGTCATTTTTATCATTTGTAAAACTTGTTCCTGAATGAAATTGTGAAAACTAACCATTATTCACTTTGGAACTTACAGACTGGGTTTTTTTTTTTTTTTTTTGTGAAGATGGTATTTCATTTTCTGTGTTCAGAAGCTCTAGTTGGTTCTCTTCTATTATTTTCTTAATTATGATGTTGAGTTTTTTGTCCTGTATTTCTAGAAAATCTATAATCCTTAAGTGGTCCTTGCAATCTCATCTTTGAGATCAGAATGTTTTTCTGATAGACCTATAATCCTTAGGTTGTTTGTATGCATTTTGTCTTTAAATTCAGAATATTTTGCTTGCATTATGAACATACTTTCCTTTGATATTATTGTTTTTTGTTTCTATTCTTCTAAAATTTTCAGTGTTTCTCAAAGTCTGGTCCAGAGCATACTGGGAATCTCTGAAATCCTTTCAGAGAGTCTACAAATTCACAATTAATTTTTTTTAATGTGATCATTATCTATAACTATAAACCACATAAACAAAAACTCTTTGGACAGATCCTCAATCATTTTTAATAGGATAAAGATATTGAGAACAAAAGTTTGAGGACCACTGTGTCCTTTACTTTTGTGTATTTACATTCTGTAGAGGGCCTTTTTATTCTTTTTTGTTTTGTTTGTTTCTTTAGTGAGACTTGCTATTGCAAATTCCAATTTTTCTATTCTACCCACTATTTTTGCTGTACAACATAAATTCTTCTCTCATAATTCTCATCTCTCTTTTGAACAATTCTGAAAAAGAAGATTGTGGTTCCATCTTTTCTCCACATTCCACAGGGTCTTCTTGTTAAGTTTCATCAAGTGTTGGATCATTTTCTTTTGTTTTGCAGTATTTATACATATATGACTGAACTTGTTTACCTGATAAAATATTCATATTCCTTCTTGTGGTTATTGTTTTCCCTTTTGATTTATCTGTTTATTTTCAAAGTCTTTGAGCTTTCTTCTTCCTAAAGGTTTTAGTATACACCCAACTTTTCCGTGTTGGTCACTTTTCTGACAGTCCTTCTAATGATTGTTTTCTTGGGTCCTGAAACTTTTTTTCTATTTTTCTTTTTTTATTATTATTAAAGCTTTTTATTTTCAAAACATGCATAGATAATTTTCAACATTCACCCTTGCAAAACCTTGCGTTCCAAATTTTTTCCTCCCTTCCCTCCACCCCCAGATGGCAAGTAATTTCACATGTTAAACATGTGAAATTCTTCTGTACATATTTCCACAATTATCATGCTGCAAAAGAAAAAACAGATCAAAAAGGAAAAAAATTAGAAAGAAAAAAAATGCAAACATGTGATCCATACTCAGTCCCACAGTCCTCTCTCTGGGTGCATATGGCTTTCTTTTTTTTAAGCTTTTTAATTTTCAGAAGATATGCATGGATAATTTTTCACCATTGACCCTTGCAAAACCTGGTGTTTCAATTTCCCCTCCATTCTCCCCACCCCTTCCCCTAGATAGCAAGTAATCTAATATATATTAAACATGGTAAAATATAAGTTAAATCCAATATATGTATACATATTTATACAATTATCTTGCTGCACAAGAAAAATCAAATCAAAAAGGGAAAAAATGAGAAAGAAAACAAAATGCAAGCAAACAACAAAAAGAGTGAAAACGCTATGTTGTGATCTACATTGCTGTGTACAATGATGTCCTGGTTCTATTTACTTCATTTGGTATCAGTTCATGTAAGTCTCTCCAGGCCTCTCTGAAATCATTCTACTGGTTGTTCCTTACAGAACAATAATATTCCATAGCATTCATAGACCATAATTTATTCAGCCATTCTCCAACTGATGGGCAGTTTCCAGTTTCTTGCTATGACAAAGAGGGCTGCCACAAACATTTTTGCACATGTGGGTCCCTTTCCCTCCTTTAAGATCTCTTTGGGATATAAGCCAGTGGAAACACTGCTAGATCAAAGGGGATGCACAGTGATAGCCCTTTGGGCATAATTCCAAATTGCTCTCCAGAAAGGTTGAATCAGTTCACAACTCCATCAAGTTATTAGTGTCCCACTTTTCCCACATCTCCTCCAACACTGTCATTATCTTTTCCTGTAGTCTGAGACAATCTGAGAGGTATTTAGTAGTACTCAGACATGTCTTAATTTGCTTAATTAAATGGCTTGATCAATAATGATTTAGAGCATTTTTATATGACTTTAAATGGTTTTATTTTTTTCATCTGAAAACTGTTCATATTCTTTTTTGGGTTATGAATCTCAAAAGTACATTGACTTTCTTCCAGTTCATTAGCTAAGTCTTTGGTCCCAGTGACTTTGGGTGGAGAACAGACCCCAGCTGGATGCTGAGCTCTTTCAAGTTTAGTGAGGTTCTCTACTCCTCCCTCAGTGTGCCCTGTTCATGTGTCTTATCTAGCTCCCTTTGTTCCTTAGTTCTTTGGACTGTAATGCCAGAGAAACTGAGGCAAGATAGAGATTAGATAATATTTAATATTTTATTTTAAAAGGAGAGATTTACTGGAGCCAAATGGATCGATGGTTTGGTCCCAGGGCTGAATGAGATTATCGTCTCCAAGAATCCAGCATCCAGCCACCAATGTGAGTTCTCAATGACCTCTATACACACATGGCTCAAATACAGGGGGTAGACAGAGGCAATGGCAGGCTGAGAGCAGGAACATGGGACTAACAATCCAGTTCTGACAGGGTGGGGGGAAGCATGGGGGACATCTGATAATTGGGATTACAGAATGGGGAGAGACACCCGACATTCTGATGAGGTCTATGATAGAAAGTCTTTCTCCTTATCTGGATCATCATGATTAGGAGGGAGGGGTGATGTTGCAAAACAATTATAAACTGAGGAAGAACAATTCAGGGTAACCAAGGCAGGATAATTTAGGAAAACTGAGTCAGAGCATTTAGAGAAACTGAGTCAGGACAATAAAAGAAAAGTGTGGCATAACAGGACCATCAATGGAAATTCAATGCTTTTCATATTAATGCTATGGAGTTGTCTGCCCACAATGACTTTGTGTAATAGCCTGAGCAAGGGTCTGCAAACTAGATCCAGGATTTTCACTGCTACTGGAAAGAGAGAGAAGAGAACGAAGTGTAGGTTTGGATTTTGCTGTGAGTCCATGTGGATCAGGTAATGTAGCTTCACTACCAGTAACATTGTGCATGGGTGATGAGTGAGCTCAGTGTAGCTTTCATTCATGACTGTTGTTATTTTTTAATTCTTTTTTTTTTTTATTCCCAGTGTCTTAAATCATGGATAAAGCTGATTCTCCTTTTTCTTTGGTACATAATTTCTCTTTGGGAGAAGTTTGAGAGTTTGCAGGTCAAAATATCTCTTCATCTATATTATTTATTACATGACTCAGAAATCTTTATCCTATTATTTTGTGTCAGATATTAGAGTAGTTTGGAACTCAGAAATTTGAGTATCTAGAATCTTAATGATGGAAGTTTCAAAAATAAGTCTCTGAGAAGGAGTTGCTTAGAGAAAGGGGATAACAAGAGGTTAGAAAAACTTGCTCTTAGTCTTGCTTCTCCCCTTTGTCCAGAAAAGCATCTTGTAAACTTCAAAGAACCAAAGAATTTTTCCTAGTAGCATCTTGGGGACAGTAGAGCCTGGGAACATTGACAGAATTGGGAGCAAAAGATAGACTGGATATAATGAAGAGAAGAAGATTGAAAACTTTATAGGAACCATCACAGAAAAAGCTACACCTAAGGGCAACATCTTGAAAACTAGCAAAAGAAATTCCAGGGGTTATTAATTTCCTTTCCCTTTCCTCTGCTTCATATATTTTAGATTTTAACCCACTTTTCTTTAGGAAGTGCTTTGTAGACTTTTTTTTGGAGGGAGGGAGTATTTTATAGAATTTTTTTTTTTACTAAATCACATTTAATAAATATCAGTTTCCAAGAGTAAATAGTCTGGTTGACTAATTGATATCAATGATAATCATCAAGAAGCACGCTTATGAGGACATATAATCTATTTGGCATTAGACAAATATTTCTTCAGCTTCTCAGTATTAACCCTGACAGGAGGACCTAGTATGCTAATTCAAATGGGGATGGGATAAAGTGGGTGGCAGTATATGATATATATGTAATTTAGATCAAACAATGGATTGTGAAGATTGAAACAGTTCTTTATCAAAAGAAAATGAAAACACTAAAAAACTAACTGTAATATAAAGAAATCTCCTTTGAGCAGAAGGAATCGCATGATGTGCTTTGGCATTTCCAGAAGAGATAAGATAGACATATTTGGATTATGTTTACTTTTACATTCTTCTGGTGCCTTCAAGGGTAGAGATGAAGATATGAATTTCACAAAATCCTATGAAATATAATTGAGAAATTAGAGAATGTTTGGAAAGATAGAGTTTCTTGTTGATAAAGGAAGCTCCAACTTTTCTTATGACCATTCTGAGAAACGTAAAAGGATAAAGTTACCTGGAAAGGTTTGGCATGGAAAGATGTGGGGTGAGTTGTAAAGGTTAACTTGAGTTTTTTAAGGAATAACTAAAATGAAGTAAATAAATACACTATATGTCTTAAGAAGTCTATTTGCTTTCATACAATCCTCTTCTATTGTAAAAAAAAATAGTGATTCTATTATTCCAACTGATAGTCAAGTCCTAGATTTTTTTTATTATTCAGTTTCTTTTTTTTCTTCCTCAATAGTATTTTATTTTTCCAAGTACATAAACATTCATTTTTGTAAAAGTTTGTGTTCCAAATTTTTTCTCCCTTGCCTCTATCCTTCCCAAGACAGCAAGCAATCTGATATGGGTTACACATGCATAATAATTTAAACATATTTTCATATTGTCATGTTAAGAGAAAAAAATCAGATCAAAAGAGAAAAAAAAAAAAACAAGAGAAAGAAAATAATAAACAAAAAAGGTGAAAATAGCATGCTTCTATCCACATTCAGTCTCCATAGTTCTCTCTCTGGAAGCAGATGGCATTTTCTATCCTAAGTCTATTGGAATTGTCTTGGATCCCTACATTGCTGAGAAGAGCTGTCTATTGTAGTTGATTATCATAATATTTCTGTTTCTGTATATAATGTTCTCTTGATTCCATTTGCTTCACTCAGCATCAGTTTATGTAAATCTTTCCACTCTCCTGAAATTGGCCAACTCATCAAATCTTACAGAACAATAACATTCCATTACATTCATATATCATAATATATTCAGCCATTCCCCAAAAGATGGGCATCTGTTCAATTTTCAGTTCCTTGCCATTACAAAAAAAATTACTGCTACAGATATTTTTGCACAAGTAGATCTTTTCCTATCCTTTAAGATCTCTTTGGGATATATAACAAATAGTGATACTGCTTAATCAAAGGGTATGTACAGTGTGATAGCTCTTTGGGCATAGTTCTAAATTGCTTTCCAGAATGTTTGGATCATTTCACAAGTCCACCAACAATGAATTAGTCTCCCAATTTTCCCACATCCCCTCCAAAATTTATCATTATCTTTTCCTATCATCTTAGCCAATCTGAGAGGTATGAAGTAGTACCTCTGAATTGTTGTAATCTGTATTTCTCTAATTAATGGTGATTTAAAACATTTTTCATATGGCTATAAAAAGTTTAATTTCTTTATTTGAAAATTGTCTGTTCATATTCTTTGACTATCAATTGGGGAATGACTTGTATTATAAATTTGACTAAGTTATCTATATATTATAGTATTGAGGCCTTTATCAGAAATACTGGCTGTAAAAATTTTTTCTCAGCTTTGTTTCCCATCTAATCTTGGCTGCATAGGTTTTGTTTAACTCCTAGATATTTTAAAAAGAATAGTGTTTTAATTGTTTGGAAACCAGTGGTTGCCTTGCCAGAGATGCTCCAAACTTGTGTCCTAAATTTATAAAAATAATTCGAATTTCAAAAATAAGTATCATTTAAACAAGATTTTGTAAGGGGATATGTTTGCCAAATCATTTGTCATGAGTTTTGGGTTTGAAAATATGGAAGATAATATATAGAAAACATCATCCTGAACTCAATGAAGTTGTACTTCCTTCTTGAAATGTTCTGTGAAAACTTTCTAATTTCCCCTAAGGATATAATACTTGAATTGCAGAGTGAGGTTTTAAGAGAATCAAATTGTTGAGCACTGAAACTTCAAACGTGTAATAGATTTATAATAAGCTTTCATGTATTTTGGGTAGATATGAGAACCAAATCACTGTAACTGGAGCCAAAAGACCTGATTGAATCCTGCTTTTGATATTTATAAAATACATAGGTATGGGCAAATCAAGAGAATTATAGATTGTCAGAGTTGGGTAGGACCAAAGATACCATCTAACTATTTTATAGATTGCATACCTAATGCATTACTGCATACATAATAATTGGATTTCTAATCTGCACTTAAGAGGTCTTAAATGAAAGTTAACCCACTGCCTCTCAAGGTATGCAAAAGTGCATGCCTGTATGTATGTGTTTGGATGTAAGCCTAGTTCAGTTCATTTATATTACTCCTTGTATTGATGGAGATTAATTATTCATTCTGCCTATATGAAGGTTAGAGTTGATGAGAATTTGGAAAAGAGTGATCTTGGTCATTTGCCTTTTAAAGCATGAGAAATGACAAAATTTTAGAATCTTTACAGAGAGATGACTTTTAAAAGAGAGAAGGCTCTGGGGAAAGGCTGACATGGAAATTAGTTGGGACTGTATTTATGTTTGCATTCTAAGCTTATTGCACCAGAAACTTTTGGGAGTTACCCCAGTCAGTTCTAGGACTCTGTTAGTTGAACCTAGATATCTCAGTTCCATTGGGAGAATTTATTCACTCTGTGTATTGTCTGGGATATTCTCATCTTTACATTTCTTTTTTCTTATTTCTGTTTGCTATCAGTTTAGAAAAATATGTTTATTTGCTATTTAATACTCGTTGTGGAACTGACAGGAATCAAAATCTCCCCTGGAGAAAGATAGATAGAAGAGAATCTAGAAGTATTTATTCATTCCTCTTTATGAGCTACATCTATACATCAAAAACCATTCTACATAGGCACAACACACACAAATACACTTTTATAAACTTCCAAATCCACCATTCTTTCAACTATCTCATAGTTACCTTGGTATAAATTTCTCTCTACCCACTACCCAACCAAATCAAACCCAATTTCTCTCTTTATTTCTGGTCATAACAAGTAAGACAATTATTTCCAAGTGTCAGTCTTTCAGAAACTTGAAGAGAGCCAACATGTATCCTTTAAATCTCTTTCCCCAGTTAAATAGCTCTAGTTACTTCTACTGATCTTCATATGTCATGGTTCCCATTCTTCTTACTCTCTTGGTCATTCTTTAAGGATATGATCTACCTTGTCAATGGTCTTCCTCAAATATATCACCTAGAATGGAAGCTAGAATTCCAGTTGTAGCCTAAAGAGCCTTGGTCTAATATTTCAGTTTGGGGACTGTATCTATCTTAATATAGAATAGCATTCACTTTTGGAGTTGCCATATTACAGTATTGACTAATATTGACTTTGCTGGCCACTAAAACCCTCACATTTTTTTTTTTTTGAATGAACTGCTGTCTAACCTTATCTTGAGTTTCAGCCATCTTTTACCTGTCAGAGTTTTTTTTTTTTTTTTTAAATTTGATTCTGAGCCTGTCATCCAACACGTGAGCTTTCACTCCCAATTTTCTATTATGTGTCCACTTGATAAGGGATATCTATCCTTTTATCCATGCCATTGATTAAAATGTCAAATAGCACATAGCCAAGAACATTTCTCTGGGTTATTCCACTACTAGTATTTCTGTAAGCCAATATGTATTTGTTAATTATTGCTCTCTGGGTCCATCCATTAAAACAGTTCTATTCACAAATAAATCTCCATCTTTTATATAAGAAGAGAATGAGAGACCTCTTCAAATGCTTATTCAGTAAATTATGGAATATTCTCCTAAAAAATAACCTTATCAAAAAAAAAGGAAATAAAGTTAGTCTTACATGATATGTTCATGAAACCATAATAGCTCGTTGGGATCATGGTTTTCTTTTCTAGATGCTCATTAACCATTCTTTAGTAATAAATTCTTAGATTTTGCTAGAAATCAAAGTCAAGCTATTTATCTACAAATTGCTGACTAAATTTTCTTTCCTTCTGTGACAATGGAGATTTTCTCTTCTCCATTCTCACAGGTCTTTTCTTGTTCTTTATTATCTTGCAAAGATTACTGTCACTGGCTTAGTCATTACTTCTGACAATTATATTTCTTAGCACATAGTTTACTTGAGTCTTGTGACTATTTGAACCTATCAACAGAAGTTTGATGCTATTTTCCTATTTCTTTCTTTAACTTGGAATTAACTCCTTATTAAATAATTTTTCCTCTCTTTTATTATTCAAAACTCATTCTTCCTATCCTTTCTGTGATCTTTCTTTCTCTCGCCAATTTGGGGAAGAAAATAAAAAAACCCCAAAAAACAAAAGCCTGTTAAGAAACCAAGAACTATTAAAAATAAGTCATAGATCATTCTGAACTTTAGCATTCCTAACAATATTCTTATATGACTATTCCACATTTTTGCATTCAACTACCCACTGCACCATTACCCATATTAGCTTTTATGACAATAACATGAAAAAGTGAATCAACTTGATTTGCTAAAATCTTAATAAGCTATATCTAACATTCTCTTAATATAGTAACTGAAAAAAATATACATGTATATGTCTTTTAAGTCTACATTGGTTGCTGCATGTTTGATTTTTTTTCAGACAATTTCCACATTTCTGCTTATTGGAATTAGCTTCTCTTTGTGTCTTCAAAATTTTACCCTTGAAAGCTTCTCTATCCCTCAGGATCTACTTCCTCTAATTTTAATTAATTTTAATCTTTGGTATACTGCCTATCCTTTCTCTGAATATTTTGAAATTTGCCATTCTTAAATCTAATCCCATTGAAGACTGCCCTGGCTTTCTCCTTCTTCTCTACCCCATGGGTTTCTCATTCTTTCCATTCTGGAAAAGATTTTCCTCTGTGGTGAGAATCATATTCAGAACAGAAAACCATCCTATTTATTTCTCTAGCTCTGAAAAGAAAAATGACCATTAAGGCACCTCAGACAATCATTAGCTCTTCTGTTTTGGCCAGAGAGAGAAAGAAAGGGGGGGGGACAGAGAGGGAAAGAGAGAGAGGTACAGAGAGAAGGAGAGAGACAGAGAGACAGACAGAGAGATAGAAAGACAGAGACATAAAGAGAAATAGAGACAGAGAGACAAAAGAGACAGAGGCAGAGAGAGACAGAGAAAGGCTGGGGTGAGGGGGAGAGAGGGAGAGAGAGTACTCCAGAAGATATTCTAAAAATTGTTTTCAAATTCAATTGTTTTCAGTTATTTTGTGAGCCTATTTGGCATTCTCTTGTCAGAAATACTGGAACAGTTTGCCATTTTCTTCTCCAGCTCATTTTACAGATTAGAAAACTAAGGCAACCTGGATTAAGTGACTTGCTCAGGATCACACCACTAGTGTCTGAGAATGGATTTGAATTCAGGAAAATGAATCTTCCTGACTCTAGGCCTATCACTCTATTCACTGTGCCACCTAGCTGTGACCAATATGTACATAAATACATACAAATATATCCATATATATATATATATATGCACATATATCCATATCCATATCTATATTGACTCCCTGATGGAATATAGGATTGTTTTGTTTTCACTTTTTCATATCCTGCACTTAACAGTTTCTGACAGTTGGCACTTGGTAGGCTACTAATAAACATTTGTTGATTACTTGCTTTCTCAATTGACTGATTTACCAACTACTTTCTCACATTTCCATTTAGGAAATCTAGATCCCTATGCTGATTACCCATACTTATTTGAGTATGGTAGACTTTGTTACTTGTTCCTTTTTTTGATGTTGTCTCCCTTGAATATTTGGATGTCTCTATTGTTAATTTTCCTTTCTAAATATTGACTACTCTATAATATCTACCTTGATCTAAATACATAGGAAGCACTCTACTCCTTCCCCTTTTTCACTTGAATACTTTTTTATTAGAATTTTAAAAAATAGACAATTACATTTTATTCATCCTTGTTAATGCACTCTTTTCAATCAACTCATCAAAAGTTCTCAAGTACTATCATGTACCAGGCACCATGCTAACTGCTGAGGATACAAAAAAGAGGGAGAAAAAAGTCTTGACCGGTTCAGATAAAGGCCTTGTTTCCCAAATATATAGAGAATTGACTCTAATTTATAAGAAATCAAGCCATTCTCCAATTGATAAATGGTCAAAGGATATGAACAGACAATTTTCAGATGATAAAATTGAAACTATTTCAATTCATATGAAAGGGTGTTCCAAATCACTATTGATAAGAGAAATGCAAATTAAGACAACTCTGAGATTCCACTACACAATTGTCAGATTGGCTAAGATGACAGAAAAACATAATGACGAATGTTGGAGGGGATGCAGGAAAACTGGGACACTGATGCATTGTTGGTGGAGTTGTGAATTGATCCAACCATTGTGGAGAGGGATTTGGAACTATGCTCAAAAAGTTATCAAATTGTGCATACCCTTTGATCCAGAAGTGTTATTACTGGGATTATATCCCTAAGAGATATTAAAGAAGGGAAAGGGACCTTTGTATGTGCAAAAATGTTTGTGGCAGCCCTTTTTGTAGTGGTTAGAAACTGGAAATTGAATGGATGCCTATCAACTGGAGAATGACTGAATAAATTATGGTATATGAATGTTATGGAATATTATTGTTCTATGAGAAATGATCAGCAGAATGAATACAGAGAGGTCTGGAGAGACTTACATGAACTGATGCTGAATGAAATGAGCACAACCAGGAGATCATTGTACTGTATACTTCAACAACAATACTATATGAGGATCAATTCTGATGGAAGTGGATATCTTTGGCAATGAGAGGATCCAGTTCAGTTCCATTTGATCAGAAGAACCAGATACAACCCAGAGGAAGAATACTGAGAAATGAATGTGGACTGCTTGCATTTTTGTTTTTCTTCCCAGGTTATTTTTATCTTTCTAAGTCTGTTTTTTCTTGTGCAACAAGAGAAATGTATATAGATGTACACATATATTGTATTTAAGATATACTTTAACATGTTTAACATGTATGAGACTTCCTGTAATTCAGGGAAGAGGGTGGAGGGAAGGAAGGAAAAAGTTGGAACAGAAGTGATTGCAAGGGTCAGTGTTAAAAAATTACCCATGCATATATTCTGTCAATAAAAAGCTGTAATAAAAAAAAAAGAGTCCCGATCTCAAGTAGCTTACAGAATAATATATGCAAACATATACATAGAAAGCAAATTATATTTAGGAAAAATGGGAAATAATCAACAGAAGGAAGGTGCTAGAATTAAGTAGAATTGGAAAAGGCTTTCTGAAAAGATGCCAATTAATCCTATATTTTAAATTATGATCCTGAAACCTAAATCTTTGAGCCTCACTTACCTTATGTATATAAGGGAAATAATAACACATTCTTAATTCACAGGATTGTTGGGAGGACAACTTAAAACTTGGTAACATGTAAAACTATATAAACTGGAATAATTCTGAGGATAAATGACAATATGGAATATTGTATAGTGGTCTGGCCTAGAAGCCAGAAAGACTTGGGTTCAGGCTCTACCTCTGTGATCCTGGACAAGTGAGTGACTTATGTTTTTTATGTTCAAGGTAGAACCTGGACAACTCTTTAAGAATTTAAGCTACATGTGCCAGACCTAAAATTATATTATAAAGCTGCAGTCATCAAAACCATTTGGTACTGACTAAGAAATAGAGCAATGCATCAGTGAAATACATTAGGTTCACAAGACACAATTTTTAATGGCTATAATGTGCTTGATAAATCTGAAGACTCCAGGTTCTGGGATAAGAAATCACCAGCTGACAAAAATTGCTGAGAAAACTGGAAACTAGTATGGCAGAAACTAGGCACTGACTAACATCTGATACCCTATACCAAGATAAACTCAGAATGAGTTCATTATTTAAACATAAAGTGTGATGCTATAAGCAAATTAGGAGAATAAGGGATAGTCTACCTCTTAGATTGATAAAGAAGAAAGGCATGTGTGGTCAAAGGAGAACTAGAGCATATTATGAAATGCAAAGTGGATAATTTTGATTACATTAAATTAAAATTGTTTTACAAACAAAACCAATGCATCCAAGATTAGAAGGGAAACAGAAAGTTGGGGTAGAGGAATTTACAGCCAATGTTTTTGATAAAGGCCTCATTTCTAAAATATATAAAGAACTGTGTCAAATTTATAAGAATACAAACCATTCCCCAATTGATAAATGGTTCAAGGATATGAACAGACAATTTTTAGATGAAGAAATTAAAACCATTTCTGGTCACATAAAAAAATACTCTAGATCACTATTGATTAAAGAAATGTAAATTAAGACAAGTCTGAGGTACCATTTCACACTTCTCAGATTAGCCAAGATGACAGAAATTAGAAGAATTGAACATGTTTAACCTATATTGTATTGTTTGCTGTCTTGGGGAGAAGGAAGTGGGGAAAGAGAGGAAGAAAAATCTGGAACACAAAGTTTTGCAAAGGTGAATGTTGAAAATTATCTTTGCATTACTATTACAATTTTTTAAAAAATAATATAAATTGCAGAGGTGTTAACCTGCTTAACTTGGGAATTGCCTTTAGTAATTACTTATTAATAATCTCTATCTCTAACTCTGATGCTGTTGTTGCTGAGCCATTTATTATATAATCAAAACACTAGAAACTTTTGTAAAGTCATAGCTTTAAGAGGTTCTCAAAGTATGACTTCAGCAAAGTCATTTAATCTTTATCTATCTTGATTTTTCCAACTAACAAATAGGGAATGATGTTAACCTATCTGACTAAGATGATATGAGAATAAATGGGATAAGAAGAGTGAGTGCTCTTTGGAAAGAAAAATGCCATTTTAATGCAAAGTAGTATTACATCTATCTCTTGGAGAAAGGGTTCATAATGATAGAAAATGAAATTTAATATTTTCAAAGTACTCTTTGCACAGCACTAACATCTGACATTTGTTCTCACCATATACAAAACATCTTTCCACTTTGTTTACAGCACTGGAAAGTATTATAGAATTTTTTTACAGCATGATGGCAATTTACATTGAAACTGTTGATCCTGATGTATGATTGTGCTTTCAAATCATTTCCCAAACTTACATTGTCTTAACCTGGAAGGAACAGATGGTTTCAAGAAAATAATCTAATGTAAATCTGTCTAAGGTATGTATTCTTTGTGAGTTTGTTTAAATAGAAATGAATATTTTGCTCAGTTGTCCACTTCATGCTTTTTTTTAATACCTAGCTATTATTGAAAAAAAATAAAGATACAAAAGTAAGAAAATAATAGACCAAACTGGCTCCATTTGTTGATAGTCTGGTGGATTATCTTAGGGAATGAGTAAAGAAATTAATTGAGACAAGTAGTAATTTCAATAAAATTGCAAAATGGAAAATAAACCCATGCAAATCCACAACTCTTAGATCCAGTACTTAGTTAGGAAGCTCTCTGAATATCAATCAACAATATTATGGAAGATCTGTTCTAGAGCATGTAGAATGTCTTAAGATATTATAAAACAAAGAGGGCAAAGTGACGTTCTAATCACTTGGAAAAGATTTCTTCCCTGTCTCTTATCACTTTAAGGACAGCTACAAAACCAAGTAAATATTTGCAAATTTATTTAGGTATTTACAGAATCCCAGTATCATATAATTTAAGTGTTGGGATTAATCTTGAGTGAGTAGTTAGATTAGAGAGTATACCTGGCCTAGAGTCTGGAAGACTCAAATTCCTGAGTTCAAATCTGGTCTCAAATACTTGCTAGCTATGTGTCCCAGGAAAATTCACTTAAGTCTCTTTGCCTCAGTTCCTCATCTGTAAACTGAACTGGGATATAAAATGGCAAACTACTATAATATCTCTGCCAAGAAAACTCTAAATGGGGTCACCAATAGTCAGTTACAATTGAAAGATGACTACACAACAATAAAACCCATACCTCGATTCATATCTCATTCAATCTATCCTTCATTAACAAACCCTTCTACAGGAAGGAATGTGCAGGCTTTTGAGCACCTATTTTTTTAATTTTCAGAGTGAGCATTTATATTTCAAAAAATGACAAGTCCTATAAATCAGGGCCTGATTCAATGTGGTTTTTTTGAGGGTATGAATTTTTTTAAAATGAAGAAAATGTTTATAAGACTAAATTTAAGTATATTATTTATGCATTTCAGTCCAGAGAATTGGTTGTTAAATAAAATTTTAACAGCACATATCTGCTTCAGGTTGAATTGCCAGGCTCATCTTGAAGTCCTCCAGATGCTTGGGAACAATACATTCAACTTTGGGATAGTTCTAAATATTAGGAAATATTTTCATTACAATATTCCTAAATCCATGTGCCTGTCATTTTTTACCCATTGTTTTTAGTTTTATCCTCTGGGGTTTAAGCAGAACTAATCAAGCATCTCAATTACTTGACAAATCTTTAAATAGTAAAATACTATAAAATAATGGTATAATTTTCTCTCTATCTCTACCTTTCTGGTGCTTTTCTTTGTCCAGTTCTTTAATATTGTATGTTATTCAGTCCCTTTGTCATCCTGGTTCCAGCTTTTATCAATGTACTTAAAATTTTGGGTTCAAAGCAGCAAGCCCCACCTCAGCACACCAGTGAGAGATTCTGAGCCTCAGTGTGGTAGAGAAACATATAGGAACACCAGAGCTCCCTCCTCACCCTACATGCCTCAGCAAAGCCAGGAGAATAGCAGACTCCAGATCTAAAAACCACCACATCTTTCAGCAAAGCTCTGAGCTAATAGGCATCCTGCAGCAACCAGACCTCGATGCCCTGGGAAAGACTCCAACCCTATGGGTACTTAAGCAAATGGGCAACCCCTGCCACATGCTCCAGTGTAGCATTAGGGAAATGGAAAAATGGCCCACTGACCTCAACAGATGCTAGACACTAGCACTAGAACCCCAACTAAACACAAGCTAAGAGGTCAGACTCTTACAATCTCCAACAGTTATGTCCCAAACTACCCAAGAACAGCAGCAAAAAGAAGGGTATCTCTGTGAGGCTCCGAACCACAGCAGAGCAGCACTAGGTAAACTATCCAGGGTCTGTAGTTTCTGACTCAAAAAGCCTGAAACCAAGGCCCCTTCCACGGCAGGAGTGAGATCAAATTTCAAAAGAACAAGAAAAGGACAAAAACCAATCACAATATAACAATAATAAAAAGAATCTAACTATAGAAAATTATTATGGTGACAGAGAAGATCAAAACACAAATTCAGAAAGGGACAATGTCAAAACATCTATGGACAGAGCCTTAAGAAAAATGGGAAGTGGTCTCAATACCAGAAAGAACTCATGAAAGAGCTTAAAAAGGAGCTTTAAAATCATATGCTAGTCAGAAGAAAAATTGAGGAAAGAAATAGAGTCCCCACATGTGCAAAAATGTTTGTGGCAGCCCTTTTATAGTGGCTAAAAATTGGAAACTGAGTGGATGCCCATCAGTTGGGGAATGGCTGAATAAGTTATGGTTTATGAATGTTATAGAATGTTATTTTTCTGTAAGAAACAATCAGGAGGATAATTTCAGAGAGGCCTGGAGAGATTTACATGAACTGATGCTGAGGGAAATGAGCAGAACCAGGAGATCATTATACACAGTTACAACAAGATTATATGATCAATTCTAGTATTGACAAAATCCACCAGGTAAGAGATTTTAAAATAAAAACTCCAAGGAACATTATAGACAAATTTAAAAACTATTAAATCAAGGAAAAAAATACTGTATGTGGCAGGAAACAATGTAAATATTAGGGTTAAATTAGGATTACACAGAATTTAGCAGCTACTTCATTAAAGGATCAGTGGTTATGAAACATGATATTACAGAGGGCAAATGCCTTAGGATTGCAACCTGCAGCCTATAAACTACCTACCAAATCACCTACCCAAGGAAATTTAGCATAATACTCCATGTGGAAAAATTCTTTTAATAAAAATAGAATTTCAAATTTTCATAAGGAAAAGATAAGATTTGAACAACAACAACAACAAAAAATTGGTCTTCAATATCAAGGAGGGAAAAAGACCAAAAAGAGAAAAGGGGGAAAGAAAACATAATGGACTCACTGGAGTTGAAGTGTTTACATCCCTACATAGGAAACTGATACTTACAATTCTTAAAAAATTGTACAACATCACAGGTAGAAGAAATATACATAGATAAATATGGATATAGAGAGAATGAGTATAAGGTGTGTTTGAGAGAATACATAAAAAAAGTAAAGGATGAGATAGAAGAGTACTCTGGATGCAGACAAAAGAAAGAGATAGAATGTCAAATTATTTTACATGAAGACACACGCAAAAAATTTACTGCAGTGGAAAAACATAAGGGAATATGAACAATGAACATCACTTGAACCTTACTCTCATCACTATTGATTCAAAGAGAAAATGTTATTTCCAATTAGTTGAATATAACAGAAAAAATAGTTTTCATTAAAAAGAATGACAACAATGAAACAATTTCCCAAAATTTATGAGTTGAACTAAAGCAGTCCTTATGGGAAAATTTATTTCTCTAAATTCTTACAACAAAAAATATAGAAAGAGCAGATAAATGAATTGGTCATACAATTTTTAAAAAGTAGAAAAAGAACAAATTTTAAATCTCCAGTTGGGCACCAAATTAAAAACCCTGAAAATAAAAAATAAGATTAATAGCTTTTAAAGTTAAATTATATTAATATTAATAATAACTATTAATGTTAATAATAATAATAACTAAAATCACTTTTTAAAAAATATACATAAGCTATTGGCTGTGATTTGAAAAATCAGGTTTTTCAGTATCTAGTATCAGAAATGAAAAGGGTGTAATCACTACCAATGAATAAGAAATTAGAGCAATCATTAGGAAATATTCTGTTCAATTTTATCTCAATATATCTGAGATGAACAAAATAAACGAATATTTACTAAAACACAAATTACCTATATTAACAGATCAGGAAATGGAATGCCTAAAATAACCCCATTTTAGAAAAATAAATTGATTAAGCCATTAATAACCTCCCCTAAAAAAAAATACTTAAGGCCAAATAGGTACATCAAAAAGATATCAGACCTTTATGGAAAAATTAATTTAAATGCTCTACAAACTATTTGGGAAAATTGGCAAATAAAGAGTCCTTCCAAAGTCTTCTTCTGACACAAATATGGTGCTAAAAACCTAAATTAGCAAGAGCTAAAACAAAAAGAAATTTCAGATCAATCTTTTTTTTGATTTTTAAAAATTAATTTGTTTAAAAGTTAAATATAAAAAAGAAAGAAAAAATATTATCATGTGCACAGCAAAACATGAAAAGACAAAATATAAAGCTATAAATTTCTATATCAAGAAAGCTTATATAATAAATACTACACATTATATTCATATCTGTCCACCTTTTCTTTGCTTCCTTATAAGTTTTCTTTTATTCTCTGCTGTTCAATTTTTACTTTAGTCTTTTTTCCTTTTTTCTATCTCCACTCCTCACTCTCAAGAAGGGTACAATTAAATGTGAATATATTTATTGTTATGGGCCAGAACTCTGAACTTGAAACAAAGGAGGCTTACAAGGTACTAACTGGAACTGAGGAGACAGTGGTTAACGCTAGTTTAGCATTGATTTAATCCTATAACAAATAATGGTTTTCTAGTGATATAATGATTGGTGTGTATTCAGTGTACAGCATATAAGCTGGAAGCTTCAGCCAGGGAGATTCAGAGACATTTGGAGAGAAGGCAAAGGACTGGCGGGCAAGAACTTAAGCTCTCAGAAACAAAGAGAGAAATTAGATCTTCGATATTCCTGGTGGCTGGCCTAGACTCTTGCACTTTCCCCCCTGAGACCAAGGCCAGACTGAAAGGCTCTCCAGAAAGCTGGCCAGCATCAAGCAAAGAGATAATAAAGGATCTGGACTATAAGAAAGCTAACCAGGCCCCAGGAAAGGAGACAAGACTTTGAAAGAGACAATAAAGGATTTGGACTTTAAACCCAGGCTACCGGGGTGGTAATTCCTGAATTGAAACAAAGGCTGCCTCCAGAGACCCCAAGGAAACCTCAGCAGAGAATATTACATTATAGAGGGAATATTACAATTTATATATGCATACACATATATACAGATATATAATACATACACATGCATATACATGTATTTATAATAATATACACAATATGTATACACATATATTCAAATACATCTACATAAGAACATATTATGCTTCTTTGTCCTCTGTTTCTCTGAAGGTGGATAACATCTTCCTCCTTAAGTCCAAGTTTTTCCATATTTTTCTAAATCCACCAACTCATCATTTCCTATACCACTGCAATGTTTCAACATTATACTACCTAGTTATTTCAAATAGTCTAAAACAATATTGATTATCATGGCTGGCATGTACTGGAATTTCTCTATTTTTCTCTATTTTCTGAGATCATGATGACTATCTCTGCTTTTTTTTTAACCTAATGAACTCTACTTTTGAACTTTATTATTTTATTTGTATGTATCTTCTTTTTAAAAAATCTATTCTGACTCCTCTGCTTTATTTTTACCTTCTACCTTGCCCTCCTATACTTAACTCCATCCCACAGAATCCCTCCCAAATCTTCTCCTTCTCCCTCTTTCTCCTTGCCTTCTTGTTTTTATCTGAATTTAGAAGACTTTTGTAGTCTTCCAAATACATGTTTTCCCTCTTTATCTCATTTTTTTTTAATTTAATAGCCTTTTATTTACAGGATATATACATAGGTAACTTTACAGCATTAACAATTGCCAAACCTCTTGTTCCAATTTTTCACCTCTTACCCCCCCACCCCCTCCCCTAAATGTCAGGATGACCAGTAGATGTTAAAATATGTTAAAATATAACTTAGATACACAATAAGTATACATGACCAAAACATTATTTTGCTGTACAAAAAGAATCAGACTCTGAATTATTGTACAATTAGCTTGTGAAGGAAATCAAAAATGCAGGTGTGCATAACTATAGGGATTGGGAATTCATTGTAATGGTTTTTAGTCATCTCCCAGAGTTCTTTTTCTGGGTATAGCTAGTTCAGTTCATTACTGCTCCATTAGAAATGATTTGGTTGATCTCGTTGCTGAGGATGGCCTGATCCATCAGAACTGGTCATCATCTAGTATTGTTGTAGAAGTATATAGTGATCTCCTGGTCCTGCTCATTTCACTCAGCATCAGTTCGTGTAAGTCTCTCCAGGCCTTTCCCTCTTTATCTCATTCCTATTAATCTACATGCCATTCTATGTTCCCTTTCTTGTTCTCTCACTCTTTTACTTCTTTATAAATTTAGAAGACTTTTATTCCCTTCCAACTGTATGTGACATTCTCCCTTTAATTCAGATCTTATGCGAGTAAGAGTTCCCTCTAAAAATCCCTCCTTTATCTTTTACCCATTCCCTATCTCCCTAGCCTCTTATTTCTTTCTGAATCCAGAAAATTTTTATACTTTTCTAGATATCTTTGTATTGCTCCCTCTTTAACCTATCCCAATGACAGTAGGGTTCCAGAACTACTACCTTTCCTCCCCCCCCCAAAAAAAATATATATATACACATACATATGTGTATATATATATATATATATAAATTTTATACTATTTGTTTCTTTTTTTCTGCTTATACATGTACACTAATTTTTGATACACATTTTTTATGAATTATATTAGGAGAGAAAAATCAGAACAAAAGGGAAAAATCATGAGAAGAAAAAGAAAAGCAGAAGAAAAAGAAAAAAAGTGAACATAGAATCTATTGATTTACATTCATTCTCTATAGTTCTCTCTCTACATGCAGATGTCATTTTCTACCCAAAGTCTATTGGAATTGCCTTGCATCCTTGAAACACTTAGAAAAAACCAATACCTTCATAGTGGATCATTGCACAATTTTGCTGTTACTGTGTAAAATGTATTCCTGGTTCTACTTGTTTTGCTCAGGATCAATTTGTGTAAATCTTTCTAGGTCTTTCTAAAATCGGGTTGTTCATCTTTTTTTCTTTTTATAAAATAATAATATTCCATTACTTTCATATACCATGACCTAGTCAGCCATGTCCCAATTGATGGGTATCTACTCATTTTCCAATTCTTTGCCACCACAAAAAGAAATACTAGAAACATTTTTCCACATATGGGTCCTTTTACTTCCTTTATAATTTACTAGAGATATAGAGCCAGTACTAGCACTGCAGAATCAAAGGGTATACACGGTTTAATTGCTCTTTGGGCATAGTTCCAAATTGCTCTGAAGAATGCTTGGATCATTTCACAAATCCACTAACAATGCACCAGTGTCCCAGTTTTCCCACATTCTCTCCAACATTTATCATTATCATTTCCTGTATTCTTAGTCAATCTTGAAGTATGTGATGGTATCTCAGAATTGTTTTAATTTTCATTTCTCAAATCAATAGTGTTTTAGAGCATTTTTTCATATAATTATTGATGGTTTAATTTCATCATCTAAAAATTGTTCATATCCTTTGACCATTTATCAATTGGGGAATGACTTGTATTCTTATAAATTTGCACACAGTTCTTTATATATATTAGAAATAAGGCATTTAAACTGGAAACTGAATGGATGCCCATCAATTGGAGAATGACTGAATAAATTATGGTATATGAATGTTATGGAATATTATTGTTTTATGAGAAATGATCAGCAGGATGAATACAGAGAGGCCTGGAGAGACTTACATGAACTGATACAACTGATACTGAGTGAAATGTGCACAACCAGGAGATCATTGTACTGTACACTTCAACAACAATACTATATGAGGATCACTTCTGATGGAAGTGGATATCTTTGGCAATGAGAGGATCCAATTCAGTTCCAATTGATCAGTAGAACCAGCTACACCCCAGAGAAAGAATACTGAGAAATGAATGTGGACTGCTTGCATTTTTGTGTTTTTCTTCCCAGGTTATTTTTATCTTTCTAAATCTGATTTTTCTTGTGCAACAAGAGAAATGTATAAATATGTAGACATATACTGTATTTAAGATATACTTTAACATGTTTAACTATATGAGACTACCTGTCATCCAGGGAAGGGGATCGAGAGAAGGAAGGAAAAAGTTGGAACAGAAGTGATTGCAAGGGTCAGTGTTAAAAAATTACCCATGCATATATTCTGTCAATAAAAATCTGTAATAAAAAAAAAAAAAGAAAGAAAAATGTCTTGATCTCAAGTAGCTTACAGAGTGGTGCAATTGGATAGATTGCAGGAACTGGAGTCAGGAAGATCTGAGTTCAAATCTGACCTTAGATATTTACTAGCAATATTTACTAGCTATATGACCCTTGCAAGTCTCTGAATATTGATTACCTCAGTTTACTCATCTGTAAAATAATCTGAAGAAATAAATGGCAAACCACCCTAATTTTTTTTGCCAAAAACTCGCCAAATGGGGGTCATAAAGAGTCAGGCATGATTGAAAATACAGAATAACAAGAAATAGGAGAAGAGAAAAAACAGTAAATGCAGAAGAAAGAGGTAACAGTGCCTTCAACAACTGTTTAAAGAGGGGGCCAGCGGCTCTGGCATATCTAATTCCTTTCTTCAAACCAAAATGAAGAGGTAAAAGTCTGGTCTTTGTTTTTTTTTATTTGTTTGTTTGTTTTGTTTTTGTTTTTTTGTCTGTCTTTGTTTTTAAGTTGAAAGCGTTTGATCTAATGCTTAAAGAGGCATGTGAATACCACAAAAATTGGTGAGGTTCATAACTTAATTTCTTCTTTATTTCTTTTCCTTTTCACCCACTGAAGCATTTGGGGTTAAGTTACTTGCCCAAGGTCACACAGCTAGGCAGAAATTCCAGTACATGCCAGCCATGATAATCAATATTGTTTTAGACTATTTGAAATAACTAGGTAGTATAATGTTGAAACATTGCAGTGGTATAGGAAATGATGAGTTGGTGGATTTAGAAAAATATGGAAAAACTTGGACTTAAGGAGGAAGATGTTATCCACCTTCAGAGAAACAGAGGACAAAGAAGCATAATATGTTCTTATGTAGATGTATTTGAATATATGTGTATACATATTGTGTATATTATTATAAATGCATGTATATGCATGTGTATGTATTATATATCTGTATATATGTGTATGCATATATAAATTGTAATATTCCCTCTATAATGTAATATTCTCTGCTGAGGTTTCCTTGGGGTCTCTGGAGGCAGCCTTTGTTTCAGTTCAGGAATTACCACACCAGTAGCCTGGGTTTAAAGTCCAAATCCTTTAGGTTAGTATTTAAGACCAGATTTGACTTCAGGTCCTCCTGACTTCAGGTCCTCCTGACTTCAGGGCTATCCACAGCGCCAACTAGCAGCCCCTTTGCCTTACTTCTTTTTGTGAATCAAAATTTAACTTTTTAATGAACTTCTGCTTTGCATATTTACTATGTTTTTGTGTGTTTGAGGGTAGACTTTTTTGTTTTGTTTTGTTTTGGTAAAGCAGTACATGGAATCATTAGTGAGTTGCAGCCAAATTTCTTTCCAAAACAAGGTAATTCTAACAAAGTATGTTATTTAGTACACCCTTCCCATGTATAGGACTTCTGTATTTTTTTTAACTCCATCCAGAATCTTGACCAAAATGTTTACCTTACTCTTAATGGATGCAACTGACACACATTTTCAACAATGTCATTCTTTTAAATAGTGTATCTGATTTTAATTTTATTTTTAAATTTAATTTATTTATTTCACATAAACACCTGTGGTTGATTGTCTCATTTCCATATGCCCCACTATTGGAGGCATGAAGATCAATTCTGGGAGCCACCCAAAAGATATAACTTTCCAGTAGGGCTAGGATCTCAATTACCCAGGCCATTTTTAGAGAATTTTCACTTTAACTGGCTACTTAATTAAGAACCATTCACACTAATTCATAACTTCACTTCTAAAGAAGTGAATTTGAGGTGTTGTGCCACAGTTCTCTTTTATTATCCTGACTCAGTTTCCCTAATTATCCTGACTCAGTTTCCCTAAATTGTTCTGCCTTGGTTTCCCTAATTGTTTTGCCTTAGTTTATAATTGTTCGGCTCAATCCTGCAAAACTTCCCCTCCCTATTAATCGAATATTTGATAAGGATAAAAGATCTTATGTTTTGGAATATCAGAATGCCGCTCCCCATCCCAAGCTATCAGAATATCAGATACCTTCTTATTAAGATGCCTCTCCTCATCTCTGCATTAAGATGCATCTCCCCATCACAATGCCTCCCCCATTATGTTATCTTTCTCCAGAGGCTCCTTCCACCCTTCCAGAGTCCCATTCCCACTCTCAGTACACCTGACTCCACCCCTGCCTCAGTCTACTTCATATGTATCTGCTGATCTGATGTCTGCTTCACATGTATATATGTCATTGAGAATTCAGATTGTTTGCTGGATTCTTGGAGAGGACAGTCTCATTCAGCCCTGGGACCAAACCATAG
Source organism: Sarcophilus harrisii (assembly GCF_902635505.1). NCBI lineage: Eukaryota > Metazoa > Chordata > Mammalia > Dasyuromorphia > Dasyuridae > Sarcophilus > Sarcophilus harrisii. The sequence goes on along the minus strand of NC_045428.1, from coordinate 249,656,500 downwards.
ATCCATTTGGTTGCAGTAAATCTCTCCCTTTCAAATAAAATATTAATAACTCTAATCTCTATCTTGCCTCAGTTTCTGCAGCATTACACAGGCTTTTAAAATCTGTTTTTCAGAAACAAGCTCAGATAGTAATTCTTAGTATCACAATGAATATATGATAAAGCTGCAACATCAAGATAAATTTGTCTGGAAGGTAGCCTTATGAGTTACAGAGTTCCAAAAGTCATCAAGTATGACAGCAACGTATTCACTGGAGCTATATGTGATAGTAGCAGCAACAGAAGGAGGTATAAACAAGAACTTTTCCCCTTATCCCTATCCTACCAACCCCCCTATAACCTGGTATCTTTTCAGAAATGTTAGCTAGTGAATTAAATTAATAAATTAAAAAATGGCTTAAAAATATACAAAAAAGACAAAAACTACAAAATAAATTCCCAATATTAACAACATTCTATGAAACAAAAGCAAAATCCAAGAAGCAATAGAGAAGCAATAAAGAAACCTTCTTCAAAATAATTACAAAATATATAAATATTTAGGTATTTGTTTACCAAAGTATACACACTCAATGCTTGAATAGATTCAATTATAGCATGTTCCTTAATGAAATATAAAAAATAAAAAAAGCAAATATCAAGAGAGATTTTCAGTGGTCATAACTAGGCCATACAAATATGATTTTTAAAATGACAATACCATCAAAGTTAGTTTACAAATTCAATGATATGCTAATCAAATTACTATTGGGATATTTCAGAGTGCTAGATAAAATAACAATAATATAAGAAACATATGAAACACAGTAATAAAAAAGAAATTTATTTTAGTGAAAAAGGAACTAGACTAATAAGAGAAAGTGATAGTGACAAATGAACAATAAAAGTTTATTATAAAGTTGCAATTATCAAAACCTCTTGGTACTAGTTTAAAAGTAGACCCATAAACCAACCAATTAACAAATATTTATAAAAGATGTGTTAAACATATAGAGTGTCTTATATATTTTAGGGACTTTGGAGATATCATGTTTGTGAGGTTCTGGGCATACAAATGCATACAAAAATATTTGCTACTCAAAGTGAGCTTATAGTTTAGTAGTAAAAACAAGTATATATAAAATATATATCATATAGAATTATAAATATATAATTGGGCAAGTCCATCTTTAATGCATTAAAGATAATGCTTAATTTTATTAGTTAGTTGATTCTTGGCTGCAGTTCAGGCTCCTTTCCCTCTAGAATATCATATTCTAGTCCCTTTGATCCTTGAAAGTAGAAAATGTTATATCCTGAGTAATCCTGATTGTGGTTCCTAGATATTTGAATTGTTTCTTCCTGTCAGATATTTTTCCAATCAGGTATTTTACATTTTTTTCTATTTTTTCATTATTTTTATTTTGTTTGATTTTTGATGTCTCATTGAGTCATTCACTTCCATTTGTTCAATTCCAATTTTTAGTGAATGATTTTCTTTGGTTAGCTTTTTTAAACCTCCTTTTGAATTTAGCCAATTGAACTTTTTTTTTGTTTATGTTTTTATTTTTTTCTATTTCACCAATTCTATTTTTAGGGAATTGTTCTCTTTTTCCATTTCACCAAATCTATTTTAAGGAATTTTATTCTTTTTCCATTTCACCAAATCTATTTTTAATGAATGTCTTCAGATAATTTCTGTGTTTCCTTTTCTAAACTATCCTGCAAAACTGTCATCATTTTCTTTCCCCATTTTTCTTTTCTCTTTTAAGATACTTTTTGAATTCTTCCAAGAGAGCCTTTTGAGATAGAGACCAACTCATATTACCTTTTGAAGCTTCATCTGGAGACATTTTGCCTTTAGTGTCCTCAAGGTTTGAGGTCTGTTCTTTCTTGTCTCCATAATAGCAATCTGTGGTCAGAGTTCTTTTTGCTTTTTTGCTCATTTTTAAAGTTCAGGTCTGCTCTTAGGGCAAAGGTTAGATTGTCCCAACCTTCCTCTGGTGACAGTGGCTACATGCTCAGTGGTCATAACTAGGCCATATTGTTATAGTTATAGTACTATAGTACTTGGGCTAGTGCTGCTGGCTTCCTTCCCATGCTGGATGGGTGTGGCCAAGTTCTGTATTATGCTAGGGTTCAGGGGTTCATTATTTGCCATCTCTAGTTAGAGATTGGAGATCTCACAGCTAGTCTGCTGAACCATTGGCTTCTCAACCATAATAGAGTAACCAATGCTCCATAATTTGGCTCAGAGCCTCCCAGTAAATTCTCCATCATAAGAAAGTCTCTCTGCCCTGGGTTTCTGCACTGAATCTCTGGTGGACTGCTTTCCTCTCTGCTGGATTGAGACAAACTTTTTCTGAAGTTCTTCCAAAAATATCTTCTGCTTGATTTTTTGTTACACTCCAAATATTTGTGAATTCTGTTACTCCAAAACCTTTTCAGAAGCTTGATCTGGTGATGATCTGAGAGAATCCAGGAAGAGTTCAGACAAAGATCTATCTACTTTTTGACATCTTGATTCTGTCCCCAACACATTTCTTCTTAATAAACAAAGGTTAAAAAAATAAATTTGTGTTAGAATAATTAGCAAGTCTTGTGTTTCTCATAATTTTTTTAGAAAAAAATTTCCTTTGTAGGTAACAATCATTTGTTGAACAATAATTTCTCTTTTAAAACAAGGTACAGATTTCTCAACTGATATAAGTCAGAGAGAATACCAGTAGATTACTGGATAGTTGAACTCATTACAAAATCATGTCTCCATGTTAGATTTGTGATCTGTTGAACTCCTCACCTAGCCTTATACATGTAGTCTGTATTATATCACATAAGTACTATAACTATAACAATATAATTTCTATTTTGTCCTCCATTAATCCTCACCCAAATTCTTTCTCCATGTTTCATTCCTTGGGTTTTTGGATTTCTTCTCAAAGTATTTCTCTTAGTGCAGTATTTAGTGCAGTAAAATTCTAATTTATTTATTCTATTACTTTTGAATATACTTTCCTCAACCATATCCCAATCATGTGTCCCATCCTGTTATATCTTAGTGATCACTGGAAGGTCAAATTTATTTCACTTCATTAAGATTTTTAATACTCATCTATTTATTATCCATGCACTGTGCATTTGTAACCATATCTCTTATCATTGGCTCTCCTTCTGGATAATTCTTCCCACCAATTATTGGTCATCTCTTCTGTTGTTTTTCTTCCTATTGTATGTGAAACTCATTAACCTCTATGGTATCAGTTTTGGCAGACTTAGGTGTAGTTTTCTCCTTTTTCTTCCTTTTTCAACTTAAGTCTCTATTTTTTGATTGGGAAGCTCTAGGCAACCACATTTCTATTATCATTTTCTAAGATCACCAATAATATTGTAAATTATAGCCTAGAAATCCACATTTACTTTTAGGTACATTAAAAAGTAGTCTGAGGGCTGATGATTATCAATTTGTAATTTGGGAAATAAAGGAATATGAAATGATGTTTTGGGAAGGGGATGCACTCAGTTTGTTTAAATCAAGCTATTGCTTAATTAGGCACGGTGGGACTAGTATTTGGACTGAGAGGGAGGTTGGTCCTAGTGATTAGTCTTTAGTATTAGAGGGCAGTTGAATGAACTCTTGAGATTGATTTGATATCTGAAAATGTTAAAGTATATAATTGAAGGAAAGTTTTCAGAGATTTTGGGATCTCAAAGCTAGCTGTTCCTTATTTCCTGCCAAATGTATCACAGTATATACACAAGTTTAGGGATTATGTCTTAGTTGCTGGTATCATCCTAGCTAGAGTGAGTCATGAAAAAAGTTCTGTCCTGTACAGTACATCTGAATTATGGGTAGTTGAGCATCTTCCTTTTTATTGTTTCAGAAGGAAAATCCCTGGGAGCCTTTGTGACCTTGGGCACTAGATGATAAAATTCAAAGGGAAGAAAATAGAAAATACAACCTCTACCTTCAGGAGTTTGTATTAGTTGAGGTGGATTCATGATCCATGAAATAACTGTAGGTCAATACAAGAAACAATTAAATACCTAATTTTACCCAATTCTAATTATACTAAGAGAAATCAGATCAGAAAGATAACATTTAGCTGAATGAATTAGGAAAACCTTTGTAAAGTGGGTAGGTATGAGATGGACTTGAAAGGTTAAGTAGAATTTGGATAAGAAGTGAGGATGGCTGCATTCTGAGAAGAGGAGAACAGAAATCATAGAAGACTTCAGGGTTTAGACTTGCTATAAACATTGGAATTTATATTGACTAAGCCTGTCCTTTTATAGATTATGAAACAGTAATTCAGGGGAAATGACAGATTTGATGTTATGCAGATATCAGGGAAAAGATAAGAATTCTGAAAAATAAGGTCTTCTGACTCTAAATCCAGTATTCTATGTACTCCACTATACAGCTACAATAATTCAGTCTTAGCTTTGATATATTACTTTTGATTATATTTCAGTCTTGACTTTAATAGTAGAGTAGTTTCATAGTTTTCTTATTCTATGTTGTTGTACAGTCATTTTTCTGTCATATCCAATTCCTTGTAAGCTCATTTGGAGTTTTCTTGGCAAAGAAATTTGAGTGATTTGACATTTTCTCTCCATTTCATTTTACAGATGAGGAAACTGAGTCAAACAGGATGAAGTGACTGAAATATCTGAGAACAGATTTGAACTCAAGAAAATAAGTTTTCCAGACTCCAGGCCCAACACTCTACTCACTGTCCCATCTATACTCGTTGCTTTTTAAATCATATCTTGATATGAGCAAAGGTATAATATTGACAGATAGGGGTGGAGGGCAAGGGTGGGCTGGTGGGGGTGAATGGTGTGGAAATGAAGTGTGTATACTATGAAGTAATAAGAATAAAATGTTTTCTGTAAGTCTTGAAAACCAAGCAGAAATGTTCATAATTAATGCAATAAACAATAAAGGACACTTCCCAATCCCTTTTAACTCAAATGTCTTTCCTCTTAATTTTTCCCCATTTATTCTGTTTCTTCCTTTGTAAATAATTGTTTACTTTTTGCTTCCTCATTAGATTGTGATCTTCTAGAAGGCAAATTCTGTCTTTTGTCTCTTCTTGTGTCCCCAGCACTTAACTCTGTACCAGGCACATAGGTATTAAAATAAATATTTACTGAACAACTACTTTGAAGCTTCCTGAGCTTCATGAAAACATATTTTAGTCAGTTAAAAATTCAAATGAATAAATGTTTTTCTCATTTTAGCAAAGATCCATGGATTTCATTGCTGTGTCTATAATTCTGTATTGACATGAAAATATACTCTGCTCCTCTATGCTATTATCACACTTTCCATTAATTAATTTATTAAGCTTCTTAGGCAAGTATAAATGATACAACTATATCCAAAAGCATAGACTATTCAGTCTGATTCTTTCCTTCAGGCCCCCAAAGTTTCTGTAATATGTCTTTTGGAATAATGGAAAAGAGAAACTCCATACTTGCCTTTCAAGGGAAGAATAGGCAGTGTAATGGAATGGAGGAAGCTGGATTTACAGTGGTAGGGTCTAATTTTAGAACTTGACTTTAACACTATCTCTGTGGTCTTGTATAAGTTATTTCATTAGTGAGAGAAAATGATTATTAATAACCAATGACTTGAGGAGATCCAGAGTCCCCTCCTTTAAAAAAAAAAAAAAAAAAGAATCCTGATTGTAAAAGTTCGGTGCCATGAAGGACATTGCTGATAATGAGATTGGACTAACTTTCTTGTTCAGACCTACCCAGGTAAGGCAGTCACTCTGTTCTGCTTAGGCTTGGGTGAAGCATAAATTCTTTGAATAGATTATACAAGGCTGCGAAGAACATAAGTAGATGAAATAATCAAAGTTCAGCTCTAGCCCCTCATTGTAATATTCATTTTCTCATTAATTGTTAACCAATTGGGGCAGTTAAGTAGTGCAGTAGATAGAGCACCAGCCCTGAAGTCAGGAGGATCCCAGTTCAAATTTGGTCTCAGACACTTAATACTTCCTAGCTGTGTGACCCTGGGCAAGTCACTTAACTCCAATTGCCTCAGAAAAAAAAAAAAAAGTGTTAACCAATCAGAGTTGACTGTCATCTTTTTAAACACTGTTCTTTCCTCTTTTGTGGCTACCATGATTGTTTTTGGTCTAAGAGAGATGACCAAATGATCCTCCATATATTAAAATATTTTCATTATTAATTAAATTATTAAATTACCTAGAAATTAGGTCTCTGAAGCCTTTTCCCCTCCAGTTATAAATAAATTTAGTTTTCAACATTCATTTTTATAAAATTTTTGAGTTACAAATTTATTTCCTTTTCCTCCCATTCCCCTTCCCCAAAACAGCAAGCAGTCTGATAAAGGTTATACTATGAAATCATGTAAAAACATAATTCCATATTAGTCATGTTGTAAAAAGAGAAACAGAACAAAAGAAAAAATCACACACAAAAAAGTGAAAACAATATGCTTTGATCTACATTTAGATCCCATCATTTCTTTCTCTGGATATGGTAAGTATTCTCCTTCATGGTAAGTATCCTCCTATTTAGCAGCATTAGCTTTACTCTGTATCTATCCCATTAGATTATAAGCTCCATGAGAACATGATCATCTTCTTCTGCCCCTCTTCATGATCCCATGCCTAGTGCATAGTAAGTCCTTAACAAGTTCTTGACTGACTGACTTATTCTCTGTCAAACTTGCCCCTCTTTTACTCCAGCTTTTCACTAGAGTATAGAATGAGAGGAGTGGAAAGCAGAAAAAAAATATAGGGAGAAGGATCTTTGCACAATGTTGTTACTGTGTATAATGTTTTTCTGGTTCTGCTCACTTCACTCAGCATCAGTTCATCTAAGTCTTTCCAGATTTTTTTTCTGAAGACCTCCTGCTAGCATTTCTTATATCACAATAGTAATCCACTACATTTATATACCTCAACTTGTTCAATCATTCCCCAATTGATGGATATCCCTTCAATTTCCAATTTTTTTTTTTTTTTTTTTTTTTTTTACCACCAAGCACTTATTAGAAAAGACTAAGGTAGGTCCTTTTCCCTTTTTAATTGATGTTTTTGAAATACAGATCTACTAGTGCTATTGCTGTATCAAAGGATTTGCATAATTTGATTTCCCTGTGGGCATACATCCAAATTGCTCTCCAGAATGGCTGGATCAGTTTACACTCCACTAACAGAGTATTGGTGTCTGAATTTTCCTACATCCTCTACAACAACAAATGATATTTTCAAGACTTTGCTGTCAGCTCCAAAGAACTGTGTCAATGAACTCAAAAATATCTAAATTCTTTATCCTTCATTTCATTCACCATTCATGTAATTCAATCTCCTTAGAGTTCTCCCAACTCCAAAAGATCATCTCTCTAAGACTCTTCTTTCCAAGTCCCACCAAATTTTATATCTGAAGAAGCTGAGAGAAGGGATTTCTCTTTGCTCAAGAGAAAAGTAGACAGAGACTTCTGTTCTCTATCATCTCACTACATATAGTGAAGAAAAATGAATGTCTGTGGCTATTTAGTGAAAGTTCTGGGCACATAAGCTTGTGAAGTGCAGAAAAAAAAACTTAAGAAAAAGAAAATATAGGGAAAAACATCCTTAGAACATTGAGGGGAGAGTGTGGGATAAATCAGAAATCTCTGGCCTTCATGACTGAGCTCTGTCAGGACATATTGCATTATACATATACATAAACACAAATACACACATCTTTATTTATGTATAGGTATAAATGTGTGTATGTAAAATGTCTATATATATCTATGTACATATGCATCTGCATGTATATGCAAGTGTATTTTATATACATATATAAATTTAAAAAAAATTGGTGAAAGCCATCAATGATTTTCTCAATGCATTAAGAGAATAGATGTAAACATTCTAGTTCATCATTTATTCAGCAAATACTTTCTTACTGTTAAAAAATTTAATATTATGATGCATAATCTTACCAGGCTTAAAACAAAACACACAAACTATATACTCTATTCCTCAAAAGGTTTTCCCCAACACATCAAATCACAAGAAATTATTGCAACATTGCAGCTGCTGAAGGAAAAAAAATATATATATATACCCTTCCTCCACTCAAGGCAATATTAAGGCTAGGCAAACTCCCTGGGAAAACTTAGAAAAAAAATAATTTTATTAACAATCTATGAGTGAGTTGATGAAATCATTTTAGGGAACTCATTGCAAAGCCTGAAGAATCAATATTTTTCTGTTGACAGGCATGCCATCACATCAACAAATTAGCTGAAAGCTGCTGATAAGTGGTTCAGGCAAAATGCCTGTTCTCCAAGCAGGCATCTGGGGTAAAGTTGGGGTACTTGGCTGTTAAACTACTCAGTTAGGATGATATACCAGGCTCTGATGTTCATGTACTCCAACTCCACAAAGCTGTTTAGTAAGATTTAATGTTTTTTAATGGGGCAGCTAGGTGGTACAATGGATAAAGTGTTAGGCTTAAAATGAATTCAGGAAAACTCATTTTCCTAAATTTAAATTCTGACTCAGATACTTAGTAGCTATGTGATTCTGGACAAGTCGCTTAACCCTGTTTACCTTAGTTTCTTTATAAAAAGACCTGGAGAAGGAAATGGCAAACCAATTCATTGTCTTTGCCAAGAAAATGGCAAATGTGGTCAAGAAGTGCTGGACAAAATTGAAAAACAACTGAACAAAATGCACTTTATTAATAATACATTGTAAAGGTTCTGAAACCACAGCCTACACACTCTTCATTGGTAAACTGATTTGATTCATTGTTTCCCTTTCCCTTCTTCCCCTGAGTCACAGTAATGATAGATTGTACAACCCTTTGGCAAGACTAAGATCATAATTTTTAAAGAGTTGAGAGTGAGACAAGCTTTCTATTGGCCTTAGCTGTGTTTCTGAGCTACCGTACTCTGAGATACTTTGATGACCTTCTGGGCCTTTCTTCTTTGTCCTTAATTATAAAGTAAGATTAGTCTTTTAAGAGTATGATTAAATGTGAGATAATTCAGGCAGTTCCGATGATCTTATAATGATGAGAACCATCTACACCCAGAGAGAAGTCTATGGAAACTAAGTGTAGATCACAACACAGCATTTTCACTTCTTTTGTTGTTGTTTGCTTGAAATTTATTTTCTTTCTCATTTTTTTTCTTTTTTGATCTGATTTTTCTTGTGTAGCAAGGTAATTGTAAATATGTATGCCTATATTGGATTTACATATATATATATATATATATATATATATATATATATGCATGGATAATTTTTCTTTTTTTTTTTTCTGAGACAATTGGGGTTAAGTGATTTGTCCAGCGTCACACAGCTAGGAAGTGTTAAATGTCTGAGGCCAGGGCTGGAGCTCTATCCACTGTGCCCTGGATTTACATATATTTTTACCATGTTTAATATATATTGGATTACTTGCCATCTAGGGGAGGGGGTGGGGAGAAGGGAAGGGAAATTGAAACACATGGTTTTGCAAGGGTCAGTGGTGAAAAATTATCCTTGCATAAATTTTAAAAATAAAAAGTTTCTATTAAAAAAAAGAAAATTATCCATGTATATATTTTGAAAACAAAAAAACTTTAATTAAAAAAATAAATAGATATGAAAGCACTATTTAAAAAAAAGGAATATGATTAAAAACTAAGTGAATCATATTGACACAAACCACTGCAGAGAGGCACTTATTAGTATTTTATACATGTGTGTGTATATGTGTATATATATATATATATATATATATATATATATATACAGAGAGAGAGAGAGAGAGAGAGAGAGAGAGAGAGAGAGAGTATGTGCATGTTTACATGCATTACCCTTATATCCCAGAGTTGCTGTGAGGATAAAATAAAACAATAATTGTAAAGTGCTTAGCACAGTCCCTAGCACATAGTTGATGCTATATAAACATAATTTATTATTATTTTATAATATGCAGGTATACCTAATTTCCAGCAAATGGGATGCTGGGAAAATTTGAATTTACAAAACAAAGATGAAGAAGATAATTATATGATTATTCATTTTATAAGAGGAAAAGTAGAAGGGAATGATATTGGATTAAATAACTAGTAGGCTGGTTTTTGACTTATATTTTTATAGATCTTTGAATAACGAACATTCAAAGCAACTAAAATATGTTTTGATATATAAAACTATTATTTCATGCAACTTTCTAGAAATAAATATTTGATAAAACAAAATTTTTTCAATATACTATATGTAACTGGTGAAAGCATGGTACCAATGTAATCAAAGTTGATGATTTGGTCCCTATACAGAAATTGCTTTGGTTAGTGGCCATTGACTGTCCTTGCCAAGCATCATTCATGGGTGAAGATCAGAATGATAATATGAATCCACTATACTTGCAACTTATTATCACTACTGAAAGAAAAAATAAAAATGCTGTTCCCATTCATGGTTTCTAGCATTATCTTCTTATAACTAATTCAATTAAATGAGAATCGATTAAGTTTCCACTATATATAAGAAATAATATAATCAATTAGACAGAAGGACAGTTTGAAATCAGGAAGATGAAGTTAGGGTTCAAGTCTTGCCTTTTTTAACCTCTTACTCTACCTCCTTGCCCATTTCCTTTTATACTCTTTTTTTTTTTTTTGAGAAACTATAGGGATTATTTTTCCTTTGTTGTTAGTCTTTGACTTGAATATGGTACATAATACATGCATCTCTATATTCTTCCTCATCTTTTATGAGCCTGTCATTATGTAATTCAATCCCACAATCAGCACTGGCTTCCCCATAGACATAATGCTGTAAGGTTTACCCTATAATGTTTCATTCCTGTTTCTCCAATATTGGTTCTATTTGGATTCTGCTTTCACACTATCTTCTTATATATATTTAGAAATAAAATCCTTAATGGTTTCCCTCTTGTTTTCTTGTTGTTATTGCCATCACTGGTTGCTGTATTTGTTTACTTATCTTGTTGTTGGGACTCTTTGAGAATCAAATAATGTTTCTAAATAAAATTTTCTTCTTAGCAATACTTCAAAGTCTCTTTTTATTGAACATCCATCTTTTTTCATTAATGATTGGGCTCAGAGTTGCAAAGAAAGTCATCTTCAGCTGAATCATGAGGTCCTTTGTTCTTCAGAACACATTATTCTATTCCCTCCTGTGTTTTTGACTGGATCTAGAATAGTCTTATGTTATTTGAATATCCTTTCCTATGTATTTGATTTCAATCATCTATATGTATGTATGTATGTATGTATGTATATGTGTGTGTGTATTTCTCCTAATTACTTGAAGAATTTATTATCAGTGGAATTGTTACAAGGTGTCTTAAAGTTTGTAGCATAGAGCTATTTGTTTGTTTGTTTTTTTAAGAGTTTTTTCAATTGGCATATTTTCTGTGTTGAGAAGTTCTAGGAAGTTTTCTAACATTATTTATTGTGTAATAGCATTCATGTTGTTGTTTTTTAGCTAGTCGTGTCTCTCTTGGAATCCTATAATACCTAAATTGTCTCTCTCTACACATCTTGTATTTGAGATCAATTTTTTTCTTTTGGTATGAGAATCATACTTTCGTTTAAATTATTGCTTTTTGTTTCTTTTCTCCTAGATTGCTCTGCACTTCCCTGTATCTGTATAAGTTATACTTTCTTTTGTTTCTTTGGTGAAACTTGCTTAAAAATAATTTAAATTAACACAGCACTTTACAATTTGCAAAGTATTTTCCTCATGAGTACCCTGTGGTTTAGACAGTACAAGTACTATGATTTGAGCCCATTTCCATAGGATTTGGGGCATCATTTATCTAGACCAATTGTTTCATACTTTACATATAAGGGAAAATGAGAAACAAAGATGTTAAGTGACATACTCAAAGTGACACAAATATTCTCAGAAGCAAGATTTGAATTTAATACCTCTGACTACATAATCCAGTGGGGCTGTTTTTACTACATCTTTGCAGATGAGGTAATAGAGGGTCAAAAGGGTTCAACAATTTACCTAAAAATCACAGTTACATATGGAGTTAATGCCAGGCATGGGACCGAGTTTTTTTTTCCCAAGTTCACTGATGATTTTGTTATATCATATTGCCTCAGCATAGGTAGAAGCTGAGGATTTTGGAAAGCTATAAAATGACTAGGTGCAGATGGTATTATTAGGATAAGCTTCATGAAAAAAAATAATTATTTTTAGAACTGAAGAAAGAGGGAGAAATGGAATAAGAATTTTTAGATGACTATTTGAGGGAAGTAGAATCTAAGCCTCATCCTAATTTTCAAGTCTAGTACTTCAAAAATTCTGACATTACATTTCATTTTATTTTTCTAATGATTCAGAGTCAGTTTGATTAGATTTAGGCTAAACTGCCATGTCTCTCCAAAATAAATGATTTCCTTGGATTTAAACATATATTTTTCCCTTATCCCACCCAACTCCCTTGTTCCATTCCTCTCCCAGATTCATATATATTTGGTATTAACCATAAGGGAGCAAGTAAGCTAAGAACTATTAACAGACTAAAGAATCAATCCATTTAACTGAAAGAAAGACCATTTCTTTGGAATAGTAGCTATTGTAAAAGCACATTTGAAGGATTTATAATGAAAACATATTCCTCTGAAGATGATAGATGGAATAGGCTGTAGTGGAATGTACTGAAAAAATCAATTGTTCTATGGATGATTTCCCCAATAATTATTCTATTTCAAGGTATTCATGATGTGATGCTTTCTAGGTCCCTCAAAAATGCAATGTGTTCCTTTCTGAGATTATCTCATATTTCTGGATAAACCTTATAGTGACTCTCACCATGTTTTATTGATATAAGATGCAATTTGAATATATGTTGATTTGAAAAAAGGCTTCTTGAATCATAGCTTTGGGGAATAGTTACTAGAATATAGAAAACTGAAACTTTCCACCTCTACCGGGAATGTGTTATATATGTCTCACTGCATTATTAATTTAGGTAGAATTTCAACTCCAGTACCACTTGGAATCTCAAAACGATGGATTGTAGGTCATGCTGTCCAATAGTTATAGAAGGAAGACATCCATGAGCTTTTCTGGAGATAAGAATATCCATCTGCCTTGCCTGCAAAAACAATAGAGACAGGGAATTTCTCTCTTCTGAAGACACTGGCATGATTTGTCCCCATTTTTTCTGATATTCTTAGAACTTTCAGTTTTTCAGAGGAATAAGATTCTCATTTAATTATAAAGTCATACCAATGAGGTCAAAAGTCCAATGACAATCCTATTCCTATCTTTATCCCTATATTTTATTACCAATGTGTTTTAATTGACACAAAAAAGGCATGAGAATTCATTTGAGACACCCATGGGTGCAGTATGGAAAAAACAAGGGCAGAGAAAGTAAAGTTAAGGACAAAGAATTTTGTTTATCAATCACCAGAAGGGAAAATTATCAGGTCACAGAAGGAGAAAGAAAGGAGTCAGAATCTTGAAAGAGACTGCACCCAGATATAGCCAATAATGGTTACTGTTTTTTCATATAGCAATTTGCAGTTGGTGATTTTTAAAAATTAGTCTTCTTACCATTCTTCCAATCTCAAAAAGCTTATGCTACATTGTGGAGGAATTTATAACAATTTATACAGCTTCTATGTTCTTTTGAAAGTTTTTGCTTGTTTTATAAGAGTTAATTAGACCTTTTGCAGGAAAAGTTCATGAGTTGCTGGAATTGATTTTTCAACCACAGTTTTTTCCTTTCCTAAGCTATCTTTGCTGGTCTATTGGGAGTTCTTGTTTGCTTAGGAAATCAGAGAGAGATGTGTGGACATTTAGTGGCAGGGGATTTCCCTAACCTATGATTTCTTATATGAAAAGAGAATTAGAATCAGTTTCTTATCTTCTATAAATACCCATGGTCCCTGCCAATGTTAACTGAGATGTCCTGACATAGAAGGAAAAGACTAGGATATACTAGGAGGTCTTACCCCATTAAAGGAGAAAAATTAAACAAAATTACTTTGGAATAATTTCAATAAACTTGGAAATTCCCAAATGGACATAGAATGTTGCAACATGATCTTATATCACACTACATGTCTATGTGTGACTAACAATGCTGTACATGTAGCTACAAAGTTGATCTAAGAACTGGTCTAAGAAATGGAGATAAATGTGTTTCAGTGGCCTGATTTTAACATCACCAAAACTCTTTGAACAATAATCAAAGCTAAACTTGGAAAAATGCATTGTTTGTTAAAAAGTACATTAATATCTAATGTGATCTGTCTTCATGGTGAAGAATCAAAGAATATGAAATTAATTTTTGTGACTTTAAAATCAATTATACAAAACAAAGATTGCAGATAAATGAGGGTGTATCACATATTTAAAGTTTTTAAAAATGCACGAAGTTGCTAAGTTTATTGAATAAGCCAATGCATTCGTTATTTCGTGTTTTTTCCTAACTAATTTACATACCATTTGGGTGTGGAATGAAGCATATCTATCATGTTAAATGTGGCCAACATTTTCATTTGTTCATGTATTACATGATGGGATGGAATGAGGAAATGAGAGGGGTCAGTACTATGCTTGTATAATATGAAGGTCAAATCTTGCCACTTGTTATCTGTATGACATTGGAAGACACTTAACCATTGTTTCATTTCTCCATCTATAAAATGAGATTGTTGAATTAGATAAATTCTCAAGTCCACTTTAGATCTAGACCTAAAATAAATCATTAATGAAGGGACATGTGTTTCTCTACATCAATATCATTGTCAATGTCACCCAACAATTCTAAGGAGGCAGAGGTCATCAATAAATAGGAATGATGTCAATTTCTGTTGTAAATTTGGTGTTTTTACTTCTAGATATCTTTGTGATTGTTACCATACATTTTCAAATCTATTATGTTTCTCTTGTTACTTGAACAGTCGTGATTACAATTTCTCCTTTCCAAAAATGGCTTCCCACAGAGAATGATTGCAAAGGACTCGGCTAATTGGACATAAAAATTCTGAATTGACTCTTGAACCATAGCAGTGACTTTCTGGAAATCCTTAGTAATGTCTCTGTTGAGACCAAGCACAAGTCTTTAATGGTAAAGGCACAAGAATTATTTCTATTTGGGCAGTTTTCAGTTAATAAGCAAAGTCCTAATAAATCCATTCTTTGTGCATAATATCTAGATGTCCCTTACAGCTATCTTATTTTCCTAGCCTCATCTACCCATCTGCTCACAGTCAACTTCTCACTCTTAATTCTCATCTGTGGCATATTATTAACCTTTAGCATGTCTTTTAATTTTTTTTAATTGAGGGAGGAGCTTGAGTGCATCTCCTTAAAACAACCCCTAGAATCTCAGTCTCTGAGGATGCTGTACCATGTTTTATAATTTCTGGAAAATCACTTATTAGTTATGTCATAGTGAGGATTTCTTCCATGTTTAGCTTGAACTAGATATCCAATAAGGTCCTTTCTAAGTTTCAAATTCTATAATATAGTGATTTGAGTCTCCTTTAGGAAAAGATGTATCTTTCATCTTTCAGCATCCACTTTCTACCTGATCATTAATTTCCTGATCTCCACCCTAGGATAGGAATATAAAGAGGAAATCTTATGGCACTTCTTCCATTGTACAATTGATTTCACTACCAATATCATGTGATTATCAAATTAAATTACAGTATATCCCCAACATTACCATTGATTATCATTAGAGCTCTCCACTTGTGAGATGTTATTTGAGTTTCTGTATCTCTCTCTCTCTCACTCTCTCTCTCTCTCTCTCTCTCTCTCTGTGTGTGTGTGTGTGTGTGTGTGTGTGTATGTTTCTCTGTCTATCTCCATGCCTCTGTCTCTCTGTGTCTCTGTCTCTATCTCTGTCTTGTTTTCTTTATCTCCATGGAACAAGATACCCCTACATTAGGTACCCCTGGTGTCCCATTCTCTTACCCCTACTTTTGGTGTGTTGTCTTCTCTATTATATGTGCATGTTAAAATCTATAAACAATAGAGAAATTGTGTTTATGGCAATGAATGTGTTTGTAATTGAATTATAATGTATACTTTTTTGATGTAAAATACACATAAAAAGTATTCAACAAAAATCTCTAAACATAACAAAATATAATGGTCAATATTCATAGTCAACTTCTTCCTTAACAAAAAAGAAGAATGAGGATCAAAAGATTCAGAGCACATGACAAACAGTTCAAAAACTACAGAAAATCTATTGAAACAAGTAGAAATCCCTTCACTGACCAATAATAAAAAAAATAATAATAGATACTGGTAATAGAGAATTAGATTCATACAATGGAACTGAAAGAAGTTTACCTTTGGATAGATCATCTAATTTAGCTCAAGAAGGTTATTCAAATAAATTGTAGAAAATGTGCAACAAATCCCTGCAGACTACAGAAATTTATTACCTTCTGAATTCATCTTTGAAATTATAAATACCAAGAAAAATAAATCCAAATAATTGAGAAACAATCTGAAATAGATACATTATTTTTGTCCTGTCCACTCTTGGAATTGTCCTGAGAATGCTTTCAGTGAGTCCCCATAAGATGAGCTTAAATCTCAATGCTTGTATTCAATTAGAAAAAGCAATTATTTTATCTACTTGCACAACAGTCCACAGAAGATCAAATATAAAAGAAATAGCAGGAGAGTGATTTGTCACACAGCCATTTATGTCTGAACTTTGAAAAAGACGAGAAAAAGGAAATGATACAAATAATTATATTTGTGTTTACTTTAAACTTTCATATTTTTATCATTTGGTACTCATAGGAACTGTGTGAAATAGGGAGTGCAAGTTTTTTGCCTTCATTGTACAAATGAGGAAACTGAGATTCAGAAAAATGAGTTCATTTGTTATGAATAACTAGAACTTATTTCCTGCTTTCTTTTAGAGTGGCTTCTGCCTCATAGTTGAGGTTGATATATATTTTCTTTTCTTCTTAATTTGTTCTCTTTAAAACTGAATTGGCAGTTGGGAAAAGTTTTTTTTGTTTAAAGAAGAAAACTATGCAAGAGTTGAAAAACTTCACCAAGGGTGAAGGGTTTGTCTTCAGAGACTTTATACTTGTGAATATTTAGAGGTCTTATATAAGTCTAGCCAAGTCAAATCAATAAGCATTTATTAAGCATTTACAATGTAATAGGCAATATACTAAAAACTGGGAATTCAAATTAGAGATAGTCCCTATCTTCAACAATCAGCCCATCAAAGGGAGCTGAAATAAGTTGGGGTGAGAGGAGAGAGAAGGGACTTGGTGGTGAAGCCCTGAGAATCAAGAGCAGAGTGAGGAGAAGGGTGAAGAAGGTAGCATGATAGTCTGGGCACCCATTCAAAATGGAAGTTCCAGATAAAATTCACCAGTCAGAGGAAAGAACCATCCATATAGACAAATCTTTTTACAGAAAGCTTCTGGAGGATGGTGATAAGGTCCACAAGATCAGAAAAAAAGTGCAATAAGAGTACCTTATCTTTTTCTTTCAAGGTGACTTGCTCACCTAGTCCTACATATATACAAGATGGACAAGTAGTATTTCTTAAGTAGCATTGTCAGGAACTGTAACTAATATGCTTTTCCCCCAGGTCAGACATTTCAGGTAATTCCAGAAGCTTTAAACTCTTCCCTGGGGACATTACTGAGTCTGACAACCAGTGTTTTTCTTTGAAGCTTCCATTTGTTAAAATGGAAGATAGAATGTTATGGTCTCCTCTGGAAACACTTTACCCTAGTACTGAGCTGATGAAACACTATTATTTCAAATGATATGCTTTGTACCCCAGGGAGTTTCTATTCTTATTACTGAGTACTTGAGTTAAAGTAGTGAGCCTTAGGAATGATAGAGACATCGAAGTCAATCTTTCTAGGACATATGACAGGAACACAAAACAAAAGAATCCTTCCAGCCCAAACAACTCTACATATTTGAAAACAAAACACCCAGAGATAGAAGGAGCCAAAATCAGGTTGCATTATGTTTATTAAAGATGCAAACTTTATTTTGCTGAAATGAATCTTTTCATAGGTTAAGTTTCAAGAGGAAGCTATCACTTCCTAGCTGTGTGACCCTGGGAAAGTCACTTAACCCAAATGCCTCAGGGAAAAAAAAACATAAATAAAAAAGAGGAAGCCATCAATGAAGTCATGCCATAAATAGGGCACAATTTGCTTTTCAGAGGATGTTTAAATAAAAAGTTGGAACATCATCGACTGAATGAGAATGGTTTGTTATGTTTCATAGTTCATCCATGTGTCAGGAAGTAATATTTGAAAAGAGGCTCCTCCAAGCACAGTCAATATTGGCACAGAGATCATTTGCTCAGAGATAATCAATGAATTCCTTTGTACTTTTTAGAATCCTTACAAGGTGTTAAGCCACTAGAATTGATAGAAACAATGCTTATGTTTACACCTTTGAGAATTCACACATTAGCTCACACATTAGTTCACAAGTTTGAGGGATGTCAGGATTCAGTATGAGAGTTTACATACTCCCACAATCCCACTTTCTCAGAGGAGGAGTCAACCTTTGGGTTCACACCTTTAAGAGATCATATATAAGCTGTTCATGTCCTTTGACTTTTTATGTATTGAAGAATGGTTTGAATTTTTATAAAATTGAGTTAATTCTCTATATATTTTAGAAATGAAGCCTTTATCAGAATCTTTGAACGTAAAGATGTTTTCGTCCTAGTTTATTGCTTCCCTTCTAATCTTACCTGCATTCATTTGTTTTGTTTGTACAAAATTTTTTTAATGTAATATAATCAAAATTATCTATTTTGTGATCAGTAATGATCTCTAGTTCTTCTTTGTTCACAAATTCCTTCCTTCTCCACAGATCTGAGAGGTAAACTATCCTATGGTCTTCTAATTTGTTTATAATATCATTCTAGATCAGTGGTTCTCAAAATATGGTCTAGAAAATCCTGGGGATCTCTGAAACCTTTTAGAGGGTCTACAAATTCAAAAATAGTTTTTATTTCTAATATGGTAAATGTCTATAAATATAACCCAGATAAACAAACACGCTTTGGAGAGATCCTCAATAATTTTTAATAGGATAAAGATACTGAAAACAAAAGTTTGAGAACCACTGGTCTAGATCATGAACCCATTTTAACCTTATCTTGGTATATAGTTTTAGAAGTGGGTCTATGCCTATTTTCTGCCATACTCATTTCCAATATTCCCAGCAGTTTTTGTCAAAAAGTGAATTCTTATCCCCAAAGCTAGGGCCTTTAGATTTGTCACACACTAGATTAATATAGTCATTCACTGTTTTGTCCTGAAAACTTAACTTATTCCACTAATCAACTACTCTATTTCTTAGCCAGTACCAAATGGTTTTGATGATCATTGTTTTATAATATAGTTTTAGATTAGGTACAGCTAGGCCACCTTCACTTGTTTTTTTTTATTATTATTAATTCCCTTGAAATTCTTGACCTTTTATTCTTCCAGATGAATTTTTTTGCTATTTTGGGGGGGGTCATTAAAACAGTTTTTTAGGAGTTTGATTGGAATAGTACTAAATAAATAGATTAGTTTAGGGAGTATTGTCATCTTATTATATTCAATCTACCTATCCAAGAGCACTTGATATTTTTCCAATTGCTTAGATCTGACTTTATTTGTGTGGAAAATGTTTTATAGTTTTGTTCATATAGTTCCTGACTTCCCTTGGCAGATAGATTCCCAAATATTTTATACTATCAACAATGATTTTCAATGTAATTTCTCTTTGTATCTTTTGCTGTTGGATTTTGTTAGTGATGTATAAAAATTCTGATGATTTATGTGGATTTATTTTTCATCTTGCAACTTTGCTAAAGTTGTGGATTATTTCTAATATTTTTAATTGATTCTTCAGGGTTCTCTAAGTATACTATCATATCATCTGCAAAGAGTGATAATTTGGTTTCCTCATTACTTATTCCAATTCCTTCAATCTCTTCTCTTATTGTGAAAGCTAGCACTTCTAATACAATATTGAATAGTAATGGTGATAGCGGGCAACCTTTTTTCACCCCTAATCTTACTAGGAATGGTTCCAATTTATCATAATTATATATGATGCTTGTTGGTGGTTTTAAATAGATGCTACTGACTATTTTAAGGAGAAGTTCATTTATTCCTATACCATCTAGTGTTTTTTTAATAGTAATGAGTGTTGGATTTTATCAAATGTTTTTTCTGCATCAATTGAGATAATCATATGGTTTCTGTTCATTTGGTTATTGATATAGTCAAGTGTGCTAATAGTTTTCTAGTATTGAAATAGCCTTGCATTTCTGGTATAAATCCTATTTTGGTAATAGTGTATTATCCTGGGGATGATTTTCTGTAATCTCTTAGCTAATATTTTATTTAAGATTTTTTCATCAATATTCATTAGGGAGATTGATTTATAATTTTCTTTCTCTGTTTTAGTCCTACCTAGTATAGGTATCAGTACCATGTCTGTGTCATAAAAGGAACTTGGTAAAAGTTCTTCATTTCCTATTTTTTCAAATACTTTATATGGTATTGGAGTTAATTGTTCTTTAAATGTTTGGTAGAATTCACATGTAAATCCATCTAATCCTGGGGATTTTTTCTTAGGGAGTTGATTAGTGGCTTGTTCTATTTCTTTTTCTAAAATGGGACTATATAAGTAATTTATTTCCTCTTCTTTTAATCTGGGCCATCTATATTTTTTGTAGATATTCCTCCATTTCACTTAGGTTATCAAATTTATTAGAATAAAGTTGGGCAAAATAACTCCCAATTATTGCTCTAATTTCCTCTTCATTGGTGGAAAGTTCTTCGTTTTCATTTTTAAGAGTTATGATTTGATTTTTCTCTTTCCTTTTTCTAATCAAGTTAACTAAAGGTTTATCTATTTTGTTGTTGTTTTTTTCATGAAATCAACTTTAATTTTATTTATTCAACAGGTTTTTTTACTTTCAATTTTATTAATCTCTCCTTTTATTTTTAGAATTTCAAGTTTGGTTTTTGATTAGGGGTTTCAAATTTGTTGTTTTTCTTAACTTATTTAGTTGCAAGCCCAATTCACTGATTTTCTCTTTCTCTACTTTATGCAAGTAAGCATATAGAAATATAAAATTCCTCCTCATTACTGCTTGGCTGCATGCCACAAATTTTGATATGTTGTCTCATTGTCCTTCTCTTGGTTAAAATTATTAATTGTGTCTATTATTTGCTGTTTTATCCATTCATTCTTTGGGATGAGATTATTTAGTTTCCAATTACTATTTGGTCTATTTTTGGCCTTTTATTGAATGTAATTTTTATAGCACCATGATCTGAAAAAAATGCATTTACTATTTTTCTGACTTTCTGCATTTGATTTTGAGGCTTTTGTGCCCTAACACATGGTCAATTTTTGTATAAGTTTCATGAACTACTGAGAAAAAAGTAAACTCCTTTCTATCTCCATTTAATTTTCTCCAAAGATCTATTATACATAACTTTTCTAACGTTTTGTTTACCTCTTTAACTTTTTTCTTATTTATTTTGTGGTTTGATTTATCTAATTCTGAGAGCAAGGTTGAGATTCCCCCACTATTGCTCTCTATTTCTTCTTGCAACTCTCTTAGCTTCTCCTTTAGGAATTTTCATGCTATATCACTTAGTGCATATATGTTTAGTATTAATATTATTTCATTACACATGGCACTTTTTAGTAAGATATAGTTTCCTTCCTTATCTCTTTAATTAGATATAACTTTGCTTTAACTTGATCTAAGATCAGGATTGCTACCCCTGCTTTTTTTCCTCCTCACCTGAAGCATAATAGATTCTGCTACAGCTCTTTACCTTCACTCTCTATGTATCACTATGCTTTAAATGTGTTTTTTCTTCTAAACAACATATTGTAGAATTCTGGTTTTTAATTCAGTCTGCTATCCACTTCCATTTTATGAGGGAGTTCATATGATTCACATTCACATTTAAAATAACTAATTGTGTATTTCCCGCCATCTCATTTATCCTAGGTTATGCTTTTCTCTTTCCTATCCCCCTTCTCTCCTCCCCAGTATTTTGTTTTTGATGACCTCCTTCCTCAAACAGTCCTCCCTCTTTAGAGCTTCTCCCCCTTTTTTACACCTTTCCCCTAATACTTCTGTTTTCCCTTCTATTAATCTGAGTGCTTACAAGAACTTTTCCTTGGATCAATAGTTCTGAAATTTAGCCATGATATTCTTTGGGGATTTAATTTTGGGGTCTCTTTCAGGAGGTGATCAGTGGATTCTTTCAATGGCTATTTTACCTTCTGATTCTAAAATATCAGGGCAGTTTTCTTTTATGTTTTCCTGTAAGATAATGTCTAGGTTATTTTTTTCATCATGGCTTTCAGGAAACCCAATAATCCTTAGATTGCCTCTCCTAGATCTACTTTCCAGGTCAGTTGTTTTTCCTAAGAAATAATTGATATTTTCTTTTATTTTTTCACTTTTTTTTGTTTGACTGATTCTTAAAGTTTTATTAAGTCATTCATTTCCATTATTCAGTTCTAATTTTTAGTGTATTATTTTATTCAGTTATCTTTTTTAGCTCCTTTTACAACTGGCCAACTAAATTTCTTTGTTCATTGCATTCTTTTCCCCTTATTTCCATTCCTTCACACAATGATCACATTTTATTTCCTCATTTTTCTTCTAACTCTCTTTTAAGATCCTTTTTGCAATCTTCAAAGAAAGCCTTGTGAAATGGGGACCAACTCGTGTTTCTATTTAGGTCTTCTTCTGGAGTTGCTTTATCTTTAGGAACCTCAGGATCTGAGGTCTGTTCTTTTCTCTCTCCATAAAAGCTATCTATGGTGAGAGTTCTTTTTTCTTTTTTATGAATTTTTTAAAGGCTTGAGATCTACTCAATGCAAAGGAGCAACAGCTGCTTTAATTTGTCCTGAGGCAGTTCTGTTGAATTAAAAAATGGAAAAAAGTTCTGCTGGGTAATGGCAGCTATGTCTGGTGTTCTTCCTGCACTCAGTGATTTACAATTTGTCTTTTACAAAAGGCAAATCTGTCAAACCACCTGAATGTAACCAGGATAAAGTTGCCTAAGGCTCACAGAAGATTCCCAGGTGCATGGATGCTACAATGCTCTGACTCTCCATTCCAGCTTCTTGACTCAGTCTCCCTATGCTGCAGTCTGGGTTTGGCAGACTGATTGAAACAGACCTGTTCTGAAGTTCTCCCAAGGTATCTTCTTCTAGAAATGTGTCATACTTCAAATATTTGTGGATTCTTTGACTTCAAACCTAGTTCAGAGGCTTAATCTGCTGTCAGTTTGAGAGAAGGTTTGAAGAGATTACAGAAAGTCATATCTGCTCTCTGCCATCTTCATTTTTCCTTCTTTTAGTTGAGGAATTCCTAACATTTTCTTTTAGGTCACAGATTCCCTTGACAGGCTGGTGAAGTCTATGGACTCTTCTAGAATAATGTTTTTAAATAATTGAAGGAAAGGCTAAATTTCAATTAGAATTTAATTAGAGTAAAAACAGTTTTGTTTTGTTTTTAAATTTCACATCCTAGTTCACTGCCTTCTTGAAATTTATCCACAGGTCCCGTGGGATTCCAAGGACCCCACAATTTTATACTAGTCAGAGTAGTCTATATTAATTTCCTCCACTTCTTACAATTCACTCCTCAATCCCTTGTAATCTGGCTTTCCTGGAGTAATTCTCTAAAGTGGTTAAAAACCTATTCATATTTAAATCTAATATCCCTTTCTTAGTCTTCAATGTCCTTGACTTTCTTGATACTTTTTCCCATTCCTCATGTCCCTACTTATTTTTTATCATGAAACAGCTTTCTTCTAATTCACTCCCTGCTTATTTTGGCATTCCTTTTATTTTCTTCATAGGTTCAATTTAATTTAACTCAACACACATTTAATAATTGTGTTTAATATTTAATAATTAGTTACTAAGTTTAAGACATTGTTCTATGTTATGGACATGTAAAATAAAAATCCAACTCCTTTATTTCAGTGAACTTATGTCTGCCTTTTCCTCCTGCTTCTTAATGTAAGGGTTCTTCAAGTTTCTAACTTCAGCCATACTTATTTCTCTCTTTATTGGCAAGTTCTTCCATTCCAGGGGCCTCAAATTGTAATTTATGGATTGATTATGGATTTCAAGGAAAGATAACCCAGCTTACACTTTAACAAACTTCATCTCCTAAAATTCATTTTTATGGAAATGGGATGTCCTTTCAATCTTCTATGTGAAACTCAGGTGACTGGTATAAAAAAACAAGAGAATAAGTGATTCAACACAGTTGCAAGAGCAGAAAAATACCATGATTTGAGTTAGAGATGAATACTAATGCAAAAGTGGCAATAGTCAACTTACCCCAGAGACCAAGAAGAATTTTTGTCCATGGGTAGTGATGGGAAATATTAATAATTTTATTCTAATCAAATGTTGTTAGTAAATATCTCTCAAAAAATTATTTGATGTTAATTTGTTAACTAATATTGGGTTTATAATTACTGGTGATTAATATTGGGGATAATATCCCAGAATGATGACTTAAGCTAACAGCATTAAAAAGATACCCTCATCTCCTCAGGAAAACTCTAGAACTATGAGGTAGATATCAACATCTATTGTCTTTCAAAATTTATCTATTTACTATATCTACTATATACATAAATCAGCTTCTTTCTGGAAATCCATTAGTGTACATTTATGTTTGAAGAGTAATTCCAGAACCTGGCAACTAAAGAAAAAAAACATTATCCCTGCTCTAAAGAAGTTCACATTCTAATAGGGGAATGAACATATAAATAACTATGCACATTCAAGTAAAAACAAAAAACCCAAAGAAAAACCAAGACAATGAACAAATATTTTAAAGGAAAGTAATTGAATTCTCAAGGGAAAAAAGAGCATCCTGAACACTCCCCAGGGATCATGGTACAATGAGAAAAGACTCTAGAATGGTTAAAAAAAATAAATATATTAAGGGAATATATTGAGTTACAAACCAGAAATCTCAATATAGAATTGATGAAGATAACCAACTAGGTACAGAATTAGAAGACACTGAAAGAATGTCCTTCAATTAAATAAAAGCTTTAAAAGAGACAATACAAGATCTGAAATACAAAAATATAGAAGTGGAAAAATATTTAACAGAAGAGAAGTAAGGGACAATGATGTTAAAAGAACACACGAGAATTCTATCTATAGACCAGTGGCTAAATTTGAAGACAGGATGAACAAAGAAAATTTTAATAATCACAATTCTCCTTAGAGGACATGACAAATAAAGCCTAAATATTGTTGTAAATAATTTAAACATATTGGGAATGTTTAAATATACATACTACCTTTATGACCTTGGGAGGGTCATTCTACCTTCTTCTGTTGCTTTGGAAGCACAAAGCCCTAATTAGTGAAGCCCAACCACATCTTCATTCTACTTAAGCCTCAACTCTTGACTTACCTAACTTTCTTCTCTACCACATCATGGCAGCCTACTCTGCTCTGTAGAATCCTCATCCTGGAATTTCACTTTAGCTTTTCAATTCCTTCCTCAAAAAAAAAAAAAAGTACCTGAATCAGCAATGTCTTCTTTTCTCTCCAGGCTGCACTTCTCATTGTCTGGATTTTCTCAAATATTCTGTAATGGCCTTCTCACTTTAAAAGTTCATTCTTGGAGCATAGCTAAGATGGCAGAGAGTAGACAGGTCTTTGAGCTCTTCCTGAATTCCAGCAGATCAGCACAAGATTAAACCTCTAAACAGATTTTGGAATGACAGAACCCACAAATATTTGGAATGTAACAAATTTCTAACATAAGATATTTTGTGAGAACTTCAGGAAAGGTCTATATCAATTGGGCAGAAGGGGATATGGCCCAGTACTGGCACAGTTCAGAAAAACTTAGGGTGAAGAAGACTCCATATGCCAGGGTTATCTAGTGGCAGGCTCTTAGCCAAAGACAGCAGCATTGACTATTCTGTCCTGGTTCAGAAACTAGTGGATCAGCAGAATAGCTCTGAGACCTACAACATAACAACAGAAGGCAAATAGTGAGCCTCATGATCAAAAAGACAACATCTTTTAAGAAATCATCTAAGAACGGATTTCCAGGAGTAGAGTCAAGATGGCAGAGATGACACACATTTCTTTCTGATCTTCTCCTACAACCTTCAGAATAATTAACAAACCCAGTCACTGAATTACCTCTGGACCAGCAGAATGCACAAATATTCAGAGTATAACACATTACCAGCAGAAGACAATTTTGAAGATTGACAGAAAAGGTCTGTTTGAATTGGAAATTGGAGAGAAGCTGCCACCACAAGCAGAAAAGCTGTGTGCCAGTGCAGGCAGTGCAGAGTCCTGGGGTGGTGCAGACTCCACAAGGCAGAGAATCCACAGGAAGGAATCTACAGCAGCAATGTTGGCTACTCTCCCTTGGTTGCAAGCCAGTAGTAGTTCAGCAGAGAAGATAGGAAATAAGGAAATAACCAACACAAACACAAAGATAAACAGTGAACCCCTAAATGCCAGAATCTCACAAGACCTGGTCATGCCCACACATCTCCCAGAATGAGTCAGAACTGACTCAGCACAGTCACAGCCGCTTATAGAGCAAGTTTGGAAAACCTCCTCTGCACTAAAAGCAGACCTTAACTTTTAAAAAAAAAATGAATAAAAAAGTAAAGAGAACTCTGGGATAGACAGGTTTTACAGTGAAAGAGTAGAACAGATTTCAAACCTTGAGGAGACTAAAGATAGATTGTCTCAGATGAAGCCCCCAAAGGTGATATAACCTGGTCTCCATTATGCAAGGATCTCCCAGAAGAAATTAAAAAAGATCTTTAAAGAGAGCTAAAAGAATAATGGGGAAAGAAAATGAAAACTTTGCAAGAAGGTTTGGAAAAGGCATAGTACTCATAAAAAGATAGATTTAATAAAATGAAATAAGAAAACAACTCCTAGAAAGACAGAATTTGTGAAACAAAAAAGAGAAAATAGCTCCTTTAAAAAACAGAATTTGTGAAATGGAAAAAAAAATTCCATAGAACAAAACAGCTCATTTTAAAATTCAGTTGCACAAATGCAAAAAAAAAGTTAAAAAAAAGTAAATGAAGAAAATAATTCACTAAAATTCAGAACTGAACAAAAGGAATTGAATGACTCATTGAGACAAGAATCAGTCAAGCAAAATCAAAAAAAAAAAAAAAAAAGAAAAGAAAAAAAAAGAAAAAAATAGAAAAAAATGTAAAATACCTAATTGGGAAAACAAGTGACCAGAAAAATAGAACTAGGAGAGACAGTCTAAGGATTATTGGACTCCTTGAAATCCATTATGAAAAAAAGAGCCTAGAAACTATTTTTCAGGAAATCATCAAAGAGAACTCCCTGGAAGTCATAGAATTAGAAGGTACAATGACCATTGAAAGAATTCACTGAACATCTCTTGAAAGAGACCCCAAAATTAAAACCCCAAGGAATATCGTAGCTAAATTTCAGAATTATTAGATCAAGGAAAAAATATTACAAGCAGCCAGAAAGAAACAATTCAAATACCAAGGAACCACAAAAAGTATTACTCAGGACCTAGCAGCTTCCACTTTAAAGGACAAAAGGGCTTGGATTCTGATATTCCAAAAAGGCAAAGGAACTTGGAATGCAGCTGAGAATAAATTACCCTGCTAAACCGAGCATTTTCTTTCAGGGAAGAAGATGGACATTCAATGAAACTGGTAAATTCCATTGATTTTTTATGAAAAGACCAGAGATAAACAAACAAAAAAATAACCCCCAAATATAGAATTCAAGAGAAGCATAAAAATGTAACAAGGAAAAAAGAAATAAAACTCTTGAGTACTATTTCCGTTATGGGGATACATAGACAATAAATGTATAATTTGATTTTACTGTTACAATATAAAAAAGAAACTAGAGGTGGAAAGGGGATTGTAACAGGAAAAAAAGGGGGGAAAGTGGGGGTAAAATGAGGGAAATTATATCTCAGAAAGAGGCAAAGAAAAATCTATTAAAATTGAGAGAAAGAAAAAGGGAGGGTGATGGATATTGTGTGAATCTTAATCTCATCAGATTTGACTCAAAAAAAGAATATTAGATGTATTTTGTTTCATCAAGAAACTTTTCTCACCTTATAAAAAAGTGGGAAGGGAAAGGCAAAAATGGAAGGAGTAAGCTAAATAGAATGGAAACCAGAAATAGTAGAGGAAAGGTATAAGAAAGGGGGAGAGTCTCTAAAGAGGGAGGACTTCTTGAGGAAAGTAGTACTTATAATAAAATACTGGGGAGGAGAGAAAAGGGGAAAATGAAAGAGAAAAGTATAATTTGGAGTTAATAAAATGGCAGAAAATACAGAATTAGTAATTTTAACTTCAAACGAGAAAAGAGCAAACTCTCCCATAAAATGTAAGTGGATAGCAGACTGGATTAAAAGCCAGAATCCTACAATATGCTTTTTACAAAAAACATATTTAAAGCAGAGTGTTACATAAAGGATAAATGTAAAGGGCTGGAGCAGAATCTATTATGCTTCAGGTGAAGTAAAAAAAGCAGGGGTAGGATCCTGAACTCAGATCAAGCAAAAGCAAAAATGGATCTAATTAAAAGAGATAAGGAAGGAAATTATTAGGGTACCATAGATAATGAAACAATATCAATACTAAACATATATGCACCAAGTGATATAGCATGGGAATTCCTAAAGGAGAAGCTAAGAGAGTTGCAAGAAGCTAAATAGATACTAATTTAGAAATTATTTGCTAAAGAGATAGCAAAACTATAATAGTGGGTGATCTCAACCTTGCTCTCTCAGAACTAGATAAATCAAATAAAAAAATAAATAAGAAAGAAGTCAAAGTGGTAAATAGAATACTAGAAAAGCTAGATATGATAAATCTTTGGAGAAAATTGAATGGAGACAGAAAAGAGTACGCTATCTTCTCAGCAAGAGAGAACCTCTATAGAACCTATGGAACCTATATAAAAATTGACCATATATTAGGAAATAAAGACCTCAAAATCAAATGCAGAAAGACAGAAATAGTAAATCCATTTTTTTCACATCACGATGCAATAAAAATTATGTTCAATAAAAGGCCAGGGGGAAATAGACCGAAAAGTAATTGGAAACCACATAATTTCATTCTAAAGAATGAATTGGTGAAACAGCAACTCATAGACACAATCAATAATTTCATCCAAGAGAATGAAAATAATGAGACAACATACTAAAATTTGTGAGATGCAGCTAAAGTGGTAATAAGGGGAATTTTTTTTTTATCTCTAGATGCTTACTTGCATAAAATAGAGAAAGAGAAGTTAAATGAATTGGGCTTGCAATTAAATAAGCTAGAAAAAGAACAAATTAAAACCCCCCAATTCCTTGAAATTCTAAAAATAAAAGGAGAGATCAATAAAATTGAAAGTAAAAAAAAAACTATTGAATTAATAAAAAAACAGTTGGTTTTATAAAAAAGCCAACAAAATAGATAAATTTTTAGTTAATTTGATTAGAAAATGAAAAGAGGAAAATCAAATTGTTACTTTCAAAAATGAAAAGGGAGAACTATCCACCAAAGAAGAGAAAATTAAAGCAATAATTAGGAGTTACTTTGCCCAACTTTATGCCAATAAATTTGACAATCTAAGTGAAATGGAGGGATACCTACAAAAATGTAGATTGTCATATGATTTAAAAGAAGTTTTTTTTTTTTTTTAAATTGGTTGTGATCATGTGTAGATACTGTGAAATGCATTCATATGCAAAGGGAGGTATTATAAACAGTATCTATAGTTTTAAAAGAAATATTTTCCCAACCTCATTTTGTGTATTTTCCCTTTTCATCATTGTAATACATACAAACTTTGTTGTTTCTGTTCCTTTACCTTTGCATGTAGTATATTCATTAAATTGTTTTTACACAGTACTGCTGAATCAGAAATACAGCAACTTTGAAACCAAAGATCAATAAAAGAATTCCCCCATATATTAATTTTTGTAAATATATATATATATATATATTTGCCCAGATTAACAGAAGAGGAAATAAATTACGTATATAGTCCCATTTTAAAAAAAGAAATAGAACAAGCTATTAATCAAATCCCTAAGAAAAAAACCCAGGATTAGATTAATTTACATGTGAATTCTATCAAATATTTACAGAACAATTAACTCCAATTATTAAACTATTTTAAAAAAATAGGAAATTAAGGACTTCTACCAAATTCCTTTTATGACACAGATATGTTACCAATACCCAAACCAAATAGGACAAAAACATAGAAAGAATATTATAGGCAAATCTCCCTAATGAATATTGATGCAAAAATCTTAAATAAAATATTAGCAAAATGATTGCAGAAAATCATCCTGAGGATAAAACACTATTACCAAAGTAGGATTTATATCAGGAATGCAGGGCTGGTTCAACATTAGGAAAACTATTACCATAACTGAATATATCAATAACCAAATTAACAAAAACCATATGATTCTCTCAAAACATGCAGAAAAAGCTTTTGACAAAATCCAACACCCATTCCTAATATAAAGACTAGAAAATATATGAATAAATGGACTTTTCTTTAAAACAGTCACTAACATTTATTTAAAACCATCAGCAAGCATCATATGTAATGGGGATAAACTGGAATCATTCCCAATAAGATCAGGGGTAAAACAAGATTACCCACTATCACCATTACTATTCAATACTGTATTAGAAGTGCTAGCTTTGGCAATAAGAGAAGAAAAAGAGATAAAAGGAATTAGAGTAGGTAATAAGGAAACCAAATTATCACTCTTTGCAGATGATATGATGGCATATTTAGAGAATCCTAGAGAATCAACTAAAAAACTATTAGAAATAATCCATAACATCAGCATTCTCTTATATCATTAACAAAATCCAGCAGTAAGAGATACAAAGAGAAATTTCATTTAAAAAATAATTGTCAAATTGTCAATAGTATAAAATATTTGGGAATCTATCTGCCATGGGAAAGTCAGGAACTACATGAACAAAACTACAAAACACTTTACATACAAAAAAATCAGATCTAAGCAATTGAAAAAATATCAAGTGCTCTTGGATAGGTAGAGTGAATATAATAAAGATGACAATACTCCCTAAACTAATCTATTTATTTAGTGCTACACCAATCAAACTCCCAAGAAACTATTTTACTGACCCAGAATAAATAACAACAAAATTCATCTGGAAGAACAAAAGGTCAAGAATTTCAAAGGAATGAATGAAGAGAAAATCAAATGAAGGTGGCTTTGCTGTACCAGATCTAAAACTATATTATAAAGCAGCAGTCATCAAAACCATTTGGTACTGGCTAAGAAATAGAGAAGTTGATCAGTGTAATAGATTAGATTCACAGAACAAAATAGTCAATACCTATAGCAATCTAGTATTTGACAAACCTAAAGGCCCCAGCTTTTGGGATAAGAATTCACTATTTGACAAAAACTGCTGAGAAAATTGGAAACTAATATGGCAGAAAGTAGGCATAGACCCACACCTAAAACTGCATACCAAAATAAGGTTGAAATGGATTCATGATCTAGATATAAAGAAGGATAATATAAACAGATTAGAAGACATAAGATAATTTATCTCTCAGATCTGTGGAGGAGGAAGGAATTTGTGACCAAAGAAAACTAGAAATCATTATTGATCACAAAATAGATAATTTTGATTATATTAAGTTAAAAAGTTTTTGTACAAACAAAATTAATGCAGACAAGATTAGAAAGGAAGCAATTAATTGGGAAAACATTTTTACATCCAAAAGATCTAAAGAGCTCATTTCTATAATAGAGAATTAACTTAAATTTATAACAGTTCAAGCCATTCTTCAGTTGATAAGTAGTCAAAGGATATGAACAAACAATTTTCACATGAAGAAATTGAAACAATTTTTAGTCACATGAAAACGTGCTCCAAATCACTATTGATTAGACAAATGCAAATTAAGATGATTCTGAGATACCACTACACATCTATCAGATTGGCTAAGATGACAAGAAATCATACTGACAAATATTGGAGGGGATGTGGGAAAACTGAGACACTGATACATTGTTGGTAGAACTGTGAATGGTTCCAACCATTCTGGAGAGCAATTTGGAGCTATGCTCAAAAAGTTATTAAATTATATTACTGTTCTGCAAGAAATGACCAACAGGATGATTTCAGAAAGGCCTGGAGAGACTTACACGAACTGATGCTGAGTGAAATGAGTAAGACCAGGAGATCATTAAATACCTCAACAACAATACTATATGATGACCAGTTCTGATGGACCTGGCCATCCTCAGCAACGAGATCAACCAAATCATTTCCAATGGAGCAGTAATGAACTGAACCAGCTACGCCCAGCAAAAGAACTCTGGGAGATGACTAAAAACCATTACATTGAATTCCCAATCCCTATATTTATGCCCACCTGCATTTTTTATTTCCTTCACAAGCTAATTGTACAATATTTCAGAGTCTGATTCTTTTTATACAGCAAAATAATGTTTTGGTCATGTATACTTATTGTGTATCTAATTTATATTTTAACGTATTTAACATCTACTGGTCATCCTGCCATCTAGGGGAGGGGGTAGGGGGTAAGAGGTGAAAAATTGGAACAAGAGGTTTGGCAATTGTTAATGCTGTAAAGTTACCCATGCATATAACCTGTAAATAAAAGGCTATTAAATTAAAAAAAAGTTATCAAATTGTGCATATCCTTTGATCCAGCAGTGTTCCTACTGGGCTTATATCCCAAAAAGATCTTAAAGGAGGGAAAGGGACCCACATGTGCAAAAATGTTTGTGGTAGCCCTTTTTGTAGTGGCAAGAAACTGAAATCTGAGTGGATGCCCATCAATTGGAGAATAGCTGAATAAATTATGATATATGAATATTCTGTAATAATATTGTTCTGTAAAAATGAACAGCAGGATGATTTCAGAGAGGCTTGGAGAGACCTACATGAACTGATCAAATAATGAAATGAGCAGAACCAGGAGATCATTATACATGGCAACAAGAAGACTATATGACAATCAATTCTGATGGACATGGCTCTCTTCAACAATGAGCAAATTCAAACCAGTTCCACTTGTTCAGTGATGAAGAGAGCCATCTACACCCAGAGTCATGACTATGGGAACTGAGTGTGTAACACAACATAGCATTTTCATTCTTTCTGTTGTTGTTAGCTTGCATTTTGTTTTCTTTCTTAGTTTTTCTTTTTCTTCCTTCTTGATCTGATTTTTCTTGTGCAGATTTTGGATTTAACATGTATTTCAACATATTTAACATGGCAGCTTGGGGGGGGGGAAAGAGGGAAAAAATTTGGAACAAAAGGTTTTGCAAGGGTCAATGTTAGAAAAATTG
Source organism: Sarcophilus harrisii (assembly GCF_902635505.1). NCBI lineage: Eukaryota > Metazoa > Chordata > Mammalia > Dasyuromorphia > Dasyuridae > Sarcophilus > Sarcophilus harrisii. The sequence continues at coordinate 249,623,084 of NC_045428.1, read as the reverse complement.
CCCAAGAATATGCTTTGTAAATAAAAAGTTTTAATTAATTACAGGAAATTTTCTCCAGGATAAAACACCATGACCAAGTAGGATTTATATTAGGAGTGTGGGGCTGATTCAATATTAGGAAAATTATTAGCATAATTGACTATATCGATAACAAAGCAAACAGAAATCATATCATTATCTTAATAGATGCAGAAAAAGCATTTCACACAATTCAACACTCATTCCTATGAGAAATACTAGAGAGCATAGGAATAAAGAGGGTTTTCCTTAAAATGATCAGTAGCATCTATCTGAAGTAAGCATGATATGTGAGGGGGATAAACTAGAAGCATTTTCAATAACATCAGGGATGAAATGAGGCTGTCCACTATCACCATTACTATTCAATATTGTAATAAAATTTTAGCTTTAGCAATAAGAGAAGAAAAAGAAATTAAAGAAATTAGAATAGGTAATGAGAAACCAAATTATCACTGTTTGCACATGATATGATGGTATACTTAGAGAACCTGAAAAATCAACTAAAAAACTACTATAAACAATTCAAAAATTTAATAGAGTTGCAGGATACAAAATAAATCCACAAAAATCATCAGCATTTCAATGTTACCAAGAAAGCCCAGCAGCAAGAGATACAAAGAGAAATTCAATTTAAAATAACTGCAGATAATATAACAACTCATTTTTTCTTTTTTCTTTCCAACCCTCAGATTTTCAGCTTTCTTTTATATATTGTTTTCACCTATTGGAGTACAATTTTCTTGAGGATAGACACTGTTTCTGCTTCTATTTGCATTTCCAGTATTTGTCACAATTCCTAGTGCATTGTAAGTGTTTAATAAACGCTTGATGACTTAGCTTTATAGACATATACATACATAGACACACACACATGAATCTCTAAGGCAGATGCTTGCTAAATTTCACAATTTTGTTAATGAACAAGATTTTAATAAACAGGAAAATGACCTTTAAATTTGAAGAAATGAAGAAATTCAAAAATGAAGAAATAACGCAGGATTACTTTACAACCATAAGGAATTAAAGACAAGTATACGATGCGATATTACAAGCTCAAATTTCAATTCAAAGTAAGAAATTCAGAAAAATGAGCCTGATAATTGATAAAACATTAGACCTTAATAAAACAATAATATTTAAAGCATTCTTGCAAAAGGAATAGAATTAAAGGTGAGTAGAATATTCAACTTTCTGAGAATTCAAACAACAAAAACATAAAACAAATATAATTATCAAGAAAATACAATTTTCTCATGTTTAAAGGATCCATTTTTTCCCCTAAGAGAATGAGCTAAATGTTAAAAGATGGGGATTGTAAAAATAAAAAAAAAGACCTAAGGGCTAACAATTTAATGGAAATTAAGGAAAAATGAAATGGAAAAGAGAAAGAACTGAATTAATATTCAATAAACTAAAATACTGTGAACTTCTAAAAAGTCCATTTCACATTTTTGGGATGGATTGAACAGTAGGAAGTAACACATGGGGAATAGGTGAGTAAGAGGCAGAGAGAAGCTGGTAATATATCGCAACCAAAATCCACTGATAAGCAATGAAGGGATACTAATTTTTTGTTCTCTCAACAAGAGTTGAGCTATGGGAGAATAAGCTAAAAAGAAGGGAGGGTAGTAACTAGGATGGGGGAAACAGGATAGAAGTCTTAAAGGGGACAGGAAAGGGCATCTAAAGGCTATTCAACAAGCACTGAGTCAAAGAGACAGAAATTTTATCATGTTTTTCATCTCCTGGAAATTTTCACCTTCTCAAAGAAAGCATTCTACCCTAAGAGAGAAGATATAAGAGTCTCCAAATGTTTCTAAATAAGTTCAAACTATTCTTTTAATTTCTGATTTCATAGCAGCATATGTATCTTTGGGGTAGATGTGGCTTTTGAGGTTCAGAAGAGTAGAACAAATGATAAGGTTATTTGGTAGATACTTTATTATGCATTGTTTTCTTATGTGCTGGTTTTTGGTTTATCAAGTTTATGCTGAGGAAAAACAACTGTATCCAATACCTAAGCATGTCTGTTTGCTTCTGTGGAAAATTGATTTTGTTATGCCATGGTCATGTACCTATGGTTCACTGAAATATAACAACTTAAGAAAGGAGATGGGTTTCATCAATAGGAGAAAGCTCAAAGCTGATTCCTGATTTGTGAAATCATCATACTACTTCTTAACAGCAAGTTGTGGAGCTAAAGGGCAGAAGGCTTTCTGAGAACCACAAAAAGCTTAAACCTATCTCTTTGGAACTTCTATCCCACTGCAATATATGAAAAAATAAGCAGGGCAAGATAGGACTCCAAAGGACCCAGATCCTCTTTGCTAAATACATTCATCAGAGTGACTAGTGATTCCAACATATGATTAAAATATTAATAATAAGTTGAATTAAAAATGATATAACAATTAAAACATACACCTTTTCTGTTCCATCCCCACCTTGGGTCTCAGTTTTATTCTGGTCCTGAGAGACAAAATTTTGGAAGTTCACACATTTCTCTCTTGGAATGAGATACTTTTTCTGAGATGCCATTCCATTTTCTCTACAAGAAAATGTAGTACATAAAAATTCCACATTCTGAACCTTGTTCAGAATTGTAGAACACTGGAAAATGACCCACCAAAAGGGGTCTGATGCTTTTACATTCATAGGTATATGACTGATATCCTTTCTGAAGATACCCATCTGTGGTAAAAGAATAATTGCTTATGTTTGAACATAATAATTAAAAATAAACCAGAAGAAGACAAATCAGCATTAATTCTGCATCTTTGTAATATGAACCTTCCAGTCATTTTTGGTTGATAGCATCAGTTCTTAATAAACATTTCTCCCACCTCAGTCTCCATGGGAAGGAGGGAAGAAGAGCTAAATTTGATCAACCTTCAACAACGATCTTTATGTTATGACTCTCTAATCTACATATCCAATCCAACTCATGCCTCTGAGTTCCAGTCTTGCATTTCTAAGTATCTTCTAGAGATTAGTGACAACTAAAACAAGATGCACATAATATATTCATTATTTCCTTCCTAAACCTTTGCCTTCCTCCAAAATTCCTTTGATTAATGACACTCTTGAAATCTCAGAGTACTCATTTACCCTCCCATGTCTCTGAGGTCTCACCTCATTGAACCAACAAGTTCTATTGAGTTTGTCTTTTTAATATCTCTCATTTCTGTCCTTTTATTTCTACTCACAATCTTCTCAGCCTTGTTTGCACCTTTCTGACCTCTTATTTGGTCTATTTTATCAGCTATCCTGCCTCCAATTTTGACCCTGCAAATACTTTCTTCACATATTATGGATGGCTAATCATCTTCTTAAAATATAAGTGTTCTGGCATCATTATCTTTTTTAAAAAGCTGAGTAGAGTTTTATTATATGTGTACATATGTCTGTCTGTCTGTCTATCTATCTATCTATCTATATGGAGAGAGAGAGAGAGAGAGAGAGAGAGCGATCATATTCTTCCAACTTGCCTTTTTAATCTAATTTCATTTTATTCCCTTCACTTATTCTGTATTTCAGTCAATCTGGTATATTAATTACTCCTGCATCTAATCCATAATTCCCACTCTTTTGCATTTTCCCTTGCATTTTCTCTTCCTTGCATTTTCTCAGAGTTAAATGAAGAAAAGGATGCAAATTATTGATACAGTGTCTCTACTATCTTGTGAGAACTTTATGAATCCACCAATCATTTTTGGCTGATACTCCTAATCACTTATAATCTGTCTGCCCAACCCTATCCTCTATAGAAGGGTACATGATGGGAGGGAGAAGACGGGTTTGAATGTATCCCCTTACTATTGTATGACTATTGAAAGCCTTCTTTTCATTTAAGGGGAAATTCAGGAATCACCTTTTGTAAGATCCTTCTACTAAAAAATGGCATATGTTGTATAGATTATCATGCCAGGACTGGGGGAGTTTACAATTAGAGTAACAAAGGAACTTATAAGAAGGACACATAACCTATACATAAAAACACTTATTAAAGGTAGCCTATATTTTACCTTCTATCATCCTTCCATCAAAGCATGTACTATTCTCTCAATTAGATTATAGGCTCCCTGAAGGGAAGGATTGTGTGGCATTTTAGGTTTGTGTCCTTAGTCCCTTATTCAATAATTTGTACACAGTAGAAATATTGAATGTTGCTAAACAAAATAGAATGGAACATGTCCTTTATGAAATGATCAGTGGATTGATAATTTATTTAAATAGTTCAATTCTTAGTAGTTGGTCTATGGAAAAAGAAAAAAGATGGTGAATGAGAAGAAAGGTGTAGAAAGAGATTATTCTTTACATATCTTCAGTACTTGATAAATGCAAGAAAATTTTAAAGATAGAGGTAACTCTTAACTAGAATGTGAATAAGGATAATGTTTAAATTGTGCCTATTTCTGAGGAGCACAAGAATTAAAATTTTTACAAGCTAATGTCTTTTGATATCAGTGCCACTATGACCACATGTGAGCTCCTAATGTTTCAAAAAGTATTGAGAAGAGGTCTGATGGACTAAATGGTTTTATTTACCTTTCCACAGGGTATGTGTATATATAAAGTAAATTTTAAACTTATTAATCATCTTATCCATTGAAAACACAAATGAAAGAATACTTCCATGTTTCATCACTGCACAGATCATTGATAACCTTCAGGCATCATAAGATCTTGTCATTCATTTTGAGTCATTTAAGAAAGATTCAATTATAATCAATCTAATTGTAGTTGTCATATGTTTTATTGTATCTTATTTCTCTGAAAATTAATTTTCACTGTATGATGTATGGACAGCTTCATTCAGGAAAAACACATGGTTTCATTGATATGGAAATTATTTTCACTGATACAGGTTATGATATTCCACCCCATCCTACAATTCAGAATGTTTTCATGAGTTGCAAGAGTCAAAAAAATGTTCATTTCCAGGTGACCAAAGTTCTAGTGAGAAGCCTAGCTAGAAGACTGATATCTATTAGGGTTCCTGCTATGAGACAAACCTATTGTTGACACTGTCTTATAATGAAATTCTTTTGATATTGTAAGAGAATCAAGGGTGAGGAAGTATCAAGAAAGAACATTAACACTTAAATGACTGTGATACAGATAGCTTATTACTCCCAGTCATATAATTAAATGTGACTTCATAAATCTTCAGTCCCGTGGGCACACATTAACAGTTGATTGGCAATGCAATGATGATTTTGCGTATCCCTATTGAGAACCTAGGTCTTCTGAGTCTTTCCCTTTATATCTGATTATTGTTGTTGGGTAGATTCACAGAAACTGAGTGGGAGGAGGATCTTAGGGGTAGTCAATCATCAGGTGGTATGAACTTCAACCTTCTCTATCAATCACAAGGCCGTTGTCACAAATAAAGTCTGCTGATAGTATGCTTGCTTTCCTATCCCTAAATTAGACTGACCAATTCAGTTGTTGGATACATAGAAATTTCACGGTATACAGAAGCATCATTTAAGGGATCAAACATGGAATCACTTTTGTCAGCTAGGGCCTTGCAATAGACTAATTTTCATACATCTTTCTATAAATAAGCTTCTTTGTTTAAGATCCAACCTAGATCAATCTAAACAGAATTTTGTTTTGCAGCAAATGATATGTCAGAAAAGTTCAAGGTTATATTCATTATTTAGAATGTTTCTAATGTTTCAAACATCTAGAAATTCTTTTCAAAGTCTAAATAACAAAGTTGCTTGCAAGCATGCCAACATAATTTAATAATAACAATTCACTTTTAAATAATGTTTTACAATTTACATAGTACTTTTCCACAATAATTCTAGTGCCAAATATTTTATTATATTGAGGAAGGACAGGGTGAAAAGAGAGAGAATAGAATAAATAGGGGAGAATACAGTTAGCAATAGTAATTGTGAAAAGAGTTTTCAAGCAAGTTCCTATAATAAAGACCTCTTTTCTTAAACACAAAAGGAATGGAGTCAAATTTATAAAAATTAGAGCCATTCCTCAAATGATAAGCAATCAAATGAGATCATGTTTCCAGATTAATTAAGCAAAGCTATTTTAGACATATTTTAAATTCTCTAACTCATTAGTGATTGGAAAAATGCAAATTAAGACAATTCTTAGATACTACCTCATACCTATTAAAATTTGGCTAATAGGCTAGAAAAGGAAAATGATAAGTGTTAGAGGAAATGTGGGGGAAATGAGATACTAATGCATTGTTAGTGGAATTGTGACTTGATTCAACCAATGTGTAGAGCAATTTGAAACTCTATCCAAAAGGTTATAAGATAATGAATGCTCTTTGAACTAATAATACCATTACTAGGTATGTATCCCAAAAGAGATTAAAAAATGAAAACAGGCTATACTACAAATATATATATATATATATATATATATATATATATATATATATATATATTCATAGCAGCTCTTTTCTTGGGGCAAAGAATTGGAAATGGAGGAATGTCCATCAATTGAGGAATGATTGAACAAATTATGATATGTGATTATGATGGAATACTATTATGCTCTAAGAAATGATGAACAGAATCCTCTCAGGGGCAACTAGATGGGCAATAAATGGAGCACTGGCCCTGAATTTGGAAGTTCAAATCTGGCCTCAGACACTTAACACTTACTGTGTGTCCCTGGGCAAGACACTTAATTCTAATTGCTTTGCCAAAAAAGCAAAACAAAATGAACAACAACAAAATGGAAAGACTTCCATGAGTTGATACAAAGTAAAATGTACCAAGTACAAAGTAACCTCAGTACTTCAAGATGATCAGCTGTGAATAACTTGGCTATTCTTAGCAGTGCAAAAATCTAAGACAACTGTGAATGACATGATAAAAAATACTATCCATAGCCATAGAAAGAATTGATGGTGTTTGAATAAATATTGAAGCATATTTTTTTCCTTTATTTTTTTGGAGGTTTTTTTTTTGGGGGGGAGGGAGGGGAAAGAAGTCTATTTTTTTCTTTCACAATTTGACTTTTCTGGAAATATTTTGCAACATTTCACATGTGCCTTCTCAGTGAGGGGGGGATGGGAAAGGAGAAAGGAAGAATCTGGAACTCAAAGTTTTTTTTTTTATTTTTTAAGTTTAAAATTATTTTACAGGTAACTGGGGGAAAATAAAATACTAAACAATGAAAAAATATATATATTGGAAGGAGAAAATGTGATTTACCTACCTACAAAAAAAAAAACTTCCATTAATACTGGGGTTTGTTTTTCAAGTCATCCAGATCTGTATGGAAGGGTTCTTCTAGTTGTATGATATTAGGAAAGTAATTTAGCCTGAGACTCAATGTTTTCTTATGTAAACCAGGCATAATCATGCTTATACTCTCTGCCTAACATAGTAATAGTTAAGAAGCTATTGCTGTACTATTATTAAAGTTTCTATACAAATTTTGATTTTTTTTTCCAAAGGAAAAGCCTCTATGCTAACCAAATCTAGGATTTCAAGGAGCAAAGATTAATATTCCAGTGATGTAACTAGAAGCTTACAGGAACTTACAAATGGATTTAGTGGACATTCCCACTGATATATAGAGGAAAAAAGAAGATATTCTAATTCACCATCACTTCCAGGATTACTATCTTTGGCTATGAAGCTAAATACTCAATTGTTTTTAGAAAATCAACTCTCTGCAGATGTAGTCCAATGAACAGATGATTCATACATATTAAGGGCTCTACCATTTTATATTAATGTAGACAGAAGGAGTGGCACTCTTCAAATTATATAATCAAGGTACAGTGAACCTTAGGGATTTTAACATATACCAAATCACAAATAGGTTTTATATATAAGGTTAACCACAGGATCTAGTTTGAAGTCAGATCTACTTTGAAGGTGGATATTTATCAGTCATTCAAATCATCTTTATATTTTCCTTACCCATCTTGGTGAAGGGACCTTATCTAACCAGACTGCATTGAATATACCATTTGGGAAATAATACTAATCTCCTTAGATCAGATCAGAGGATTTACTTATGAGTGAAAAGCAGAAAAAAGTTAAGTAGACCTTACTACAGGCATATAAACAAGTCTCTCCAATGTGTGTATTCATATTATCTTCCTTTACCAGCTGTCTCGCACGTCTAGCCCTGAGATCTGATGTGACATTCCAAAGCCTATTGATTTTTTTTTATCTGCTTGCATGATGCTGACAAATTCCAGAAGGTTTAAGGTTCTGCTGCTTCATTCAATAGAAACAAAGCCTTCTGGGGAAGAGTAATACTTTTTCTGGCAGAAAGACAACAGATGGAATATAAGAAGGTTTAGAAGCTCTGGGAATATTAATAGTATTACATAGAAATAAATAAAATGCAGCCATACAGCCCCAAATCATTTTCCTTCATTAGAATTTCTCATAAAACAACTCTTTTAAAAGCCTGAGGTATTACTTAGTGAAGAGAGAGAATAACTAAAAATCAGAATATAGTTTTTATGTTTTAATTCCATCACCAAACCTTTCTGGGATCCATGTCCCATGTGCAAAATGACAATAACAAATAGTGAATTAGAAAGGGAATTTGGAGAGCTATGGCAACAACCTATTGAAAGTGTACAATATTATTAATTACTGTAAAAATATGTTTTCATTCTTGCATGCTAATGCTTCTCAGTTTTGTTGATGGAGCAGAATGAAAATTTCTAGCACACTTCTAGATTTCCGAAATCACAATGGCATTTCAAAAATTTTAAATGGAAATGAAATTCTTTTACCCCAAAATCTTAGAGGCAGTACAAAGACCTGGATTTATTTCCAATTCTATCAGGGCTGCAAGGTGGTCAGGAAGACCTGTATTCAAAAGTGACCTTAGACAATTGCTAAATATGTGTGAGCCTAAACTAGTCATTTAACTTTGTTTGCCTCAACTATAAAATGAGTTGGAGAAAGAAATAGCAAACCAAGAAAACTCCAAAAATGAGTTCCTGTCGAGTTGGGCACAACTAAAGCAACTGAAGAGCAAATTAATTGCTGCATGTATGATCTTGGACAAGTCACTCAGATTCTCTGGCCACACTTCTGGAACTCTACCTTTCAGCCAACTGGGGTATTCCTCCCTTAGGGAACTCTTTATTCTATCCCCTTGGAAATGACTGAATCTGATCCATGGAATTCACTCCTTTCTTATCTTTGCTTTTTAGAATCCCTTGGCTAATAATAATAATAATAATGATTAGTATTTATGTAATACTTTTTTTTAATGTTCATTTATTTTATCCAGCCATCAACTTTTGAAATTATCCTGATTTCACAAAGGAGGAAGCTGAGTTAATTATTTTTTTAAAAGGTGCATGTGGCTCTCTAATCATTGTTACCACTCACATTTTGGGACTAATGTTTCTATTATATCCTTCTATTCTCAGATCGATGAGGCATTGCTCACAAGTATTGCTATATTCTAGAATCCAGATTCACAACAGAGAAGAAAAAAAATAATTTGCACCTTACCTTGCAATTATTAGTTGCATAGTGACTAGAAGTAAACAAATCTCTCAGACTTACTGTTACTTGTAACTTATTGTTACTTGTAACAAGTTACTTGTCTTGGTTACTTGTAACTTCTCTCTGGGCCTCAGTTTATTCATCAAATAAGGAGTTTGAATTATATAATTCTTCTACTTATGATGGGGACATGGTATCTTGATCCCCCCATCATGTACCTATGGAGGTTTTCTCCAATCTTCATATTAAGAAAAGAGTCCTGTTTTGGGAATCAGAAGACTTGGATTGGAATCCTGGCTTTTTCACTGTTCTGCTGCAGGATGAGACTGAACGAATCACATTCTCTGGTTTGTTTCTCAGTTTTCTCATCTACAAAAGGGAGAGATTAGACCAGGTGATTTCCAACATATCTTGTGCTCTATTAAAAATAAACATTATTGCAGGTCTTTCAAAATAAGCATGTTTTTATCTATTACTTAAAGTGTGGCTAAAGGTAATCCTATTCTAATGCATCTACTGCAGCATGGAAGTAACACTGGATTCTTTTTACTTAATAAAAATTAGGGGAGTAATAGTTTTTTAAAGGAGTACAATTTGAGCCCCTGTGAAACACAGTCTGGTGGTGCAGTGAATAAAGTGCCTTGCCTACACTCAGGAATACTCATCTTCTTGAGAATGAAAAAAAAAATTAAGTTTCAGATACATTTCTAATTTGCTTCTCCTTCGTCCCTCCATTAACCATTTACCATATCTAAAACAAAACAACAGAGACTGTACTTGAAAGGGATTAAACTATTCTACTTTCCATTTCCTGGAATGATACAACCTTCTTTTTATCATATTTTCTTTCCTACTTCACCACATATATTCTCCTTCCTTTTTGCTTTCCACCTTTTTTTCCAGAGAACTAAAATCAAATCAATATTTCCATTGTCTCTAGAAAGGGAGTATTATTTTGACTGTGCTATTATTCCACTCTTTGTGATTTCCCAGACTCTTAACTCCTCTTCCAACTCATTTTTTTGGGAAATATTTTCATTTAAATGTAAGTATTTTGAAGATAAGGACATTTCACTTTGGTATCTGTATCATTTGGTGCTTCCATAGTACAAGTATATGGTAAAAATTTAATGAATGTTTTTATTCATTGTTTTATGATTTTTAGAGAGTGAATGACCTATCACTAATTTTTCAACAAAGGCAAGAACAGAAAGTGGAAAAAGAAGTGAATTATAAATGAATTTGAATTTTTTTGAAAGAGGAATTATATTGGCAAGTCACAATTATAGATAAAACAATACTTCTGGGTGAACTAGTCTATAATATATGGACATAGAGAAATGAGAAAGTACCATCACAGCATCACTGAAAGAGGAAAAAAATTAGAAGGAGCAATGAATATGACAACAAAACTCTTCTTCACTGAAGTCCATGATTTTGTGAGTCCCAAAGGCAGTGTAATGGAATTTGATTACTCTTTCAGTATCTCAAGAAAAAATACTAAAAAAAAATACTAATACAAATACAAAAAAAATCACAGAACCTTAATATTTCAAAGTAACTTAGAAATTAAACTACAATTTAGAGTTTGACATAGAAAAGATTATATAAGTAATTGTACAGATGAGAAAACTGTAGCCCAAAGAAATGAAGTGCCTGTCTAATGTTGTATGGATAATGAGATGTAGATTTTGAACCCAAGTCTGTCAACTCCAAATTCAAAATTCTTTGTACTATGCCACAGTGTTTATACACAGAAGACCCTTCCATGATGTCTCTAGCAAGTTTATTCTCAGTCTGAACATTTCTAGTGATAGGAACAGGTAATATTATAAGAACCTCATTGGAAGCCCAATTTATTTTTGAACATCTTTCATTGTCATATATCTATATATGTATATATATGTGCATATATTCATATGTGTATTTATATGCTAACACACAAATAATAGCAAGAATATTCTGTTATGATTTTTCTAGGAGGTGGATGCTTAAGACATCATGATACTATAGTTCTCAAGATTACTTAAAAGACATTTTATATTTCACCTCAGCTCTGTACTGTCTAAGTAATTCACTCTGGGTCCACATTTCTAGCAATTCAAAACAAGAGTCAAATTTCTTTTGTCTGTTTGTGTTTGTTCTTTAAAATGCAGAAAAAAATCTCTTGACTGCAATCAACTTCAGACAAGAGGTCTCTCAAATCTCTGGCTCTCTCAGATTTATAAAATTTCCTGAAACATTGATCACATCCATCTGGGGATCACTGTTCAGTCAAATATGCTCAGTGGAAGCACAATCCAGGAATCCCATTGTCCAAGTTCAGTTCATTAAACTTGGAGACTTCTCCAAATGTCATGTCAAAGCATTAACTATGCTGTTGTGGTGGGAGGAAGGATGGTCCCTCTGCTCAGTTTCTCATTCAAAGTTCAGAATGAAGCACATACTACACCAGAGAGTTGAAGTAAGAGAAGGATAGAGTAGAGTAAATCTCCTTTTAATGTTAATGGAGTAGGCCACTCCTCCTGACTTTATGGCCAATCCAATATGATTCATTTTTGACAACAGCCTTCTTCTACCCTCCCCATTATCAGTTAATGAAGGGACCAAAAAGATGATTACTTTATTATCTCAAAGTTGAGCCAAAACACATTATCTGTTGAAAGTATGCACAATAGCTCTGCACATAGACATGGTAAGCAACACTCATTATATTCTCATGTATATATAAGAGATCTACAGCTATACAATCTTTAGATACGAATCTATGAGATGTATGTATGTGTTTATGTGTGTAGATACGCAGGCTTCCCAAGAATTGAATAATTAATGTCTTTTGAATTTAAAACAAAAGGATCTCTTAGTAGAAAAGAAATTAGAGATTTCAGTTATGTCTTTTGGTTAAATAAACAAATGAATGAAATAAAGCGTTTATTAAGCTCTTACTATGTGTCAGACACTATAATAAGTGATGGGGTTACAAAAACAAAACAAGCAAGCAAACAAACCAATTAACCTTCCCCTCCCCAAAAAACAAAAGAAAACAAAACACCAAGTACAGCAATTCATCTCTTCAAGGAATTTACATTTTAATAGATGAAAACTGCATAAAGGGGAGCTAGGTTTGCAAACAGTGTAGAAAGGGTGAGGATACTGGAAATAGTTGGGAACTGGTGTTGTTGCCACTTCCAAGCAAGATAAGTTGAAAACTTACCTCTTGCAGTCCAATGTTCCCTGGACTATCTGAGTTCTGGTCCTAGGAGGAAGAAAAGTGTGAGAGACCAGTGGTATGGTTTGGAAATAGCTGGGAGGTAACATGGTGACCAGGGTCTGGGCAATACAGAGTGAAATCTGAACTCTCAGAGATCAGACATAGTCATTATATTAAATAATACAGCAAAATAATTCAACTCCTTTTCTTGTACTGAGCTAAAATTTAATCCTTCTTTCATTTGACAATGCTTCAAAAGCTTGAAGACAGTGACTAAAGACCATTAAATCTTTTTTTAAACAATAGCCATAATAATTCTCTAAAATAATATCATCTGCAATTTTTCAATTGTTCCTTTTATAACATCATTTTAAGTCCCTCACCATCCTGATCATACATCTTTCAATTAGCCCCAGCTTTATACTGGGTCCTTACAATAAGATATAGAGAATCTTTCTATAAAACTACAATGATCCACTATACCTTCAATCCCATGATGCCCAAGGCAGCTGGTCCATTAGTTTCGGTCTTAGTTGTCCCAAAGAAAGCCAATTTACTATGTGATTAAAAAAATGAATCACAATTAATGACTCAAAAGACAGTCTCTTAGAATATTTCCAGCTATGTGTTAAAAAGCACAGAACACAGTGTTTTGCTCTCCACAAGGAACACATATTTTTAGTCAATTTTTAAAAAGGGCATTTCTCTTATTGCATTTCAGTCTATTCTGATTTAGATTAAAGTTTGGAGATCAGGCCTGACCTTATCTATCATCAACTGAGAGTTGTCTTCTGGTAATACAGTATGAGACTAGTTAATAGGGTAGGGTACACATTACAACTGAGAAGCTCTGGGTTATCTCTGATGCTTGCAATTACTATGGAAACCAAATTGGTTTGCATTTTTCAAAGGGAAGGAAGGAAGGGAGGGAGGGAGGGAGGGAGGGAAAAAGGAAAGGAAGGCAGGGAGGGAAGGAAGAAGTGAGGAAAGAAAGAAAAAGGGAAGGAAGAAAGAAGGAAGGAAAGAAGGGAGGGAGGGAGGAAGGGAAGGAGAAAAGAAGGGAGGGAGGGAGGAAGGAAGAAATGGAGGAAGGAAGGGAGGGAGGAAGGAAGGAAGGAATGGAGGAAGAAAGGAAGCAAGGAAGGAAGGAAGGAAGGAAGGAAGGAAATGAAAGAAAATTCCTTATCATGAATAAATGGATTCATTCATGGAAAAATGCTTTGTCTACAAAACTGTAGTAGGAATGAGTGAGAACCTGTCTTAAATTTTTGAGGAGATAATAATGTAAATATAGCTTTGTATCATGAAACTATAATTTGAACAGTTGAAGTGATTGAAAAATACCTTTGGATCAAAACCCTGCAACACAGAAACATATACAATTTTTTTTAGGGAGCTTATAATTTGACTATTAAATTTATAGTTTGATACAGATTACACTGTGACATATTAACATTATCCAACACTTCAAATATCTATGCAAAAGTCCCAGATGCCTAAATTCTTTTGTAGAGAAAGGAACAGAACTGAAAGGACCAATATTCTCTCCTTTGGCAAACTGATTTTATAGGTAGTATATAATGTAGAGATTTTTAAAAATCCAAATTTTTAAATGGCAGAACAATTCCTTTTTTATTTTTCCCTTCCATTAATTTCTTCCAATACAATTGAATTATTTAGGATTTGGGATGCTTAATTTCCCATCTCTCCTCCTGCTTCCAATTTGCAGGGGAAAAAAAAAAAACAGTTTGCAATATAGAACAGCAATAGAAAGGTTCCAATGAAGTGGCATGGGAGAGAAAGGGTAGCCAGAGAAAACTACAGAGGACAGAATGTGACTATATAAATAACCCACATGATGCCTAACAAAGATATGTGTCACATGGTTACTTTAGGTCCCTCCCTCCCCATTTCACTCTCTATTCTAGAGTGAATTTATTTACTCTATTTTTCACTTTCCCTTCTGCCTGGCTCTTCACATTCATTTGAAGTCTGCTTCTCCAGAGATCATATTTTGCATTTGCAGGATAGGAGTGTTACAAATCATAAATAATTTCAGCAACAGGAAAGAAAAAAATTGGGTGGGGGGTGGGGGGTAGGAAGGGGAAATAAGCATTTATATAACAATTATTGTGTCATTGTGTGTATTGCTAAGAATTTTCCAAATATTATCTCATATAACAACAACAACAACTAGCATTTTATATAATGTTTACTATATTTCAGGAACTATACTAAGCACTTAAAAAATATTATCTCATTTGATCCTCATAGTAGCTCTGTAACATAGGTGCTATTAGTAACTGCATTTTAAAGATAAAAAAACTGAGGCAAACAGAGGTAAGTGACTTGCCCAGGCTCAAACAGCTAATAAATATCTAATACCACATTTGAACTCAAGAAGGTGAGTCTTCCTCTATCTAGATCCAATGCTCTATCCACTGTGCCAACTAGTTGCCCTAACAGTGATATGTTATTTTTCAAATCTCATGGTTTTTCCTCAATCTTGACTCTCCTTAACTTCTCTGAAGAATTTGACATTGCCAGTTGCCATCTTTTTCTGCTTGCTCTGCTCTCTAAATTTTGTTGATTCTACTTTCTTCTGCTACTTTTCCTGGTTCTTCATTTATATAATGTTCTCTATGTTACAGTGGTCCCCTACACTTTATTCTAGATCCCTTTCTCTTATTTGGTGTACTACATGGATTCATATTTCCTTTCTATGCAGCTGATTCCCAGGTCCATAGAGTCAATTGAAATATCTCTACTAAACTACAGTCACATATTATCTCATGAACATCTCAAACTAGAAGTCTTGTCAAACTTGACATGTCCAAAAGAGAATTTATTCTCCTTTCCCTTACATCACATCTTCCTTTCCCTGCTCCACAACAGCAGCCTAAATCCTTACTATTTCCACATATCCTTATTACTTTCCAGGGCACCATAATTCTTCCAGTGACCCTGGCCCATAATCTTGTCCTCATTGCATTTTCTGTCTTTCTTATCTCAAATATCTAATATATCATTAAATGTCATTTCTCTCTTTACAGCATCTCTCATATACACTTCCTCAGGACTTTGTACCCTTTTACTATTGACTACTACCCTGCAGTAGCCTTCTAATTGGTTTTGAAGAAGTCAGGTGAGAACCAGTAGAACAATTATTTGCAAAGATGAGGCCCAAAGACTGTGACAAATTACAATGAGGAAAATTCCCTCATTGTTCCATCAATAGTTCCCTATTACTTCCCTGCTGAAAGGTACTTTTATTGAAAAGAAAAGGTCATAGACAAAACCCAAGTATGATTTTGTGCCATATTTTGGGAAGGGGCAATTTTTATAGACAAAGGAAGTGGGGAGAAGCCAGGAAAAAGTTGGGGAAATAAAGGATGTTTTGAAGGAATCCAAGAGAAATTGGGGAGATGCTTGAAGGATAAACTCAAGAAGGAGTCTGAGAGAATGCTTGAAGGATAAAATCAGGGGAGAGCTAACAATGGATTAAGAAATTTTGGCCTCAATGAGCAGACAAGCTGGCTTGAGTTTCCATCAGTCACTCTGCTTCAAGTTTCTCTCTTGTTTAATTCATGTTCAATTCACCTGCCATGGTGATTTTTCTGAAGTATAGATCTATGATACTTTTCTGCTCAGTAAATACCCATGGTTCCCTATTACTGCCGGGATCAAATATAAAGTCCTCCATTTGACAGTGATATTTCTTTATAAACTTGGCCCTTTATACTATTCCAACCTTTTTATACTTGGCCCCTTTTACATACTCTTCAATCCAATTGCTTTGGTCTACTTGCAATTTCTCTAACATGTTTCAGCTCTATGCCTTTGCATTGGATGTTTTCCATTCTCAAAATATTCTGCCCCTCCATATTAAGCTCTAATTTCCCTCATTTATTTCAAGGTTTAGTTTAAATCCCACCTTTTGCAGGTCTTTCTCGCCTACAACAACTTCTAGATTACTCTCATCTCTATAGTATTTATTTATCTTCTATGTACATAGTTTGTCTTCCCAATTAGAATGTGATCTCCTTAAGAGCAGTTATTGTGTTTTTGCATTTCTTTGTATCCCTAGTGCTTAGCATACTGCCTGGAACATAGTGTGAGAAATCGATGGGCATTTGTTTTCCACAGTTATGAGAATTAAATTGGAGAAATGAAACCAAAATAAAAAAAATCGAAATCCACCAGGACATCAAGGAATAATCAAGGGTAGAGTTTATCTTCCCCCAAAAGAATGTAATCTCCTTGGGGGCAGGGATTAGTAATGTAATATGAAGTGAAAATTCATGCCATATAATTTCCTCCCATCAGGGGAGGGACTAGTGCTTCAGGATAAGAAATAAAATTCTGCCTTTAGAGTTTCAAAGGTGTGTCTACTTACCTAGGCATTCTTGCATTCTACCATGAATGTAAAATAAATCTTTCTTGCATTCATCAGTGAGTCAGTGGAGTTCTTGGTAATATATTTTGTTTCTTACAAATGAGAGTTCTGTCTGAAATCCAGACATTATGAGTTCAGGGTAGCCCTTGTTGAAGCATGAGGAGATGCAATGGCTTTATGGCTCAGATCCAGCTTCCTCCCCTCTCTCCCCCCCTGCAGACAGTCCAGAATTCCAGAAGTAAAGTCATTGATGAATCCATGAAATAGGAAAGAAACTAGAATAGGTTCTTCAGCAGCCAGGCAAACTCTGTGCACAGATCAAAGGTAAAAACATGGATTATCTAATATTGTCTTTAGTGGCAGGAATCATTTTACTGGGTCTGAGGTGTCAGACAAGTTAGTAAGATGGGGAATCTAATGCTCCAAGGACTGGGAACTCCTGAGATATACCTTTCATATAGCCCTAGAAGAAAAGAGATGTCAGAAAATCTAGAATTGAGTAAATATTATGATCTGGGATCATTGGAGTGTGGAGATCTCCATGCTGTGGTGCAGGAAGGATATGCACAAATTTACAAGAAACTCTAGTAAAGAAAGAAGTGGGGTTCTTCAGGAAGTAGTGAAGGAATACCTCTGTACTAGAAAAAAAGAAATGCAGTTTGTATTGGTGTGTATGTGAGAGTGTATTTGATCTTCTATGTTTCTCTCAGTCAGCTGAGTTTCAAAGGAAAAAAAATCCATTTTGGGATTTAAAAGCACTTGTTTTGTGCATGTTTATACAAAGTAATCTGAATTTTCCTTAAGATTTCAAGTTTCTCTCCCTAGAGAGGACTGAAAATGATCAGAGCCATTGCATGTGAATTTATGTTCAATAAAGCCTCTCCAAAGAACAATAGTTATCCCAAAAAAGCCCATGTTCTGGAGTCAACCTCAGTTTCTCTCAGTTTCTCTCCAGAGTAGATTCCTATGTTCTCCAATACCCTCCCTCTCCTTTCTTCCTCCCCCTCTCACCCTTCTCAGTCCCAAAACTCTTATCAGGGGACTCTCTGGATTCTGTAAAGGGGTGTGGTTTATCTCCCCATGGATTGGAAAAATCTAGGGAAATCCATTTTATATTTTAAAGTTTTTCCTACTTTCCAATATATGCAGTTTACATGGCTTTAGGGGAGAGATAGGAACCATTGCTATTTTGCTTCTAGGGGATTATTTCTCCATCTCAGGTCTCATAGTTTATTTCAAAGATTTGGGGGAATCTAAAAGAGTGAAGTTTTTTGAGGGGCAAGAGTTTTCTTCCAAAAATGTGACCTAAATTAATGTATGTTTAAATGTAAATGGTATATGATAGAATTACTTTCAATTGATGCATTTGGGAATAGATTTTAGAAATAAGTGTGCATTAATATAGTATTGATGAGGTGCAAATGATGAGGTGTGAGAATAGAGAGACAAAGATCCCGTAAAAGCAATGGGATCCTTTTGGCCAGTGGCAGGCTTTGCAAAAGAATTCACAAACTCCAATAAATACAGGCAGGAGGTTTGTGGCAGAGAATGGGATTTAATTATACTAAGAAGCCAGCTTGCTAGGAAGACAGACTTATTAGTGGGCAAGGAATCTAGCAAAGGTGGGTTACACTGAGAAGATATCTTCAAGAGTGGGCTAGGTCCTGTTAGGGTGTCTGTGAAGATAGGCCTGACCAATCCTTGGGTACACCTTGGCCTGAGGGCTGGGTAGCAGTTTGAGCCATTCAGTAGAGGACTATTGACTATGAGATCTCCAATTGAATGAGATCACTTAACTGAGAGTTTGGGCTACTGGGAGTGGTTCTGAGAGACTTAATCTTCAATTCAATAAAGGGTGGTGATTATGTCCCTAGCCAAGATCTCCAATTGAATGAGATTGCTTAGTGTTTCCCTTATGGACAGAAGGGTGTGCCCCTCCCAGGGAGAGCTTGAGACCCCAAATAACCTTTCTTTTACAGATAAAAGGGGATACAGTTTCAGGAGCCCCCTCAAAGATTAAAGCAGTCAATTTTCTCCCTCAAGCAGTCCAGACCCAAATTCATTTGGGGTAACGGGATGAAGATCTTATCTTCAGTAGCTGCTTCAAGTTGACAAGTTGTTCTAGAGCTGTCCCTACTTTCACTGGGGGTTCATGCCAGTAGGGGAAGCATGAGATTTGAAGACAGCAGCAGCAGCATCTAAGGTATGTTGTGTATTCCAGTCAGTTGTCCCATGATCTTTAGGCTGAAGGAGCGGTTAGATAGTTGTAGGTTGGAGCCTGGAGGAAGCAGATCTCAGAGCAGATTAAAAGTGGGGTGTCATCCAGGGTGGAGATGGTGACGTTTGGGAATGGGGCTTTTGCAAAAAATGCATCAGATCCCATCTGTGGCCTTCCTTAAGGATGCTGATGGCCGGCCCAACAATCCTGAATGGCCCCATTGCCCATGGAGCTCCCTAACTGAAAAGCTAAGAAGGAGTTAATTGCTAGCAGGGGCCATTGTTCCTCTGTAAGGAGCTAGGTAGGCCAAAGGGAGGTATGATTTATTTTAGTAAATGCCTTGAGACCTCCTGAACTTTCTCAGTCCTGCAGGGAAAAGCTTCTCCCCAGTTAGTAAAGGTCTCAACAAAAACTTGAAACCAATCTCCTCTGGGTATGTGCCCCTTCTCTTAACAGGCTTCAGGAGAGGCAGAGGTTTAACAGCTAAAAATTGGCTTAAGGTGTTTGTTCTGGTGGGCTATAAGGAGTGTAAGAATAAGGGAACTGGGGGATAAAAGTCAGGGGTGACGGGCAGCAACCTCAGCAGCTACATCTGCAATCCTATTTCCAAGAAAGCTCGACTCATCTGTAAACCATTCACCATCCTGGGTTGTCAAGAGGAATGTCCTTTAAGTCAGGGTGACTGAATCTAAAGCTTCCTCACAATTGTGAATGATGTCTTCTAACTGAGTGCTGTCAGGAAGCAGGGTGGCAGGATTTAGGGTATGGCACACCAGCAGAGTCAGGTCATTTGGAGAGTCTGAGGCAGAAGAGGGGTCTCAAGACAATTCTTACGTTCCCCTGCAATTCCCATTTTATGGTGGCAGGGGCAAATGAGACCAGAGTGCCAGAGTGAGAGTGAAGAAGTCCCCATAGCAAATAAAAATTTTTATCAGCTACATCTGAGGATAGCCAGAGTTCCATTGTCATGGTGGAGGGAGGGGGAGCTTGACCAAGCCCCAAACTCCTGCTGGAGGGCAGGGCATTGGGTGGACAGCTTGTCCCCTGTAACCAGTCCCCCCTCCAGTGCTTCTCCTGCTTGAACTCAGAACAAGGACCAGGGAGTCTCCTTGGACAGTTTCCATGACACCTAAAGCACGAACCTCTGTGGTTCCTGGAAATTTCAGCAGCTAAGAGTAGGGACTTTTCTCCAAATCTCATTTTAATTCTGCGGGCTCTCTCTGCTGCAGTTTGATCCCTGTCATTAAAGATTCCAACAGCTGTTTCTAGCAGCTGAGGGGGAGAAATTTGAGGGTCTAAAAGTGGCTTCTGCAGCTTCTTCCATGTATCTGGGGCAGATTGTTTAATATTAACATCTCCCCAGGATAGATCAAGGAGGGTATTGGCCTTGGACCTTTCAAAAAGCTGGGTGGTTATTTTTCCTTAGTCTGGGAGAGATTTGACATTGAAAGAGGTACCTCTACTCTAAATGTCTCTCCCTGAGAGTCTGCTGCTTCTCCCAGGGGGAAGAACTTAGGAGAAAAAAGTCTGAGAGTCTCAGGATCTGGTTCAGGTGAGGGAGATAGAGTTAAAGAGATACTGCAGGACATAAGGTCCTGTTCTGGAAGAGATTCAGAAGCCTCTTGATAGGAATTGCAAAGGGGTGCAGAGAAGGTCTCCCATGTTCCTAGAGGATCAGGAAGGAGGGAATTTGATTTCCTTCCAGCAAGTTTAAGTAGCATCCTGCAGTGCTGTTTTAATTTAAGCTTTTTAGTTTTGAGATCTTTTTTTTCAATTTTTTTTTTGGCTAAGGAAATTGGGGTTGTGACTTAGCCAGGATCACACATTTAGGAAGTGTTAAGTGTCTGAGACCGATTTGAACTCAGGTCCTCCTGACTTCAGGGTTGGTGCTCTATCCACTGCACCATCTGACTGCCCCTTGAGATCTTTTAAGACAAATTTGTCTCCATTTTTTGAGAGACTTTCTAAGGGAGAATCTTTTAGGGGATAGATTATCCCATTTTGCCACAAACCCCAGATTTCCTTGATTCTATAGCGCCTCATCCTTCTCTAAGTGTCCCTAAAGATGGAGAGATGACAAAAGGCTCCTTGATTAAGGGGACTTTTGTCAGACCACAGGAATTCCCACTTTCAGGCATCCCTGAGAGAATTCTGCTCAAGCCTGGAGCTCCAATGACCCAAACCTTTCTTGGAAATTTTTGGGTGTCCTAGCTATAAAATAGACAAGAAACGGCTTTACCTCAGCCAGATTCTTGGGGATCCCCATGATGGGTCCACCAAATGATAAGGTATGAGAATAGAGAGAAAGAGATCCCCTAATAGCAATGGAATCCCCTTGGCCAGTGGCAGGCTTTGTGAAAGAATAAACAAACCTCAATGAATACAGGCAGGAGGTTTGTGGCAGAGATTTAATTACACTAAGAAGCCAGCTTGCTAGGAAGACAGACTTCTTAGTGGGCAAGGAATATAGCAAATGTGGGTTACACTGAGAAGAAAATGTCTTCAGCAGTGGGCAAAGTTTTGTTAAGAGTGTCTGGAAGATAGATATAACCAACCCAAGGGAAAACCTTGGCCTGGGGACTGGGGAGCAGTTTAAGCCACTCGATTGACTATGAGATTTCCAATTAAATCACATCACTTAACTGAGAATTTGAGCCACTGGGAGTGATTCCAAGGGACTTAATTTTCATTTCAATAGAGGATGGTGATTATGTCCCTGGCCAAGATCTCCAATTGAATGAGATTACTTAGGGTATTTCCCTTATGGACAAAAGGGTGTGCCCCTACCAGGAGAGAGCTTGAGACCCCAAATCACTGTTCTCTCACAGATTAAAGGAGACACAGTTTCAGGGTTCTCCAAAAGGTTAAAGAGGACACAATTCACATCAGTATTGCTGCTAGAAATCTAAATCTGTATTTGATTTCATTTTAAGTTTTTAAAAAATGGTTATTAAAACAAAGTTATTTGGTAGCTTACCTAAAAAGATTACATGTTTTTATCTCCTAATTAGGTAAAATATATTTGTTTCTCAATTGTATATTGGATAATTTGTAAAAAAAAAATATGAGTTATGCTTTAATTTTTTTTTGTTTTTCTGGACATATGTATTATAAGTTTTATGAAATCTAGTTCATAGAGATCATTACTGATCACAAAATAGAAAATTTCGATTATACCAAACTGAAAAGTTTTTGTACAAACAAAACTAATGCAGACAAGATTAGAAGGGAAGCAATAAACTGGGAAAATATTTTTACAGTCAAAGGTTCTGATAAAGGCCTCATTTCCAAAATATATAGAGAATTAACTCTAATTTATAAAAAATCAAGCCATTCTCCAATTGAAAAATGGTCAAAGGATATGAACAGACAATTCTCAGATGAAGAAATTGAAACTATTTCTAGTCATATGAAAAGATGCTCCAAGTCATTATTAATCAGAGAAATGCAAATTAAGACAACTCTAAGATACTACTACACACCTGTCAGATTGGCTAAGATGACAGGAAAAATAATGATGATTGTTGGAGGGATGTGGGAAAACTGGGGCATTGATGCATTGTTGGTGGAGTTGTGAACGAATCCAACCATTTTGGAGAGTAGTTTGGAACTATGCTCAAAAAGTTATCAAACTGTGCATACCCTTTGATCCAGCAGTGTTACTACTGGGATTATATCCCAAAGAGATTATAAAGAAGGGAAAGGGACCTGTATGTGCACAAATGTTTGTGGCAGCCCTTTTGTAGTGGCTAAAACTGGAAACTGAATGGATGTCCATCAGTTGGAGAATGGCTGAATAAATTGTGGTATATGAAAATTATGGAATATTACTGTTCTGTAAGAAATGACCAACAGGATAATTTCAGAAAGGCCTGGAGAGACTTACATGAACTGATGCTGAGTGAAATGAGCAGGACCAGGAGATCATTATATACTTCAACAACAATACTATATGATGACCAGTTCTGATGGATCAGGCCATCCTCAGCAACGAGATCAACCAAATCATTTCTAATGGAGCAGTAATGAACTGAACTAGCTATGCCCAGAAAAAGAACTCTGGGAGATGACTAAAAACCATTACATTGAATTCCCTTATCCCTATATTTATGCACACCTGCATTTTTGATTTCCTTCACAAGCTAATTGTACAATATTTCAGAGTCTGATTCTTTTTCTACAGCAAAATAACATTTTGGTCAGGTATACTTATTGTGTATCTAATTTATATTTTAATATATTTAACATCTACTGGTCATCCTGCCATCTAGGGGAGGGTAGGGGGTAAGAGGTGAAAATTGGAACAAGAGGTTTGGCAATTGTTAATGCTGTAAAGTTACCCATGTATATATCCTGTAAATAAAAGGCTATTAAATAAAAAAAAAGAAATAAAGAAAAAAAAAAGAAATCTAGTTCAAAGTTATTTGATAGTGCAAATTTTAAGGCTCAAAAAAAAAGATAATTTTAAAAACAAGGGACAAGGATTGATTAGTAAAAGCAATTGTATTGTAAAAGCAAGTTTGAATGGAACATGCAGTTAGAATCTCACAAGGTGAGGTATTGATTTTTTTTAAAAAACTTTTTTTTAAATTGGTGTGTATGTTGAAATTGGAAATTTGATTGTAAATTACATGAGATCCCTATCCATTTTTGTTTATGTTATATCTATTTGGCTATCACTTATGAAAACTGTGAGACTGCTGCTTAAGTGATTTGGGGTTACAGTCATAATATTGAAACCTAAAATTGTTAAATCTTATTTGGGTTATGTAGACACCAGATAATGATAGGCACCAAAAATTCAGGTTCAGTCATGTGAAGAATATGGCTATTCTCTTTGGCAAAAGATAAATTTATTTGGGGGAGTGGTTACAGATAAAATGGTTAGTGGGGTTGAACAGGAAGGAGAGGTGGACTTCAGCCCCTGCTCTGGGGTACATTTCCCTGCTTTATGAAATTGCTGGATTTGGAAAGAGCTTGGTTCTGGTTGTAGAGCTCTTGTCTCTTCACCTTTATATTTCTGAAGATTTTTGTTTGGGATTTTTGGTAGTTAAAATCTGAAATTTAGGATTGAAAACTGAATACTAGTTATTTGCATGATCTGTTGTCATGGGAAGGTGAAGGCTTAGTCGATTCTTCCCTCACTGGTTGTGGCTACTCCTTAGAAGTCAGAAAACAAACTCACTCACTGGAGTTCACTCCCTCCAATATCTGTCACCTCCCCCAGTTAAATGAAATGTCTTTAACATTAATTGCTTCTATTGTTTTGCCAATAAATATTTCCCATTTTCTTTCTTTTTTCATTTTTTTTAGTTTATTTGACTGATTCTTGCTGTCTCACAAAGTTGTTAGCTTCCATTTGCCCTATTCTAGTTTTTAATGTGTGATTTTCTTGTTATCTTTTGTATCTTTTTTTCCATTTGGTTTATTCTATTGTTTAAGTAGTTGTTTTCTTCAGACAATTTTTTTCCTTCCTTTTACAAACTGTTGATTCTCTCGTGTATACATCTCATTTCTTTTCTCATTTTTTCCATTTGCCTTCTGAAGTCTTTTATGAGCATTTCCAAGAAGCCTCTTTGGGCTTGAGACCAATTTATCTCATTCTTTGAGATTTCTTCTGTGGACATTTTGTCCTTATCTGAGTTTGTGTTTTGGTCACTATAGTAGCTTTCTATGGTCAAGGTTCTTTTCTGTTTCTTGCTCATTTTAATTCCTTTTCTTTTGCTATTTCCTCTCTCTTTTTTTTTTAAAATTTTTAAGGTGGAATTCTACTCTTGGGGTAAAAGGGTTGCTGTCCCAAGTTTTCTGTACAGCTCTGAGTCTTGGCTTTGAGCACAGTGTTCCCTTGTGTTTGCAGGGTGTAGCTTTGCCTGCTCTGTTCAGAAAACAACCTGGTTTCCCAGAGTTTGCCTTCTGAGCTGGGACTGGAAGTTGTTCCATTGATTTATTCTTGTACTGAACCAGAACTTAGGGTCTTAGTTGCTAATTTGATGTGATTAAGATCCTCTCACCAACTTTCCAAGTCTATTTAACCTGGGCTTGAACACCTTTTTCACCCCAGTGAGAATGACTTTTCTTGAAGTTTTTCCAATCTACCTTGAGCTGGAGAGGGGTTTCATTCCATCAGACTCTGTTCAGAGGCTTGGTTTCAATGTGGTTTTCAAGGAAAACCAATTGCTTCTATTGTTTAAAGGAATATCTTATATTTGCATGATGTCCATTACTAAATAATTATATTTTTCAAGTCTGAGGCTATTTTAAGACAAAGTCATTTGTGATACTTTATCAAAGGTTCTATCACTTAGCAATGCAAGAAACTTCTAAGAGAAGTTTGTTAGATTTCTGGTTAACTGCAAATTCTCTGAAAGTGGTTATTTCAAAACCCATTCCACAAATTATCTAATATTTATTAAGCCCTCATTGTTTAATTAATATGATCTATAGCTTTCTTGCTCTACAGGTATATTGGATAGATAATTTAGGATTTAAAACCTGATTGGTGAAATTTGCTTTTGAGATGATATCTCTTAGAATTATAACTTATTATTTTCACTTTTGAATTTAGGAATGATTATCTAATGAATTATTAAGTTAGTAATCCACCATTTGAGAGCTGAGCTGATTAAAGTAGATTGTTACTACATGACTGGTTGCCAGCTGTAACCTCAGATTCTGAAGGATCAGTTTTGAGGCTCTAATAATCATGCCTCTGATTTTGCCTCTTATAGAAAATTTCTATAATCAGAGTAAGTGGTCAATAGAAATTGTAAATACAGTTCAAGTATGTAATATCTTGCTGTTTTCAGTCTGAACATATATAGCATATTTTATGTATATGTAGTCACTGTATCTTATATTTAGGTAAATGAGCATTTGGCCTGGTCATCTATCTGTTGCTAGATATATCTTATCTGTATGAAATAAGATCCTTATGTAAATATAAAAACAATTGATGCAACTGTCTCTGGAACCTGTGTTTTTATTTATTATTGAAACTGAAGCTGAAATATCTTTCATATGGTTTAGAGAAGAGGATTTTGGTGTACTCAAGTTTTCTTAGAGGAATGTAATTTATGTAATATTTTGTTACATCAATGGGAAAGTCACTTTTATTAAAGTTTGTTACTAATGTGGGAATAACATTTACATTATAATTTCTTATAATTTATGTAATAATAATAATAATTTATATTGAAAAGTTGCCAGACAATCTATATGAGCCCTTCCCAGTCCATCCTACAACAGACCTTGTCAAAAGAGAGGGGATATCTTTTAAAAAAATCCTGGAAGAGAGGCTTTACACATATGCCTCATGTAGAAATTTGGGTTAATCTCTCTATCTCAATATCCTGCTTTTGACAGGTAAATGAGACCTATTAATGAAAGATATTGTGAATACCAGTTATTCTGATGGGAATTGCTTTTGGGTTGTAATGTAATCTCTATTAAAAAAGATAATACTTAACTAGCTATTTGCAGAATTTTCAGGGAAAACATAAGCACACTTCCCAAGAATGAGGGTTCTGTTCTTTGTACTTGCTCTTTCTTGCTAGTTCTCTTAGTTTTGTTTTCCTCTAGCTTTTGAGCAATTCACCTTCAAATGATCAGCTGTACTGACCAGCTTCAGAGGTCTGTCTCAACCCACTGGATCTTTAATGAGCTCAAACTCCCCAAAATGGGCCCCGTAGGCTGACCCAGCTCAACACCCATTCTCAGCAGGAAGTAGTTTCAGATGAGATCATTGTCCTATACCCCAAAGGAATTTGGGCCCCATTTGTTTGGCAAAAAACTGGAACTGGTTGATGAATGAACCCAAATTACCCAGTGTTTGATGGATTCCTTGTAAGAAATCCATCAGTCCTGTTCAGGGAAAAAATTATATAGGATTAATATTATAATATTATATACTATACTGCTGCAATAGTATTTGCGACTTAGGATGGGGACATAAGGTTAAGATTTGCGGTAATTTTACTGAAAAAGGATATCCCATAAACAATTCAGTTTGATGTTTGTCAAACTATAGAATTATAGAAGCTTGACTAGCTGTAGACAAGTAAGTACAATTGTGTCCTAATTAAAAAAAAAAAAGAGGATAGTATGGGACTACCTATCCAGTTTGGAATAATGTTTGCCTTGCTACAAGATCTAGACATTTAGAAAATGCAGAACAAAGAGTAAGTTGATTATACATGTAATAGGTACAATAGGAATATCTAGAATAAAGTTAAGGACTTAAGGCAAGAGATAAGACACCAATGCTTGGGCAAATTGGTAAAGTACGCTGTAAAGAGTCTGAACAAAAAGCAATTTCTCTGTCTGTGCTATGGGTTGACCCATGCCCAGATAATATCATTCCTTTTGGGTATGGAAAAACACAAAAATGAATTCTTGTTGCTAAAATAACATTTCTGGAGGAGAATTGGAGTACTTTGCTCTACCTTTTCCTTCTGTGAGGGAACAAACCTCAGCCTATACTAGCCCATTAGTTCTGGAGATCACTCAGCTTGCCTGTCATGGCAAGGTGAAAGATTTCAAAATCTAGGGATTGTAGTGGCAGGTACTGAGAGTAGCTCTGACAATTTCTCAGGCATGAGTATACTCCAAGCAAACCCTGGGTGATATTGTGGAGGCAGCACTCTCAAACCTCTTTTGCCTGGGAACTGAGTGGGCATCTGTTCACTGATTCAATTGCTTTTTTCTTTTATCTCAGCATTTGATGAAATAAATACTGAATCAGGCAGAATTAAGTCAAGGATAGTATAAGACCAGAGAAACTGAAGAAAAACAGAGATTGGTTTTTAATCTTTAATGTGGAAAGTTTAGACTAGCTGACCAAAGGGGACTAATGTCCAAACATGAGGACCAAACATTAACACTGAAGAACTGAGGCAGGGAACTTATATAAGTTTTTAACTAATTAGGGTTTGCAAGCAGGATACAGAAGCCAAGAAGACAATTAATCTTACATTTTACAGCTGTTATCTTTACTTTGGAGAGAGAACTGGGACAGAGGCGTCAACTTGGTATTTACAACTTGGAGATTGTGGTTCAGGCCCTGTCAGAGGAGGATCTTTCTTGGATAGAGAGGGGTTATAACTTGGATTTTTAGGCAGGAGGGAAGATAGCATAATTCTTTTCCCTGAGTAATTTTGGACAAGGATGGAGTCAGAGTGGTGGGGACCTAAATATTGTTTTTCTTTTCTATCCTTAATTGTGTATGTAAAACTCAATTTCCAGTCCTAATGACAAGGAAGCAAGGCAGGAGGGAGGGGGCAACACCCAACAATAGTAAGTTATGAATTCAAAGTTAGAAATGTAGTTCTGGATTTGGGTCATTCCTACTCTGATGAGTAAATATTAAATAAGATATACCAGAGAAGCAGTGAAGGGAATAGCGGAGTAGTTATATGCCATGAGCACAATGGCATGGGAAAATAGAATGACTAGAAAGTTTATTGGCAGGAAGAGGAGGAACATGTGTTACAACTGGAAGTGTTTTCATTCCTAGGACTATGTAAGGAGATCTATGCAGGGATTAATAGATTTTTATGAGGTAGGATGTAAAAATTAGCCAAATTTGAAGAGTTTGAAAAGGATGTGAAAACCAAATTATTAAAAAGAAAAAAAGGGAGGAATTTTGAGAAATGGATGGGCATTTGTTTTCCACAGTTATGAAAATTAAATTGGAGAAATGAAACTTACATTAGAAAACCCAAACCCCCAAGGAATAATCAAAGGTGAAATTTATCTTCTCTTAAAAGAACGTAAGCTCCTTCCTCCTTCCAGAATGGAAGCTTCTTGGGGACAAGGACTAGCTATGTAATATGGGGTGTAGATTCATGTCTTGCAACTTCTGTAACATCTGATTAATGGGAAAATAGGGGAAGGACTTGTGCTTCAGGATAGGAAATAAAATGCTGCCTTTGGAGTTTCAAAGGTGTGTCTACTCACTTAAGCACCATTCTTGCAAGAATGTAAAATAAATCTTTCTTGCATTCATCAGTGAGTCATTCCAGTTCTTGGTTAAAATATTTTGTTACAGTAATAAACACATAAGTATTTGTTGACTAACCAACTGAATTAAAGATTTCAGAGACAATCTACTCATCTTATGCAGATAAGGAAATATGACTGAATTAAACATTAGTTAATGAAGTAGTCCCATGTTTCTCTAAAATCTTCATATTTATCTGTTCCTGTAGTTGAATTGGATAAATTGAGTGAAGACTTCTCATGGGAATGTGGCCTTGACCTATACTACAATGAGACTTTGTAGTAACAAATGGAGCTACAGCTAAAAAGCTGCAGGTATTTGATTGTCTTGGATGAACATTTCCCCTCCTGTTCCTCTCACATATTAATTAGTATTTAAATACGTAATGGGTAAAAGGTTTGTTATTTACTGGTATTCTTGTATTTCTGGGATGTTATGGGCCAGAACTCTGAACTTGAAACAAGAATTCTTACAAGGTGCTAACTCAGTGGAATCGATAAAGACAATGGTTATCTAGTTTAGCATGGTGATTAACAGTTCTCTAGTTCAGTACATGTACTTAGTCCTTAATGTAGTTCAACAAGATTCACACCTATGATAATGGAGTATATAACAGCCAGCAAGGACTGGATGAGATTCATTCCATCTTCGGTCAGTCTCTCCTGGGGGACAAAGAGGCTCAGAGACAGAGCCAGAGAAGACAAGGGGACTGGAGGCAAGAGCTCAAGCTCTTGGAGCCAAGGAGAGAGATCCATTTCCATCTTCATCAATACCATGATGGCTGGCCTTTCTTCCTTAGCTTCTCCACTGAAACCAAGGCTCCAAAAGGCCTTTAAGAAAGTTAGCTGGGTCCCAGAAAAGGAGACAAGATTGTGAAGGAGATAATAAAGGATTTGGATTTTAACACCTGGCTATTCTTGTGGTGATTAATCTGCTGAAAAGAAGGCTGCTCAGAGACCTTCAGAAAACCAAATAAAAACATTACACTGGGATAGATTTGTGTTTAGTGTCTAAGCCTGCACTCCCCCAGACAGTGAGAAAAAAGGTTGGGGCACTGGGTGCTTCTCTGTTTAGGCCTATATAATCTTGTGTTTTACATTTTGTGCTTTGCACTCCTCTCCTGACATCTTATCTGTTAGAAGTTGCCCTTTTTTATGATATTATAATAAATCATTTTTTGCTTTTTACCTTGAGAATCTTAATTTGGGTAAGGAACTGTCCCAAACATAGTGCAGTAAAATTCCATTATATTCCACAATTATTCCATTTTTCCAATTATTCAACAATTTGTTCAGTTAATTTTCTTTCTATTACTGTACAAGCACAAAAAAGTGTGGCCATAAATATTTTTGTGTATATATTGGTCTTTCTGTTTTGACCTCCTTTTGGTCAATAGTGGAATCACCAAGTCAAAAATCTCTTCCTCTGCCCTCTCTCTTTCTTTCTATCTGTTTATCTCTTCATCTCTGTGTTGCCTGTTTCTGTCTCTTTCTCTGTCTCTCTCTGTCTTTCTGTCTGTTTGACTCTGTCTCTGTCTCTGTCTCTCTCTCTGTATCTCTATCCAGCCAGCCATCTACCTATTGTCATCCATTTCAGTAGTGAAAATGCCTTCCAAATAATATATGTATATATGTACATACATACCCATATACAGATGCATAGATATATACATATACACAAGCAGACACTTGACTATACTTGTAAACCCAAATTACTTTGGTTTTCATTGATTGAGCAACAATAGGTCCCACACCAAGCCTCATTTGTTCATCATTGGGTTTTGATAGCTCAGAGTATAAATAGTAATTGTTTCTATTGCAGCCAAAAAACCTTGGGGTCTTCCTCTCTCGGGCTGATTCTTTTGGCAGGACAAATTAGACTATCTTTTGTCTCAATTCTTACCTAGCATGTGATAATTTAGTGTACATTGACTCAGACAAACTGAAACTTAGGAAAGGGGATCCCACTGCATCTGGGGTAATTACCAGAATCCTTGATCCATGTCTTACCACTAGACTCCAATGAGGAGAAGGTAAGGCTATTAACTTTGCACAACTCTGCCTGTCAACTTAATTTTTTTTTTTTTTAACAATTTAGAGGTGTTTAAACTATAACCCTAAGCACTTGATTAAAACGTTTTTAGCCAATTATCACACCTTAATAATTTAACTGTATAACTCAATTTCCTTAGTCCTAACAATTCCAGTCTTCCATCAACCTCTTCTTTCATTAGTTGGCTCCACCCACTAATGCATTGGATCAATTTGCTTTAAAATGACCTTTCACAACTTCCTTTGCCTTGTTGTCTCTTTATCTTCTTTGAGTCTTTCTCTTCAGGGTCTATTCCTTAAAAATCATTGCTCATCCTCATTAATACTTTTATGTGTTTATTAATTGTCCTTGATTTTGCTCTTGTTTCAGCACATAGGTGATGAATCACTTCACAATTCCACCAAGAGTGAATTAATGTCCTAGTTTTTCTACAACCCCTCCAACAATTGTCATTTTCTCCTTCCATCATTTTAGTCAATCTAATAGGTATAAAATGATATCTCAAGGTTGTTTTAATTTATATTTCTCTAATCAATAACTTAGAGCATTTTTTCATATGATTATAAAATGTTTTAGTTTCTTCATTTCAAAACTGCCTACTCATATTCTTTGACAACTTATAATCAGGGAATGACTTTTAATCTCATAGATTTGACAAAGTTTTTTTTAGATATTTGAGGTATGTGAATCTACCTATAAAATTTTTTTCCCACAATTGTGTGCTTTCTTTCTGATCTTGGCTACATTTGTTTCATTTATGCAAACCCTTTCTAATTTGATATAATTGAAATTTTCCATTTGACATCTCACACCTTGAAATTTAAAAAAATACATGGAATTGAATTCTACCTTAGATATTTACCAAGTGTATGATCAGAACCATAACTAAGTAAGGGCAAGTTGATCTTTGTTCCAGGACACTAATATATTAGTCTTTTTTGGGTCTCCTCTAGTCAGATGTTCTTATGGTCTCTGCCAGCCCTGAGAATACCCTCTATAGTACAAATACTCATATGTCCTATCCCAAATCTAGACTTACACCTAGGAATGATCTGTCAACATTGGCACTCCCCTCCAAGAATCCACATTCCCCCCACATATCCATTCATGTAACTGATGTCTTTTTTTTTACTATATCTGTCTCCTGTCAATGGTTAGGGGTGGTCATGATAAGTAGGTTACACAACAAGGATTTAGGTAGGACTCTTAGGAAAATCAGTTCATTACCCCATAATCTGTCAATTGCACACAACAAGTTATTGCTGGTCCCCCTGCTCATTTGAATCTTCCCTATTCAACAGAATTATTAGTAGCTGCTCATGTATGTGACTGGTTAAGTTAGCTCTCTGGGCCTATTCATAGTTAGAGTTGTCACCAAGCAGAAGGGAAGAAAAATGCATTTGACTGCTTTAAAATATTTGCCTAGGTCTAGTCCTATTACAGATTTTTGTCTAGTCCTATTACAGATTTTTTTGAGTATGAATGGAAAAAATAACAGAAATAAAGAGTAAGAAAGAGGAATAGACTGAGAGAAGGGGAAAGGGAGAGGTAGAATGGAATAAATTATCTGACATAAAACAAGTACAAAAAAGCTTTTATAGTGGAGAGGAAGATAAATAAGGGGCAGGGCAGAAGGATAATGTGAACCATACTCTCACTGGAATTGGTTTAAAGAGGGAATAACATGCACACTCAGTAGGGTATGGAAATTTCCCTTACCATATAGGAAAGTAGTAGGGGAAAAGGATAAAAGAAGGAGTTGGGGAGGAGGCAGAAAGAAAAAAGGGTAGATTACGGGAAGTAACAGTCAGAAGCAAAAGACAGAAGCAAAACACTTTTGAGAAAGGACAGAGTGGAAGGAGAGAAAATAGGTTAATCAAGGGGGAAATAGGATGAATGAAAATACATAGTCATCATAACTGGAAAAAAATAATGGCATGTTTCTCTGATAAAGAGTTCATTTCTCAAACATGTGGGAAACTAGTACAATTTTAAAATTAAGAGCCCCTATTCAGTTGACAAATAGTCAAAGGATATGAATGGACAGTTTTCAAATAGAAATTAAAGCTACTTAAAATATGAAAAAATACTCTAAATTGCCATTGATTAGAGAAATGGAAATTAAAACAATTCTGAGCTATCACTCCATACTCAACAGATTGGTAACATGAAACAAAAGAAAAATGACAAATGCTGGAGGGAATATGGGAAAAATTAAACACTAATGTGTTATTGATGAAGTTTTATACTAATTCAACCATCCTTAAAGTTGGAACTATGCCCAAAAGGCTATAAAACCATGCATATATTTTGACCAAGTAATACTATTACTAGGTCTGTATCCCAAAGATATTTAAAAAAAAAAAAGGAAAAGAACCTCTATGTATAAAACTATGTATCTGGCTTTTTGGTCATAGTAAAAAAATAGAAATTGTTTATCAATTGAGGAATGACTGAACAAGTTATTGTATAAAGATTGTGATAGAATACTGTCTGTTATAGGAAATAATGAACAAAATGCTCTGAGAAAAAACCTGGAAAGACTTACATGAACTGATACAAAGTAAAATGAGAACCAGGAGAACATTGTACATAATAACAACAATATTGCTTGATAGTCAAGTGTGAATGAATTAGCTATTCTCAGAAATACAATGTTCCAAAACAATTATGAAAGACTTGTGATGAAAAATGTTGTCTATCTCCAGAGAAATGATGCTATCTGAATGCAGATCAAACCATAATTTTTCTTACTTTATTTTTCTTATTCTTTTGTTTGTGTTTTCTTTCACAACATAACTAATATGGAAATATGTTTTGCATAACTGCACATATATAACCTATAACAAATTGCTTGCCCTTCAATGGAGGTGGGGGAGGACTGAGAGATAATTAGATAATTAAAATTCAAACATTTTGAAAATGAAACTTAAAATTGTTTTTTATATGTAATTGGGGGAAATAAAATATTAAAATTTGTAAATAGGTAATCTAGCCACCATCTTAGAAAAATAGACAGTTTTAAAGATTTACTTATGAAGGAAAGATTTTGATCTTTGTAATGTTTGTAAGATTTCCTTAAAAGGAAAAACTGTGTGATGACTTCAAGGGATTTAATGGAGGAGATTTTCGTTTAAGTTACATTAGAGAACTTGTGAAGTTCCTTCCAAATGAAAAGGAAGTGATAAAGATAGTGATAGGGAAGAATGACAAGAGATTAAAGGAAGAAAGGGAAAAAGAGAGGGGCAGATGAAGAAAAAAGAGTAAGGGAGAAATAGGAGAAGAGGGAAAGGAAGAAGATAGGGATTTAGAAGGAAGATCTAGTTTTACATTTATCTTTCTCCAAATAACATGGAGATTTATTATTTTAATGATAAAATTTTTCTCTCTTGAAAGCCTATGCTTGTTGGAAAATAGAGAAATTAAAACATAAAAATCTTTACAACTTCTGCAATGGACTTAAGAACATTGAAATCAGTTTTCCTTGCCCAAATTCTAAATTCAGAAATTGTGCAATCTCTCTATACCTATATTATTTAATCCAAGAAAGCATAAGATTCAGTGTTTTTGCAAAAAATTCTACAGTATAAAACTCTTTTATGCTGTAAAGATTTTCATGAGTTGAAAAGTTTATGTTGGAGGATATTGAGAAACCTTTTAGGTATGTCAGGAAAGGCCTTTCATTATTAAAAAAATATGCTGAGTTTTAAAACACCATAGTGGGAGTGGTATTGCAGCCTAGCACAAAGACAATTTATCTTCATAACTGATAGGCAAAGATAAAAATGTGGATGTTAAGCCATAAACAGAATGTCAAGGGGGGAGCAACTCAACCATATTGGTCTTTTCTTTTACATGTATTCAACCCTCCATAGACTGCAATCCCTGAATACATTCTTTTTTTTTGTAAAGGTCTACTTGGCTTTTTTAAAGTTTTAAGTTTCAAATTCTATCCTCCCTCCCACCCCTGAAATGGTAAGCAATCAGATATAGATTATACATCTGCAATTATGTAAGATATTTCCACATTAGTCATTTTTTCTAAGAAAACTCAAATAAAATAAATAAATGAAAAAAAAAAGAAAGTGAAAAATAGCATTCTTCAGTCTGTATTCAATGTGTGTCAGTTCTTTCTCTGGAGACAGTATGCTTCATCATTAGTTTTTTGGGACTGTCTTAAATGGTTGTATTGCTGAGGATAGCTAAATCATTTACAATTCTTCATCAAACAATATTACTGTTACCGTGTACAATGTTCTAGTTCTGTTCACTTTACTATACACCAATTTATGAAAGCCTTTTCAGGTTTTTCTGAAATCATCCTACTTGTCATTTCTTATAGCACAATAACATTCCATTAAGTTATAAAACATTTCCCCACTGAAGGGCATCCCTTTGATTTCCAATTCTTAGTCTCCACAAAAAAAGCATCGCTATAAATATTTTTGTACAAATAAGTCCTTTTTCTCATTGGAGGGAGGTGTTTTGAAATATATGGCAGTGTTATTGCCAGATCAAAGGGTAAGAACAGCTTTATGGTCCTTTGGGCATAGTTCCAAATTGCTCTCCAGAATGGTTGGATCAATTCATAACTTCACCAACAATGCATTATGATCCCAGTTTCCTTATATTCCCTTCAACAATCAACGTTTCCCTTTTTTGATCATATTAGTCACTCTAAGGGGTGAGATGGTACCTCAGAGTTCTTTTAATTTGCATTGCTCTGCTCAATAGTAATTTAGAGCCTTTTTATATGACTATAGAGATCTTTGATTTCTTTTTCTGAAAACTATCTATTCATATTCTTTGGCCATTTATCAATTGAGTAATCACTTGTATTTTCATAAGTTTCTGGGAGAGAATAACATTCCTTAGGCAGAAGGGGAAGAAGACACTTGACTTGGGAAAGTCTGCTAGAGTGAAGAGTAGTAGAAACTGTATCCAGTGGGGTGTGAAACAATCAGGCAAAGCAAGTGAATGAGATGTACATTACAGTGGGGAGCCAGGGAGAACAGGATTTAATGGATGCTATTGAAGAAAAAAAAAAAGAGCAGTATTATATGGATGCTGGGTGGATGATGACTACAGAAGAAACAATGAGTATTTATTTGTGAGAGATAATATCATTCTAGCCCATAGGGAAAAGCTTCCTTTTATTCCATTTGCTTGATTTTTCAACCACTTCCTTATAAGCAGAGGAAAAAAAGTCCCTCTTATTGGCTGAATAAGTCATGAGTGTTTGGAAGTTTCAGGTCTAAATTTTGCTTTCATCGTATACTATTAAAATTATGACTTATTGTTTGGTGGTAAGTACCAATACCTGAATACATCATTAGAGATCTGTGTGTGTGTGTGTGTTTTTGGAAACTCAGAAAGGAAGATTTAAACTATTAATTCATAATTGTCTGCTAGTTAGGGGCTCATATACAAAGAGAAAGAGATAATTTATTGATTATTATTTTGGCAATTTTCCAAAGGAGAGGAAAAAAAATCAGTGTAGGTCCCTCTTATTAGTTGTGTTACAAATTAGACTGCAGCTCTATCACCTCTGGCAGCTGGACTTGTAAGTGGGATGGGAACTTGGAGCATGCCTAGATTATCTAATATGGAGACACTTTGCTACTCTGCATTTTCCTGTCACCCTTCAATAGCTGAATAGCCAGAAGAGGCTCTTCCTTGCCAAGCAAAGACAGTTTGGGTCTCTTTCCTATATATTTTTTCCTTATTCATTGTGTAAAGAAAGTAAAAGTCAGATACCATGAACTATACCCATGAGAGGAAGGTCAGAGAGAGGCTTCCTTCTGCTGTTATCCTCTTTTCTTCCCCATAGCTTTAGGAAATGAACCTCATTCTCTGTTCTGCTTTACTTGTCCTCAGCTTCAGGTTCAGATGATAATCTCCTTTGGACTCAGGAATTCAAGTCATTGTGAATTTGAAGCTAGGATTTTAATGAGATATCACAGCCATCTAACTCAGAAGGAAATCTTTGATAAGCTAGAGTCCCTGAGATTTGAGACCAAAGTGGTAGGGTAAACTTGGAAACAGAGCTGTACTACATAAGAACTGAGCTTATCTCTGAGTCCAATTCTTCATCATCCCCAGGTACTAAAGTGTTATCAGGTTTTAAGGTTAAAAGAATTTGTCTCCCATGTGGATTGAGTATATCTGTATATCTGGTATTATCTCTTTAAAGTAATTTTTTTATTTTTTATTTTTGCTGAGGCAATTGGATTAAGTGACTTGCCTAGAGTCACACAGTGGTCAGATTTGAACTCAGGTCCTCCTAACTTCAGGGCTGGTGTTCTATCCACTGCACCATCTAGGTGCCCCCTAAAGTAAATATTCTTTTGTAAAAGTTAATCCATTGGTTAAATGGAAGGTTGGTATGGGGGAATCCATCCTCTATGTTTAAGGAAACACCATCAATGAAGGTAGGAACAAATGGAAAAGAGTCTAGACATCTCAACTCTCTTAAAGATACTAGGTAATTCTAGTTGAGAGGTGAAATGTAATGTACATGGCCTTCAAGCAGTAGGGATCTGAGTAGTCAGTCTTACATAAGGAAACCAGAATCCTCAAAGGGGAAAAAGGAGTTCTTAGAAAGAAAGTTATATCCAAAGGAATGCCAAGTCCTGGTGAAATTCCTTTCCCAGAAAAATGGTGAGGAGGGTAATAAAGTAATTGATACCTCTGCCTCCTCACTAGTCTACCTTGAGGTTATTTATGTAAATATATTTTCTTCCGTATAATATAAATTTCTGTAGTACAAAAAGTTGGTTTTTTTTCTCCTTCATATACTCCAATTCCCTTTGCATAGATGGAATTTAGCAAATGTTTGTCAAAATGTACACCACTTCATGAAATTGAATTGAAAAAAGAAGTGAAACATATGTTTGTGGAAGAACAATATAATTCTAATTCTGTTAAGAAAGGGAGGGCAATGAAGAGAAAGGAACAGAGATACAGAGTGGCTATGGGTGTTTTAAATAAAGGTGAAGGGATTCAGAAATATGATCACTTAGCATAGACTTTGAAAAGAGATTATCCCTAAGCATGTGAGGGCACAGATGAAGAATTTAGCTACTGAACAGTGAAATTTCAGCATTCTGGTTTTTAACAAGAGAATAATTCAGATTCAGAGGGTTGCACGTAGTAAATGCTATCTTTAGCAAGATTTATATAGACTGTATTGTACCATCTAAAACATAACAAAAGGTTTACCTGATTTTTTAAAACTTAGAAAAGTGAGCTTTTCTAACACAAAAAAACCCACAAGTCATGGTTAGAAATTTTGCTGTTATTCAGTTGTATTTGACTCTTTGTGATCCCATTTTGAGGTTTTCTTGATAAAAAATACTGGAGTACTTTGGCATTTCCTTCTCTAATTCATTTTTACAGATTAAGAAACTGAGGTAAATGGGGTTATGTGGCTTAAATGATACAATCAATATCATTTTAAAGAGCTCTATAAACTAATCTTTTCATGTGCACACAATGGTCTGTTGTATTTTGGAAAGTACACACAAGCTAGTAAGTGTCTGAGTTCATATTTGAATTCAAGTATCCTGACTCCAGACCCAGCACTCTATTCACTGTATCACCTACCCGTCCAATGATTGGAAATACCAGATGATTTAAAAATGCTCCTTCTATTGCTCTTTCTTCTGCTTGACTGGGTTGAATTGGAAAAACCATTCTTATTAGCATTCCTAATGAATATAATTACAATCCTATATTTTTTAGAACTAGGAAAGATGTTAGAAATAATCTAGTCTAATCCCTTAATTTTACTGATGAGGAAACTGAAGCTAAAATGGGTTAAATGACTTGACTACTAGATTCTAAGATCCTTGAAGGTAAGGGACTGCTCCTTGTTTCCTCTTTGCATATCCAATACCAATCACAGCATTTTGAATACAGTGAGAACTTAATAGAGAACTTAATAAATACCTTTTTGAAGATAGCTGTTCTAAGTAGCTTAGAACTAAAAGGCTAGTTTGCCTTTTAGTAAATTTAAGAATATATCTCTATTATAAAAAAATGAACTACGTATGTTGAATTACTTTATTATTTTGACTTGTCCAAGTTCTTACTTGTAAGAGGCAAATATGCAACTAGAATTTAGATCTCTTGACTCCAGAAAGTCCAATATGCTTTTGATTATCCTATGCTTTTTCCCCCTTCTTACAAATAATAATAGCCAGATTCAATGACATAAGATACATGATACCAAAGGAATGATTTGGAAAGATGTCCCTTACAACTCAATCTCATTCACTCAATACACACACACACACACACACACACACACACACACTCTCACAGACATGCACACTTACACATGTATATGTATGTAAATATTTATTTATTTTAATAGTATTTTATTTTTTCAAATACATGCAAAGATAGTTTTCAGCATTCCCCTTTGCAAAACCTTAGCTTCCAAATTTTTCTCCCTCTCTCCCATCCCCCTTCCAAGATAGCAAGTAAACTGATATAGCTTAAACATGTACAATTTTTCTAAAAACATTTTCATATTCATCATGTTGCATAAGAAAAATCATATCAAAAGAGAAAAAATTAGAAAAAAACTTCCTACAAAAAATTAATATTCCATTATATTCATATAGCATAACTTATTTAGCCATTCCCAAACTGATGGGCATCCACTCCATTTCCAGTTCTTTGCTAATTAAATGGTTTTTTTTTTTGAGAGAGGATAAAAATAGATTTGTTTTTTTTTAAATTAAATTAAATTAATATTTCCCCAGTTATATTCAAAACAATTTTTATATTTGTTTTTTTTTTTAAGATTTTCAAGTTCTGGTATCTCTTTTT
Organism: Sarcophilus harrisii; assembly: GCF_902635505.1. NCBI lineage: Eukaryota > Metazoa > Chordata > Mammalia > Dasyuromorphia > Dasyuridae > Sarcophilus > Sarcophilus harrisii. The sequence goes on along the minus strand of NC_045428.1, from coordinate 249,582,872 downwards.
TATCCCCACTCACAATTAAGAAATCACATGTGAAATTATGCAAAACATTTCCATAAAAGTCATCATGAAAGAAAACAGATATCCCACCCTAATGAAAATAAACATCTTCAAGAAAAATTAAATTAAAGAGAGAGAGAGAGGAAGAGAGAGAGAGAGAGAGAGAGAGAGAGAACGAGAACTTCAATCTGTATCAGACACAATCTGTTCCTTCTTCAGAGTGGTTGTGAATGATTATACTACTGAAAATAGCAGTCCTTTATAGCTGGTTACCTCAGAGCATTGCTATTACTTTGTATACAATCCATTTCACTTTGTTCATGGAGGAATTTCCAGGTTGTTATTTTATTTTTTTTATGAGTACATTTTGCTAATTATTTCCCAGAGAATGATAATATTTCATTCCATCCAACCACATGCCAGAGTTTATTAAGCCATTTCCCAATTGATGGGCATTTCCTCAATTTTTAATTTGCCCTAAGTAGAGAGCTGCTATGAATAATTTTTGTATATATAGGTCATTTTCCTTTTTTTTCTCCTAAATCTCTTTTGGTATTCATGTCTAATAATGGTGTTGTTAACTCAAAGAATATGCATGAATTTATAGACTTTTGGGCACAGATCTTATCTTTTGATTATTTATCAAATGGGGCATGGCTCTTATTTTTATAAACTTGACTCAGTTCCCTCTATGTGTGAGAAATGAAGTTTTTATCAGAGAAACTTGCTTTGAATATTTTTTTTACAATTACTATTGCTAACTTTAATTTCCCCTATTTATTATCTCTCCTTTCATCCTCTCCTTCCTCAAAAATGTTTTGCTACTGACTATTCCCTTCCCCAGTATATCATACTTTTTATCATTCTCTCCCCATCCCATATCCCAGTCCCCTCCTACTTTCCTGTAGGGTAAAACAGATTTATATAATTTATATACTTCTATTGAGTATGTATGTTATTTCCTGTTTGAGCCAATTCTGATGAAATGAAAGTAAGTTCACTCATCCTTTCCTTTCCTTCTTCCCCTCCATTATAAAAGTTTTTTCTTGCTCTTTTTTTATGACAGATAATTTGCACTATTCCACTTCTCCTTTTCTTTTTCTCCCAGTACATTCCTCTCTTACCCATTAATTTTGTCATATTTTATAAAGATATTATTACTTCATATTCAACTCAAATTTGTGATCTCTCTCTCTCTCTCTCTATATATATATATGTATATATTCCTAACTGCCATAATAATGAGAGATTTCTAATGAATTACAAATATCATCATCCCATATAAGCATGTGAACAGATAAACTTTATTAAGTTCCTTATGATATTACTTTTCTGATTATCTCCTCATGCTTCTCCAGAGACCTATATTTGAAAATCATATTTTCCATTCAGCTCTGGTCTTTTCATCATAAATGCTTGAATACTCCACCATCTTTTCCTCTGGAGGAATATACTCAGTTTTGTTGGGTAGGTGATTCTTAGTTGCAATCCTAGTTTCATTGCTCTCCAGAATGTCATATTCCAAGCTCTCCAGAACTTTAATATAGAAGCTGCTAAATCTTGTGTTATCTTGACTGGCTCCACTGTACTTCGATTCTTTCTTTCTGGTTGCTTGCAATATTTTCTCCTTGTCCTTGGACTTCTGGAATTTGGCTATAATATTACTGGGAATTTTCATTTTGGGAATCTCTTTCAGGAGGTGATTGGTGGATTCTTTCAATTTCTATCTTACTCTCTAGCATTACAATATAAGGACAGTTTTCCTCAATAATGTCTTGAAAAATGATGCTCTTTTTTTGATAATGACTTTCAGGAAGATCAATAATTTAAAAATTATCTCTCTTGGATCTACTTTCCAGGTCAGTTGTTTTCCAATAAGATATTTCAAACTTTTTCCTATTTTAAAATTCTTTTTTGGTTTTGCTTTATTGTATCTTAATATAAAGTCATTAGCTTCTATTTGCTCAATTATCTTTTTTAAGGAATATTTCCCCCAGTGAGCTTTTGTATCTCTCCCAATTCACCAACATGGCTTTTTAGGGCATTCTCCTCATTTGCTTTTTGTACCTTTTACACTACTCTCAATTCTTTTCCTAATTTTTTCTCTATTTTTCTTACTTGATTTCACTTTTGAGCCCTACCTTAGCTTGAGCCCAATTCTTATTGGGTTTTTTTGAAGGCTTTGGATGTTGAAGTTTTGACTTTGTTATGACCTTCAGAATGTGTGTTTTGATCTTTCTTGTTAACATAGTGACTTTCAATGATCAAAGCCGGTTTTTTGTTGTTGCTGTCTGCTCATTTTCCTAGCCTGTTACTTGGCTTTTAATTCTTTGTTAAAGTAGGGCTCTGTTTCCAGGGTGTAGAGTGCACTGTCCCAAACTTGTGAAATTTTGTGCAGCTGTTTTAAGAAATCCTTCTAGGTATCGGACCACAAGCACTCTTTCTGCCCTGGAGCTGTTAGGGGTATCCCACCCCACTGTAGCTGTTAGAAGTGTCCCAACCCTTTGTAGTTGTAAGATCTAGTGTGCTAAAGCAATACCCCTGGAATTGAGGCCAGGGATAGGGCCAGAGCTGTGCTGGTGTGGCCTGCACTGGAATTGAATACCAGACTCTTGTCCAATTGTGACTGACCTTCTGAGTCCTCCTTGATGTCCCTAGGCTGAGAGACCCAGAAACTTCCAGTATGGTTGGTGATTCAGAGGTCCTAACTCACTGATACTGGGGTCTAGGCCCTAGGTCCAGGGCTGTATCTGGGTCTGGGACAGGGCTGTACTGACACAACCAGTGTTGGGATTGTGCTCTGGGCTCCCACTCTGGTTCCACAGATCTTTTCTGCTGACCTAGACCCTCTTTAATGTTTCTGGGCTGAGAGATCTGAAAGCCACTAGCACTGCTACTGATTCAGAGATTGAGCTAGGGCCAGAGCCAGGTTGGAGTCAGGACTGGATTTGTAGCTTCACTGAGCCTGCACCAGAACTGCATGCTGGACTGCCACCCTTGTATCACAGACTTTTTCTGCTTACCTTCTAAATTGCTTTCAGCTGTAAAATGTTTTATTCCATCTTTTTGGATGTTCTGATGATCTAAAATTTGTTTAGAGTCATTATAGATTCTAAACAGTTTGTAGCAGTTTGGGGAAGAGGTTGGGCAAGTTCCAGCCTTTACTCCATCATCTTGGCTCCAGCTCTTTCCAAGTATGTTTAAAAAAAAAAAACCTGCTTAACTAGAATTCAAAAGCTAAAAAGATTCTGAAGATTTTTTCATAGCACTGACAGAATTGTGCATGGTAAAAAATAAATATTACCTGATGGATCAAAAGGAAGGATCTCAGAAACTAGTAATGCAAGTCAGGGAGAGTTAGTGCTTGTATGAGTAGAAAAAAGGGGAAAGATGCAAGAGATTTTGTGGAATTTGAATTATCAAGACTTGAAAACTGGTTGGATAGGGAACTTGAGATAGAAGAAAGGTTATAGATCCATGTAATTGGGAGGATGCTTTATGTGTAATAAAAATAGAAATGGCCATAATTATGGGATGACTTTAATGAAGAAAAATAATGAATTCCATTGCAGACTCATTGAGTTTCAGCTAACTATGAGATTCAACTGGTGATATAGAAGTGATCATTAATAGAAGAGATTAGTTCTGGAGATACAGATCTGAGAGTCCTCTACAGTATAATGATAATTGAACTCACAGATGCTTATGAAATCACTAAGGAGAGGGGGTAGGTAAAGAGAATAAATCTTAGGACTGATTTTAGGGAATGCCCAGAATTAAAGAAAAGGTATTTATGATGATCCAACAAAGGAGCCTGATAAAGAGCAATCAGAAGTAGGAAGAGAACCAGGAGAGATCAGTGACCTAAAAACTATAGGAAGGAAGGTATTTAAGTGAAAGGCATAGTCAACAAAGTCAGATGCTATAAAGTTCAAAAAGGACTGAGGACTGAGCAATTATAGCATTTAAGTAGCTCAGAGATTGCTGGTAGATTGCTTTGAAGGAAGTAATTTTAGATGATTGATGAGATCAAAGGATCTGAGAAGTGAGCTAAAATGGGAAAGAGGCCTAGAAGATAGATATAGAAGAGATATGTGGCAATAGCTGAACATTGCCCTCTCATTCTCTTCTTCCTATTCCTTCTCTTCTTCTTTCTTGTTATAGTATTCCATATCATTCAGCATTTCCTATAATTCCAGAACAATTCTGCTTCTCAGTTAGCGTATTTATTTGAGTTCATCATTCCTTCAATAGTGGTGAAAAAAAAAAGAAATCTCTCAAAATGTCTTAGCATTGGATTAAGAAGCTTCTTAGAGGCTTACCTGGACATATTGTGACAAAAGTTTTGGTAAAGGCCTATATAAGAAAGTGACTTTTATAAATAACAATGGGTAGCAACTGCTTCTCCTCCTTATCTTCTTCCTCTTCTCCTCCTCCTCTTCCTCTTCCTCTTCCTCCATTTCCTTCTCCTCCTCCTCCTCATCTTTCTCTAAAACAACTAAGCCATATTGTGGCATAATCAGTCATATCCTCTCTAGGATCTTCTGAAGGTCTTTGTTTTTTTTTAATTAAGCTGTTTTGAAGAATTAGTTATCAATTTGTGGAATTGTTTTTGATTTTCAACTTCATTTTACTTTGCGTTTAGTGTGACTATTTGTTTTGAATGAGGCTTCATCAAATGAACAGCCCTTTCAACCTCTTTAACAGTTTCAGAGTGTGTTCTTTGAGAGTAACAACTTAAACACATTTTCTTATAGTGGTATACATTTTTAAAAACCATAATATTAAAATTGGAGAGAGCAATGAAATCCATGTCTATGGCTTACAATCTAGCACTCAAGTAACAGATAACTAATTATAGGTGGGGAAGTCAGATCGATCTGGAGTTAGCTGGTCAAGACCAAATATTCTGAATAAGACTGCAGGAGAAGCACTGGCTTCTTTCTTTGACAAAGGTAAAAGCTGACCTTTGTTTTCACAAAATATAACCATTTAATAACCATTACTTTTTCCAAGTAATTTCCTTGCCAATGAAATTGGAATGATCAAGTCTGATCACCATTGCCTTGAAAAGAGAAGAGAGTATGGATATTAAACAAATGTAGAGGAAAATAGAATGGTATAAGGAAAAGCAATGGTTCTGGAATCAGATTGCCAGATTCAAGTCTAACCATTATTAATTATCTGTGTGAACTTAGGCAATTAATTTATCTTTCCTAAATCTCAGTTTCTTCATCTGCAAAATATATGGACTGAACTAATTGGTCTCTTGAGCACCTTTCCAATTCTAACCTATAATCCTATGATATAATGGTTAATTTGAACTGCTTTCTTTTTTCTCTTTGTTTTTCCTTTGTTACAGGACGTGGCTCTCTGAGTAGTGAATGGATATATTTGGAAAAATGAAGCAAAAACAAGTAAAATCTGTACCCAACTATCTGTAGATAGTTAGACACAATATCATTTAGAAAACTACTATTTATTTTTCAAAGCAGTACAAAAGGACCTATTGTGTGTGTGTGTTTTTATGAGTTAATGAGTAGGAAAATCATCAAGAGAAGAGTTTGGGATAGTAATCTCCTCCCAGAGCAAGATATATGGTATCTGAATAAAGACAGTATAAAGAATGTTGCACTTTGTTTCAGAGGACCTGTGAGTGAATTCTACTTACTATGTGACATTGCCAAAATCACTTCATGTTTTATCTCTTGCCACCAGAGGGAGCTCATAAATGACTTCAGATACTGGTAGCAGATGGCTAGCTAGGATGCCATGGTAGTGTCATCATGATAACCTTGGATGCACAGTTGATGCCCTCTGTCCTTGCTCCTCTACCTCTCTAGAGATTATGACTTGGAAATGAATATGAGAAAGCTGGCTGCTCTGAGCCTCTCAGACTGAAGTGGTGGCTGACTTTCTTTCACCCCTCCCCCCAACAGCTGCTGCTTCTGGTTTGCTGTGTTTGTGGAATAGGAGAGTAGGTCTAGAGATAACCTTCTATAATAGACCTCAGATTTGCCTGCAATACTAGTAGTGGATAATAATGCTTCTCTTTGTCTCTCTAATTCTATCCCCCCTACCCTAGCCTTTCTGGACAAAAATATCTTTTGTCTCTGAAAGGAGCAATTAAGTTTTTTTTTCTATTTATGTTTTCTATGCATAAATTAATATAGCAAACATCTTTTGCTGCTCAATAACTTTTCAAAGGGTGACACTTAGAAAGTAAACTAAGCAACTTCATCAAGTAAAACAGGGTCAAAAAGAAATAGAAAATTGCAAAGAAAATGTCTTTCAAGTCATTAACCCCATGTAAATGGGGACAAAGATAAGTTACATGTATGTAAAATAATGGTCTCTAATACTCCTGCCAACTTTAGATTCTATGAAATTATAATATTAATATATCTAAGAAAGTGAAAACAAAATATTGGGCTGGGAAAATGAATCTAAATTTCTCTGATATACTAAAATCCAAGGGATGAAGAAACAGGAAGAGTAAAAGACTAAGGTCCCTATTCAATTAACAGATAATGCTGGTCAATGTTGAACAATCAGCTCAAGCATACTCATGACACAGTTTTAAATTTAATTTGCATGATTAACATTTCATCAATCACTTTATTAAAAAATAAATCAATATACAATTCATAAAATTTGTTGATTTCCAAGGTAAAATGGTACTGTGACCATTGTGTATTGTGAAAATTGTGTGCAATTGTGAAAATTGTGAAAATTTAAAAATAGGTACCTGTCATCAGATCAAGCTGACTCCAGCATAGTTCTGGGAGTCACATGTTCTTCTAATCCTTGCCATTGTGGAAGCTGAAATTGGCCTCTTGAGCTCAGGAGTTCAGAGTGACACTGGACTAAGCCATTCCAAATCCAGCACCAATAAGTATGCTGAGCTCCCTGGAATGAAGTAACCACCAGGTTGCCTAAGGAAGGGAAAATTGGCTCTGGTTGGAAATGGAGTAGTTCAAAGCTTTTGTGTTAGTGGTAGAACTGGGTCTGTGAGTACCTTTCTTGGTAATATTTAGGGTTCGATTCATTTACTTTATCTTTTCATCCACTAATATACTAGGGAAAGGCAAATCTTTACTTGAAAAGATGCCAATAGGGAAATACAGTTTTTCAAGATAATCTGAGAAATCTTATCAGAAGTGATGACATGGAAGACCATGCAACTGAAGACCTTGTTCTCTCAGGAACAAATAAATAGCTCTGGCTATGGTAGGTGCTCCAGTGCAGTAGAAGAATTGAGCCATATTGGTTTAAATGGCTTCTAACACAAAGACATATTATACTTGTGCTATGTGTCTTGTTTGCGATAAGTATTATTGTTACCTAAGGATGGAATGCCATTACAGCATTTGCAGCAAGCCTGTTAGATGGCCCACTGGGTCCTTGGCAGAATTACATACCTTATTCAATAGGGTTACCAGCAAGTATTAACCTGTAGTCATGTTTTACCTCCCCAAGTCCCACAACTCAAAATCCAATGTACTTTCAAGCACACCAGATTGACTCTAAAAGAACAATCTAGTATGATAAAATATAATTAAAACACTAACTAAAAATATTAAAACAAAAATAACAAATACATTAAATATGGTCAGGTGTCCAATGAGTAGGGCATGAAATAAACTCTAATGAGTTTAAAGGAGGAAAATGTGGTTTCAAATGCCTTCAAGAATGGTGTGAGGTGGGTTAGCTAGGTGGTACAGTTATATAAATAGAAAGAAGGTAGAAGGACATCCCAATAAAAAAGAAAACATTCTTTCCCATGTTCTAGCTGGAGTCTAATCAGGAAAGTAAATAATGGCCCTAGGATAATCCAAGAAATACTAATTTGCTTACTTATAACTCTAAACTTCCTTGAGATAACAATGTATCTTGTTATGGCATGACTCACTTCATATGTGTAGAAATGTTGCTGAAAGGCATAAAGTGTAAACTAGGCTCTGGAAGTAAATTTGCTTATTATTTCTTTGTCTCTGGCAAGAATATAACAAAAATAGAGAAAGAATAGAAGGGAGAAATGCTACTAACCCATTGTATTTTCCCTTTACACACAAAAATGTTATTGAAATTTTTGAGTTCCTGGAATATTTTGCAAATATATTGGGGGTATGCTAATGATTCACTAGCAGGATGTTGTCCACAGGGAGTAGAGAAAGGGGGGAAGCTGTCACCCAACTTCACTCAATGATTTATAGTATTCTTGACGACCACATGCTAAGAGTGTCAGCTGGTGAGTTATTCTAGCTGATGGTACACAAGCTTCTTTCTTTGTGGTATTAATCAGTTTTTTAAGTTAATACATGTCAATTCTAATAGGCAAACTCAGGGGTGGAATTTGATGTTCACTTAAGAAACATCCCTCTATAGTTTTATTGGATCTAGAAATGACCAGTGAAATGGGTCACTCCTGATGAAAGAGCTATTGTGGATCTTGTCTGTGCTATGTATCTATATCTTATTTCAGGTTTCTGTTTTTCTTCAAATGTGACATAGGAGTCAGGGTGTTGAGCAAGATGTTCTCCAAAGTCTTTTCCAGCTGTAAACCTGTGAACCTATGCTTCAATGTTCTCATTGGATTATTGGAGTGTAATGGATACTGTTTTGTAGCCAATACCATAATTAGAAATCCTAGTCAAAACTTCATAGGATATAAAGATTAAACCTGAGATTTCATGAGATCTCCCAGATAAGGAAACTGTCTACTCATATATAGCAGCCAATTTTCCACATATTATCATCTTAGAGAATTGCCAAGGACACTTAGAATGACTTGCCTAAAATTGCTTCAAAGCTGGAACTTGAGCCCAGGGCTTCCTCTTCTGACACCAACTCTATCCATTATACCATATAACTACTATTATTATGATTTCTTCTAAATGGAAAACTTCTGTTTTATTTTTTTTTAACACAAATTGACACTTTTTTTATAATTGAGGAGTTCCTGAAGCACACAGAAGTTGAATACATTAAAGGCAGAATTTGAACCACATCTTCCTGACATCAGAAAATTAATTATCCTTTGTTAATAGGAAAACAAACCTACAACATGTCATCAGTCAGGAAGACCCCTTGTTTTTTGCCTCTGTGAAATGGGAGGATTAGACTAAGGATCTACGGTTTGCCTAAGGCTACACATTTAAAGCTAGAATTCATATCTTGATTCCCTGTCAACTCATTTTCTTCTCACTACATCAGCAGATAAGAAATGTAAAAGAAGTAGCCAGACAGTTGTCAATAAGTATTTATTAAGTATTTACTATATTCCAGGCACTGTGATAAGTGTTGGGTATACAAAGAAATGGAAAAACAGACCCTCAAGGAGTTGACATTTAAATGGAAGAGACATGTAAACAATTATATACATAAGGAAGAAGGACATTCCAGGTGTTAGGTATAGCCAGGAATAAATTTATAGCCAGGAATAAATTCTTTGATTAGATTGTCTAAAGCTGAGCACAATCTAGGTGTAGAGATAGTCTCTTTGATCAAGAGTGACAGGATGTAACTTTCTTAGACACTCATTAGAATGAGCCCACTTCTCATTGTAATATTGATTTTCTCATTAATTGTTAATCAATTGGAGTTGACTTCCATCTTCTGGAATACCTATTTTTCCAAGGGCATATAAGCCATAAGCCTGCCTCCATGAGAGTCTTTGGCATTGAAGAGTGCCACTTACTTCTTTTATTAAAATACTAATATCATTACTAAATTATCTAATTACCCAGAAATTATGTCTCTCAAACTTTCAAAACCACACTAGATCTGTATCTGAAAGATTATTTTTTAAAGAAACAAGTATTTGTTCAAAAATATTTATAGCAGCTTTTTTTATGGTGTCAAAGAATTAGGAATTGAGGGGATGTCCTTCAATTGGAGGTATAAACAAGTTGTGGTATATAATTGTAATGTAAAATTATTTTGCTATAAGAAATGATGAGAAGGATAATTTTAGAAAAACTTGGAAAGAATTACATTGAACCAATTCAGAATGAACTGAGCAGAACCAGAACATTTTATACTGTAACAGCAATAATGTATGATGATCAACTATGAGCAGCTTAGCTATTCTCAACAATATGATGATCCCGGGCGATTTCAATGTACTCATGATGAAAAAAGATATCCACTTCCAGAGAAAGAACTAATGTAGTCTGAATGCAGTTTGAAACATACTGTTTTTCTCTGTCCTTTTATTTTTTTTGGAGGGGGCAGTGTTGAGTTTTCTTTCATAACATGATAAATATGGAAATATGTTTTATACGATTGTACTATATCAGATTGCTTACTATCTCAGTGAGAGATGAGGACAGGAAAGGAAAGATAACACTTGGAATTCAAAACTTATTTTAAAAAACTTGTAAAAATGTTAACTATTGTTTTTACCCATAATTGGTGAATTTTTTTTAAAAGAAGTAACATTTATCATCTTCCCATATAGAAATGTAAAAATTTAACTTTGTTGAGTCTTCTGGGGTTTCTCTTTCATGTTTACCTTAAATACACTTCTCTTGGGTCTTGTATTTGAAAGTTGAATTTTCTATTCCTCTCTGGTCTTTTCATCAGGAATGTTTATAAGTCCACTATTTCCTTAAATATCCATTTCCCCCATTGATGATTTTTTATTGTAATCTTAAGTATTTTGTCTTCCTGAATATTATATCCCAAACCCTCTGCTGCTTATTTAACAAGGTAGCTGCTAGATATCTTGTGATCCTGACTGGCTCCAAGCTACTTAAATAATTTATTTCTGGATATTTGAAGTATTTTTTTCTTTAATCTGGAATTTTACTGTAATGTTCCTGGAAGTTTTCATTTGGGAGATTTTTTTACAGTGGAGATAGGTGGAGTCTTTCAATTTCTATTTTACTCTCTGGATCTAGGATATTGAGGCAGTATTTCCTTTATCGTTTCTTGAAATATTATGTCTAGGATCTACCTTTGATGATGGCTTTTAGGGAGTCCAGTGATTTTTAAGTATTTTAAAAAAATACTTCTCTCTAACTTTAAAAAAATATTTTTTCAATGAATTTTTCTATCTCTTTTTTTCATTTGACCAATTCTGTTTTTTAAATTCTTTTCCTCAGTGAAATTTTGTTCCTTATTTTCCATTTGGCCAATTCTGTTTTGTAAGATGGTATTTTCTTCAGTATTTTTAATGCCTCTTTTACCAAACTATTAAATGTTTTTTCATATATTTTTTCTTTTGATTTCATTTCTTGGTGCAATTTTCTCTTACCACTCATATTATTCTGAAAAGAATTTTTTTAGCACTTCCCAGAATTCTCATTGGGTTTGTGTCCAATTCCCTTTTTTTTCCCTTTGAGGTTTTTTTCTGTAGCTGTTTTGATTTCACTATCTTGTTCTGAGTTTACTTCTTGATCTTCCCTGTCAACTTAGTAGTTTTTTATGGTCAGATTCTACTTTTGTTGTTTGTTCATTTCCCCACCCTTTTTTTCCCTTTGAACTTTATTTTAAAGTTGGGCTCTGTTCTGGGCTTGTGAAGGGAGAGGCACTATTTCAAGCTTCAGGTTTCCCCCCTCCCCCGTTGCTGTTTTCAGAACTAGTTTGGAACATTTGTAAGTTTTCAGTGCTTCCAAGGGAGTGTGATCCAGGGAGAGATGTAACCACTTCTCCCTTGATACATATACCCTCTGGTTCTTTCTCAGGCAGGGTCTCTGATCCCATGTGACCAAAAGCAATACTGCTACTCAGGGGTTCCTTTTGACTAAAAGTGTTCCTCTCCACCCTTAAACTATGACCCAGGTATGAGTATGGGCAATGGATTTGCCAAAATGTATGGTTTTGTATCCCATGCTGGCACAGGAGCCTCTTGTAAATTTTTTCTGATTAGCTGCCAATTACCTTACTGTCTCTGGCTTGAAAGCATCTGAAGCTCCTGATTCTGTCACCACCATCCAGTGCCACCAGTAGTGTTTCATACATGTGGATTCCAGGCCATCCTTCACCTCAGAATAATGAATTTCTTTCCCTCCTTTCCCCCCTCTCTCTCCCTCTCCCTCCTTTCCTCCCTTCTTCCCTCCCCTTTTCCCTTCATCTTTCTCCTTCTTTATTTTCCTCCTCTTCTCTTCCCTCCCCCAAACTCCTAAGTTGTCTTGGGCTGGCAGAATATCTCATTCTGATCTGTTGTTAGTTCTGCCACTCTAAAATTTGATTTGAGGCATTATATTAATGGCAATATTTAAAAGGCAACATCAGAAGAGCTCAGCTGAGTGGTTTCTCTCTTTCACCATTTTGGCTGTCCCCCAAAAAGTGAGGCCTGAATTTTACATGATTTTTAGACAGTCTTTTCAGGGATTATAGTCATAATAAAGACAAGAGATATGTAACAATAGCAAGCAGAAATGATTGGACAAAATGGGTTTTGTTTTTTAAGGAGGAAGAAATTATGTTTCTATCTGTTGAGGAGGTGGCTACAAGAAAGATTAGAATTAGTGAGATGGTGGAGATGAGAGAATGGATAATCTGTTGGAAAAGATAGATGGAATATCTGTTATGTCAGAAAACCCTATTTGATCAGTCTATGTGATGTAGATGAACTGGAGGATATTGAGGAGAGAAAGTTTGAAAAGGAAAAAAAAACACTGTGGTAATATAAGATCTTTAAAGGAAAATTAAAAAAAAAGATTTCTGAGTATTGGTGAGTGTGTAATTTAGAGTAATTATCTTGAATTTGATTGATCCAGTCATCATCATAGAAAGATATTTTAGGCTAAGGGGTAGTGATGGGGATATGATTTATATTTTCCCCCATCTAGCTTAGGTGATATGTCATGGTATGCAAATTTGCTGGCCCAAAGTAAAATAATTAATTACATTTATTTATATTGTTTGGTCATTTCAATTATGATTCTTTTTGACTTGGGTTTTTCGTGGCAAAGATATTAGTATGGCTTACTGTTTCCTTCTCCAATGCATTTTACAGATAAGAAAACTGAGGAAAACAGGGTTAGGATAAATGATTTGCCTAGAGCCATATAGCTAGTAAGTTTCTGAAGCTGGATTTGAACTCAGAAAGAGGAATCTTCCTCACTCCAGGCTTTCCATCCATTATGTTACCTAATTGCTCTATATTGATTTATACAATAAGCTTTATAACATTTTGTATTTTTTGAATCTATTAAATTTGTAAAATATTCCCATTTTGCTGTAATCACATATTTTACATAATTTGACATTGAATTTAGAAGATTTATACACACATATTCTTTAATTTTCCTTCATAAAGCCATACTTTTATCACATTAGCCTTTAAATTCACCTTTGACAGCAGGACATTTTTCCAAGACCAACCTCAATTAAAACCTTTAGATTCAAATCAGATTTAAATCATGAGCTCCCAGTCTACTAATGTATGTTTATCTCCATCAGTTATAAACACATCTTAATCTTTCATTTTCTATAAAATCAGTGATATGATTCAGTTTTCCATTTTTATTCAGAAATGCATATCATTCCAGAATAATCCTTTCTCAATATATTAATATGATTATTAAAGTTCATTATTCCCTCAATGTGGACAGGACCTCAGGGAAAAATTCCTTATAACATATTGGGGTTAATATTTTTCATTATGATAAAGATACCCAGATGTTTCAATCTATTGGACAAAGCAGTGTTTTTTGACATAGTATGGAATGGACAATTTTAATTTATTAGTAAAAATTACCCTTCTTTCAAGTTTTATTACTCTAGTTTGTCTTAACATGATAAATATCTTTCACAGCAAATTATTATTTTTATTTTTATATAAGAAGTCTAGGTTGATGTATAGACCCATCAATATCACATCCTCCAGATGTCAGGCACAACTGAAGGTCTTCAACTGTTTTTTGAAAATTAATTAGATTGTTTATATATGTAGTTTGTCAGTTCTTAATGGGTGGGGTTTTGTTTGTTTGTTTGTTTTTGAAATCACATTCTTTGTGGATTTGTTTGATTGGTCTTATGTAATTATATGCTTGAATAATTCCCAAAACAATTTACTTTCCCACATCAACAGCTCCATGCAATATGTTTAAAAATCACTAAAATATGCTCTTAAAAACCTTTTTTTATTTTGGTGGATCTATGGTTTCCTTGGAGTAATATTCATTCTTATAAGCCATAAAATTAAATATATATATATATATATATATATATATATATATATATATATATATGTAACAAATTGAACCCTCACTTGATAGAGAACTAACTAATGGTGGAAAAGCCAGTTCAATCTGATTTCATTTGATCAAGAGAGGGAGGTTGTACAGTCATTGTATTAAACCTAGAGTCAGGTAACCCTGAGTTCAAATTCTGATTCAGACAACTTGCTAATTGGATAATTCTAAACAAGTCACTATCTCCATTTCCCTAAATTTACTCAACTGTAAAATGGGGGTAACAGCTATTTTGTGAAAATTTTTGTTAATTTCCAATATTTGTAAAGCACTTAACTTGATGAGATTAGATTCAGGGAACCAAATGATGAGATTAGGGTTCCTGGTGGTCAGGGAGTTAAATGATAAGGTTAATGGCAGGTTCAGGGTTCAGGAAACCAAATGAAGAGGTTTGGATTCCCTAAATCCCCTTAGGATGGGCACATAGCAGAGAGTTATGGAAACCCTCTTCTGGCAGCGCAGAGGTCCTTTGTAAAGGAATTTATGAACTTGAAAAGCTAGACTGATAAAAAAGAAGTCAGCCTTTGCTATGCATGAATAGAAAGGCTGAATTCCTTAGTGGCAAGGTCCTGACAGAAAGATATAAAATCTTATTAGGGAAATAGGTGAGGAAGATAAAGAGAGGGTAATGATGAAAGAGAATATCATTCCAGTGGGCAGAGTTTGCTGCTATGCCAAGAATGGCATATTAGGTCCTCTGCAAGGAGTGAGTTTAAAATTGATTCTTTTATAATAGAAGCCTTTGGCTACAAGCAGAAGTCTGCTCTTGATGGGGGCTAGTGGATGGAGTTTGAGCTAGAATTGAATAGAATTGAATATAGTCTCTTTAATTCAATGGGAAGCTTAATCAGTAGTGAGTGTTATCAATGGAGGTGGTGCCTGTCTCTCAGAATATTTTACAGAGGCCGGACTCAAGGAGAATCTGTCCTTCAAGGAATGTTAGAATTTCGGGCTCCCTTCGTAAAGCTCAATGTCTGGCACATAGTAGGTTATATATATATGCTTATTTCTTTCCCCCTCCCTTCCAGATTATCCATTCTGAATCAGACTTGTGTCAATATAATACATACATTATCATTTCTATCACAAAATGAAAATATATTAAAATTATTTCTCATCCTAAAGAATTCACATTGACTCTCTTGAACAAGGTACCTGAACCAAAGACAGTACTAAAAAATGTTTGTTTTTTTTTCAGATATAAGGTACAGGACACTCTTTTATGTAAGGGACCTATTGATTCAAGTCCCATTGGGGTACATATAGGGAAACAATACCTTTAGATCACTTTCAGCTGAATTTTTAATTTTTAATATTTTATCTGAGATGCAGGCAAAAATGGTTGCTTTGGTTATCAACACCTAACTAATTTCAACTTCAGATATGAAATTGCAATTATAATTCAGAAATTATGCACAGAAACAAGTATAAAACATCAGTTTGGTTCCAGTAAAATTTAAAATCCCTGAATTCATGACCCAAAACTAGAGGTAGGTTCAAGTAAATAGGATACAACAGATTTTTTTTTTTAAGTAATTCATATACTGCTATAATTGCAGATTATAGTCATACATAGTCAGGTTTAATGTATAAACATAAGATGTTTGGGGTCTGAATTCTTAATGTATGCAAAAGTCTTTAACTGGGTTTAGAAAGAAGGAGCATGATTAACTAAGAAAACAAGTCAGACATACCCTAGAGTTATTTAAATAGCTGAATGATTTTCAGTATTTTGAATTACAGCATGGGAGTTAGCAGATTCCAGTCTTAGGAGAGTTTTGTAGAGGAGATCCCTCCAAAAGACAGGGTACTTCCTCTACTCCTCTGAATCCTTTAATAGAATCACTGGATTAATAAAAGGCAGAGAGATATATTATAATGGTGAGAGTGCTGGGCTTAGACTCAGGGAAGGATTTGAAGACTCAAATCCAGTCTCAGACACTTATTGGCTGTGTGACCCCAAGTTAGTCACTTAACCCTGTTTATCTCAGTTGCCCCAAATGTAAAATGAACTGGAGAAGAAAATGGCAAACCACTTTAGTATCTTTGACAACAAAACCCCAGATGGGGCCATGACTGAAAAATGACCCGTCCCAATCAGTAAAAGGTAATGCATTCAATAAGGAGCAAAGACACATACCTGAAAGTATATATATATATATATATATATATATATATATATATATATATATACTTTCAGGTATGTGTGATCTAATTGATGACTACAACTTCAAAGAAGTTATTATATATATATATACATTTTTGATTTATATTTATATTTGATATATAGCCTATATATATATAGGATACAACAGATTTTTTTGTTGTATATAGTATATAACTATATATGGTATAAGTATATAGTTGTATAAGTATAGTATATAGAGATAGTAACCTCAAATGAATGCAAAACAATCACTTCAAAAGTGTCCTGTCACCTTTCCCAAAGTAAAAAAGAAGGTCTGCTATGGACTCAAAAGGAAAAAAAAAGAGGAGGCTACATAATGATCTATCTATCTGTTGCACCTAAAGAGATCTAGTTGCATGTAGACTATAAGGGAAAAAAATACTTCTAATATCCAGAAAGTTTTTATACCAATTTTTCTTATAAAATCATCTCATTTAATGCCTTTGCTAAAATGTAATCAATTCTAGTGGATGCTTGTTCAAGGGAATGACATTAGTGAGCTCATGAACTATGGTAGGAGGAATGATGACCCATGGGGTCACTCTGAGGGAGCAAGTACCTTTCAGAGGTCTCAAGTCTTGTGTTTGAATGCAGGTTGGGGAAGTAATCCAAAGGAACTTTTATACAATAATAGAGGATATTGTTGAAATAGGTGACTATTAGATTTAGACTCAGAAAAGAGAAGAAGAGTTAAGTCATAATAGGTATAATAGTTTGGGGGAACATAGAAAGATGGAAGAATCAGGGATTATGATGAAGGTTTAAAAAGAGATGTAGAGGTATGAGATTATGAGCATGATGAGACAATAGGAAGTAAATGTCAGAGGATGAATTCCAGATTTCAGTATCTTAGTTTTAAATAATAAAATCTCTGGTGTTTCTCTCTCTGGGTGTAGCTAAAGTATAGCAGGAATGGAAGTCATAGGAGTTAGGTTAGTTGATGAATTAAGAAATAAGTAAATCAAAAAGATCATTAATAGGAATATTGAAATCTTTAAGGACGATAACAAGGATTTTTGGGTGAAAAGGAACTTCCTTCAGGTACTGAAGTAATTGAGAGTTATGAGAGAATATACTGCAGATTGATAGCAGCAGCAAAAATTCAGATACTTGATCTAATTGATGACTACAACTTCAAAGAAGTTATTAAGAGATTAAAAGTAGATGTTTGTAAATTAATTCCTTTCCCTAGACCTCTGAAACAGGTAATGCAGTTTTATATGCATAAGGGTAAAGGTAAAGAATTGAAATATTTGTAGATATATAGATGTAGATATAGCTTTTTTTTATTTTTTTAAAAGAAGGAATATAATTTTACAGCCTGAGATAACATGCATCTCTTCCTATATTAATTAAATCCTTATTGGAAGTTTCTGATGTGTATTACATTATCTAATCCTCAGTTTTCTCTTTGCCTTTATACTTCCAAATCTTTTAGATAACAAAAGCATTATCCTTTTATTCTGAGGGAATGCTGAGTATGGCCTGTCAGCAACCAATGTGAAAAGAATTTGGGACCACTTGCTGACCATTGTTAAGATAATATTTGCACCCATGAAAGTAATCTAGGAAATGAGATTTGTTGGCTTTACAACTAGCCAGTGAAAAAACAGCATAGAGGAATAATAGAGAATAGGAATGGGAATCCATCTATGAGATTTAGGGTTTGGCTTTATTATAATATCTTAGCATTAAAAGCCACCTTTAGGATTTCCTAAAAGTATAACCAGAAAAAACTAAGATTATAAAGGAAATAAGATGCTATACAATATAAGGATTACTATTTAATATTTTATTGTATTAGTATCCCAATCTCCTGGCAAAAGGAAAATTCCCCCTTCAATATCTTTTACTGAAAACAAACAAAAAACTAAAATATTTCTCAGCCAGATATAAAGCAGATTCATTTCCAGACTGATTCCAAACTGCAAGATGAAAATCATTAGTTTGACACATAAGCATAAATAATGCATAACCATGAAATTGATACAGGGTGCCTTATTGCAGACATGAAGTAATATATTAGAAAACCACTATGAAGTATTGGATACTTAAATAGAATATGTTTCCTTTTTTGCCAGCATAATGAAACATTTCGAGGCCCAGTTATTTTCAAATGATTATATCAATGCATTTTTATGGTTTCATTTCCCAACACAATTCCAGATATGTGCCAAATTATAGCAGTGAATATGAGGAAGTGGCCAAAATGCAAACTTCTATTCTTTCTTTAATGTCTTGTTAGTAAGTTGGTTAGCCCAACTTATAAGTGAAAATGATGCATGGAAACCATTTGTCATCTGCTACAGGTTGAGCAGCAAAAGGGTCCCAGAGACCTCCTGTTCTCCTCCTGGACTATGATTTTGCTTTTGTTCTCCAATTTTGGGGTTGTGATAAAGATGTTAATTCATATACCATACTGATTAGTTACATAAAATTGCTTGGAACTTGTCTTACAATTTGGTTGATGCTTGTCTATTGCTTGTATTCTATTCTTTCTGCAGCTAGATAGGCAGTGTGGAAGCATTTAGAAATCCTGTGTGATCCTATGAAAATCATTCCTTTTCTGCCTGCCTCAGTTTCATCATTTGTAAAATGGGGGTAATGATAGCAGATATCTCTCCCAGTTGTTGCATGAATGAAACAAAATATTCCTAAATATATAATATTTAGCAATTTAGCTTTGCAAAATATATAAATACTACTATAGTTGTTGTTCACTCCAAAATGTGTACTTAAGAGACTTCCTCTATAGTCTATCATTCTGCCTTAGGCAATTGTCTTACTGTATCCTATTGGTTACTTACTCAAGGTGAAATATATAAAAATCATAGCAAACTCTGAAATGTCATAGTAGTATTGGTGAGGGTTAAAGAGATAGAATTCTCTATGAATCAATCTGAAACTGAATTTTTTTTTGTTTCTTAGCAAGGCTATTTATTTTTTGAATTTTTTTTTGTAAGATAAGATTATTTAAGTATTCTATTTCCTGTTCTAGTCAATTTGTATTTGTAAATGTTGATGCATTTCATTTAATTAATTTTATTGGCATATAGTGAGGAAAAATAGCTCCAAAAAAGTTTATTTCATCTTCACTGGTTTTAAATTCAGTTTTTTCATTTTTTTATGTTAATAGCTTCATTTGCCTTGAAAAATAAAATTAGCTACTTGTTTATCAATCTTATTTTTTTGTTTTAAAAATACAGATTTTGATTTTATATATTAAATGTTCAATGGAAATTTGATTCCATTTGTGATATCATTTTTATATCAAAAATATTAGGTGAACTCCTTTCTTTTTCCACTTTATTACTTATAGAGGAAAGTAAGGTCAAAAATGGGGGGAAAGTACAAGAGGATAAAATGGAGAGAACTACATAACTGTCAATTATAAGTTTGAATAGGATGAACTTACTTATAAAATAGAGAAGGATAGAAGAATAGATTAGAAAGTAGAATCCATTTTTTAAATAAGATACATACTTGACACATAAATATTCACAGAATTCAAGTAAAGGCACTGGAACTTGTGTCAAGCTTCTTCATTTTATTATACTTCAGATGAACTCAAAAAATCATGGATATTCATGAGTCTACAGAAAATAAAGATATGATTTTTAAAAGTAAGTTCAGAAAGTTAATTATGCTTAAAGGCAACAGATGATAAATTAATATCAAATTTTAATATATGTACCAAATAGCAAGTTATAGGGAGAAATGGATAGGAAAACTATGGGTGATGTACCCATCAGTGAGTTAGGGGGAATGTACACCTTAAACATATGAAGATTTACTTTGGTAGAATTAGTGGATTAAAGTAAGGCAGCTGAAGCAGATGCTGTGGAGCACTTTTGAACTTGGTTAGACACCAAAGATGCAAAGATCATGCATTGCATCATGAGTTATTGCCAGCCATCTTGATTTTTGTCTTGCCACTGAATTTTGATGATTCTGGAACAGAGTTAAAGTCAAAAGATTGTGCAAATTATCTTACTTAAATCCAATTCATACCAAAGCAAGAATCACCTCATAGTTTCATTGGTTCTCTTCTAAAACAATAGTTGAACAACATATGAAGTGTTAAGATAGTAAATCAAGAGTTTACATATGCTACAATACCATTTTCTAAGTAAATTTCATAAGGCTGTTTGAAGGAAAGACTATAAACCTTAAGCATATAATATAAAAATGAGTTAATATTTTTTATACTCTACCATATATATGTCCTCTCAGAATGTATTGTTGAACAACTCGTGCACAAGAAAGAAAAGTGCATTAAACCTCAAGAATATTTAAGAAAAAATAATGTCTTTGTGACTGAATTCTCTGGTTAGCAAAGTGACATCTTTCCTGTCTTAACAAATGCAGTCAAGTGAGAATGAAATCTTTGGTCATTTATAATTGTTATTGTTTTGTTGTTCTTTGTCCTCCATTTTCCAAGAGGACCATGACATCAGGGAGGTGATATCATGACATGCAAGGCTATTAGATTTAAGTGAGGGAGGGCTGTGCAAGGTCACCTGCCTCACTTTCTTATTAGAGATGGCCCCGGATGCAGTGGGAGACTTTGTTTTTTTTTGTTTTTTTTGTTTTTTTTATATATATATATAAGTCTCAATTTGACTGAGATAATACCTAATCAGTGATTAAGGTTATATAAGAAATGAGGCAGAAAACTACCTCTTTTACTCAGTCAAAATATAAATATCTGGTGGGGAAAGACCCTCAGAGTTTCTAATAAAATAAAAACAACTGTTGTTAACATTCACACAATCAGGACCCAAACAATGACCAAGTAGGACTTGGCCTGGGACTAATTCTTGGTCAGTCAATAAAAGCCTGAGTGATTTGAGTTTAAGACATGATCCTAGACCTTAAACTTCAAGATACCTTGCAAAGTTTTAGCAATCAAAATTTATATTTCTTTGGGCAGAGCATCTGCTGTACCACAAATATTTCTATTTTGTCCATAGGTATAATATGGGAACATTTTTAAAAAAGGCTTAACTGAAATATAATTGTGTGTAGTTTGACATTGAGATTTTGGGGACACTCTATATTTTTAGAAATAATCAATGATGAGCCACTTATAAGTAATTTAATCTTTAATGTAGATTTAAATTTATCTGTCACCTCTCCTAGAGTTTGAGGAGTGTCCTAGTGCAAAGAGATTGGAGCTCAAGGATACCCAGTTTAAATTCTAGTTCTTCTGCTTACCAACTGTATGAGTTTGGGCAAATGTTTCACTTTTCTATTCCTCTGTTTCCTTATCTGTAAAATGAGTCAAGTATTTGACCTCTAAAATTCCTTGTAGCTTTAACATACTGAAATTCTATTCTTTGACAAAGGAATTTCAGGCTTTAAAGATTTAGGCAATTCAGTACCATAGGGTCATAGACTGAGATCTAGAAGAAACTTTAAAAGCCTCCAAATTCATCTACCTCATTTTACAACTAAATACTGAGACATAGAAGATAAATGACCTACTCATCTTCTCTAGTACAGTTCTTTCTCCATCATTTCCTTTCTAATTGTCTATTTATTTTTTGTAATTTACCAGTTCCTTCCTTACCATTTCAAATGCTTAAATCTTCACAGCCTTAAAAAAGAAAACAAGTAACAACAACTGCAGCAACAACAACAACAACAACAAAAACCTTTCATTGGACTCTACTAACCTTGGGTCTAGTGTCTTATAACTCTCCTCTGCTTCTCAGCCAAAAGCCCTTTAAAAAAAAAAAATCTCTCCATAATTCCTTCTCTTTTCTTTCTTTTTCCTCCACAAGTTTTGCATTTTTACTGCCAACCTCAATACTTAACTAAAACTTTTCTCTCCAATATGACCTAAAATCTCATAATGCTCAAATATGATGACCTTTTGTCATTCCCCATTGTTTTTTATTTCTCTGCTGTTCTTGACCTTCTTGATCACTCACAATTTCTCTCCCGTGAAGATGTCTTCTTAGTCTCTTTTGGTGCCTTATAATCCCTATCATATTAGATGATATACCCACCGAGCTTTGAGTATTCCCTAAATTTTATAGTTTTATCTTGGGCTCACTATTCTCTCTTTCTCTCTCTCTCTCTCTCTCTCTCTCTCTCTCTCTCTCTCTCTCTTTCTCTCTCTCTCTTTCTCTCTCTCTCTTATATATGTATATATAAATTTATATACATATACACACATATATTCCTTATCTTGCTGATCTTATTAGCTTCTGTGGTTTTAATTATCCATATTCAGATGCCACCTAAATTTATAGATCTAGTACCAATCTGTTCTTTGAGCATTAAATCCAACCTAACCAAATATTAATGATTTCTCTCCATAACTATATTATACTTAGTAACTTTACATTTATATTTCTGAAATTATATTTATTATCTTCAAATTTATTCTTCATATATTTATATATGTAATTATTTTCTCATATTAGATTGTGAACTTCTCAAGAGTAGAGATTATTTCATTACTTAAATTTCTTAGTGAATTAATGAATAAAAATCATTTATTAGTTTCTTTTTATGTTCCAAGCACTGGGTATACAAATACATAAGTAAAATCAGTCTCAGTTACACAACTAAGTAGTGTCTGAGGTAGAATTTGAACCCTATACACTGCAGAGTAGGGAGATCAGCTTTTCTGGAGTCCTTAAAAGTATATTACATAAGTGGCTATTTACTCAACTAGCATCTAAAGCCTGCCTTGCATACTCTACAACTTCCCAGATTTGTAGATAAATCTCTGATTTGAACTTCTTTTCTAGTCATTAATTGTCTTAGGAAGATTCTGAAAATCACCCGGCAGACATCAATATCATCTCTTGAACTAAACTGCTAAGCAATCAAATTCTATTGCAGAGAATGCAACTCCATTGGGCTGGCTATGTCAGAATACCAAATGTACACATTTGCCAAAAACACTACTTTATGGAGAACTCACACAGGGCAAGTTCAGAATGCTGGGGATAACTTCTCTTACCTTGGCAGTATACTTTTCAGGGATGTCCACATTGATGAGGTTCACATATTTCTTTTCAGAACTACTCAATGTTTGGGAGAGGAGAGGTATTAGACTGATTACCAAACTGAAGGTCTACAGAGCTGGGCTGACCTCATTATTGTATACCTGTGAAACCTGAACAATATACCAATGCCCTGCCAGGAAACTGAATCGCTTCCATTTGAATTGTCTTAGGAAGATTCTGAAGATCATGTGGAAGGATGATACCAAACACCAACTTTTTCCAACTAAATTGCCAAGATTTCAACTCTACTGCAGAGAGCACAACTCCACTGATGGCTGGCCACATTGTTCAAATGCCAAATGTTTGCTTGCCCAAAAGGTTTCTCTTAAGAACTTTAGAATTGATTGTATGACATGGGAGACATTGGCACAGGACCACCCAGCTTGTCATGCTCCCTTCAGAGAAGGTGCTGTGCTGTATGAGCAAAGCAGAATTGAATTAGAAGAGATGCAAGATTCTCAGTTACAGTAGCCATCCTAAATGTTCATAGGAACAATTTGTGTCTGACCTGTGGCAGAGCATTCTGAGCTTGTATTGGTTTAATCAGCCATAGTTGGACACACCAATTTAACTCTAACATAGTGATGTCTTTTTGGTACTCTTTGGGAACAAAGGACAACAACCAACCAACCAATTTAAGGTAAACATTCTTTGACAAATTAAGGATTGCTGATAAGTGGGTCTTCGATGAAAACTTTTTTAATGATTGTTAATATTTTTAAAAAGATCTTGAGAGCATCATTGTCATACAGTCCTTAAAAATGTCTCTATGTACTTGATACTTTTCTGGTCACTTTGCACATAGAGAAATATTTCCACAGTTCCTGACCTTCATAATCAGAAGTATAAATCTAGCTAACAAGACTGAACCATGTAATAAAGTTACCATTATACAGTAGTCTAGCACCTGTTAGGTATCAGAGAACTAGAGATTTGTTCTTTGTTTAAATGGACTTCAGGAAACCCAGTTTATCTCCCCATTGTTAGATATCAGAAGACTTTAATTCCCATTAAATTTTAGTGATGTCATTTATTTTATAAAACTGTTATTTTTTTATATACCTATTACCCTTTCCAACTAAACCTTTTCTCATTGTAAATAAAAAGTTAAAAACCACATGACAAAATGACAGTGTCTGACATAAATATACTCTATATTTAACAGCTTTTTACCTTTCCAGCAA
This sequence comes from Sarcophilus harrisii, assembly GCF_902635505.1. Classification (NCBI taxonomy): domain Eukaryota; kingdom Metazoa; phylum Chordata; class Mammalia; order Dasyuromorphia; family Dasyuridae; genus Sarcophilus; species Sarcophilus harrisii. Next base: position 249,558,271 of record NC_045428.1, on the reverse strand, counting down.
AAGGAAATAAGTGTATTTCTGAAGGATAACTTAACAGAGGTTTTGCTATTCATTAATTATGTGACCTTGAATAAGACTGAAAATCTTTGTTCAGCCTAAATTTTCTGATATGTAAAATGAAAGCATAAATTAGCTTACATCAGTGGTTTCCAACTTTTTTTAAATCACAAATTCTTCTCAGTAAATAATTTTTGGGCAACTTCTCAATAGATGAATATTTGCTTATTTATATATGTGTTATTTTACTAATAGTTTTCAGCATCATCTAACATAAAATAGACATTTAAAGTTAGTTAGACAAAGATATGATATTTTAAAACATTTTAATAGGGCAAAATGTTTTCCTCTTACTAAAACTATAATAATATTTTAGAGAAAGCATAATGATTTAATGTTTCATTATTTTTGAAAATCATAATTTAATATTTTGCAATAGAAACTTGAAATTCTTATTCTAAAGTTTTTATCAAAAAAAAAAAAAAAACACCCACAACTGAAATAATGACTGTCATAGCTAAAAAAAAGTAGCTCAAAAGGTAAATAGTTACAAATAGGAACATTCAGCTTTGGCTGAAATTATTAAATCAAGATTTTCATTTTTCAATATCATTCACAATTTATTTATGTCAAAGATTTTGGTGAAATTAAACTAACAAATGTCTATTTTCCATAAGTTCTTGCATTTTTATAAGTTTATTAAATAGGTTCAAAACTTATTGAAACTCTTCTTTTGGAAACTTAAAAAAAGATTAGACACAGAGAGAAACAAAGAGAGAGAGAGAGAGAGAGAGAGAGAGAGAGAGAGAGAGAGAGACAGAAAGAGAGAAAGACACAGAGAGAGAAAGATAAAGAGGACTGGGGGTGGGATCTAAGCAATGGTGTGAAGCATTCTAGCTCCCAAGGAATGAAGCAAAGCTAAGACAGGCACTGAGCTAGTAAGCACCAAAGCAGAAAGAGATCTCAGAAGTTCACTGATTTACCACTGCATGCAGGAATGGATATCACATGGCAACTCTGTTATGTACTACTCAAGGCTGGATCCCAGATTCAGGATAGAGAGGAGCACTTGTGGGTATGGCTCCATCCAAGTAAGTCATATTATCAAGAAACATATTCTGAGACATCCTAAGCCAGAAGCAGTAACTGAGTTCTAACCTTTAGACTAACATCCAAACCAGTAGAAAGTAGTAGAATAACCAGAACAGAAATCACAGAGCATAACAAACCAAAACATGTAGAACTTCTTAGCTTGCTAACAGTGATTGATTCTAGCAGCAATCTACTGAAACTCCCAACCAAGGGCATAACCAAACTAGGTTAGAATCTGGCAGAAGTCAGACCAAAAAATCTGAATAAACAAGCTTAGGGCTGACATCCTCTTCAACTCCTGCCTTGAATTTTACAGAGCTTAGCACTAACATAAAGTATAGAAGTCAATAAGTTGGTTGGAAGAATGAGAGAAGAAATAAAACAATACCGCCACTAAGAACTATTATGGAGAAGGGGTAGGGGTCAGGGCAAGAAAGCTCAAGTCAGAAACAGGAAAAAAGAATGACTTAAAAGCATTCATAAGTAAAGCCTCAAAAACAAATGGAAAGTGGATACTAAAAAAATGTAGGCAATAGATTTTTTTTAAATAGCTAAAATGATTTTAAAAACCAAATGAAAGCAAGAGGAATAAATAGAAAAAGCAGAAAGATATAAAGAAAGTTAACAGCTTGGAAAAAGAGATACCCGATCTTACTGAAGAAAACAGCTACTTGAAAATTTAGAATTGGCTAGATGAAACTGATTGAATCCATGAAGCATCAAGAAATAATAAAACAAAGTAAAAAACCTGAAAAAAATAAAATGTGAAACATTAATAGGAAAAATAACTGACCTGGAAAACAAGTTGAGGAGAGATAATTTAAGAAACATTGTACTACCTGAAAGCCAAGAACAAAGAAAGCTTAGACATTACATTTCAAGAAATCATATATATCTTAGGTCCAGAAGACAAAATAGAAATGGAAAAAAATCAACCAGTTACCTCCTGAATTATGGCCCATATGAATACTCTGGGGAGAGGACACATGCAGTCCTTCAAAAACTTATCATCATTTTCTTGCACATCATGACACATAAGTTTTTAAAAGATAATACATGGATAACATATCAGATTGCTTGCTATCTTGGGAAGGGAGGGAAGGAGAAAAAATTTGAAATTTAAGGTCTTAGAAATGAATATGTAAAACTATCTTTACACGTATTTGAAAAATAAAATACTTCTGAGGGAAAAAATAAAAACATGTCATGTGCAGCAATCAATAGGCTTTATTAGACTGTCAAAAATATCTATTTTGAAAATTAATCCTCACTTTAAAAAAAACACAAAAATCCTTTAACATTACTAGGGCTCATTTAGGAAATTTAATTAGATAGAGACTAGATATGATTATATTAATGTTTAGATGATCCTACAATAAGAAAGGAAAATATGGGATATAAGAATGTGCTGGTAAAGCAAGATAGAGATGGATGGGAAAAATTGTCACATAAATGGGGTACACAAGATATAAAACAAGCAGAAGACACTGGTAGGAAATCAGGCTACACTTGAAGCTCATTCTCACCTAAACTGGCTAAACAAGATACAAATATGCATACATTCAGCTGGATACAAAAATATATTATTATTCAACAGGGAAAAGGATGGAAAGGAATTAAGGGAAAAGATGGGAATAATAGAGATGATAGATTAAGTGAGACATGAGCAGCAAAACATTCAGTTGCCATTATATATACATTCTCATATTGATTTTTTTGATGGATTATATAAATTCAATTCCAATGTTAATATAGACTTTTGAAACTGGAAAATGAATCATTACATATTTGGGAGGTTTTGATCTGATTTTTCTTGTGCAGTATGACAAATGTGGAAATATATTTAAAAGAACTGAATATTTTTAACCTATATCAGATTACTTGCTGTCTTGGGATGGGGGAAGGGAAGAGAGAAGAAGAAAAAATTGGAACACAACGTTTTGCAAAGGCAAATGTTGAAAATTATCTTTGCATGTATTTGGAAAAATATAATACTATAACTGTTTTAAAAAGATTTGGGAGAAGGGAAGGGAATAATTATTTATCTAATACCTATTATGAACCAAACACTATGCTAAGCACTTTCTAATTATTATCTCATTTCATTCTCACAACAATGCTGTGATTTAGATTATTTCTCCCATTTTGCAGTTGAAGAAACTGAGGCTAATTAGGGTTAAGTAACTTGTTCAAGGTCATACAACTAGTAAGTATATGAAACTGGATTTGAACTCCAGTTTTCCTGATTCTTTTATCATAGAAAGTTATGATGACAGGGCAGATCAAAGCACAAACTTAGACAAGGACAGAATATCCACAGAAGAAATCTCAAAGAGTGGTATGTATTGGTCTCAAGTCGAAAGAGGCTTCTTGGAAGTGCTGATAAAAGACTTTAAAAGACAAATGAGATGCAGAAGAAAAAATGAGAAAGAAAATTAGAGGAATGTATGAGAGAGTCAACAGCTTGAAACAGGAAAGAAAAAAATTGTCTAAAAAGACCAATCCCTTAAATAGTAGAATTAAGCAAATGGAAAAAGATATATGAAAGCTAACTGAAGAAAATCACACATTAAAAATTAGTACAGGGCAAATGAAAGCTAATAACTTTGTGAGACAGCAAGAATCAGTCAAATAAACTAAAAAGAATGAAAACATGGAAGAAAATGTGAAATACCTCATTAGAAAAACAGCCAATCTGGAAAATAAATCCAGAAGAGACAGTTTAATAATTGTTGACCTTCCTGAAGGCCATGACCAAAAAGAGAGCCTGGATAGCATTCTACAAGAGATCATTAAGGAAAAATTTCCCAATATTTTGGAAACAGAGGAGGAAAAAATCCATCAATCACTTTCAGGAAGAAATCACACAAGGAAAACCCAAAGTAACACTTGCAAAACTCCAAAATTCTCAACTCAAGTAAAAAATACTGCAAGCTTCCAGACAGAAACAATTCAAATATCAAGAACCAACACTCAGGATTACCCATGATCTGACAGCTTCTGCAATAAAGGATTGGAGGGTCTAGAATATCCTATTTTGGAAGAAAAAGGACCTAGGGTTACAATCAAGAATTAACTATCCAGTGAGACTCAGCATCATCTTTCAGGGGAGACTATGGAGCTTTAATGAAGTAAGAGGCTTTCAATCATTTCTATTGAAAAAAATGGAACAAGACAGAAAATTTAATCTACAAACACAGGACTCAAGAAAAGCATAGAAAGATAAACAAGGGTGTATATATATATATATATATATATATAAATTTAATTTAATTTACTATTTAATATACTAATTTATATATATATATATATATATATATATATATATATTTATTACTACTTAAAGGTTAAATTGCTTGCCTCCCTATTTGGAAAAACAATATCCATATTTCTTGAGAACACTATCTATCAATGGGGTAGACAGAGGAGAGTATCACATAAGGCTAAGGGTGTGGTTGTGAATGGACTCTCTTTTGATGACATCAAAGGAAAAGATATTAATGAGTGGGAAAATGTCTGCTAGAAAAGAGGAAAGGGAAGGTATAATGGAAAAATGAGTTCACATGAAGTTCAAAAGACCTATTACAATCCAAGGAAAGAAGGAAAGGGGATGAACATTGTTTGAAGCTTGATATCAGTTTTGGCTTTAAGAGGAAAGAACTTTATCATTCGGTTACATATAGAAATTTATCTAAAACTATAAAGAAGTAGGCAAAGAAAGAGAAAAGAAAAGAGGGACAGGATAGAAGAAGGGCAGAAACAGTAGGGGAAAAGGTAAGAGAAGGGGGGAAGGGTTGATAAAAAATAAGATAGTGGGTAGAGTGGGTGAAAAAAGCATAGAGGACCAAGGGTAGGCTGGAAAGAGAGGAAAAAAATACATACGGGGAGAAAGTAAGATGGAGGTAAATACAGAGCTGTTAATCAACTGTGAATGTGAATGGAATGAACTCTCTCATAAAACAAAAGCAAATAGCAGAGTGGATTTAAAAACAGAATCCTACAATATATTGTTACAAGAAACACATTTGACACAGAGACACATGCAAAGTAAAGGTAAAAGGCTGGAAAAGAATTTGTTATGCTTCAGCTGAAGTTAACAAAAGCAGGGGTAGTAATTTTAGTAATTTTCTTTTTTTTTTTCTTTTCATTTCTTTTCTTTTTTTCTTTTTTTTTTTTTTTTTTGGCTGAGGCAATTGGAGTTAAGTGACTTGTCCAGGGTCACACAGCTAATTAGTGTTAAGATTTGAACTCAGATCTTCCTGAATTCAAGGCTGGTGCTTTATCCACTACACTACCTAGGTGCCCCCTGTGGTAGTAATTTTGATTTCAGATGAAACAAAAGTGAAAACAGATCTTATTAAAAGAGATAAGGAAGGAAATTACAGCTGGATAAAGGATACCTGAAACAATGAAATAGTAATGATACTAAATGTATATATACTAAGTGATAGAGCAGCCAATTTTTTAGAGAAGGTTTTAAGCCAGTTGTAAGAAGAAATAGACAGCAAAACTATATTAGTGGGGGACCTCAACCTTTCCCTCATAATCAGACAAATCTAACCACAAAATAAATAAGAAAGAAGCTAGGATGGTTAATAGAATCCTAGAAAACCTAGATATGATAGACTTCTGGAGAAAACTGAATAGAGACAGAAACGAATGCAATATGATTTCTTTGGGATACAGACTCAATAGTGGCACTGCTGTGGGCAATATCCATATGTACTCAACCAATAACAGATACACAATGAAGTATCTAAGAATACGTGAATCATGAAGATTTATTTGTGGAAAGTAAGGTTTTTATGATGACAGTTCAGGACCAAATCAATAAACTTGGAAATTATAAGAGGATTATCCTTAAGAAGCTTTGGCATAATGACTACTTTAGAAAGTGCAAAGATATGGTAGATGATGTGAAAGGTATCATTGCAAGCTTTGAGAATTTAGCATGCACCTAGCAAGACAGGACCTAATAACTAGATTCATACATTTAAACTGTCTTTTTTTCATAATTTGCAAGATGGCAAACCTCCCATGCTAAAAATATAGGCATCAAAATATCCAAGAGAAGTCTACTACTAAACCTTGTTTATTAAACTAATATAATGATAATGTAATGTAACATAAATGAGGGAAATGATTATTAATAACTAATATCTTAGAGATTCGGAGCTACCCCTCTTCTTTTTTTTTAGTACATATTAATACTTTTTTAAAATAACTTTTTATTGACAGAACCCATGCCAGGGTAATTTTTTACATTATCTCTTGCACTCACTTCTGTTCCGATTTTTCCCCTCCCTCCCTTCACCCCCTCCCCCAGATGGCAAGCAGTCCTATACATGTTAAATAGGTGACAGTAGATCTTAGATACAATATATGTGTGCAGAACCGAACAATTCTCTTGTTGCTCAGGGAGAATTGGATTTAGAAGGTATAAATAACCGGGGAAGAAAAACAAAAATTCAAGGAAATACATTCATTTCCTAATGTTCTTTCTTTGGGTGTAGCTGCTTCTGTCCATCCTTGATCAATTGAAACTGAGTTAGATCTTCTCTTTGTCGAAGAAATCCACTTCCATCAGAATACATCCTCAAACAGTATTGTTGTTGAGGTGTATAATGATCTCCTGCTTCTGTTCATTTCACTCACCATCAGTTCATGTAAGTCTCGCCAATCCTCTCTGTATTCATCCTGATGGTCGTTTCTTACAGAACAATAATATTCCATAACATTCATATACCACAATTTACTCAAACATTCTCCAATTGATGGGCATCCATTCATTTTCCAGCTTCTAGCCACTACAAACAGGGCTGCCACAAACATTTTGGCACATACAGGTCCCTTTCCCTTTTTTATAATCTCTTTGGGATATAAGCCCAGTAGAAACACTGCTGGATCAAAGGGTATGCACAGTTTGATAACTTTTTGAGCATAGTTCCAAATTGCTGTCCAGAATGGCTGGATGTGTTCACAATTCCACCAACAATATATCAGTGTCCCTGTTTTCCCACATTCCCTCCAACATTCCGCTTTATCTTTCCCTGTCATTCTAGCCAATCTGACAAATGTGTAGTGGTATCTCAGAGTTGTCTTAATTTGCATTTCTCGGATTAATAGTGATTTGGAACACTCTTTCATATGAGTGGTAATAGTTTCAGTTTCATCATCTGGAAATTGTCTGTTCATATCCTTTGACCATTTATCAATTGGAGAATGGCTTGATTTCTTATAAATTAGAGTCTATTTCTATATATTTTGGAAATGAGGCCTTTATCAGAACCTTTCACTGTAAAAATGTTTTCCCAGTTTATTGTTTCCCTTCTAATCTTGCCTGCATTAGTTTTGTTTGTACAAAAACTTTTCAATTTGATATAATCAAAATTTTCAATTTTGTAGTCAATAGTGATCTCTAGTTCTTCTTTGGTCATAAATTCCTTCCTCTTCCACAGGTCTGAGACGTAAACTATCCTATGCTCTTCCAATTTATTTATAATCTCATTCTTTATTCCTAGATCATGAACCCATTTTGACCTTATCTTGGTGTACGGTGTTAAGTGTGGATCAATACCTAGTTTCTGCCATACTAATTTCCAATTTTCCCAGCAATTTTTGTCAAATAATGCAGTCTTATCCCAAAAACTGGGGTCTTTGGGTTTGTCAAACACTAGATAATTAAAGTTATTGGCTGTTTTGTCCTTTGAACCTAACCTATTCCATTGATCAACTAGTCTATTTCTTAGCCAATACTAGATGGTTTTAGTAACTGCTGCTTTATAATATAATTTTAGATCTGGTATAGCTAGCTACCCCCCTTCTTGCTAAGTACTGAATATAAATTCAGTTCTTAAAGGCTTTGCTAAAGGTGAGATTTGATTCACTTTCTTATTCAAAACCTTATAAAAGATAGAAGCTATTGTTTTCTGCTCAGGCTTCCAAAGGGTATACATTCTTTAAATTGATAACCTAAACCTATGGGTGGTCTGGAATAGAGATACTTTCACTTATGAAAGGTAATATTCCCAGCCCTTGATTTTAAAATGGCCCATTTCCCATCAAAGATAACCAGTTAGATTTGATTGTTCTTTAATACATCCTTCCTTGTCCAAAGGCATAAAAACCTAAAGAAGTAACCATGCAGTCTTTTTGATTGAAGGGGAAGATAAAAAACTTTTTTTGTCAATTTCTGACTAATTGAAATTTATAAAATTGATTATAATTTACCCAAATTTTTGTCTTTCAAAATTTTATTTGCCCCATGAATTAATAAACTGAGTGGAACTGGAACATCATCACAGACTGAATTATTGCCCCAAACTATTTAGCTGTAACATCAATGATGAAAAATTAGGGAAATTTTCCTTTAAAGGTCCTATTCTCAATATCCATTATCTATAATCCACATGAGACAAAAAAGCTTTTATAAGATAAAGATCTCACTGAAGAGATTTGTTGTTGTGTCCCTCATTTTTGAAGAGGACCAGTGATGTCCTCTTCACATGGGTGATACTTGCATGTGAATTGGATTTAAGTGAAGCAGAGTTGTACAAGGTCTTCAGCCTCACTCTTTCTTCCAGATTCATTGAAGGCCAATGGGAAGACAAAAGTCAGGATGACTGGCTATGGCTCATGCATGATTCAGTTATGACACTGGCATCTTCAGTGTCTAAGCATTCCATAGCATCTAGTTCAGTCACCTTCATGGATGTTGGAACTGTGCATTCTACTAGAGGAAGACTTCATATCTTTAAGATAGACTCCCCTCCTAACTCACCAAAATCTTTAACGTTTCTCAGTTACCTTTAACCCGATTTAGCTATCTATGCACTCTCTTATCTGCACCTTCAAAAAGTTATAGCTTGAGCAGGGGTTGTACTCTAGTAAAATAAAACAACACAAAACTCTTGTTTAAATCTAGTCCTAAGGATGTTTTCATTGGTTCTAGAACAGATAATTTTATTCCACAGCAAAACCCTCCAAAAGAAGCTATTTTATCCAATTATGCAAAGATTGATACATGAAATAAAGAAGAATAATAACATAACAGAGACTTGTCCCAGGATTATTTCTCTGTGAATTCCATCACAAAAAACAATATGAAATCAAAATATAAGGTCACAACCTTAAATACAAGCATAGACATCATCTATTAATTTCTGATCATAAACTAGTTCATGACCAAAAACCATAATATGGTTCTTTGTAAAATGTTTTTTATTTGTTATGATTATGAGATGTCATCATCATTATTATTCTTTCAATGATTGCTGCCTTCTCTACCCATTTTTCTTCTCCCCCATCTTTTGGAAATGCTGATATGATATAAATGAGGATGGTGGCAAGCAAAATACTAACATTCTGAATGAATGGGACATAGAATCAGAACACTTAGCATGGTACATTTTTTAGAATCCTAGTAAATATATGTGAAGACTAGATGAAGGTAATGCAAATATACACTATCATTTTTAGGACACAGAGATAACAAAGGATATAGTAACTACATCATGACACTCATCTTCTAAATCCTTTTGGTGAGGAGAGAGTTGCGGTCTTAATTTCAGGCTCAGAAAATCAAGTACTCTCTAGGTGATTTAGAAGATTTTAGGAGATAATTACTTGAGACAATAAATTTTTCATTTTAGAAAAGCCGTCATTTATGGATGCTTCTACTATGGCTAGGCTGGCTCAAAGCTGTGACCTTGACCAGATGAAACCTGATTGAGTTGATTTTTCTATCTGCTTTCTATGTATTAATTGATCAATTTCATTCTATAAATATATTTTATTGATCTTTCTTACTGTGTTTTTTAACCATCATTTTGAAGAGGGGATATAACTCCAAGGAAGTATACAAAAATTGTAGCTCCCAAAGAGTTCAACTTAGTAACTATTACAGATATTGTGGCAGCCATTGGTGTGGAATAATTTCAAGGATCATTCAAGGACATAAATACAACAGGATCAGTTGCATTTAAACACAAAGGTAAGTGCAGTTGAAAATTTAAAAAAAATCAACTTCAAGAACTGGCAAACTCGTGCTGTAAAAGAACCTGGCAGGTAGACTAATTATTGTTTCATTTATAGCATGGCAAAGACTCCTTGCAGTTGAAAGAACAGTGAAGAACAGTTTTATTTTATTCCTTTAATGGTGCAAACAATTATTATGAATTATTTTTTAAAAAAATCTGTCAGGCAAAATCATACAAGGACAAGACTATTGAAAATGGGAAAAACATCATTTTGATTTGTGAAACTCACTTTTTCATTTGAGGCTACATCTAACTTTTGAATTCTGATAAACCCATTGGTATACTGAGAAACAGAATTGTTCCAGAATTACAGAAATTCCCAAATGAAGATGGAATACTTCAGCATAATGTTGAACCAAACCACATTATCAGGAAATTAAGTCAAGAAGTGGAGTTATGCTTCAGAAACCTGAGAATTCACCCAAATGAAAAGCCAATGAAAACCTGTAAGCTATAATCAAGGCTATACTTAGAAAAATGCTGTTGCATGTGAGAGTTGGATGAGGTTTTATTTTCCACAGAATTACATTTTAAAAAATCAGAAAAATGAAACTAAAACCTAAGAAATGAAACTTAGAGGTTAGGCTGACATGCAACAAAGGAATCAAAAATTATAGAAGGACTGCCACAAGTCAGTCAGTCCTCTCCCCAAATTCAACTGTGACCAAATAAGATGAACACCAATGGGAGATATAATCAAAGTGAGGACTTATGTTCTTTGGGGGAATTAGGCACTTTGTTTAGCCTGTAATTTCTGTAAAACCAGTCAAAGGGGGAAACAGAGAAGGAACTTGTGTTTCAAGACGGAGAATAAAAGACTGTGCTCTTGTGCCTACTAACTTAGACACCTGCTCTTTCAAGAACATAAAAATAAAATCCTGTATTCATCAGTGAATCAGTGAAGTGCTTAGTAGGGTTCTAGTCTCTTATGTTGTTCAGTCATTTTCAGTTATGTTCAAGTCTTTGTTACTCTATTTGCAATTTTCTTTGCAAAGATATTAAAATGGTTTGCCATTTCTCCTCCCATTTATTTTACACATGAAGACACTGAGGTAAACAGGATTAAGTTTCTTAATCAGGGTAACACTAGTAATTATCTAGGGCCAGATTTGTACCCAGGCAGATATCTTTCCAACCTCAAGCCTGGCATTCTATCCACTTTACCACTTACCTGCCCTAGAATAATGCACTATTTGGCAAATTTGGTACATTTAGTAACCAAAGGAACAAATATGTAGTTCCATGATGAATAATTAAAGCATATATGTCAAACCTTTTGCACTAATGTCAAACAAGAGATTACAGCAAAGGGGGACATATTGCACAGTGAAAAGTTATTACAAATATAAAAAGGTGCAATGTTTATTATATAAGACAAATTGGTCTTCCTGAATCACAATTCTAATCTTATCATCATCCCTCTCCCCAAATTCAACAAACTATAGTATTCCCAGTTATTTCTGGGATCAAATATAAAATTTTCCATTTGGTTTTTAAATCCCTTCATAACCTGGCTTTTTTTTTTTTTAAACTTGTAAGTCTTCTTAACCATCACTCTCCTCTCTATGATTACTCTATGATTGAGTTGCTCACACAACACACCCAGTTTCCTAATTTTAGACATTTCCACTGTTACCTATGCCTGGAATCCTCTCCCTCCTTATTTTCACTTACTGGCTTCATTTGAATTTTTATAGTCTTAGTCTTTGTCCCACCTTCTGCAAGAAGCCCTTACCAGTAGTCCTTAATCTTAGTACTTTATCTCCATTGATTATATCCACTTTGTTCTGTCTATATCTTGTTTGTACAAAGTTGTTTACATGTTTTCTCACTTATTAAATCTTGAGAACATTGAAAGCAAGGACTGATTATTTTTTGTCTTTGATTATGCTTTTCTTTGTATCTCTAGCACTTAGCACTATACCTGACAAATGCTAATTAAATAAGTCAATAAATGTAATTATTTTACTTTGTCTCAGTTAATTTACATACTACTTTAGAGTATTGATACTATTAAGCAAACAAAAGCCTATTTACTGCTGTAGGACTTGGTTCTCTAGAGGCCCCTCCAGTTTGGTTCTTGTTTTTAATGTGTTTTTGTTCAAATGAAAATAATTTAGCTGATAAATCAAAATATGTCTCTGGAAAACACATTATCTAAAGCCCCATTTTTCAACATGCTTTCTGTAGAATGAGTCCCATAAAGCAGTACTGTTTAGATTGATGCTATCAGGAGACAATAGCTTTTCATTTATGTTCAACTCTTCATGATCCTATTTGTGGTTTTCTTGGCAGATGCTAAAGTAGTTTGTCATTTCCCTTCTCCAGCTCATTTTTAAAATTGGGAAACTAAGGCAAATTGGGGTAAGTGAATTGAACAGGGTCACACAGCTAGCATATGAGATTGGATTGGAACTTAGTTCCTCCTCAGAATTCTAATCATTGTTCCACCAAGCTGCCCAACAACAATACAGAAACAGACAATAGCAACTAATATTGTGAACTAGTAAGCTACATATTGGTCAGAAATTAAAGAGACATAGCTAGCTTCTTTTAATGTTATATATATGATTTTATTAATGACTTTGACTTTAGGCAAGTCATTTAAACTCGAGATAGCCAGTTGTCACAGAAGATAGAGGATTTGATCTGGAGTCAGAAATATGTATTATATACATACATATTATGTATGTGTATACAGAAATACACATGTACAAATGTAGTATTGAAGAGGTAAAATAAGCAAAAAGAGTATCAAATATAAAATCGTTTCAGGAGAACAATAAATTGATAAAAAGAATATTATATGAAAATATTTAATTTGTGATGTGGAACAATGACAAGACCAATCACAGGTTCAAAGGAGTTCTATTTATTATTTGAATAAACACACAGAAGTTAGCAAGGAAAGGGGCTTTAACAATTTAAAATTAACAAGGGGAAAGCTAAGTTCCTTAGTGGAACTCACAATTAACTAGGAGAAAGGGAATATGCCATTGATTAGTAGGCAAAATCCATAGAGTTTAGCTAACTAACCCTAAAATGAGTTAGCAACAGAAGGCAATTACACCACTGTCTGATGGGCTAATGCTAAAAGGGATTTAGCATCCTAAAAGACTTAGCTGGCTATAATAAGGATATGGATACCATGAGGCATGAGGGGAGTAAGTGAGAAGGAAGACACCATGAGGCAGAATATCCTGTGGAGAGCTAAAAAAGGGATTTTAGCAAAGATGGCATAGGCCATAGGCAGATTTATAGAGGAAATTTAACCTCAGGGGATTTGACATCATTACTTGATTTTCTGAGTGGATACAGTAAGGTGGGGTTTCCAAAGACCTCCCCAGGAGGTGGAACTGTAATGAAAAGTCCACATGAATAAAAGATCTATTTAAAAACAAAATGCATATTATATAATTATGTATATTATAGATATACCTGTATTTATCTAAAATTTTAGACATATATATATATACATAAATATAAACTTAGACATATGTGTATATGTATTTATATTTTTCTTTTACACATTTACATATCAAGTCCAACTCTATCATTTGCACATGAGGAACTTAGAGTTTCAAGAGGTCAAATTCTATCACTTTCAGATGAGGAATTTGGGGTTTCAAGAGATTAAATAGCTGTCCAATGTCACACAGCCAGTGATGAGGCAGGATTTGCTAACTTCACATCCATTGCCTTATTCACTTCACCACTAGCTGCCTTTAAGGTTACTTGACTACAGTCACATAACTATTTGGAGGTAGGATAGAGAAGAAATCAGGAAGAATTTTACTGAAGCATGTCCCACTTTCACAACCCAGCACCACACAGAAATGTTCATATTAGCTAAGAACATTGTTAAAGAGAACTTTATTCTAATAACTGGCATTTATCTGTTCTACTTGAATGGCCCCATTCTGAGTCATTATGAACTTCTCAGGTAAGTTCTTTTAAAATGCCTGAAACTGAAAGATTACTTTCATTTCTTTAGGACTATCACTATTTATCATAGTCCATTTACTAGCAACTTACATTAAGGTCATATGTAGCCCTTGAAAGATGGGATCTTTGCAGTCTTGGTCCTACCATTAAGCAGCGCCACCCCCCTTTAGTAGACAATTTCATGAATTTTCCTCTAATTCATTACTTGCTCTCCTCTTAGATGACTTTCTTCATGACACTACTGTTTTAGGGAGGACTCCCAGACATATTATACTTCACTTAAACATGGCCTATTCTTTGGACTTCTCTTTCTCTGTGCCTGCAGTCTTGCCATTTTAAAAAATAGTTATATTTTACTTATTTTAACATTATTTTTAAAAAATGGTGCTTCCAATTCTTTTCTCCTTCGGGTCCTTCCCCATTGAGAAGACAAGCAATAGGATATCAATTATTCATGTGAAGTCATGCAAAACTTATTTCCATATTTGCCATATGGCAAAAACAAAAAAAGCAAGAAAAATAAAGGAAGAAAAAATATGCTTCCCTACGCACTCAGAATTCATCAGTTCTCTCTCTGGATATGGGATCATTTTTCTTTATGAGTTCTTTGAAACTGTCTTGGATCATTGTTTTGATTAAAGTAGTTAAATCTTTCACAGTTGATCATCAATACAACATTGCTATTACTAGGTATATAAAGTTTTCTTGGTTCTGCTAACTTCACTTTGCATCCTGGATTTTTCTGAAATCATCCTGCTTATCATTTCTTATAACATCATCATATTCCATCACAACCATATACCACAAGTTGTTCAGCATACCCCAAATTATGGGCATCTCCTCAATGTCCAATTTTTTGGCACATACACAAAGAGTTGGTCTAAATCTTTTTTTTTTGTACTTACAGGTTCTTTTTCCCTTTTCTTTGATCTTTGTGGGATCTAGACCAAGTAGTGGTATAAGAAAATCAAGTGATATACACAGTTTTATAACCCTTTTAGAATAGTTTGAAATTGTTCTTCAAAATGGTTGGACCAGTTCATAATTATACCAACTTGTATTAGCATATGTATTTTCTCCCTCCCCCTTCAGCATTTGTCATTTTTTTTTTCTATCATGTTAACCAATCTGAGAAGTGATGTGATGCTTCAGAGCTGTTTTAATTTGCATTTTCTAATCAACAAGGATTTAGAGGATCTTTAAAAAAATTTGACTATTGATAGCTTTGATTTTTTTCTTCTGAAAACTGTCTGTTCATATGCTTTAATCAGTTATGAATAGAAGAATGGCTCTTAGTATTATGTTTGGCTCATTTCCCTATATAGTTGAAAACTGAAACCTTTATCAGACAAACTTGCTAAAAAATTTTTCCCCAGCTTCTGCTTTCCTTCTAATTTTGGCTGTGTTGATTCTGTTTATATAAACCTTGTTTATATAAACCCTAAATCTAATACTGAATTCTTGCCCTCAAACCTTGAATACATTTTACAACTATATTGTGTACCTAATCTATTCCATTGTTCTACCACTCTTGCTTATATCCTGAACCAGATTAGTGTGATGATTACCACTTGGTAAGCTCCAATTTGATCTCTGATACTCTTAGGCCACTTATTTTTGCTTTCCCAGCCCCCTATTCTCTTTGATATGCCTCACTAGCCCTGAGGCTCTAATTTATTAATTGGTAACTTCCTTCAGTGACCACCATTTCAAGTAGGACTAGCTATTCTTTATTTCTTTTACACATGGCTTCATATCTTGAACTTTACCTCTTCCTCACAGCTGCTTTGCCATGTTCAGATTGGAAAAGTCCCTACTCTCCTGATTGTTAACTTTCTCCCTAGGTTCAGCATGTTAGGCAGGAAGCAGAGCCCTTAGGCTCATGCTACAGATTTCTTTTTCTCCTTGGTTGTCACCTTGCATTTTTCCATCATGCTTCTTCTAGTTCTCCTATCTATATTTGTTGTCTTTTCCTCTTCAAAAGTAAGCTTCTTCTTGAAGGTAGAGATTGGTTCATTACATTTTTGTCTTCAGTATTAAACACAGTGCTTGGGACATTATAAGCATTTCAGTGTTCTATTTGGCTTTCTGCTTGCCTGTGATTGAAACTTAATTGATCTGTGGAAACTTAACTTTCCTTAATTTATCACATTTTGAAAACCATTGGTAAGTGTTACTTACAAGTGGTATCTTACATTACTTTGAAGCTTACAACATTCTGTGGAAACCTAACTTCAGTATTTCTCACACTGATATGTCTATCTATCTATATACCTAAGTAGCTAGTAGCCAAACTTTTGATAAGCCTTTCTATACTTAACACAGTTGGTCCTTGGAAACTAGACCCACAGTATGTTACTGAATCCTACTCAACGTTTTTACAGCTTAGTAGGACTTGTAATGGCTTATTACATACTGACCGTGCCTTTGAAAATCTCAGTTCAATTCAATATTTCAATGAAACATTGAAATACGATTTTAATGGAGAGAATGGACATAGCTGTATTAGAAAAGTATATTCAGGAAAAAAATACTGCCTAAAGGTTGAGAATGAAAAGGTTTTCTCCACTTTAATTGTGCCAATAAATGATACTATTTTGTTTTATATTTTCTAAGACATATCCTTAGAAAAAAATTAATACCTGTTTCTTGGGACTTTTCCATATACATTCATTAGTGACATATTAGCATTCATTTTGAAAAGAAAGATGTTTGTATGTTTGACTGTGACATCTTTTTACATTGTCTCTTTTTTATTCATGCACATGCACATGTGTGAGTATACATATACACTCATGTGTGCATGTGTATGTGCACACATACATGAGTGTTGAGCTTGGTTTCTCAGAGGCAAAGTCAGTAGATCAAAAGTGGTTTCAGGTCTTATCAAAGTGGAAAGGCTTTAGTATAACCCTAAGACAATGTGTTCATCTGCCCTAGCTAAACATGGAGAGGTTTGTTACCAAAGGCTGATCAATTTAGCCTTAGACTAATAAGACTATTCATTAAGACAGAGTGAATTATACTAGGAATTGACTAGGACAGCTTCCACACCACTGACATCACAAATCTTTTTTTTCCTAATCATAGACCCCATGCTGAAAAGCTTTGAAAAGAGAGAGCTTATTAGGAGAGATTTAGGGGGGGAGGCTTGTTTCTCCTCCATATCTAGGTAATTCATATTCCTTAACACCAACAGAAAAGGCAGCATAAACTTAGAACAGAAGACCTAAACTTTAGGCACATCTCTGCTTAACTAGATGTGTGACTACAGAAAAATATCTTAGCCTCTCTGGTCATCATTTTCTTTATACTATGGGTGAGTTAGAATAGGTCTTCTTTAAGGTCATATTCAACTTCCAAAATTTAATTTTATTAGATTCAACAAGCATTTATTAAGCATTTTCCATATGTTGGAAACTGTTCTAAGTTGTTGGGATAAAAAACACTCTGACTTCACTACTCCCCTCCCTGCAAAAAACCGAAAAACATACCCTCACCCCTATCATCAAAGAACTTATGTTCTGTTTGAAGGAATATGTACAGAGAAATAAACACAGAATAATCTCAAGAGGCAGCATTAGCAACAACTGGGAGAATCTCTAAATGATTCTTCTAGGAAGATATGCATTGAGCCCTAAAGGTGTTTAGGAGTTCCCTGAAGGTGTTTAGGGGTTCCAGGAGGTAGATTATTCCAAACATGAAGGACAATCTATGCAAAGACATAGAGGTTGGAGATGAGATGCATACAGTGAACATTGAATAACCCGTATGAGAGAGTGTGGAGTTAATGATTGGAAATAATGTGTGATCAATATAAAAAAATAGATTGCATCCAGATTTTAGAGAGCTTTAAAGTCAAGCAGAAAAGTATGTATTTTATTTTTCAGGCAAAAAAGAACAAACAAAATTAACTGAACAGGAGAACAACACAATCAGAATTCTTTCAGATTACCATTTGAGTAGCTCTCTGGTGCATGGAAGTGGGGAAGACTTGAGACGAGGACATCAAATAAGGAGCTATCATAGTAGTACTGGCAAGCAACTCCACAAAGTAGACATATACTTAATGAAAAATATTATATGACTTTATACAACACTAAAATCTTGTAAAATGAGAGAAAATATGTATGAAAGAATAGGAGAGGCAAACATTGATCATATTTCTATATTTTAAAACAATTCTATATGGTTAAGTTTTTATTCTAGACATTTTGTGATAGTATCATAACATACTAAACTCACAGAGTTTTAAGAGGGAATATTATAAACTTCTGCTAAACGAAGAGTTTTGACCCAATGATCAAAAAAGACCAGCAGAGAGGCAATGATGTAAAAAGCCTAGTTATAGAAAGTGGGATGTAATCATAGTAGCAGAATGTTCAGCAAGTGATTTGTTCATTTCTTTGTGCTTGGAAATTTTTTTTTCTATATGGAATTTCTATGTGGAAATTTTCTATGTGGAATGTCTAAAAGGGCTAATGCAGTGGATCCTTCAAAACACCCATTAAAGAATTGTCTCCTTAGAATCAGGTCCTATTTCTTGCATCTATAGATGTCTAACAGCTGGAAAGTTGGAATATGCATCACTTTGTCCTAAGAGTTGTTACTCACTTAGGTGACTAAGCAAATATGCTTGTTTAGTCAGCATATAGCATTCAAAAATACAAATGTAATTCATTTTTCTAAAAGAAGGACGTCTTCATTTTAAAAATGACATCTATAGATGGTCCTTAAGGGCCGAGGGAGGAATGTCATAAAAGAAAGTATTTCATTTGACTCTTTTTATGTTATTTTTCTATTTTGTCCAAAATTCATGTGGATCTTAGGATACTTTGCAAGAGCTCTCCAGCTTTTCCCTTTCAGGGAGAAGAAAAAGGTGGCCATTATTCTTTGGCAGTGAAGCAATTGTGGCAGCAGCAAGTATCTAAAATATCTACAAACCATGAGAGATGAACTTTAAATGAATAAAGCAGGAAGACTATGAGCATGTGCGTATGTGATTGTATATGTGTACATGTGTGTGTTATGCATCTAATCACATTTTTATTGTGTGCCCTTCTTCCAGCTGGAGGATTCCTGAAAGAAATGAGCTAGTGGAGAACTGCCCTACTCCTGCCTAACATTAATTCTATTTAATTATGTATACATTTTTAAAAATGCTGTTAAAGAATACATTTGCCAGATTTAATATTACTTCTCATAAACACTTGTGTTGACACTCTCCTTATGTTGCCTGAGGTCTCTTTATTTGTGGCATGAGACCAAAATGGAAGACACCCAGAAGAAAGAAAACTTTCTTAGTGTTCTGTTTCCTGGGAGCTCAACCCCCAGAAAGTTGTGCTCTTTAACTGGAGCCATTTCATAACTAGGAAGTGCACTAGAAGTGCCTAGATTCATGAAGAAAACTTGGGTTCAAATATAGCCCCAGACACTTACTAATTGTATTATCCTGATCAAGTCATTTAACCTCTGTTTGTCTCAGTTTTCACACTTTAACATGGAGATAATAATATCACCTATTCCCCAAGGTTAATATGAAGATAAAATGAAATAATATTTGTAATTTAGTATAGTGTTTGATATAGTGTTTGGCACTTAGAAAATATGTACTTCCTACTCCTTTCCTGGGGCACATTTTTCAGTCAGATCTGACTAGTCATGACCCCATTTGGTGTTTTCTTGGCAAAGATACTGCAATGGTTTGCCACTTCTTTCTCCAGCTCATTTTTACAGATGAGAAAACTGAGGCGGAGTTAAGTGATCTGCTCAGAATCACACATAAATGTTTGAAACCAAACAACCTCACACAGATAAATATTCCTGACTCCAGACCCATTCTCTATGCACCATGACACCACCTGGCAGCTGTTGGCATTGAACCTTCCAAATCTATGAAATGAAATGATACAACTTAAGTTCGCTTCCATTTCTCAATCTCAGGACCTGAGTTCAGAAGCAGAAATTTTCTCAAACTTGGCATTGGCTGCTCTGTTTCCTATGCAATTTTGAAAAGAGATCATCTCTTTACTGACTATGACCATTGCATTCTGGTAGATCTCATGTCATGCTGAAGAACCTTCTTCTCCCTTCTTCCTGCCAACAGCTTCTTTCTATTCCATTTTATTCTCAAATATTTCCCCATTATCATTTTCATCTCACAATGTTATTTCCTCTCATATATGCTATGGAGAAGGGGAAAGTGAATTGGAGGAGGATATGAAGGATGCACTTGGTCATGATATACCATCCATCATTCCAATGCGCCTGGAAAGTGCCAGCTCCACAAAGTAACTGACATTGTCTACTGGATGAGCAGCTGGCTCTTTTCCTTCATTCAGTGCAGATCTCAGGGTTCAAAAGAAAGTGAGTGCTTTTGGTGCTTTTGTTGAGTGAAGTGGTGAATAATTGCATGAATTAATAAAATCTTGGATTTTGGCTGATTTGCAATCAGGGCATGTCCACACTCCTCCCCACTGTGCTCTCATCATGTCTCCTACTTTCTACATTCAGTGAGGAAAATTCCCCATTGTCTGCCTCATCCTTGGACTCCCCAGAGAGAAAAGAAGATGCTGCCCATAAGAAGGTAGAGAATTTATATCCAGGAAAATTTCCCATTGTCTGCCTCATCCTTGGACTCCCCAGAGAAAAAAAGAAGATCCTGCCCATAAGAAGGTAGATGATTTATATCTAGGAACCTGGAAAGGAAGCTATAAAAGCAAAGCTTAGTTTCCCAGCCTTTCTCACCTGCTCAAATCGGATCTCTCTTTTCCTTATATCTTACTGGATCCATGTCCTCTATTTTTGAAATGAGAAGCCTGCCACACAGTAGTCCTATGTGTGACAAAAAGTAAAATTGTTCTGAGCACAGAATCATTTCATTAGAAGCTTCCATACTGTGAAGTGAGGAAGGAAAATCAATAGCTTAAAGGTGAGAGAAATCCAGAACAAGGAAGAATTTGGGGGCAGAAGTTCAGCCATCCCATTTTAACCCAAATGTGCTGCAGAGAAGGCAGAGTACAATTGGGAAATTTCTGCTGAGTGATGAAGGAATGTACCTCGGACACAGTCTCATCTGAGTTCCTACATCTCTTTTAAGGTCCTTTCTCGTTCTAGGCACTGAGCCAGCAGCTTTAAAGAAACAGGTCATGTCTTCTGTTCAACTTTCAGACTTTCCACATACTAATACATTAAAAAGTATCCTTCACCATAACCTTCTGCCTTGAAGGCTCAGTTGAAAAATGGAACTCTCTCTCCCCATGTGATTGTGGACCCTTCCTGAATGCATAGGGGCAGAACTGCATGCTCTCCCTCAGCTTTCCTAAAGCTAAATTGGCTCTTGGCTGCAGCCTTTGCAAGCACAGGCCATGATAAAGCAGGTTAGTCTTTTTCCTCTGTGGCTGCCCCATGAAGCAGCAATTGCATGTGACAGGTGAAATATTGGCTTCAGTACTGAGATTTGTTGGCAGAAAGGAGCCCATCAAAGAAGGGTACTCGGTAAACAGGAAAAAATTTGCAGTGAAAAACTTGCTTTTTTCCTTTTTGGGAACTTCAGCAATTCTTCCTTCTCTTTATGGTTTAGGTGCTATGGTCAGGACTATACTGTGTGCTTCATGACTACTGAATTCCTCTCAGCAAAGGATCATACTGCAGTGACTGAAAGGCTTCTGAATCTAAGCCTTGGCTAGGAAATTAGTCCTTATTGGAATAAAGGGAGAGAAAAGTTGGAGAGAGGTTATTGGATCACAGGATCATAGATTTAGAGCCAAGAGAGACATCTCCAAATCCAGTCTCTGGCATTTATTAGCTTTATGGCCCTGGGCAAATCACTTAACCCTATTGCCCTCAGTTTAGTTATATGTGGAATGAGCTGGAGAACAAAATAGTAAATGAGTATCTTTGCCAAGAAAATTCTAAAGGGGGTCATGAAGAATTGGACACGACTGATTAACATGTGTTAAGCACTCTGCTAAGCATGTTACAAATATTTCATTATGTTGTCCTAACAACCCAAAAAAATATGTAATGTTATGATCCCCACTTTACAGATGAGGAAACTGAGACAAACAAATTAAATGATTTGTCAAGGGTCCCATAGCTAGGAAATATCTGAAGTCAAGTCTTCCTGACCCAGAACTCTGTCTACTATACCACCTTCATGAATATAAATAATGTGAATCTAGGTCTTCTGACTTCTGAGGTAAGCATGTACCTCATTATATTTCCTGCTTTCCCTGTATTGGAAGTAAGCAAGGGATGCATGTTATGTTTAAGACATAGTCTTTCAGTTGAAAATTTATTAAAAATAAAATAAGGAAGAGACAAATAAAAATCTGCATTAGGAATATTTTCTCCATCACTTTATTAAGTTTAAAGAATGAGAAAAAGGAAAGAAGAAAATCAAATTGTTAGTCTCTAAAGTGAAATGGGAGAACTTTCCACCAATGAAGAAGAAATTAGAAGTTATTTTGCCGAACTTTGTGTCAATAAATTTGATAATTTAAGTGAAAGGGAGGAATACCTACAAACAGAAGAGGAAATAAATTAAATAGTCACATTTTAGAAAAAAAAAAAGAGAAATAGAACAAGCTATTAATCAACTCCCTAAGAAAAAATCTCAAGGGCCAGATGGATTTACATGTGAATTCTACCAACATTTAAAAAAAAATTTAATTCCAATACTATGCAAACCATTTGAAAAAATAGGGAAAGAAGTCCTAAAAATTCCTTTTATGACACAGATATGGTTCTGATAACTAAACTAAATAAGAAGAAAACAGAGAAAGAAAATTATAGACCAATCTCCATAATGAATACTGATGCAAAAATCTTAAGTAAAATATTAGCAAAGAGATTATAGAAAGTCATCCCCAGGATAATACATTATTACCAAGTAAGATTTATGCCAGGAATGCAGGAATGGTTCAATATTAGGAAAACTATTAGCATAATTGATTATATCAATAACCAAACTAATAAAAATCATATGATTATGTAAATTGAAGAAATAGATAGATTGCAGATGCAGAAAATAGCATTTGATAAAATTTCACATCTATTACTATTAAAAACACTAGAGAGTATAGAAATAAATGGACTTTTTCCTTAAAATGATCAGTAGCATCTATTTAAAACCATCAGCAAGGATCATATGTAATGGGGACAAACTAGAGCCATTTCCAGTAAGATCAAGGATAAAACAAGATTGCCCATTATCACTATTAAAGTAATTTTATTAGAAATGTTAACTTTAGCAAAAAGAGAAGAAAAAGATATTAAAGGAATTAGAACAACTAGTGAGGAAACCAAATTATCATTTTTTGCAGATGATATGATGTTATACTTAGGGAACCCTAAAGAATCAACTAAAAAACTATTAGAAACAATTCGCCTCTTTAACAAAGTTGCAGGATAGAAAATAAACCCACATAAATCATTAGCATTCTTTATGTAAACAACAAAATCCATCAGCAAGAGATACAAAGAGAAATTTCATTTAAAATAATTGTCGATAATATAAAATATTGGGGAGTCTATCTGTCAAAGCAAAGTCAGGAACTATATGAACACTTTCACACACAAAACATTTTCCACACAAATAAAGTCAGATCCAATCAACTGGAAAAATATCAAGTGGTAATGTGTAGGCCAAGCAAATAAAAAACAAAACAAAACAAAACAAAAAAATACTACTTAAATTAATTTACTTATTTAGTGTCACATTAGTGAAACTCTCAATAAATTATTTTTCAGATCTAGAAAAAAATAATAACAAAGTTCATCTAGAAGAACAAAAGGTCAAGAATTTCAAGGGAATTAATGAAAAAAATGTCAATGAAGCTGGCCTGACTGTGCCAGACCTAAAACTATATTATAAAGCAGTGGTCAGCAAAACCATTTGGTACTAGCTAAGATTCAGAATAGTCGATCAGTGTTTAGTCAATAACTACAGCAATCTAGTTTTGGGATAAGAACTCACTATTTGACAAAGGCTCCTTGACAATAATGCTCTATTAGCCTATCCACAAATTGTATTCTTAGCATTGAAGTGGTTTGTTGCTGATAAAAATCTGAGAATGTGTATGGAGCTCAATTTCAAATATAGATTGACAACACACTCCACTCATTCTGACGAGTCCTATATTTGATGTCAAGAGCCAGAAATGAGTAACAATTGACTGTTAATTCAGTGTGTATTCTGAGCCAAGGAATAATACTGTGGCTATAGATGACCTGTTCTATAGACTTGTGAATCAATAACCAAGCATTAAATAAATATACATTTGTTAAGCACTTACTATATGCCAACTATTTTATAAAGTGCTAGGGATTAGTGTGTTGTTCCTGTCCTTATAACAGAGGAGACTATATGTATACATAAGTTAATAAAGAATATATATAAAATTGTAATGGGCTGAGGTTTGAGCTGATGCACTGAGGTCCCAAGTACATGAGGCTAGATAGTAATTGGGCTATACTCTATTAATATACATGATTGGATAAAGAATGATCCCTGCCCACTCTCCGTGCAAGTCCTGATGATGTTGTATAGGAAATGACGATTTTGTGGGTGGAGGCAGAGAGAGAGGAGGAAGACAAGTGGGAGAGATTGGACTGGTCTAGACTGAGCCTTGGTTGTGTGACTGCTGGTCGAGCTAGCTTCTTGACTCAGCTGCTACACATTGCTTATCACGATTCTTCTCCACCTCCGATCCTTCTTCACTGAGAATAAAGACTGACGTATTTTCCCTAACCTGAATTCTGACTCCTGTTGATTTGAAAATACACGATCTTCAGCATTTGCCTAACTGTGACGGAACCAAGGATGAAGCAAGTCTCGGCTAGACCAGGAACTTGGGTGAGTATTGTTAATAGACAAATAAGGAACTTATTTTCTTAAAACTAAACCAGTAATTTTTTTTTTTTTTGGCTAAAATGGACAAATGTAGCTAAGAAGACTCTTCATCCTAACTCAACTCCAATGAGTGGTGCTATGGAAAGCATGATTAAGCTTGACAGAAATATGGGTATACTTATAACTTGGGAACAGATACGAGATTTGTGGGTATATTAAACTGCATCTCCTTGGATACGTAGGAGGAGGAGCAGATCTCTGAGATAACTGGTCCGGTTGGACAAGAGATGTCATACATTTCAGAGAATATGGTCTCATTCACTCTCATGGAGGCATTTTATTGCTATACAATGTATTCTCAGTTAGCACTCAAGAATCCCTAGAAGAAAGAAAAACCCTTGGTTCCTTCACTCCTCCTCAAATTAGCCATGATATTAAGGAGGAAGACAATGAAGAGATTACATCGACCATATCCCCAGGGACAAGGAGACTTAATGAGCAAGGGTGTGGTGACCTTTCCCTCAGGAGGGCTTTCCAGCTGCCCATCCCAGGAGCAAGTGATTCTCCTCCACAACTCACCACTCAGGGGATGGAGGGAGGAGGGCAGTGGGGGCAGTGAGGACCAACCTTGAGCAGGCTTCAAGAGGCTTAATGAGGCCAAAGAAAGGTGTGGACATCCAGGAGCTAGCAACCACTTATGATTTCCTGTAATTTCCACAGACTAATGCCTCAGGTCAACAAAGTCTAAGATACGCTCCTTTAACGGAGAAATCATTAAAGATCTTAAAAGGCCTGCACTAATTATGGGACTACATCAGCTTATGTTAGATGCTGTTACAGAATTTGCCTCAAGTCTATGACTCCTGATGACTGGAAATCTATAGCAAGGGTATGCCTAGAACCTGGACAAAATTACATGTGGCTTTCTGAATATAGTGAGCTCTGTAGGATACAAGCCTCAACAAAATAGTCAAAATGCTGTTCATGCTGCGATCACCTATGACCTACTACAAGGTATAGGTCCATATGCAGACGTCACAGCACAGGTTAATTATTCAGTAGAGCATATGAGCAAATTGCTGCTAATGCTATCAAAGCGATGAGATTAGATTCACAATAAAAAATGATAAAGGTGAGGCCTTCACAAAAATAATGCAAGGCCAGATGAGCCCTTTGCTGACTTTTAAGGACGTTTGCAGACTGCTATCACAAGAACTAATAGGGAAAATCCAACAGATGTTTTAATAAGGCAACTTGCTAAGGAAAATGCTAATGAGGTGTCAGAAGCGATTATACTAGGACTGCCCAAGGATGCTCCTTTAGAGGAGTTCATAAGACACTGTGCCACAGTGGCACAAATGCCTTTTATAGCTCAGAACTATGATGCAGACTTCCCAAGATCCCAACATGGGTAGACAGGGTCCCCTTCAGCAAGGGACTTCTAGAGACACTACAATGCTTTCAGTGTGGTAAAAGTAGGCATCTGAAAGCTCAATGTTGGTATAGAGGCAGAGTGAGAAAGCAGGGTGGGAGAACAAGACCCAGTATCCCATGTCCAAAATGCAACAGAGGCTTCCATTGGGCCTCAGAATGTGACAAGTTCAGGAAACGGATGAGGGGCCCAGTCCCAGGGCCCCAGGCAAAAACACTTGGGCATGATGGCAGCCAACTAGGTGCACCCAGAAGTGCCTAGGTGCCAATACCCCAATATGACCAATCAGCCAGGAAGCCATATCATGGCAGAAAGGATTACACAGTCAATCAGCCAGGAAGCAACCTGATGGAAGAAAGGATTACAATTAGGAGAATAGAGTTGTATGCAGCTGAGACAACTGAGATACCCCTGGAGAGGTGAAATCTGTTCCTCTGCCTATGGATCCCTTGCCTCCAGGCACAGAGCTTGACCATTTTACCTCCTGAGAGTACATCATAAACAGTGTCCATCCACATACTGATGTGGAAACTGGGAATGTGTAGATAATATCCCAG
Organism: Sarcophilus harrisii; assembly: GCF_902635505.1. NCBI lineage: Eukaryota > Metazoa > Chordata > Mammalia > Dasyuromorphia > Dasyuridae > Sarcophilus > Sarcophilus harrisii. The sequence continues at coordinate 249,531,355 of NC_045428.1, read as the reverse complement.
TCACCAATACAAACAGAACAATGTGTGACTTATCACCTAGGAGAAATAGTAGCATCAGAGTTTACTCCACAGAATCCTAATAAGCAGCTTGGTGATAGTCCACCCAGATTCTGATTCCAGATCACAAAATCCAGCAGTTTACTGACAGCAGCTGTAAATAACTGACCGACCTATGCTCACAATCTATATAAATGGCCTTCCATTGGAAGGATTGGTAGACACTGGTGCAGATCGGACGGTCATTAGAGGTGCCAATTGGCCCAGTCACTGGCCAAAGATTCAAGCAGACACTTACATGTCTGGCGTAGGAGGATCAATAGCAGCTGAAGTTAGTGCTGCCCTTATGAGATGGACTTTTGAAGGCAAAACAGGAGTTTTACCCTTTATAGTTGAAAAAATCCCCATCAATCTGTGGGGAAGAGACGTTTTACAGCAATTAGGTTAAAATGAGTACTTGGTTTTTAGCAGGGCTGCTATTGAAAGGCCTGCCAACACTTTCACCTGTTCTATCCAATGGAAAACTGATACACCAGTGTGGATAGAGCAGTGGCCCCTTAAGTAAAGATAAAATTCAGGCCTTATTAGATATAGTACAGGAGCAGTTTGACCAAGGACACTTAAAACCTTCTCAAGTCCTTGGAATTCCCTCAGTGTTTGTTGTAGAAAAGAAATCTGGAAAATGGAGGATGTTAACGATTTAAGAAAAGTGAATGAACAGATGGAAACTATGGGAACTCTTCAGCCTGGACTTCCATCTCCTACTCAGTTGCCTAGAGAATGGCCTCTTTGGTCATAGATATTAAGGACTGTTTCTATTCTATCCCTCTGGATAAGGAGGATATGAAAAAGATTTGCTTTTCAGTGCCCAGCTTAACTTAGCTGAGCCTTATAAAAGATATGAATGTACAGTTTTACCACAGGGAATGAAAAACAGCCCTACTATGTGTCAAATGTATGTTGCTGCTGCTCTTGCTCCAGTAAAAAAAGCATTCCCAAAAGTTATGCTATTACATTACATGGATGACATTTTGGGATGTGCACCTGAGGAACAAATGTTAGAGGCATGTCTACAAAAGACCATAGAAACACTAAGGAATTACAAATTATACATAGCACCAGAAAAAATTCAAAGACATGCTCCTTTTCAATATTTAGGATATGAAGTATACCTAAAAGTGCTTACCGTTCAAAAACTCTCCTTAAGAACAGAAAAGCTAAACACATTGAATGATTTTCAGAAATTGATAGGAGATATCAATGGATGCGACTCAGTATTAGAGCTTGACTACCTATCAGTTACAACCGTTATATGACATTTTAAGGGAGACAGTGCTTTAAATTCACCATGCCAGCTTACAAAAGAAGCTCAAGAGGCTTTGAGAGAAGTTGAACTGGCTTTATCCAATGTGGTTGAAAGAGTCACTCAAAAACCCTTGGAGATATTCAGTTTTTGCCACACAAGAGGCACCCATAGCAGTCCTTCATCAAAGGACACAGTGTGATAAGTGGTGAACCTCCCAGCACAACCAGATCAAAGCCTTACACCCTACCCAGTGCTTGTGGCTAGAATTTTATTAAAGGCCACTAAGCAGACAGTACAATTATCTGGGACAAGACCTGATAAGATATACACCTTTTATACCATACACAAATTAATGTGTGTTGTGAGACCATCCCAGAGTGGCAAATTTTATTAGCCATGGCTCCAAATTTTTTACATGGGTCTCCATTAAAGATAACTAGACTATTACATAATTGGATGATGGACTCTTGAAGAAAAGTTTCTAAAGTTCCTCTTCAAGGACCAACAATCTTCACGGATGCATCCAAACATAATATTTGTGCTGTGTACTCTCATGATCTAACTATAAAGAGAGTAGTCAGAACTCCTTTTCAGTCCACTCAGCAGAATGAATTGTATGCGATCATTCTAGCTCTTACTTATTATCCAGGAGACATAAATATAATATCTGATTCGCCTATTCAGTAGGTGTGGGTACAAAGATTTGCCACAGCCCAAATAAAATTTGCAGCCTCTAATATATATCAGCTCTTTAAGAAACTTCAAGAGCAAGTGAGAAAGCATCCAGGTAAGATCTATATATTACATGTCCATTCTCATAGTGGACTTCCAGGTCCCATATTTGATGGCAATTCAAAGGCAGATAGCCTTCTAACTATGTTGGTCAATACCCCTTTGTTCCAGGAAGCTCAGGCATCTCATTCTAAATATCATCAGGCTGCTCAAGCTTTACGTTTACAATTTGGAATAACAAAGAGGAAGCTAGGAGCATAGTAAAAGCCTGTACTGGCTTGCCCTTCCTTTCCATGCTCCTACACTGCCTCCAGGGAAGAACCCTCGTGGTTTGAGACCCAATGAAATCTGGCAAATGGATGTGACCCATTATAAATCTTTTGGTCGTCTGTCTTTCATCCATGTTGTGGTAGACACCTTTTCAGGATTCACTTTTGCAATGCCAGTAGCAAAAGAGACAGCCGAGTGGTCACTGAATTCCTCATACAAGCATTTGCCATTATGGTGTGCCGCAAGCAATAAAACAGACAATGGTCCTGCTTATACTTGAAACATTTTGCACACTTTTTGTGCACAGTATAAGATTTTACACACCACAGGCATACCTTTCAATCCTCAAGGACAGGCAATAGTAGAGAGGAGAAACAGAGATATTAAGACCCTCCTCCAAAAACAAAAGAAAGGGGGAGCCACGGGTAACCCTAGAGAACTTCTAAATCTAGCTCTTTATACTATTAACTTTGATTTTTGACAAAGATGCACTGGCTCCAGCTGACAGGTTTTATAACCCACCGGAAGGTCAGTGTCCAGTGACAGAGCACTCCACTATCTTTAGATAATCGCCAGGTGATGTGGAGAGACCCAGAAAGTGGTGAATGGAAAGGACCAGATAGGATAACTGCTTTGCGGAGAGGGTTTGCTTGTATCTCTACAGGTGGAGAAGGAATCAGATGGGTGCCAACGAGCCATATTCGCCTTGTCCATCGCAGAGAGAGGAGCAGACCTTTGAAACAAAGGAGAAGACCCAAGAAATATCCGGTGGTGCTGTTGCTGATTGTGCTCACCATTGAAAGAGCGTGGCAGTTATGGCGTTTGACTCCATGGACATCAAAGATTGTCGGACTTCAAAACCCTCCAGGAATCATTGGATTCTCTGGAGCCATAGGACTCGAAAACCCTCAGGAATCATTGGATTCTCTGAGCCATAGGACTTGAAAACCTCAGGAATCATTGGATTCTCTGAGACATAGGACTTGAAAACCCCTCAGGAATCATTGATTCTCTGAGACATAGGACTTGAAAACTCTCAGGAATCATTGATTCTCTGAGAAATGATAAGACTGTTACAACACTTCAAAATCTGCTGGAATCATTGGATTCCCTAACACATAAAAAGACTTTTCAGGACTTCAAAAACTCAGGGGATCATTGGATTCCCTGACATGTGAAACAATGGACAATAGATTGGTTTTGGACTATCTCTTGGCTGCTGAAGAAGGTGTATGTGTGACTGTTGTTTACATACCCACCTTCTAGGACTTCTGTGATCCTTTCCAACACCATGTTGATTTATATTGTTTGCTATTCCGCTACTTGTGTGTACAATTCATGTTTGTTACACCACATCGAGCCTGCACTGACTGAGGGAGGGTCATCCCTAATAGCCTCTGCTGTTATTGCTATGTGCTTGTGTAATACCTCCCATGCTGATGGGTTTGTGCATAAAGACCCTTCAGCCCAGAAACCCTAGCAACCCCATTTCCCTTTGGTGCTTTGATCTCCCTTCCTGAGATGTCAGGTAGGGCGTGATCATCTCCTTTTAGTGCTTTCACTGCCTTTTCTGAGAAGTCAGGAGGCTGTGATCACCTCCTTTTCGGTGCTTTCACCTCCTTCCCTGAGAAGTTAGGGAGGCTGTGATCACCTCCCCTTGGGGGCTCTGACCTCCCTGAGGAGTCAGGGATGGCATGACCACCAGTGTTCTAAAATAAAAGAAAGCGGGAAATGTAATGGGCTGAGGTTTGAGCTGATGCACTGAGGTCCCAAGTACATGAGGCTAGATAGTAATTGGGCTATACTCTATTAATATACATGATTGGATAAAGAATGGTCCCTGCCCACTCTCCGTGCAAGTCCTGATGTGTTGTATAGGAAATGACGATTTTGGTGGGTGGAGGCAGAGAGAGAGGGAGGAAGACAAGTGGGGAGAGATTGGACTGGGTTCGAGACTCCAAGCTGCTGGTTGTGTGACTGCTGGTCGAGCTAGCTTCTTGACTCAGCTGCACACATTGCTATCGCCGATTCTCTTCCACCTCCGATCCTTCTTCACTGAGAATAAAGACTGACGATTTTCCCCTAACCTGAATTCCTGACTCCTGTTGATTTAAAAATACACGATCTTCACATAAAATGAATATAATGGAGTCTGAGAAAGCAATAGCATCTATGGGGAAATGTAGAAAAAAGAGTCTGAGCTGTCTTGAAGGAAACCACAGTTTCTAAGGAGCAGAGGGAATGGTATCCTAGTCACAGAGGACAGCAAATACAAAAGCACAGAAAAGGGTTATGGAGCATCCTGTGTATGGAATAGTAAGCAGGAATCAGAAACTTTGGCGAATCTGACAAAAAAGGTGAGGTGTCATATTCTATGACATATAGTAAACTGCATTATCTAAGAGTCTGAAGTGCTTCCTCAAGAAAGAATGGCATCAGTCTTATAGCAACTGAGCTAGTCTTTACTCTCCTGCAATTTAAAAGTCTACAAGTCCCTGTGGCCAAGGAAGCAACAAAAGTTGTAAGAATGATGATTTCTCTTTCATATTAATAATCAGTTATTGAATTGGGACCAGAATCTTTTTTTTTTTTTTTTCAGAATCCTGTAAGTTGCTCAGTCTCTGAAAGGCATTATTAAAAGATGAAATTATCCAAATCCCCAAAGGTCATGCTTTTTTGATCCTGAGAGACCTCATCCAACTAGAGAAACTTACAAAGAATTTAATCTAAGGTAAACTCTGGTCCATTGTGTTCTGCTTAGCCAGGTCTGAGTAGAGATAGACCCCATTTTGTTTAGATTATCCTTTATGGGGTGATATGGGTATAAATAAATCTCTTCAACCAAAACTGAATGATCAGGCACCATCCCCCAGACTCTCATTAGAATAAACCCAGCTTTTATTATAATATTAATTATCTCATTACTTGTTAACCAATCAGAGTTGATGGTCACCCTCAGAAATAGCCATTCTACCAACCACCATATGTTTTGAAATTTGAAATGCAGGGGATTTTTATATTTTTGTTATTGTTTTTCTGTTGCTGCTTTGTTTTATCTACTTTATTCAGAAGTTTTCAGAATTTTTATTGTAATATTTCCTGAAACCCATGGGCAATATGGAAGAGGCAACATTGTTCCAGCAACCATAGCTTTTACCCCTGTTACTATTTGTCACAGCCTACTACTGCTTTTCTCTCCCATGGTATGTCATGTGCTCTAGCACAAAGATATTATAAATAAATGTGAAAAGTTTAAATATCTAATATAACTTTTACAAACTACAAAGCAATAAACTACTAATTAATATAGAGAACACAAGCAAATGATTCAGAAATAAACAGAGACAATAATGACATCTTGACTAATGAATAAGCTAAAGAACAAATCATAGGAATATTAATAACTGTGAAAAAGAAGGCTAGTGATGGGACTGCATAACAAATTTGTGTAGCTAATATAGTCCTCAAAAGAAAAAAAAGGCTCCAAAAATATATTAACAAAATGGAGAGGAAAGAGATGAGTAATAAACTAATGTACAGTTTTTTAAATGGGAAAATCATCAAATAAATTTATTCAGCACAAAAGAAATTTGAAAATTCGAAGAGAAAAAAGATAAGATTGGAAATCAGAGTTTAGTCTTGTTCAAAAATTCCAAAATCTGGTTCATTGAAAAAAAGTAACATCAACAAATCCTTGGACAATTTGATTAAAAAAATAAGTGAGAAGAGTGAAATTGTCAAAATAAAAATGAAATAACAACAGGAAAGAAATGAAAGAATTACTAGGCCCTCCCATAATAGGTCAAATGTGCATGGTGCACATCTGTAATCCATGCTAGTTAGGAAAAGATGAGTGAAGCTGGTGATCAATCAAATTTGAGAGTTCTAAGGGGCATCCAGATTAAACTCAAACCTATGACTAGTGATCACATTTAATTCTATTGTTAAAGTTTTGGTGATGATTAGCAATGAGTGGGATTGTACTTTGATCCCTAGCAAGATAAAGAGACACAGTTTAAAGTCAAAAATATGTAAGCAAAATTGAGAAGTAAAAAGAAATAGAAGAATACCTTCAAACATATAAAATATTAAAATTAACAAATAATGAAATGAAAATTGCAAACAAGATGATTTCAGAAAAAGAAATTGAACTGGTAAAACAATCAAAGGATGAGGTAGGGGACAGAGGATCATGATACAGATAGATTTACAGGTAAATTCTTTCAAACTTTAAAGAATGGTTAATTCCCATATTATAGAAATTATTATAAAAATTGGGGAACAAAACATCAAAAAACACTTTGTGAGACAAATATAGTCTTAGAAATAATCTAAAAGAGAGATAAAGTAAAGTAGGTGAACTATAAACTGATAAAAATTAATATTGATTCAAACTTTTGAATAAAATCCAGGCAAAATTTAAAAAGATTACAATTAATTCAAACAATCATCCATTATGATCAAGGACATAAAACAACATAGAATAATATTTATGTACATAAAAACTCTAAGTGTAGAAGGGTCTTATCAGAGTTTGGTATTATTTTAAATGTGAAAATGTGAGAAAATTTGTTGATAAAGACAAGAGTAAAGCAAAGTTTTCCCTTTCCCTGCTGTTTTTGTTATAGTTTTTAGTTGTTAAAATTAGTTATAAGACAAAATTAATTTAACTGAATATATAAACATAGGCAAAATGGAATATAATAATATTACTTTCTGATTACCAAATGATTTGTATAGAAATTCAAAAAATCATTTTAAAAAAAAATACTAATCATGAAAGAATTGGTATTCAAAATTCACTCCCAAAATTCAGTTCTATTCCAACATAGAAATGCTAAAATCCAGAAGAAAATAATAGAAATTCTATTTAAAGTTGATATGAATCCTGAAATCAGCTTCTTTTCTTCCCCTTTTCAGGAAATGCTTAAAATGCTCATCCTGGGAACTTAGTTTTCCAGACTGTCTTATTACCATAGTTAAGGCAAGCATGATATGCCCAGCTTGCCTGAATTATCATTTTTAACATAACTATAATGGAAACCCAGGCTTTCCCAGACTGCTTTTGTTAGTTTCTTTAAGGCAGTCTCAATATTTCAATATATATTCTTATTCCCACTTTTATCTTCTCTACTCCTTTGAGAAACCCCCAAGGTTTTTTTTTTTTTCTTTCCTATAAAAGATGGGTTTATGATGAAGATCTTTTCTAAGTCCTTTCTAGAAGTTATGAAGTACTTTTCCCCTCCTCATATAATGATGAATTCTTGATGAGATTAGTGTTAGGGTTCCTGGTGGTCAGGGAGTTAAATGATGAGGTTAGTGGCAGGTTTGGGGTTCAGGGAACCAAATGAAGAAGTTTGGCTCCCCTAAATCCCCTTGGGATTTGATGCAGGGTCGGAAGTTGTGGGATCTGGCGGCACAGAAGTCCTTTATAAAGAAATTTACGATCCCCAAAAGCTAGACTGATAAAAAGAAGTTTATTATTGGCATTTGGAAGTCAGCCTTTGCTATGCATGAATAGAAAGACTGAATTCCTTAGTGGCAAGGTCTGACCGAGAAGTAAAGGTTCTAGTAGAAAAATCCCATAAGGTATCAAAGGTAAAAATACCTTTAAAGGGGTATAAAATTTGGTTAGGGAAATAGGTGAGAGTCTGGTTAGGGAAATAGGTGAGAAGGAGATAAAAGAGAGTAACACTGAAAGAGAATATCATTCCAGCAGGCAGAGGTTTGCTGCTATGCCAGGGATAGCATATTAGGTCCTCTGCAAGGACTGAGCTTAAAAGTGGCTCATTGTATAAGCCTTAGCTACAAGCTGGGGGTTGCTCTTGATGGGGACTGGAATTTAATAGAATTGAATAAGTCTTTCTTTAATTCAATAGCGTTGGAATTCTCTAGCTCAGGACTCAACTAGCTCCACCTAGATAACTGAATGAAGCTGTTTATCTTGTTTCCCTAGGGGCAGGGTCTTTTACAGAGGCAGGATTCAAGGAGACTTTCTCCTTGAAGAAATTTTAGAAAGTTTCAGGGCTCTCCTCATCATTCTCTTTAATCTTTCTCTTTACAATAGCTAAATTTGGTTAGTCTGTTAAACTCCTCTGTGGAATTAGCCTGCCAATCAGTGGGATACTCATACCTCATGACATAGTCCTTTAATGACTTCTTCCAAAACCCTTTTTTTGCTAATTCTATTGCTCTCCCAATTCTACTTTACATTTAGCACTCCTGGTGCCTATTTTACTTTTTCAATTTGTCTGTAATCTAAAGAAATCTTTTGACAGAGAGAACATGTGAATTTGCCATGTGTATTTTGGAACTAGGAATTGCAACACTAACCTCCAACATTATAATTATAAAAGTTATTTAAAAAAAAAACCCAGCAACAACCTAGGAATCAATCTACTGAAGTGTTCTCAAGACCTATAGAGATATGAAATAAATCTTTTAAAATTAGTAACAAACTAATTAACTAAAGGAACATTTAGTGCTTATGGCTAGGAAAAGCCAATGTAACAAATGTGATGATAATCCATTATTATATAATTTAGTACTATGTCAATCAAATGTTGAAGAGATGATTTACAGAACTATACAAAATAATTATAAAACTAATTTGAAGGAAACAAAAGTCAAAGATTCTTGAATCTTTAGGGAAATTTTTTTTTTAAAAAACCCAATACTTTGAGGACTATAGCACTTCCATATTTAAAATTATACCATAATTGGTAAGCATCAAAATTATTTGATGTTAGCTAAAAAGCAAAAAGAGTGGTGGACCAGATTAGATAAATATTAGAAACAGTTTAACTAAATGACCCATGATTTGATAAACTTTAGAATATAAAGGACTTTGGCCAACTAAGTGGCACAATAGAGAGATCACAGGGCCTAGAATCAAGAAGAACTGAATTCAAATTTGGACTCAAATACGTACTAATTCTGTGATCCTTTTTGTCTCAATTCCTCATCTATAAAATAAGTTATAGAAGAAAATGGAAAAACCATTAAATTATTTTTGCCAAGAAAATCCCAAATGGGATTACAAAAGTTGGACATGACTGAAAAATGACTAACAATGACTCAAAATAAAAGATTTGGGGAAGAATTCTATATTTGATAAGAAGTCCTAGGAAGTTTTACAGAAATTTGATTTAAGACCAACATCTTATATATGAAGTCAAAAATTACATATAATTTGATTAGTAATCATAATATAAAAGATTATGAGAAAACCGGATAAAATACTTTTTAGCTAATCTAGGCGTGAGATGAGAAAAGGTATTTTTTTTTCCTGAGGCAAATGAAGTTAAGTGACTTGCCCAGGGTCATATAGCTAGAAAGTGTTAAATATCTGAGGACAGATTTGACCTCAGGTACTTCTGACTTCAGGCCTGTTGCTCTATCCACTGCACCAACTAGCTGCCCCTGCAAAAGGTTCTCTTGAGAGTCAAAATGGGTAATTTTTGTAAAATTGAATTTTTTGCACTAGCAAAATCCTTGTAACTAGAATAAGAAGGAAAATAAGTTGATTGGGAAAATATTTACATCAATATCTCTGATAAAAATCTGATAGCCAAAGATAAATAGGAAAATATACAAAATCAAAATTCATTTTCCTATAATGGTGACAAACACAGTTGATTAAGAACAGGCTGAATCTGACCTGGTCTTTGATCATTGAATTGTTTGGGGCTAGCCAGACATTGTCACTTTCAGCCTCTGATTATTTTTTAAATCTTCCAAACTCTCCCTTCCAGAGATTTTCAAGCTTTCTTAATGCATTTTTGTGAAATCCATTTTTTGTGAAAAATAACATACCTTGTGAAACTGTGAGATAGTTAAGCTCCTCCCACCCGTAGCCTAGTCATTCTCTCTGCCTCAGTAACTTGAATAAACTCAGTTTCACCATCTCCTCCTTGGGCACTACAGTACTTGCTGTGTAGCATCCTGAGTAAGCTATTTGCTTGATTAAAGACCTTCATTTTGTTGTACTGAATATTTTCATTTAAATTTAAGTTGATAGTGGTAAAAGATTATGAACAAAAACTTTCAAAAAAAATTGCAAACTGTTAAAAGTTAAATGAGATTGCTCCAAGTTAGTATTAATAAGAGAAAAGGAAATAATAAAACCAAGTAAATTGGAAAAAAATGACAAGAGGTATAAATACTCAATGTTGAAAGAGTTGTGGGAAAATAGAAAAAATAATACCTTGTTGGTAGAGCTGTGAATTGGTCCAACCATTCTGGAAAGCAATTTCAAATCACCAGAAAATGTGTGTGTGTGTGTGTGTGTGTGTGTGTGTGTGCATGCATATATAATATGTATACACACTAAGTCATTAATAGTGACATAAAATTGTTAATATGACAGAAATTATTAATACCAAATATAATATGGACTACTGCTCCCTTAAGTGATCCTTGTAATGTCAGAATATCAATAATGTAGGAATCTACTATAAAATATTTATTCTTGAATTGGTTAAACTGAACCACACCTTAGATTCCCAGCCCAGGCATTTTGCCTTGTAGGTGAGCCCAGCTCAAGCTTCTAATGTGCTTGCCTGCTTCCATTAGGAGTCATGACCTGAAGGGCAAAAGAACCAGAATGAAGTGGCTTTCATTACTGTCTTCCAGGGTCTACTGTGATCTCATGACCAGCCCTTGCTACTTTATACTGCCTCTTCCTCTTCCTCTCCTCTTTCCCATCTAAAGGTATAAGAAGCTTTTGCTTGGTTATTGGAGTGGGGAAATCCACTAGTCATCTTCTAGATTTAGAGTAACAGATTTGCTATTCTGTTATCTCAATTAAAGATGCTTTACTCCTCAATCATAGGTTTGATTTATTTCAGGACTTGACAATGACAACTCTTTCTTTAGTAATAGAGCTGGAATCAAAGCAGTTGATCATTGATTAAGGAATGACTAGAATGTGATACATGATGGTACAATGTCTTGAGAAATAATGAATATGAAAAATATATGGACACGTGCATAGTGAAGTATATAGAATTAAGGAACACAGTATACACAATAGCTATAACAGTGTAAAATGAAAGAGAACAATGATAACAGCAACAACAATAACAAAAATTAATACTGAGTACTATAAGTAAAGCAAATAATCAGCACTGAGAAGGAGACTTTAGAATGAACTTTCTTTCTTAGAAGAGATGAAGGATATTGAGATGGTAAACAACATACATTATCAGACTTGATTGATGTATGGATTAGTTTTCCTGGATTGCTTCCCTCCTCTCCCTTAAAAAATTCTCTGAGAATTCATTGGTTGAGGGGAGAATGTGTTGAGAAGTGAAAGTAATATAAAAACAAAAGATATGTATAATTTTTAAAAATACAACTAAAAAGTTAGCTAAGTAATTACTGCAAAACAAATACAAAAGAAAAAATTGAAAATCAAAGAACTGGGAGTCTGAATGTAGATCAAAGCATACTATTTTCACTTCTAGGGGTGACTTTTTTCTTTTATTCTGTTTCTTCTTTCACAACACAAGTAATGTGGAAATATGTTTAATATGATTGTACATGCATAATCTATATAAGATTGCTTGCTGTCTTGAGGAGAGGGGAAAGGTGAAAGTGTGGGAGAAAATTTGAAATTTGGAATCTTATAAAAATGAATGTTAAAAACTACAACTCTACATATAATTCTGGTTTGTTTTTTTTTTGTTTTGTTTTTTTGGGTTTTTTTGGCTAAAACAATTGGGATTAAGTGACTTGCCCTGGGTTACACAGATAGGAAGTGTTGTGTCTGAGACCAGATTTGAACTCAGGTTCTCCTGATTTCAGGGCTGGTACTCTATCTACTACGCCATCTAACTGCCCCTCTGCATATAATTGGAAAACATATGCTATCTACATTAAAAAAATCAAAGGAGAAAAATTTAACAATATGTTACAATTATACTGACAAACTAATACATCCTTCTTAAAGTAGAACAATTATTTGAAATAATAGAATTTAATTTTATTTTAAAAAGAACAAAATCAAATTATCAAAATAAAAATGTAGAAGAATTAATGACAGGTAGAGAGGAAATAAATGAAATTATGAGAAACTATTTAATTATTTGCCAACAAAATGAAAAAGGGAAAAGAAATATATACATATAAACAATTCCACAAGTCTAAATTACTTAACATTAGCAAAAGAACAAACCTAAATATCTCAATTTCAGAAAGAGACATATCATAAATGAAAGGAGAGAGAGAACTCCTGAATCAGATCAATTTACAAATCATTACATCAAACATTTAAAGAGCAATTATTCCTAAGTTTTGTAAACTTTTGCCAAAATTTGAGAGTAAGACACTCCCCTGAACTGCTTTTATGAGATAGATATGATCAAGTAGAGAAGAGATAAAGAAAAAAAAAAGAGAATCACAGATCACTATCACTAATGAACAGTGGCATAAAATATGAAATTATTCAAAATGCCCAGGTTAGATTTATATTAAGAATGAAAAAATAATTCATCTTTAGGAAAATGATTCATAGTGTTAGTTATTAGAAAAGACAACTTTAAAGGATTGCATCAATAATGTTAGGTGGGGTGATGAGGGGCAAATGATGAGATGTGAGAACTGGGGTGGGAGATCCTCTCTGGTCAGAGGTGAAGGTCCTACGTGAAAGAATTCACAAACCCGAAATCTGTGTGGCAAAAAGGGATTTATTGGCACTGAGAAGCCAGCTTGCTAGGAAGACAGACTTCTTAGTGGGCAGAGAATAAGCAACTTGCACTGAGAAAAAATATCTTCACCAGTGGGCAAGGCCCTATTTAGGACTTTTGTGAAGATTCAAGGTTCAGAGTTGTCTTTTATTAGCTGTCTGAGGCTTGGGACTTCAATTCAATTCAAATTTGAATGAGATTACTTACTTGGGAATTTAAGTCAGTGTTGACAATCCCTGGGGCCTAGATCTCCAATTGAAAAGAGATTACTTCTCTGGGGAGTTTGAGCTATTAGGAGTGGTTCCTGACTAATCTTCAAATTAATAGAGATCTGACCCTGTCCCTGGGCAAGATCTCCAACTGAGTGAGACCACTTAACTGGCTTCCCTGAGGGTGGGTCTCTTTCAGAGTAGAATTTGGATATTCACCCTCATTATTTTCCCTCAAAAGATCTCAGTTTACTTTAGGGGGAAAGCCTTTGTCATGCTTTATTCATTCAATTTTTTAAAAAAAATAATAATATGTATTAGAAATGGAAAGATCTTAACTTGATTTTTTAAATTATCTAAAATCAAAAGCTAATATTAATAATGAAATATATTTTTCCCCTTCAAAAATATTGAGGATGAAACAAAGAAGCCTGCTATTGAATTAAAGCTAGAAATATTAACTTTAGCAATAATATGAGAAAAAGAAATTAAGGGAATAAGCATAGTTAAATGGGAGGCAAATTGTCTCTTTCTGCAGATGTTAATGTTTTATTTAGAAAATTGAGAATCAAATAGAGAAATTTTTTTTTACTTCAGTAAAGAAGCATGATTTAAAATAAATCCTCAAAATAATTATTATTTCCATATATCCTGTTATTATTAAAACAAGGAAGTAAAATAGAAATAGAAATTCTATTTAAAATGACATTAAATATCTGGGAGTTAACATACAAAGACACATATGACATATAATATATTACCAAATAATTTACATAGAAAGAAAGCAAATTCTATATAATTAAGAAATTCAAAATTAATAGTTGGACTGTGTTAAAGTATAAAATGATGATAATTTCAAATTTTGTGCCATTAAATAGATTACCAAATATATACTTTGTAGTGATAAAATTATATTTAGAGAAACAAAAGGTAAATAATTAAAAGAAAATAATGAAGTTTAAAAAAGAATAAAGGGTGAGGGAGAGGGAAAGCAAGAGAGAGGGACAGAGGGAGAGAGACAGATATCTCAATTATTTTATAAAGTTGTTATCAAAACTATTTGTTATACGGATCTCAAAGCTTACTGATATGGAACTCTCTTTTTATTGGTGGAAGAGTGGAGATGAAGGTTATACGCTGAGTGAGGATGGTAGAGAGATGGTGAGGGACAAGAAACACCAGTCCTCTTCAATCCCTCTCAGTATTCTTCAGGACTAATCACTTTTGTGAATCATCAAACTCTCAGCTGTCCATCTTTTCCCAGGATTCAGTCTAAGAAAAGCAAACAGAGTTAGGTCATATGCATGCTTTATTCCTCCCAAACATGTGGTTCTCCAGTTAGAATTGAACTTGGGATGGGTTTAGGCAGGAGGGGTTATAAAGACAAAAACCACAATGTAGGGAGGTGGGGGAGAGGAGGAATGAAATTGCATCCTGATCTAATCAGGTTTGGTCACAAGTGTGGGCTATTCTTAGAGATTATAAAACATCTTCTCAATAGAAGGAAGTGGTTTGGAGTCTAAGATCCCAGGAGGACCCCTTAATTCACTGATAATCAGCATAAACTAGTCTGAGCCAGTTCAATGGCTGCTGGCACTGCAGAGGGAGTTCTGGTTCAGGAAGCAAACACTGCAAAGGATCTCTAGCATGTCCAGTTTAAGAGAAGATCAGTGTGCCTCCTGACTGACTGATGCTGAATCCCGGGTTGGTCTGACCTCCTCTACATAGCAAGGGAACTCTGTGTTAGCAAAGTCATTAACTATCTCAGTTCCATACAGTCTAGTTTGTTCTAGCCCTTCTGGCTTCCATTTTTGTTTTTGTTTATTTTTAATAATAGCTTTTTTTTAATTTTCCAAATATATAAGCAAAGATAGTTTCTAACATTAACTCTCGCAAAACCTTGTATTCCAAATTTTTCTCCCTTCCCTCCCCAAGTCAGCAAATAATCCAATATATGTTAAACATGTGCAATTCTTCTAAACATATTTCCACATTTATCATTCTGCACACACACAAAAAAATTGGATCAAAGGGGGAGGGGAATGAAAAAGGAAAAAAATAAGGAAGCAATAACAAAAAAGGTGAAAATATTATGTTGTGATCCATAGTGAATCTCCATAGTCTGAATTGACCTGAATTACTCCATTGCTAAAAAGAGTCCACCACAGTTAATCATCACATAATATTGTTATTACCATTATTGAAAAGTTCCCTTTGAAGAAGGATGGGACAGAGAAGAAACTATCTACATTTTTTCCTGCCTGACCTTTTTACACTCATGGTCTCCACTCCTACTACCTGTGGGGTCCTCTCTTACACAGCCCTCCCTCTCTTAAATCCAATTCACTTGCATGTCATGACATCATCTCCCCGATGTAATGGTCTTTTTCAAGAATGAAGGACAAACAACAACCTAGCCTTTAAGGAATGAATGGGCATTGCCTTAGTCTAAGCCACCAATACCTGGAAAATAACTTTGATTTAGAAAACTTTTGGCATTTTTCTGTGACCAATTTTGTTTTGAAAGCAGGGTTTTGTCTTCTCACTTTAGAAAATACTTTTTGTTATAAAAATAGCAAAGAAGATCAGTGGAGCAGATTAGATAAGTAGTTCCTAGAAGCAGTAATGAGAATTATTTTCAGTTCTTCTTGTGATTGTTTACTGATTTATCTCACAAGCTGTAAATGTCCCAATATTAGAAACCATGGTTCTCTCTCTAAACCAGCTTTGTGCATATTGTATTGTAAGAGCTTTAGGTTTATAATTGAGGAGGAAGAGTTAAGATTAGGAAAATGCACATATTCTTGCTCACAATACTCCTTTATATTAGGATGAGAAAATTTTCTTTTTTCTTTACTTATTATATTTTTGTATGTTTCCTGGATCCATATTACAAATTGTCTTATCTCCTTCCCAAACATTTCCTTCTTTTATATTCCTGTGAATCAGGAAAAATAGCCTCAGTCCTCTGAATACATGTGATGTGAACTCAAGACAGCTTGCTCTGAACCTAAGACCAAAATTCCTTAATCTGTTCTGAGACCATTCCCACAAATCATCCCGACCTTGTTTTTTCCAACTCCTCCCTAACTTTATCATAGTTCAAGTATCAGTGATCTCTCCCTACTCTTTCTTGATCTCATCCTACAAGCATCCTTCCCCACTCCTCTCTGATCTTATCTTACAAAAAAAAGTCTCCCCAATTGTTTGTCAAAACAACTCTCCTGGTTTCTCACCCCCTCCTTCTGGCTATAAATCGCCCCTTCTTCAAGTATGGCACAAAATCATAATTGGATTTTGTCTGATATCTTTACTCCTTAATAAAGGTACCTTCTGGTAGGGAGAATGACTCATGATTCTTCACATTTTTTGAGCCTCATCTTTGCTTTCCTGAATTTCATCACATAACTGCATCATTTATTGCCAAAGCCCACATCATAAACCACATCACATGTACGCTAAGGATAAATCAAACTGGAAATCAGGGACTGTCCCTCAGCCACAGTGGCACAGTAAGGATTGTTTCCTGTATCTCTGTCCCTTCATCCATGTTTCCTGTTAGTCAACTCAGAAAATATACTGTTTTCAGTGGTCTGGACCACTACATTGTTTTCTCCCAATGACAATGAGAAAATGTCTATTACAACTCTGTCAAATATCATTTGTCTTAATCCATCAATACAATGGTACCCTATGGAAAAAATTCTCAGTCCTTTTGAATTGCAAATTCCCCAAATGGCTAAGCCTACATGTTTCTTTAGCTGATGCATTGTTGACTAGCTATAGAATAGTGATCCTAAAAGTAAAATTGAATAAATGTCCCAATAGTTCTTTGTAACTAACTTTCCTATGGAAGAAGTTTTTTCGTCATTACAGTAGATAAAGGCAAAAACCTTCCAGTTTGCCATTATTTCTCTTTTCCTTTCTTTTCTTTTCTTTTCTTTTCTTTCTTTCTTTCTTTCTTTCTTTCTTTCTTTCTTTCTTTCTTTCTTTCTTTCTTTCTTTCATTTTTTGCTGAGGCAATTGGGGTTAAGTGACTTGCTCAGGGTCACACAGCTAAGGAGTATTAAGTGTCTGTGGTCACATTTGAACTCAGGTTCTTCTGACTTCAGGGCTGGTGCTCTATCCACTTAGCTGACCCAAGCCATCATCTCTTTTCTTAAGAATAGCAGTGAAAATTATGTGTAATGGTTAACATTGTTTTCTTCAGCTATCAAAGCTCTCAAAACACTTGGGTAACAGAGTGTATATCTTCGGGCTTTGGCAATTCACACATTAATTTCAGCTAAGACTCTAATGCCAGAGAAACTGAGGCAGGAGAGAGATTAGAGAGTTTTTAATATTTTATTAATTGAAGAGCATAATTGACTGGACAGGACTCTTGTCTCAAAGTATACAGCGATGAATGGAGAATCCCAAATCCTTATATACCTTTTTTACAAACAAAGAAGGGGACAGAAGCGGGAAACTTCTTCACACACTCATTTGGTTCTGTCAGGATGGGGGAGGCCATAAGTTCTTACTAAAAGCCAGAGTCAGGATATCTGAATAAACAGAAGTAAAGATGTCAATGAAGCATCCGGAATAGTCTTATCTTTTGGAATATTTTTAGAGAGATAGTGTAAATTCTTGAGGGCAGACAGAGTTAGGAGTCAGGAAGTCTGATCTCCTTATCTTGACTCTTACATTGACAATTTATAACCTTAGAGCAAATGGTCCCCAGTCTTATTGGACCAAAGGCTGGTGGTTTACAACTAAGGGGATTGAGGCAGAACAGTTAAGGAAACTGAGATAGAACAATTCAGGGAAACTCAGGACAATAAGGGAAACTAGTGCAGGGAAACTGAGTCAGGACAATTAAAGAGAACTGTGGCACAACAAGACAATCATTTGAAGAAAAAAACTAATCAGAAGTAAAAGCCTCAATTTTCTCATAGGTAAGGCATTGCTACTGTGAAACATAGCTGATTTTAAGCTGACTGCTGCTGATTTTATTTACTACAGATAGACTAAAGTTGACCTTGTCCAATTGCTGGACCTATAAATTGCCGAGGCTGACCAAGTAATTTATTCCCAAGCTTTCTCTATGAACTTTTGGTTGTTATGCACAATAAACCTGGAATATCCCAAGCCTCTAATCTGTTGACTTAAAGTTTTCTGGTAATTACCTTGCCTTGGGGATGTCACTTTTGTTAAATGCAAATGTTTAGCTTGGAAAGGATGTCTATGATTAGTCCAAGATTCTGGGTCACTTTATTCTTGTATTCTGTCTGTCTCTTCACCTCCTTTTAATGACATAATCAATTAAATATCAATGTTTGCTTCAAAGGTGCATTTACAAAGTTGTATTTTATTTAGGCAAATAGAAGATAGTATTACATGATAGTCATGATATGCACAAGTCTTCAATAGTAAGTGACTTATTATTATTATTTCTGATTCCACTCTCTCAAGCACTCTGCCATGTCTGATAGTCTGTGCCTATTCTGGTGGTAAAGTCACACAGAATTACTAGTTTGTTTTCTTGCAGCACATTGATAGTGAAGATCTCCAGGCCTTTGTTAAATGTATTTTTTTATTTCATCAAATTTTGTTAGTGTGGGAGCATATGCATTGATGGTGGTGGTGTAGCACTTTCTTGCAAGTAGCATTCAAATTTCATGAACCTGTTCTTCCTTCCTTTTGGGAAGCAGAGAAGCTTATTGACTAGATTTGTTTTGAATGTGAAAGCTACTCTAGTTTTATGGCCCTCCCCATCACTATAGCAGTTCCAGAAAAAAAATGTGTATTCAAATCCAATTTCAGCAGCAAGCTGACTTTCATTTGCTATTTCTCCTAGAATTGCTATTTGAATGCAATACCTACTGAGTTCTCTTGCAACAAGAGCTGTTCATTTTTCAGGTGGATTAGATTTTATGTCATCGATAAGTATGTGCACATTCCATGTACTTATGGCGAGTAGAATCAGCTCACAAAATGTTTTGTACATTTTTTTGCATTTTACCTGATGAAGTATTAAGTAGCTAGGTGGATGATGACAGAAAGAGCCTGAATTACTGTATGTAATCTGGAGGGCTTGTTACTTCCCTGAAATAAGCAGGGAGCTTGTTGTTGTCTGTCCTTCCTTCTTGAAGAGGACCATGACATCAGGGAGATGATGCATTCCATGCAAGTTAATTGGATTTAAGGGACAGTTGGGGAAGGTCACCTGCCTCATTTTGCCTTCCAGAGCCATTTGGGTCCAGGGGCCAGATATAGATCAGGATGCCTGGAGATGGCCCTGGATGAAGTGGGGGACTTTGGCCTTTTTAAGCTAAAGTCTTCAATAGGTCTCAGTTTGACTGCGGTTATACCCATTCAGTGATTGAGGCAAAGAATCTCCTCTTTTATTAAGTGCAAAAAATTTAAATAAATAAACAGATAAATGAATCTGGGAGAGGAGAACCCTCAAGGTATCTTCATTGTCTAATCAAGCTCTAAGAGCTTAACAATGTTTCCTTCAGTTGCCTTATGGCTCATTAGAACAAATTGTTTATATCATTCTGCTGGGTGAAGTGTTCATATGCTTGGGGTAGACACCCTTATTACCCTCCAAGAGGTTTGAGGCTCACTGGTTACCTTCAACCTATTTTACTCCTTTGCCAAAACAGTTTATGGAATGTGAATGATGGAAGACAGCACTAGGGAGATCCCCCAAACCTTGGGGTGCTTCTATTCTAACAATCTGTCAATGATTCTAAAATCTTCTGGCCTTAAAATCAGTGATCCCGACCCCCTCCACACCACTGGATCTTAGAGTGCTATTATTTTGGCAATCTGTCTGTTAATGATTATAAAAGTCCTCTGATCTAGGAATATAATAATATTTTTTCCCTTAGACTTTAGGGAAGATATACTAGGGATCCTGAGGTCCTGTTCTAACAATCTGTCTGTCAATGATTCTAAAGTCTTCTGGCCTTAGAATAGTCCTACAAACATTACTGACTCTTAGATAGTTAGTTGGTCAATGATAAACAAATTCCTGGGACAATAGTGAATAGACTACTCCTCAAAACTATTTATAAGCCTTAAGATTAGCAAATAAATAATATGAAACTCTGATCAACTTTGTCTATAAATCTATCTTTTTTCTCCTGTTGCTTTGCTAAATTCTTTTGTAACTTAGCCCACTTCAATTGGCATTACAATTACATTAAATGTTGCCCCCCTTGACTTGGACATGGATTCAAGCCTGCAAATTCTTTTGAGACGCCTCATGACACCAGTCTGCAACCCCCTACCTTTTGGGGTCCCTTCCCAACCTTAACTACCGCACATACTAGAGCTTCTAAAAGTCACAGGTGATGGTTGGGTGACAGGTGGATACCAAAGGTAGAAAGTAGCCCTTAAAAGGTCTCACACCAGAAGAACTATCTTCCATGAAATCTCACATATCCCACTTAAGTGGGCAAGTCACTTAATGTTGTTTCCTTTTATTTATTCAATTGTAAAAATGAGCTGAAAAAGGAAATGGCAAAACTCGGTGTCTTTACCAAGAAAACCCTAAATAAAGTCAGACACAATTGAAAACAATAGAACAACAAGCAGCATTACTTGAAAGTCTAAAGGTTACTTCCCATTATTAATAATAAATTAATAATAATTTAATATTATATAATAAAATTAATAATAATAATAATTAATAATAAAACAAGAAGATCAGTCAGTATGGCAGAGTAAGAGAAAGCTAAACAACCCAAATCTCTTCCACAATGGCTTTATCACTAGTTTCTAAGGAAAAACCCCCCACAATGGATCATTTCACAGCATGGGGAGAAAGTCATATAAGCCATAAGATTAGCAAATAAACAACATTTATTTGTTAAGGTGAGGGTCATCCAGGAAAACTTATCCAGAACTTTTAGCACAAACTATTGACTATATATAGGACAGAAAACAGTAAGAGGCAAAATTTTGTGATTGGAATACTGAAGTAAGTTCATTGACCAAGCTTGAATGCAGGCTGCACATGAATTTTCTTTCCTAAGCAAAAAAAAAAAAAAAAAAAAAAAAAAAAAAAAAAAAAAAAAATGGGTGAGCCTTCAGCTCTGTCCCTTAGACTCAAGGAGCAGAATCACAGATTCAGGGTAAAGCATCTTCTTGGGGTACAAGTGGGTCACTGCTTCAGGAAGCACAAGATGTGCCAACATTTCTGTCACTATGAACCATCAGAGCTTTCCAAGAAGCTGATAGAAGGAGCTCTCTACTTGTGAGATAGGGATGGATGAGGAGATGGTGACAGAAGGCATCTGAATAAAACAAGATGAAAAAGAGGAGAAAAGAAGGGGCTTTCTGCAAATGCCCCTAATTATTTCTATTAAATTTAATTTATTTTTGAAACGATCATTTATCTATTTATGACCTTTAAAAAATAATTTTGAGATCCAAATTCCTTTCCTTCCTTCAACCCTTTCCCTACACATTGAGAAGGCAAGCAAAATAATATCAATTATACAAGTGAAGTTATGTAAAATATTTACATATAAGCCATGGAGAAAAAAAAAAACAAGAAAACTAAAGAAACTGTAAAAGCATATTTCAATTTGCACTGAGTTTATCAGTTTCCTCTGGAGATGGATAATGACCTTAATTTTTTCTATGAAACATGAGGCAAGTTTATTAGTTGAGAGGTCTGGGGGAAGGGAAGCTGTAGGAGGTCTGAAGAAGAATAGAAAGATTTTTTTAAGTCTTTTTTTATTATAACTTTTTATTGACAGAGTCCATGCCTGGGTAGTTTTTTTTACAACATTATCCCTTGTACTCACTTCTGTTCCCACTTCTCCCCTCCCTCCCTTCACCACCTCCCCCAGATGGCAAGCAGTCCTATACAAGTTAAATATGTTACAGTATATCCTAGATACAGTATATGTGTGCAGAATCGAACAGTTTCCTTGTTGCACAGGAAGAATTGGATTCAGAAGGTATAAATAACCTGGGAAGAAAGACAAAAATGCAAGCACTTTACATTCATTTCCCAGTGTTCTTTCTTTGGGTGTAGCTGCTTTTGTCCATCATTGATCAATTGAAACTGAGTTAGGTCTCTTTGTCAAAGAAATCCACTTCCATCAGAATACATCCTCATACAGTATTGTTGTTGAGGTATATAATGATCTCCTGGTTCTGTTCATTTCACTCAGCATCAATTCATGTAAGTCTCTCCAACCCTCTCTGTATTCCTCCTGCTGGTCATTTCTTACAGAACAATAATATTCCATAACATTCATATACCACAATTTACCCAACCATTCTCCAATTGATGGGCATCCATTCATTTTGAAGAATAGAAAGATTTGAAAAAGCCACCATGATGACATATACCAATTAAAATGGGGAAACATATATGTGTGTGTATATATATATCTATATCTATATATAGATATATATATACACACACATATATTTATCAGGTTGATTAGATAAAGATGTTCACTTGTTTTCAGTTGTGTTCAACTCTTTGTGATCTCATTTGGAGGGTTTTTTGGGCAAAGATAGTGGAGTGGTTTGCCATTTTCTTCTCCAGTTCATTTTACAGATGATGAAACTGAGTCAAACAGAGTTAAGTGACTTTTCTAGGGACATATAGCCAGTAAGTGTCTGAAGATGGATTTGATCTCAGGTCTTCCAGATTCCAGATACCAGACTTGTCACTCTATTCACTCTACCTGCCCTAGATATCCATATAGATTAATGAAGATATAGATCTATAGATAGGTAAATGTCAGAAAATTATAAACCCAATCAAACAAATAGCATTTTTTAAATACTTACATGTACCAGGTCAAGGCTGGGAATACAAATACAAAAAATAAAACAATCCCTGTGCTCAAGAAGTTTATATTCTAAAAGCAATGTAGAGAATATGAATTCATATATGCATAATATTGAATCCACATTGCCATGGACATGAGAGATACATCTATAATTTATAATCTACCCAATGAATTAGTGCATTAGAAAGTACAAGATATTTTAGAGAATAGGAAAGTATAGATTTGAACTAGTTCAGTGAGGGGTCAAAATAGGGAAGGAAAGAGAGTGTACCACAGCATGGGAAGCTCTGGGAAAGAACTGAATTTTAATATTTAACATAAGTATTCCAAAAGTCATAGTAAAGTTTTAAGTTACAAAATCTTAAAACAGCTAAGGGTTTAGGAAATTCTGTTTATGCATCATATTGAATAATGTTGAAATTCTTTTCAAAAATAAATAACAGGGAGAAGTAGACATTAAAACTGTAATAGAAACTTTAGTCTCATTAAAATAAAATAACACAAAAATATATAGTAAAGAATCTGAATAGAATTTCAGAAAAGTTAAATATATTAGAGATCTGACAGTTATAAGATTGGAATATAAATGACACCGTTAAAGATTGATCATTTAGTAAGTAAATTTGAAGTAAAACTTCAAAAACAATTGTAGAAAAGGGAGAAAATGTTAAATATATGCACTGCTTACTAAAATGTAATAAAATATTTTTTAAAAGGGCTGCAGAATAAAAGTAAGATTGATTGAAAACTAAATAACTAAATCCTAATGGTTTGGTGGATCAAAGAACAAATCAGAAATAAGAAATAGTTTCATCAAAATTAATAAGAAAAATAAAACAATATACCATCTTTTCTTTTTTTTTTTTTTGAGATTATTAAATAGTCCTTAAGGGAAAATATGGATCTAAATTCTTTTATCAACAAAAGAGAGAATGAATAAATCAATGGAATGGATATGCAGCAACAACAAAAAGGAAACTTAGAAAACCAAGATGATTTAAAATGCTATTGGACATTTCAGGGTAGTTAGATTTTCTGCTAATTATTAAAATTCTGCTAATTCTGCTAAATTAACTGCTAATTTAATATTTTGAAAATAAATAAAGATTAAAAATTAAAGCCAAAAATTTTAATCCACAAAACTAGGAACTTAAAAAAAAAGAAATCAACCATTAGCTAGAGGAACACACAATTATCAGTGTCAAAAAAGTACAAATGAAAACTGCATATCAAATGAAGAAACAAAGAAAATTTTTGGGAAACTACTTTATTGACCTCTATCTCCTCCTCCCCTCCAAAAAATCTGGCAACAAATAAAATATGTATGTTTATGTATATATCATCCAAATTAAAGAATCTGAAAAAGACTAAAAAAACCCAATCAGAAAAGAAATTGAAAGGTTCGTAAATGTATTCCCAAAACAAAATCCTAAAAATCAATTAGATTTACAAGTGAATTCAATAAAGCATTCAAAGAGTAACTAATTTCAATATTACATCAATAAAAATGTGAAAAGAAGAGGTCCTACAAAATTGTCATATGACTTGAATCTCATCTTGACGTATAAATAAGAAATTAAAAAGAGAAAGAAAACTAGACAAGTCCTATTAAATATCAACGCAAAAAATCTGAATAAAATATTAGCAAAGAGGTTATATCAACATATTAAAAAAGATTATATACCAGGGAGGATTTATATCAGGAATTCAAGATTAGTTCAGTATTAATAATGCTATGAAGATAATACATTATAGTAATAATAAGAAAGACAAATCATATGATTGTGTGAATATATGCAGAAAAAACATATGCCAAAATATAAAATCAGTTTCTTAAAAAAACTATTAAAATAGATAACAATAAATTGTACCTAATATTAATATGGAAAATAGGACCTATTTAAAATGAAGAGCTAGCATTTTTTTTTAATGAGGACAAAATTAGAGTTCTTTCTAATAAGATTAGGAATACATTAAAGCTCTCTATTATTGCAGTTATCATATCATATAGTTCTAGTAATACTAGCTATAAGACAAGAAAAAAAATTGAGGAAAAAGGTAAAACAAAATTGTCGTTTTAGAGACAGTTTAATTATTTGCTTAGAAAATTCAATGAATCAACTAAAACAATAACTTCAGCAAAATTGTAGGCTATAAAATAAAACCAGATGCCATTAGCATTTCTGTACATTGTCCACAAAATCTAACATCAAGAAATGGAAAATGAAATTACATTTAGAATTTCCAAAATATTGTTAATATTGGAACTACATAAATACAAGTCTAAAACATTTTAAAGAACTGAAGATGAAATATTTAAAAAAATAACTTGGAAAAGTATTAACTGATTATGAGAAGGCAACTCAATATAGCTAAAAAGGTCAATATTTCCTAACTCACTTTGCTTATTTGGTGCCAGTACTAATCAAAATATGTAATGTTCTTTTTTGGTTTTCTGGAGGTCTTGAAGCAGCCTTCATTTCAGTTCAGTAATCATCACAAGAATAGCCAGGTAATAAAATCCAAATTCTTTATTGTCTACCTCGCCTGGTGCTCAGCTAGCTTTCTCGTGGCCTTCAGATAGGACTTGGTTTCAGTGGAGAAAATGCAGGAGGGCAGGTCAGCCAACACAAGGCTGATGAAGATGGGAATGAATCTCTCTCCTTTGCTCCAAGAGCTTGAGCTCCTGCATCCAGTCTGCTTGTCTTTTCTAGCTCAGAATGAATCTGGCTCTGAGACTCAGTTTATATGCTCTACACTGAGTATAAACTAATCATTATATCACTAGGGAACCATTATTTGTTGTAAGATAAAAATCAATCATACTGAACTTAGAGAACTATTAAGCACCATGCCAAACTAGATAATCATTGTATTTATCAATTCCACTGACTTAGCACCTTGTAAGAACCCTTGTTTCAAGTTCAGAGTTCTGGACCATAACAAAAACACAAAAGCATTGCTTTATCAAATGTAAAACAATAATGACATTCATCTGATAAAATAAAAATTTCAAAAATCTCAAGAAAAATAATGAAAAAGAGGGGTATATATGGAGAGGGTAGGAGACAGAAATAGTATCACATCTCAACTGCATACAGTAAAGCAGTTATCATCAAAACTATTTGCTATTGATTAAAAAAGAGAGAGAGAGCTCAATCAATGGGTAAGATTAAATTACAAAATTCAGAAGCAAATAAAACTAGTATAATAGCATTTACTTAATAAATAAAAGACCCCAATTTCTATAGTAAGTATTCATTATTCAAAAAAGACTTCTGGGAAAATTGGAAAGAAATCATAGAGAAACCATATACTAAGATAATCTCCAAATAGATAAATGACTTAAGATATAAAAGGTCCTATCATAAACAAATGAGAGGAACAAAGAAGAAGTCATCTTTCAAATATATCATGGCCAAATAGAAGATGAAAGGATTACAAAAGTTTAAAATGGAAAATTATGATTACATAAAATTAAAATGTTTTTACCTATAAGCAAAATCACAGTAGTTAAATATAGAAGGGAAAAAAATTTAGTTGTGGAAAATTTAGTTGTGTCTTTATAGTATTTCTCTAATAAAGTTCTCTTTTTTAAGATGTATACATATATACTTATATACATGGAAAGTGATTTCAAATTTGTGAGAACCAGAATTGTTTCAAAAACACTGTGATAATAAGTCTGAAAAGACTTAAAAGCTCTGATTGAAGAAATGACTGGCCAGTATTCCAGAGTAGTGATGTTGAAGCATGCTAATTACTTCTTGGTAAGGTGGTGGACCTAAAGATGTACCATGAGACTTACATTTTTGGGATGGTAATATGAGAAATTGTTTTGCTTAAGTATGCATATTTTTCAAACTTTTTGCTATTATTTTCTTTTTTTTTTCAATCTGTGGTATATGAATATAATAGCATAATATGAAATCATTAGGGATGAATAATATGAATCATTAAGGGAACAACTTGTATGAAGCAATACAAAATGAAGAAAACAGCCAAAAGAATATCATGCATAATGGCTTGAATAATGATAACAATAAAATCCATAAAACAAGTGTAAAAGCTAGTGTTCATACCAAATTATTAAGATTAAAACAATTTCTCTTAATCATCAGTAACTATGAAAAGTGTAAAGTAGCATCTAAAATCTGTTGCAATTTCTTCAATTAGATTATTTGCTTAAACTGTTTATGGAAAAGATATTTTGAAGAAGAGTTCTTCAACTCTTTGGGAGTTTGTTGGAAGTTTTAGTAAGGTGAAATGTCAAAATTAAAATGGGGATATATATATATATATATATTTATATGTAGAGAGAGTCAGGTAAACTAGATAGAAATAGATATGGATATAGATTAATAAGGATGGATACAGCTCTCTAAGTTACATAGGTAATTATGAGAAAATTATAGACCCAATCAATAGATCCATTTATTAAGCACCTACTATGTACCATGGGAAGGCTGGGAGTCCAAATACAAAGAATGCAATCCCTGTTCTCAAGAAATTTACATTCTAAAGGCTACGTTCAGAATACAAGTACATACATGCCTGACCTTATCCACAATCTTATGGATGTGAAAAATACTTCCAGAAAATCCAACAATGAATTGTGGAACTGGCATTTGGGGATACTTTGATGAGATTTCTTGGATTAAAAAAAAGAAAAAGGAAAGAAGCTGGATCAAGAAAATGGAGTTTGACAGTCTATCCTCTAGCTTGGAATTATGTTTGTGAGTGTCAAATCCAAACATTTACGTAGCATCCTTACCTGAAGTAAAACTTACTTGAGTGGAGATCATGCTAGAGATAACACTAGTGTCTTCCTTCGAAGCTGTTAGCCTTTTTACTTGACTCCAAGTCATGAGAAAGAAAGCAGTTACTATTAATTGACTTGCCCTTCTGGAACTTAAACTCTTCACCATGGTATATAAATGCAATAACTGACTAGTTACAGGTAGAAGTGCTCAGAAGTGACTGCATATATTTCCAGACTCTCTCTCCTTCTCTTTGAAGTCTATTGTCATTTCCACACCTTATCCCTCTGTTGTATAAACAGAATAGTATTTGCTAATCCTTACTGCATATTTAGTGTTCATCATGCTGTTGGAGATTTGGAATAATGGGAAGTTAGGGAAAAACAAAAGCTATAGCCAGTCTCAGCTTATTATGCTGAGACAATAGTTACCACAGAATCACAAACAGCTTAGAGATACTATTTTTTTAGTGTTATTTAACTAGCTCAAAGTTGATTTATAGTTGAGAGTAAATACAGAGAGAGAGATTAAAAGCCTAAAGTGAATCAAGCCCCTAGATATAGTAGAAGACACTAATCAAGATCTGGGAGAGTATGCATATTAAGATATTCAATTCTCTACCAGTATAGATATTGTTTCTCTTATATACCCACCTACCCATTCCAATTTACATTGGGTATATGTGGGAGAAGATTTAAAAAGTGAAAAACTGCCTCTCACTCATGTCTATTATATATATTGCACTGGGGAACCATCTCTCTCTGTCTCTGCCTCTGTCTCTTTCAGTCTCTCCATCTTTCTGTTTCTGTCTCATTCTCTGTCTTTCTTTCTGTCTTTGTTTTTATCTATAAATGTAGACAAATATATATAAAAGTATATAAAGAAGAAATATAAAGATAAAAGATGCAAACAATTACAAAAATTTTAGGAAGGTTTTTTTTGGGGAGGTGAGGAGAGGACCGTCACTTGCCAAAATGATCTTCCTAAAATAAAGGTTTCAGTATGACAACATCCCCCCTTATAGACACACACATATACACATACACACACAATACATACATATATTCAGTAAAGTCTATTGCCTCCCTATTACTTCCAGAATGAAATATAAAGTATTATATTGAGCTTTTAAATTCCACTGATGCTACTATCTCCAAAGGTAGCAGTGATATTTTAATAGCCAAATATATTGTTTTTTTTCTCAATCTCCATTCTTGTCCTTTCTGCATGATACTGTTGATCATCCTCTTCTTGATATGTTCTTTTCTAGGTTTTCAAGATGACTCCTTCCTGATTCTCTTCTTATTATTATATCATTTCTCAGGATCCTTTGCCAGATTCTGATCCAGATCATACTCTATAATCATAGGCATTTCACAGTTCTAGTTTGAATACATTACTTTTTCCCCTTTATATCACTTCACTTGGTAATCAATCAGTTCCCATAAATTTAATTATTATTTCGATGCTGATGATTCTCATCTCATGAGATTCTTATGAGATTCAGATCTCATAAACTAGTGCTAACTTCTCTGTCCCTCTGGTCTGGATATCTGAAAAGTATTTTAAACTCAGCATGTCCATAATGAAATTCATTATATTTCCCCCCAAAATCTCCCTCATCTAAAATTTTTTATTGCTCTCAAGGGAACCACCATTATCCAAGTCTTTCAAGTTTCAAATTTATCTTTTACCTTCCATATCCAATTTGTTTCCAGGGTCTGTCCATTTTACATTTATGACATCTTTTGAATATATTCCCTTCTCTTATCTTATACTGTCAAAACCCTATTGTATATGCCCATCACCTTCTGCCTGAGCTATTGCAATAATCTGTTTCTGGGTCTGCCTCCCTCATCTTCCCACTCTAATCCATCCTCCATTTAGCCACCAAAGTGATTTTTCTAAAGTACAAGTATGACCATGTCACCTCTCTATTCACTAATTCCCTACTCACTGACTTCCTTTTACACTCCAGGATCAAATACAAAATCATGTTTGGATTCTGGGCATTTTCTCTATCCTTGACTGGAATATTTGCCTTCTTTTCTATCTTTTGCTGTTGTTGTTACATCAAATCAAATCTTCAAGCCAAAATCCCATCTTCTATAGGAAACCTTTTTCAACTGCATTTAATTCTAATCCCTCTCTTCTCCAAATTATTTTCACTTATTTTGCATAGGACTTATTCATATATATATATATATATATATATATATATATATATATATATATATATGTTTCTGTGTTGTCTTCTCCATTAAATTGTGAAGACCTTGTGGACAAAAAGTGCCTTTGACCTCTTTTTATATCCTCAGTTCTTAGCACAACACCAGGGACATAGTAAGTGCCTAATAAATGTTTATTATCTGACTAATTCACTGACTTCTTAAAACTAATTCCTCATTGCTTCCTAATTTGGGCCAATTCACAATCTCTTAACAGGTTGTTAATGTGTTTTTCTTTCAACACTGACTCTTTCCACTGTATTGAATTATCTTTGCTAATTTGCTGAGTATCAGGTGAAGCCTCATTGCTGTTTTGATTTCCATTTCTCCTTGTTTATGTGATTTGGAATAATTTTGATTGTTATAGTTTTCTGTTCTTTTGAGGTTAAACCTTTTGACTGCTTATCTGTTTGGAAATAGTGCTTGATCTCATGTTTGTTGATTCCCTAATTATCTTGGGTATAAGACCCTTATTAGAGAAATTTGATGGAAAGATGTCTGTGCTATTTAATAAATGCCTTTCTTATCTTAATTTCACTGATTATGTTAATGTATGAGTTTTTTCCTTGGAATTTACAACACTTTTTGTCTACCTTGTTATTACAGATATAACATACTTTAACATTATTATGTTATGATACCTTCCTATGTAGGTTATCTCCCTACTGTTTTCCTCTCTGAGAACAATGACTATTTCTTTAAAACTTAGATATCTTGATCTGTACCCAGCGAGAGGACTATGGGGAGTAAATATGGATTATAACATAGTATTTTAATTTTTTTATTGTTATTTGCTTGCATTTTGTTTTCTTTCTCATTTTTCTTTTTGATTTGATTTTTCATGTGCAGCATGATAATTGTGGAAATATTTATAGAAGAATTACACATATTTAATATATATTGGATTACTTGCCATCTAGGGGATGAGGTAGGGGAAGGGAGAGAGAAAACATTTTGGAACACAAGATTTTGTCAGGGTGAATATTGAAAATTTTCTATGCATATGTTTTGAAAATAAAAAGCTTTAATTAAAAAAATTTAAAACATCTCTCTCAGAGCCTATCTCAGTGCTTTGTCTACAATAGGTTTTTTTATATGTTTGTTGAAAAAGAGCGATGGAGGTAATATGCCATAGGAATAAATTGGAGAAATGAATTTGACACAAGCCATAGAAATAAGTACCCTGGAATCTATGAAAATAGTTTGTTATTGTAGAGACCATGAAACATATAAGACAATTAAATTTAATTTCTGATAATTTCAAATGGTGATCAATAATTATTTCCAGCTTTCTGTAATTTTTGTGAGAAATAGTTTATTATATTGTTCTTAAACAAATGAATTATACTGTGAAACATAACATACAATAGCACCATTAATCTTCTACACTAAAGTTGTGTAAGTTTAGATACTTTGTCAAATATATTAGGTCTGAGTATTTTTTTTAAACTTTGATTTGAACTTCATTTTAATTAAGAAAAAGGATGCATTTGCATGAGAGTTGTATGTTCCAAGAATGTTTACCATTGCTTTATGAACTCTTATTAGTTTTTTGGATTGTGGGTGGCAGTTACCTCCTAGTTTGAAAAATTCTGAACTAAGGGAAACAGACACCAAAGTATTCTGATTCATACCTAATTCTTTTATTTTATGTTCTTTGGGGATAATTTTATATACAGTGCTTCCAAAGAGAAACATTCTTCTTACTTCATTACTTGCTACTGGTATTACTAGTAAACGAAATATTTTTTGATCTCTGTTTTAAAGTTCTGTACATAACATAAACCTAGTACATAAACATAGGAAAGCCAAAAAGTGAACAAAGTTAGAGAATCATAATAAATTAAGAATCTTAGGATAAAAGATGGCTTTTTTTCAGACAGTACCAATAGTAGCTTTAGAGACACTATATTTTGGTGTTATTTCCTCTGGAACAGGTGCGTCCAATTATGGACTGTGCTGTTCTGAGTGCCTGAGCCCAGAGCATGATAATTCTTTGGAAAAGTTTTCAGGACTTCATTTCCCATGAGACCATATACCTGCAGCTCAGGATATTTGTGTTATAAAGAAATGGCTGGAAAGTAAAGTGAAGTGAAGGAAAGGAGATGGCTGGAAAGAATTAGTGACTTCTTGTGTTTGTGACTATAAGGAGAAAACTGTGGGCCCAGGGCAATGTAGAGATGAATGTAACCATGACATCCCAGTGTTATTGGGAGCAAGTCAAGTTTATAACTACATGAAGTTTATGACAAAAAGGATATTATATCACAATGGAAGCAGTCTTCAAGCAGAGGCCCTTAGATTTCTGTATTAAAGATTTGTATTCTGCAGTTATGAGTATTGTGGGGAATTAGTTTCCAGACTATTATAAAGTACCTACTATGTACAAGATACTGTGCTAAGCAATGGGGATATAAAGGAAAAGCATTCTAGGAGGAAAGAGCATCAGGAAGTTAAATATAACTTCCTTAATTACTTGTCAGTCCTGATAAAAAAATTTACTGATTCAGAGCTTTCTTTTGCATGCTTTTTGTTAGTAGAGTGACTTTACAAATTCCTAGTTTCAAACTCAAAAGCAAAACAAGCCAGATAACTAAAATGTTATTGAAAATAAGCCTGTCTTGATCTGAACCTTTGCTAACTTGCTTGAATCCAGTGATGCATGGAACATGGGCTATACCTTTTTCCCACCTTTCATTAGCTTTGTATTTTTATTCTTTCCTGTGGCTTGCTTATTCAGTATAATGAGCTACAATGTTTTCTACCAAGACTAAAGCAAGGATTTGTATCTTGAATCAATGAAGCATTTCTAAGTCTTGAGAATAAAGGCAAAATTTTTGTGAAATGTAATTTCTTGCTGTTTTAACTGAGTTTGTGATTACCACAGCTCTCTTGAGATGAAAAAAGTCGTAGGGACAAAGGAATTGCTGGAAATCTAATTTCATGAATTCTCCTCACTGTTCTGTAATAAGAATGATTTATGCTTGTCACTAGATGTATATAACAATTTCATCCCTACAAGGAAAGGGAAAGCACAATCATCTTGCTTTTAAAAGATGGTGGAAGGGTAACTATTTGGTGGGGTGGATAGAGCATCAGCCCTGAAGTCAGGAGGACCTGAGTTCAAATCTGGTCTCAAACACTTAACACTTCCTAGCTGTGTGACATTGGGTTAAGTCACTTACCCCTAATTGCTTCAGGAAAAAAAAAAAGATGAAATTTACTTCAAGGTCTTAAGAAATGAGAAAGGGGAAGAACAAAAGTGGAAACTTCTAGGGCTCAATTCGTTCTATGTGCTACATCCATTCTCTCCTTGTTTAATAATGGATGTGTTGCTGAGGAAGCCTTGCATATATCCCTTAGTGCCTTCCAATTAAGAGGAACAGTTAAAACCTCCAATGTGCAAAGGGCAAGATTACAAATGCATAACATCCAAATGTGGGATTTCACAAGATATAGATACAGACTCATTGCTGACTTATGAGTCAGCAAAAAAAAATAGGGGACAAATGTATGTCTTTTTGGCCACAGTGAATTTGATTTGCTTGCTTATAAGGAGGATTTGTTATAAGGGGGAATTTTTTACTGGCAAAGTGAAGAGAGAAAAAGAAAGAAGAGCAAAAAAGAAAGAAAAGGGTGATTGTAGCATTTTAATAAATGTTTGTGAAGAGAACAAAAGACAATACAAAAGAAGACAAAGATGAACATTTTTACATGTTGAATTTATTATACATAATCTTTTTTAAAAAATCTTTTTAAAAATATGAGTTATATATAATATTTATGGTTTTATGTGTAATCTGTTTTCTATGTAAATGTATTATATGTATATGTAAATGTTCATATTTAATGATGCTTATTAAGTTCAGAATAACAAAACAATCCTCCCTTGCCCCCCCCAAAAAAGTTAAAACTTTTTCAAAAATGTATCAGTATAACATCCTCTATGAACTTTAGTTGTTAAGGTTAAATGTTCAAGTAAGATTTCAAGTTTGTATTATAATAATCAAGATAAAAAATAATAGCTAATCTTTTGTTTCTCTTAGGCAGGTCTCTTTACTGTATCTGTGTCTCTACTTGCATAGTTTTCTGACTGAAAATGTCCTACTTTCACTGTGTTTCGAACTTGTTCCCATTGTTTGACATCCAATTTAAATTCTACCATCTCCATAAAGGTTTCCAAATCATAACATTTTATAACTGTAAAGGATCACCTGGTGTGAAGACCGTATATTTTAAAATCAGCCAGAGTCAAGAATTCAGGTTAAGGGACAATCTTCAATCTTTATTCTTTGTGGAGGTGAAGGGGGATTGCGATAGCAACGTGAGCAGCTGCCACAAGAAACCAGCCAGCAGTCTCTCCCCGCCTCTCTTCCTGCCCTTCTGTCTCCACCCACCAAAATCCTCATTTCCTATACAACATATCAGGACTTGCATAGAAAGTGGGTGGGGGCCATTCTTTCTCCAAGCATATATATTAATAGAGTATGGTCCAATTACTATTTAGCCTCACATGCTTGGGACCTTAGTGCATCAACTCGAGCCTCAGTCCATTACAATCTGGTGTGATGACATTTACAGGGGAAAAAACTGAGGCTTTAAGGAGGTTAAAATACTTGCTCCTCAAAAGCAAACAGTGTATGATAAAACCAGGACAAAAAATTCAGTTTCATTGTCTTGCAGACTAAAGTCCTGTTAATTATATACTTTAAAAAATTTTAGTCCTAGAAGAGATCAAAGAGTAAAAAAATCTCAAATAACCCACTTATTTCATAAATTAAGAAAATGAATATTTTTAATTCCAAAAACACTTCTAACAAAATAGCTGACATTTATATATAACTTTAATATTTTCAAAATTAATTAGATAGTCACCATAAGATAAGTAGTATTCTCCCTCTTTCACAGAAGAGAGAACTGATGTTTGCAGCTATTAAAAGCCTTGTCTGAGGTCACAGGGCAAATCAATGACAGGCTTCCTTGGAATCTCTTTCCATTACTCCATTATATAAGTACATCATTCAGTACTGAATTCTCAACAGAGACTTCCCACATTTTAATGATTGAATAGACTCCTTTGCTCCTA
Organism: Sarcophilus harrisii; assembly: GCF_902635505.1. Taxonomy (NCBI): domain Eukaryota; kingdom Metazoa; phylum Chordata; class Mammalia; order Dasyuromorphia; family Dasyuridae; genus Sarcophilus; species Sarcophilus harrisii. The sequence goes on along the minus strand of NC_045428.1, from coordinate 249,496,270 downwards.
CCTAACACCAATGCCTCAATCCACTTTACCTTTATTCAATTATTAGAGAGTTTCTGCTGATATCTGAGGCATCCACTTTGCAGAACATCTAAATATTATCTGTACCTATTTTCAGCACTTCTGTGACGGATATTTGGAAATTCCTTTTAAAAATCTATGTCAGTAATGTAGTAATTGTTTTTATATTTGCATCCAAAAGTGTGAGGTCTTCTAATAGCTGTTAATAAATAAATCACCTTGTTGTAGCAATAAAAATAGAAGAAGGGTAATTTTCAAGGACTTGATGTTCACTGTTGCCTTGCTTTGGTCTAACACCAAAGTAGCAACACCTAAAGCTTTTGACTCAGACAGGGAGGTGGAAAAGTGTGAAGGCAAGCAATGAAAGAGAAGTTTTTATTTAATCTTAGGGGAGAGGGAGAGGAACCATCATTATTAATAACAACAGCTAACATCTGTTAAATCTCTTATGCTGAGCAATGTGCTAAGATCCACAGAACAATTTTGATTACTTCTGCTTCCTGTGGGAAATTTATCTAGAGAAAACACATCGGTTTGGAACTTCTATAGTCAGATTTTTAAGAAAGTCATCCAAACCAAACATTTTTTGAAATTCCTAGATAACAAGCAAAAGTATATTTAATAATGACTTGATTTTATTGTAATGAGTTTATTACTGTTGGGTCAAATTTATAACACAGTTGACAAATATGGTGAATGTTTACAGTTGGAAAGGACCATGGAGATCAAATATTCTGGTGAAATCCAGATTGGGATGTATGTTCCTTCAGGGAATATGAGGAACTTGACAAGGGAGTACTGAGAATATTTGGTAAATATTATCCTACTGAAGTAATGTGCAATGTAGTACAAAAATAATTGTGGGTTGGAGACTGGTAATGATTTGGAGGCAAGAGTAGCTGAGAAAAGGGAGGAGTGAGGATATATCCAAAAATGCTACTTGAGGCTTTTGAAGGAGTGGTTCCTACTAACTAAAATCAAGTAAGGTCCGGGCAGGAAAAACCTTTTATTTTGAGCTAGGAAAAATAAGTAACAGCAATGTAGTGAAAGACAGGCTAATAGATCTCTGTAAAAACCACAATTCCCTAGTGATTTCCAATCAACAACAAACTTAGAACATTTTTAGTGTGTCCTTGGTGAAACATATCCCATTTCTGCTTATCATGCTCACGATGATTTAATTTCATTTATAATAACTTATCTCTGAATCAGGATTCTCAATCCTGTTCTCAATTAAATTTGAAGCAAAAAATAAATACTAGGCTGAACTTGAAATTGAGTAATCTCTTTCAGAAATTTTACTGAGAAGAAAATTGTCAGTTGACAAGAAATAGAATGAAGGATCTCACTAATTTATTTATATTCAGATAAACATTTAACAATTTTATAATACAAAAAGTACTATATTCAAGTTTTATGAAAAATAAAATATTTTATTTCTCATGTGTATATGCATGCTAAAGCCTAGAATTTATTTCCTTTCATTTTGAATGGGGAGTACAGAAAGATTTACTGGAAGTAAAAGCATAAAGACACCAGAAAAGGATGGTAATACCTGATCTAATTGAAGTCCCACATTTTGCAGATGAGGAAACTGAGGCCTGGAGAGATTTACAGTATTCGGATTTACATAGTTAATAAGTAGCAGAGGCAAAACTCATACTCTAAATTCCACCCCTTCTACTATATATCATTTGTCATCTTCAGTAGAGCTATATATGTGTGTATATGTATATGTGTATGCATATATATGTGTGTTCATGTATAGATACATGTGAAAATATATTTTATATAATATAATTTTTATGGATAGATAGATTATAGGCAGATAGATGATACATATATAGCAAGGGTTGTTCTTCACATACAGCTAGCATGGGGGTATCATGTGGCTCAGAGGGAAACAGGATAGACATTTCTATCTAGCCTCATCTCCTTCCATCCCTCTCCTAGAAAATCTTTATTTTCTTCTAGAGCAGGAAACAGGAAGCTTAACTACTCTCCTCTCCTCAGAAAGAGGAATACCAGACTCAGATTAACAATGTATAGATACATATAAGACCATTTCATACAATTTAGCATTGTTTTATTAATTTAAATCATATTAAATTAATGTGAATTTATTAATTTGAATTGTGTTGTGCATGTGTAAATAAATTTATTTTATTGTTTTATGGTTTTCCATAATATCTAGGATGGTCCTTGGAAATAATTTTGGCCTATTATTGGGACCATGCTCAAAAACTTTTCAGCATGGTTGGATCTGCAAGGAATCTCAGGATGTACTACTATAGACTTTGAGAACCCAGGATCAATTTCACATTATGATAATACATCTATCTCCAAAGAAATCAATGTGCGTATCACCCAGAAGGTAAGGAAGAACTGGAATGTGAGCACAAACAGATTTCAACATATAACCATGAAAGAATTCCCAGGAAAACTGGAATAAAAGTCATCATCAAGGAACTATATGATAAGGAAGTGAGAATGGGCTAGTGACATGGTAGGCACAAGGGTATGAAATGCTGACAACCTTGAGTGATCCATTGTTAGTCTTAAAATGTTATAATAAGGAAGACCTTCTTTTTATTGAGTGAGTCCCCTAGGATAAACTTTGGAAGAACATGAACAATATTTGTGCAGGATGGACAATCATGGATGAGTTTTGATTTCTTTTGCTTGAGGTTACTCACAAATCACTGAAATCACAAATCCATTTGAGTATTTCAGTAAAGACACTTAGAATTGTGTCTTTACTTTGATGACAATTTACTAGTCACACATATTTTACACTAAGTCCTAAATTAGGAATTCAGCCCCAACTATAAATATATAAGTATGATTCAGTTTACAATAATATATTTTATGATACAGTTATGGGAATATATTGCAGAAAGATGTACAGCCATATTTCTTTGCTAGCTTACTTGTGTCAAGCTCCCTGAAGGTAGGGACTATCATTTATAACCTCCCATTTTCATTCAGTGCCTAACAGAATTATAATTACAAAGAAGACATTTCACAAATACTTATTGCTTTTTTTTAATACAAGTTGTGGACAAAAATATATTTAAAAGATAGTCAATTACTTTTTTGGACTAATGACTCTTGTGATAATGTGGCATTTGATTTGTAGTAAATATATAATTAGCCTTTGAATTATTAGCATAGACAGAACCATTTTATTATAATGAATTTTTGTTCACTTTCTTCACAGCATCCATGAGTTCAGCAACTGCTTAATTTTCAATTCAATAAAATTTTACCAAACCTACTTCAATAAAATTTTAGTTATGTATAAATAATTGTGCTAGACAATATGAAATCTACATACCTAAATAAAAAAATGATTCTTGGTCTTAATGAGTTCTCACACAACATATATACAGTTACCACACTGCATATATACAGTATTATGTAACACAACTTCTGGATAATTATAAAGTATATATAGTGATATGGGTCGACCTACAATTTCATTGTTATAAGGAGCTCCTGAGGAAGGAAACTTTTCACCAATGCAGGTTAAGACTTTCTCTGCAACTTCCAGAGAAGATAATTCTGCCCAGAGCTATTCTATTAAATTCAAACTCTCCAGTGTAGTCAGGCCAGATTAAAATGTAACTGAGAAATGTTTAACAAAATAAATAAAAATACAATACAACATCATTTGTGTGTGTGTGGGGGTATTAAAACAATATATACTCTTCAGGGGTCTATTTGTATTTGAGTTTGACTTCATGTTTACAGTGGTTTGTCCAGGGTCACACAACCAGTATATGTTAAAAACAAGACTTGAACTGACCTGTTCCAAATTGGAAGACTGTGAGCATCACATACATACACTGATCCAGTGAGAGGGAAAATCATGTAGAAATCCCCTCAGAAGAGATCCAAGTAGATCTGTAAATCTTGTTCAGAAAGATTAAAAAAAAACATTGAGAGAGACAGAGATAGAGTCAGGGAGAAATAGAAAGAGAGAGACAGACAGACACACAGAGAGATAGAGAGACAGAGACAGAGAGGAGCAGGGAGGGAGGGAGGAAAGAAGGGAGGGCCAGAGAGACAGGAAGAAGGAGGGAAAGAGAAACACAGAGAGACAGGGAGAGAGAGAATGAAAAAGAGAAAGAGAGAGACAAACAGACACACACATACACAGATAGAGAGACAGAGACAGAGAGGAGCAGGGAGGGAGGGAGGGAAGAAGGGAAGGACAGAGAGAGATAGGGAAAAGGAGGGAAAGAGAGACACAGAGATACAGAGAAAGATAGAGACAAAGACAGAGAGACAGACACATAGAGAAAGAAACCAGACTTTAGTATGGACTTTGATATGTTTAGCTCATGGAGAAAGTCCAGAAAAATAAGTGTTAAGATCAGGAAATATAGGAATCTCTTAAGAGGAAAGAGGAGATAACTAGAAAACACAGAAGAGAAACTCATTGTGGTGAAAATGAGTGAAGAAGATAAATCAGATTTATCAAAGATGAAGGAGATGGAAACCAAATAGGAACATGAGATAATGGAGTAAAGAAGGAGGTGGAGGCCATGATATGTACACAGAACAGATGTCTAATGGGAATGATCATGAAATTAGAGGGAAAGAATCAAAAACCAGATGTAGAACTGCTATAGGATTTGACAGGCAATTTGGAAAAGAGTTATGCACTGCCAAATTCAAGTCTGGAATATTTTATTCCAAGTGTGAATTGTTTTTAATCACATTGTGGTGACCACATTTTTAAAAGTTTTTCTTGGATCTGGACAATTCCAAAGCTATGATTCCTATAGATTATCTGAAGACAAAAAGAGGACTATTACATATATTCTTGGCTCCAATGGGAAAATATAGGATGTTTATACTACAGGAACCTGATACCAAAAGAACATTTTTAATGAGGAGGAGCTGGTCCCAGCATCAACTCCTTGAAGAAGGAAGATGTTAAAGAATAATAATCTATTTCTGGAGTGCCATTTTTGGGGACAATCATCTTACTCTGGAATTTCGCTCTTTCTCCTGGAACCATCCTCACTGTGGAGGATCAGTTCATTTCTGTGGACCTTTCTCCTGATTGGTTAGTTCCTCTTAAAACATCTATTGTAAAGTGTTCAGACCAACCATATTCACTCCTTCATTTCTCTCCAGAATCTATTCTTGTAATGGATTTCTTTCTCTAACATGCCAAAGCTAATATTACCTTGCAATCCCCCCCCCAAAAAAAAACAACAACACATCATTTGCCAATTTGTGTGTGTTGTCTTCTTGTATAAAAATATAAACTTCTTGAAAGTAGGGACTATCTTTTCTTTTTTTATTGTATTTGTATTCCCAGAGTTTGGCAAGGTACTTGGGTCATAATAAGTACTTTATAAATTCTTGTTGTTTTTGAGTGATCTATGGATAGTCTTTAAGGTCAGCTTTTTATACACTATATAATGATGATTAAATATAGTACACGAGGATAATAAAAGTAGAATTAAAGTGTGACTAAAGGCAGGAAGGTTCACTTCTGACTGATGGAATCATAGAAAACTAAGTGGAGGTTGGCAATGCTTACTACATCTTGGAGAATGGGTTTAATTACAATTTCCAAAAATTGAGGGGAAAAGGATTCCAGGCATATTGAACTAATAAACAAAGTCACTGAGTTAGAAAAAATACAAAAAAAATATTTTTTGGGGAAAAGGGGTAAGTAGAATATTTTAACTGAAGCATTAAATTCCCACTTCAATACTTCATTGCAGAATGGAGATGGTCTTGGGTTTTCAAAGGTTAATCTAGTAGCACTTGACAAAAAGTTTGATGAGGGGCACAGTTTGGTGGTGCACTGGATAGAGTGGTAGGCTTGAAGTCAAGGAGATTCCACTTCATGAGTTCAAGTCCAGCCTCAGACATTTAGTAGGTGTGTGATCCAAAGAAAGTTACTTAATCTTGTTGGTCTCAGTTTCCTCATCTGCAAAATGAGCTGGAGAAGGGAATGGAAAAATACATTATATCTTTGCCACGAAAACCCCAAATGGCATCATAAAAAGTTGGAGATGATTAAAAGACTGAACAACAACAGAGATCATGAGTGTCTGTGTTCACTTTATTTTTTCTTCTCTTTGGGTGACAGGGATAGATTTTAGCCTCTGACACTTGGGCTTTTTCACTCATACATTTTAACAGAAATCTAATTAAAACCTTAGTTCAAATTTTAGAGTCCTTGGGATAATTATAAGATCATTCATAAAATGAAACTGTAACTTGATATCCCCAAGAGATGTCTTTTAACCTTCCATGCTAGATTTGTAGTGTCCTACCATAGTTTTGAAATACAAAACCTCTCAAGACTAACATTTCATGATCACTCTAAAGTAAACTCAAGTAACAACATACCTACAGAAAATGGGGGGTTTTGATCTTTTATTCTTCCCTCTGGAACAGCTGTATGGTAGAGGATCAGGACTGGAATTAGAAAGATTCCTCTTCTTGATTTCAAATCTGGTCTCAGACACATATTAGCTATGTGATTCTGGGCATGTCACTTAAGCCTGTTTCCCTCAATTTTCTCCTCTGGAAAATGAGCTGGAGAAAGAACTTGCAAAGTATTCCAGTATCTTTGCCAAAAGAACCCCAAATGAGATCACAGAATCAGACATGATGAAATAACTAAGCAGCAAAATTCCTCTTTCTCTCTTCCACACCCCCAAATGCCATTTAATCAATTGACAGAAAAAAGGAAATGAATGACAGAAACTATTAATACCAAATGTAATATCATGTCAAGTTCCTAAAGGATTCTAGCAATGTCAGAATTCCAATAACATCCTTTTATTCCTACCTTAAGATAATGTTGATTAGGTTGAGCTGAACCATACCCTAAGTATGGTTCATATGGTTCCCAGATGGTTCCTACTCTGGATGTTACCCTGTAAACAAAACCAGCTCAAGTAGACCAGTTTTAAATGCAGTTTCTAGTTTCCTTGTCCTTCTTCTATTGAGATTCATGGCATCAAGGGTTACTGGTCTTTAATAATCATGCTTTGGTTTCTAAAGTGATCCCTCTGCCTTCTCTCCTAAAAGTATAAGAACCTTTCCCTGTGACAACTGGTGGGATATCCCCAGGATAGCAGATTTGTTACCTTGTTAATCTTAAATTAAAGTCTCTTTATTACTCAACTCATAGCTTTGATTTATTTGAGGACTTAAGATAGAGATAGGGGAACAAAAATAAAGGAAAATAGTTTAACCATTGAGCTTTACAGCCCAGTATAATCACATACTGATCAGTATCTCACACTATTACAAACTTATGTATCTGCTGTGGAAAACAATGCTGACCCTCTTAAGAAGAATTTAGTTGCTATCTTTTCTACTAAAGAGTTTCTACCCAGCTTCCTGGACTCCATGGCCATGGTTAGGGTACCTTCCTGCCCTGTTCCTTCTATACTCTTCTCATATCTCATACTTTCCCTAACATCACAAAGTTCACAATCTCCCAACATTTCCTTCACTCCCAAGAACCATTATAGACAACCTCTTTTCCCAGATCATTATCTCATAGTTCAGTGGAAATTTATAGGAAGTAATATAAGAATATACATTCTTCCAGTATCCACTAAGTTGAAAAGATTTTCTGTATGTGTCTGGTAATGTATATTAGCTGAGGACTAATTAAGCTAACTTTAAAGAAGCCTCTTCAGAGACTTGGTTATCAGGTGATAGTTATTTTTGAGCTAAAGAATCCATAAACATACATTTAAAATGTAATGATTCTTCATTACATATTTAGAGTGCTTTTGAAAATTAGACCATCTAGACTGGAAAGGCAGATTGTAGAGGAAACTGAATGCTAAGCTAATGAGATTGGATTATATTTGTCAGGAAGTATAGGAATCTGTGATATATAGTGAACAGAACAATAAACCTAGATTCTAATATCTGGGTTTGAATTTCACCTCTGTCACTCAGAACCTCAGGTCCTCCTCTATAAAATAGGGATATTAATTGAACTACCAATCTCATTACATTGTGAGGAAAATTTTTTTGAAAAAACTAAATGTGCTCTTCTTAAATATGAGCTGTTATTATTTTTAAGTAGTTTAGGGATGTCATGATATTAATGTCAACCTGAAATCAATATGTAGGAATGAAGGAAATGGCAAACCATTTCCATATCTTTGCCAAGAAAACCTCAAATAGGATTAGGAAGAGTTGGATACACTGAAAAACAACTGAACTAAAAGCAGTATCTGAGACAGAACAAAGAGAATAGAGAGTGAAGTATTAAATCTGTTTAGGAAGCAATGCAAAGAGTCCAAGTATGACATAACAGGGGTTTGGACTAGAAAGAATGTCACAGATTTCAAAGAGAAGGAACTGTTAGAGGAGATATAGAATAAGTAGAATTGACAAACCATAGTGAGAGGCTTGGTATAGGAAGTTGATGAGGGAAGGCCACAGCTGAAGCAATCTTATTTTCTTAAGCAAGTTAACTTGTTCTTGTTCTTAATATTGTGACTATAACTTGAGTGGAATAGATAGACCTTTTTCTCAGGGTGAAAAATTTTAAGAGGGTACTGAATATAGAAAATTCTGATGACCATTTGCAACTTTTCAGTAACATATCATTTAACATTTAGAAATAATAATTAGATATTTTAAAAATACATAGGAGACATCACTATAGTACTGTTACTATCTTATTTAATTTTATGCATTTTTAAAAGCATTCTATGTTATAGATTTTTTGGTTTCTGATACATTTTCCTTTGTTCAATATATATAATTTTTATAATTATGTTCATATTATAAAATAAAAATGTAAAAATAATAGATTAAATAATCATTATAATAGACAATAGCCTAGAGTGATTTTTTTTTTCCTATTATGCCCAATTTCTTCTCACACCGCTTATTCTCAACTCAGAGTACAATTTGTGGTTCATGTCCCTTGCCCTAGGCACAAAAATTCTTTATTTATAGAATTGCCTATGTCCTTACAAATAGGTTTAAAACCAAGCAACAAGATAAAACTACAAACCCCCAATAATTTTATGCAGCTGGCAATATTTTCACTTTCTCATATTTGTCTATTGACTTACATATTATGAGCTTGAAGTTGCACAGGGCAAGTGCTGAGGGGTCATAGACTTCATTTTTAAAGATACTCCTGGCTTTACTGGAGCACTTATCTGATGTAATCAAGGATCCCCGGGCCTGTGTTCATCAGTATCATTGCTGCATGATTTAAAAAGCCTTTATTACAAAACTTTGGAACATTGTTTTTGTTACTTCCTCCTATTTACTGAAAGCACCTTGTACCTGGACTCTCTACAGATCATTCACCTCTTTGAGATAGCCTGAAAGATTCAGAAATGGATTAGAAAAGGAGTAATAATACAAAACTTTTCCTAATGTGTTATGCCATGGATTTACTCTCTTCCCTAAGGAAACTAAATTAATTTTACGGCTTTTTTTTTTTAAATTTCTAGTGAAAGGTGAATATAATAAATAATCCTTTCCACTATCTTTGGAGATAATTGGCTGGAAAACTATTGGGTAATAATTGTTAAGCAACTTGAGGTCACCTCCCTGACACGTTAGCACCATTGAGGCATACTTCTGAGTAACAGGAACATGCCCTTCAGCCAAGGATTAATTAAATGCAGAAGTTAAAAGAGAGAAACAGATGAATACTCCGAGTGGCTTACAGAATGGAAGAAGTGTAGTCCATGCTAATGCCTCAGTTCATTTTCAAAGCTAGCTTTGTGAACTTCTCTGATTATGCTTCTGGTTAAAGGTTAAAATCTTGATTAATAGATTTTAATATGAAAAGGAGTTTATTTTAATCCGCTAGCTTTTCTCATATAGGAAATATGCTTTCCACAATGAAAGAATTCATTCCTAGCTCCTACTTAAAGTTCAAGGCCAAGGACAAACCCATCTTTGCCTAGCATCCTAGCATCTCTGGGCATTTCTATAAATGATCCCCTACCTAGAATGCACTTCTTTACTTCCACAGTAAGAAAAAAAAAATAAGAAAAAAACAACAACTCCTTTCTTTTTTTTTTTTTTTTACAGTATTTTATTTTTTTTCCAATTGCTATAAAGACAATTTTTTTTATTTTAATTTTTCAAAAATTTTGAGTTCCTAGTCATCTCTCTCTCCCTCATCCATCTTCTCCCTGAAATGATTAGCAACTTAATATGGGTAATAGTTGGGTACATGTTGTTCAGCTGTTTCAATTGTGTCCAACTCTTCATGATCCCATTTTGGGATTTTCTTGGCAGAGTAGTTTGCTCTTTCTTTCTCCATGTCATTTTATAGATAAAGAAACTGAGACAAACAGGAGTAAGTGACTTGCCCAGATTTACACACCTAGTAAGTGATTGAAGCTGATTTTTCTGATTCCAAGCATGGTGCACTATGTCACTGTATCAACTAGCTCCCTACTTGTCATACAGTAGGTACTTAATACATTTGTTGAATAGAAATTAATGATTCTAGTAGTAGTCAGTATGATACAGTTGTAATCCACCCACCCCATCAGAATCCTCTTTCTTAAAAACTATAAATTATATGTGCCATAAAGTGCATACTTACTACATTTCCCCTTTGTTTCAACTTAAGTTAACCAGGTTAGTCTAATACATATCTTATGGAAGGGAGATTACCTGCTTATTTTTTCCCTCCTTAAAAGTCAGGTCAGTTGGTTCTGATTTGAGTAGAACCTTTAAAATTCTATGACTATGAATCTAAGCCTTTCAGAAGAAATCCTTTACTTAAAGTCAATGATTCAGTGTTAGGAAACTAAAATTTAAAGGATAATATTAGTGTCTTTCTTGAAAGTAGCAGTTCACAGTTGATGTCTACCTAAAACTCTATTCATATCCATGATTTTCCTTTTATATCTTGGATATGCTTGGGTAAGCTAATGATGGCTACTAATTGGTGGATGTCTCTAGCCATATACTTAATTTGTTTTTTTTTTTTCTTTCTTTTAAAATTTATTTTGAAAGGTAACTGGGATTAAGTGACTTGCTCAAGGCACATCTAATAAGTGTTAAGTGTATAAGACTGGATTTGAACTCAGGCCCTTCTAATTCCAGGGCTGGTACTCTATCCACTGTACCACACAGCTGCCCTCTCCCCACACCGCCCCCCTTTTAAAAAAATAACATTGGGAATCTTTATTTAGATCAGCAAGCTCACATTCTTCAAGCCTCAGATTTTGGGTGGGGCTTTTGAGGAAGAGGAAGGGGAGGACAGAAAATAAATTAAGTTCTATTCGCTACCCTGGACATCTTTTCTATCCCCCACAACTATCTCAGGCTACTGAGAAAAGAGAGAAATAGGCAGAAGGGAATGACAAGAAGGGAGGAACTAAGGGAAAAGGAAGCCCCTGCCAAGGAGAGTCCTACTCAGATATGTGGCTTTCAAAGTCCAGCTATGGCCAGGACAGCAGCCACCATAGGTCCCTCCCTATAAATTAAGCCTCCACAGTAGCAAGGCTGAGGGAGGGGGGAAGGAGCAAGAAGAACAACCCTGTGAAAGAAAAATTGGTTCCATGTTCACCTCCTCTCAAAGCAGTGACCTGAAGTCTGGCTTAAATTTGGTTAGGGTACAAATCCTCAAGTAAGAAAACAAGCCTCTTAGGGAAAAATAAATAGAAATGTTGAATTTTGGTTCAGGAGAGAAGGAGGAGGATGGGGTCATTGGTCCATTTTCGGCAACTGGGGGAAGAAGGAGTGTACTTCAGCAGGTTCGAGGGGGAAAGATTTTGGTTTAGCATATGTAAGCACTATGGGAGAAGCAGTGCTGACAATGGGTGGGGGGGTCAGTGAGAAAAGCAAGAGGAGGTAGCAGAAGGAGCTTGAGAGTTCCACAATCTTCCTGAGAACTGAGCTATTATAGACTTCCTCCCTGCATTACCAAGCCCTAAAATGATTGTACTATGGAACCTTGTTACCTGCAAAAGGAATTCATTAATTGGTATTTGCTATGGGACATAAATTAGGTATTCCTGTTTAGTCTCCCTGTTCTCTCTTCCCTCATTTCTATTACCAATTATCATTCAACAAACATTTATTAAGTGCCTCCTATGAGCCAGATATTGTAGCTTACATCCAAAGGGGGAGAATATGTTAATTTCTAGGTACATATAAGTTATATGCAGAGTAATTGGCAGGTAACCTCAGAGGAGAAAGCCCTATTAGCTGTTGGGACTGGGAAGGCCCCTACAGAAGTTAATATTTAAGTGAAGTATTGGAGGAAGCCAAGGAAAAGAAGAGCTGAGAATGAGGGGACAAAATTTTCCAGACTTGAGACTTAGCCCTTTGTGAGAACCAGTAATTAGTCCAGTGTTGCTATATTGTACAGGCTTTCCATTATGAAAATCAGCCTTTATATAAAGCATTCTGAAAGAAATCATTATTTTAAAAATTCAGTGTTAACTTTACTGTATATACTGTGCTCTTTGCTTCTGACTCTCGACTGGTGGCTCCATGGTCTTCTCCATTCCTCCCTAAATACTACTACTACTAATACTAATAGTAATAAACCCACCTCCAAATCAAAGCAGAAGAGCAGAAGCCCAGATTGAGATCTCTAGCACTGAGAAAGGAGACTTTTATCTTGGTCTATCCACTGTCCTTGAATGTCTGCCCCATGCTCACCCAGTCTGTCTGTCTTCTCTTTACCTATGCTTTGAGACTAAATATCTGTTCTGGCCCCCACCTAAGTTTTTCATGTTCTCCTGTTTGTGTCTTCCCTAAAACTCTGGCCTCAAAACATTCCTTTTCCCGTTCTCCCTTCTCTGTCCCTGCTCTGTCCCTGGGCACCATCTGGCCCCCTTCCTCCCTACTCCACTCTCACAGGCAAATTTGCATTAAGTAAAAATCACTTTGCATAGAGGTCTATGGAACAGTCACTTTGAAAAGGCCTGATTGTTTAATATACTGAAGGGATGAAAATGTAAGAAAACTTGGGAAAATAGGGAAAGGTCAAGTTATGAAGAATTCCAGAGGAATGTGATCATGGAGTTATTAGGAAGCCTCTAGAGTTCATTGATGTTACTAGGTCTGACCTGAGCTTCAGAAAAATCAGCTTTGCAGCTGATTTTAGAGTAGGGGAAAATGGGCAGGAGAACAAATCAAAAAGCATTATAATAGTCCAAGTAAGAGTTGATTAATGTCTAGACTAGGGTGTTGCCTCTATGAGTTGAAAGAAGATGACTTATGAGAGAGATCTCATACAGACAAAAGTTGACAAGATCTGGCAAAAAATCAGATTTGTGAGATAAATCAGACAAAGGAGTAGAAGAAGATTCAGATTGTGGGCACTGGGTAACCTCTTTGGAACTCCCTAGCCCATTAAATTTATTGTCATTTGCTCAATTATGTTGGAAGATTTAGAAGCACATAATTAATTTTTTGATGATTAGGAACAAGATATTTCTTTAGCAGGGCATAGGGAAGAATGGATATGCTCATTGCAGATTTATATAATTATAATTCCATAGTTTTCTGTAATAGTAAGTGACCATTTAACAAAAATGAACAGCAAGAAAATCCAAATTAGGGAATAGAACATGTGGGGAAATGCAAGAAAAATAATAAGGGATAAAGAAAACTAAATTAATGTGAAAAAATGGAAAATAAGACTATAATCAATGTGGTTCTATAGTTGTTTATAAGATAGCTGCCTAAATAGAAATGAACAACTTCCTAAAAGTCAATATTTACATAATTGATGAAGAAAGGATTATATATGCTTGCCTCATGAGTCTAATGCAAGACTTTATTATAATTATAGAAGGCAGAAAGGTATTATTTCTTAATTCTTGGTTTTATACAAATGCCAATACATTCTAAAAACAAGCAAACCTTCATGGATTATATCTCCAGTAACAAAGTTTCTGAAATTCTTATTATTATTCACAAATAATATATATTTTCTTAGTTGCATATCCATTCATATACTATATTGGGGAAGGCAGAGAGATATGTCATTATATCAATAATCTTTATTATTCATCTGTGTTACCATTTTTAAAAAATGATTTAGAGCATTTCTTGAGGCTCAAAATAGTTTAAACTTGTCCCTAGACTTCTAAGTTTTAAAAATGGAATTTGAGCACAGTTTATCCTAATTTCAAGTTTTACATTCTATTGTCTATAGCAATAGTTACAAACTCAAATAGAAACAGATTCCCGTCATACCATATTGACTTAGAAAAGCACAAATTGGCATTATCTTGTTATATTCCGTATTTATTTATTTTATCAATAATTTCTCAATTAGATTTTAATTTACTTCAGGTCAATGAGTTTGATACAGGATAATATCTTTTATATTTTATATTTTCAAAAGATATTATTTTTGTTTATTTGGTAAAGAAACATCTACTGGAAGCTAATATAAATTGCTAATACTTAATAGCAGAAAGACTAATGTCTGAGATATTGACCCAAATAAAGACACATTTTGACATAGATAGAAAAATAGGCCAGAACTCTGAATCTGGTGATAATCCAGTAAACCAACCCATTGTTCTAAGGGATACAATGAATAAAAAGAAATACTGTCCCTGCTATCAAGAAGTTTACAATCTAATAGGGTAGAAGGGAAGACAACACGCCCCCCCAAAAAGGAGGAAAGATAGGGGAGACTAACGTGTCTCCAAGTATCTTGTTCAGTGGAATTGACATCTGGCAAAGCAGCAGATGCAGAGTGAAACGGTTATAAGAAGGAAGTTTCATGAGGTTATTATTGTTATTTAATCATTTTAGTCATGACTCTTTGTGATACTATTTGGAGTTTTCTTGGCAAAGATGCTAGAGTCGTTTGCCATTTCCTTCTCCAGTATATTTTACAGACTAGGAAACCAAGGCAAACAGGGTGAAATGGCTTGCCCAGGATCACCAGCTAGTAAGTGTCTGGGGCTGGCTTTGAACTCAGGAAGATACATTCCTTAATTCTAGGATTGGGACTTTTTCCATCTGAGGGCTTTCACAAGCTAACAAGCCTCATATGAACTTTTTTTTTTTTTTTTAAAGAATAAGTATACAGAATTCTCTCTGCAGTACTTGTTGACAAGCTGGAGAAGGGCCACTTAAATAATTAGTGCGAAAAGTATGAGGTACATTCTCCAGTACTGGCAAATGCTGCAAATTAGGGTTTGATTTATGCTTTATTGATTTTCTAGACAAGAAAGTGATAAGAAAAATGACAGAACTAAAAAAACATTGTATATAGTAATAGCAATAT
This sequence comes from Sarcophilus harrisii, assembly GCF_902635505.1. NCBI lineage: Eukaryota > Metazoa > Chordata > Mammalia > Dasyuromorphia > Dasyuridae > Sarcophilus > Sarcophilus harrisii. The sequence continues at coordinate 249,480,996 of NC_045428.1, read as the reverse complement.
TATTTTCAAAGAAACTTTTGAGTCATTTTGACTATTATAAATACCCAAATAAACTATAAAGGATATGTACAGGAAGATACTATCCACATTCAGAAAAAGAATTGATAAATAGAAGTATATAAAAAATATACATACACATACATATACATATATATATGTTTATTGGAAATTATCTTTAGGTTTAGGAAGGGGAAAGACAAAAATAAATTTATACAATAACCTCATTATGTATTTAAAAGGAATAGCAAGGCAGATTAAATTTAAAAGTGTATTGCATACATGTTTTTAGTCTTTTTTTTTTTTTTGCTAGTTATTAAACACTTATCTGCATGCCTCTATTCAGCTATTTGCAACTACAGGTAGAAGATAAAAATAAAGATAAAATGTCTAAAGCAGGGTATGTTCAGATCCACTAAAAACAAGATTGTTTCCAGATTGCTGCACATCTTTGTATCTCTGAAACGTTTGTCGAATCATAAGATCTCTTAAAGTCTCTGCCAAACTGTAAATTCTATGATCCTAAGACTATAGAATTTAATTCTTATTAGCAGTGTTTGACTCTTATAAGTATCAGCACTTTCTCACCTCATTCCACTAAATCTTCAGAAGTCACAGGAAAATAGCATTATCATGTTTCTGAATATAAAATTAGGATTTCCTGAGAGTTTTTCACTGTATTTGAAATTTCATTTAGGGTGATTTTTTAAATATCTTTGTAAAAAATAAATGAATTTGTTAACTATGTGAGTATATACTGCAAGCAAATTTAGTGAAGGGTAAAGTGCTAACTAATAAATATTGGTTTCCTTCAAATCTCAGTTTTACTTTCTATGGGAAGCCTTTCCCAATCCCTTTTAATTCTAGTGCCTCCCTTCTTTATTTACCTTTATAGCTTGTTATCTGCTCCATTAGATTTTAAGCTTCCTGAGAGTAGGAATTATTTTTTGCCTTTTTCTGTACCCACATTATTCATTCATTCATTTATTCACTTATTTTTGCTGAGACAATTGGGGTTAAATGACTTGCCCAGGATCACACAGCTAGGAAGTGTTAAGTCTCTAAGGTCAGATTTGAACTCAAGTCCTCCTGACTTCATGACTGGTGCTCTATCCACTGCATCATCTAGCTGCCCCCATATACCCACAAAATTTGGCATACTATCTAGCACATAGTAGACATTTAATGAATCTTTACTGACTGATGACAGACATGAGAACATTTTTCACTTAGAATTTTAGCAACAAGGTACTAAATATTCATAGCAAGCATTTAACTGTGTGGAAAAGGTATGACATAGACTGTTTTCTCACTTAAGACATCTAAAATTGGGATAATATCTTTCTTCTATGTTCAGGAGAGATTCTATGAAATAGGAATTCAGGGAAATGTTAAAATAAGGAAAAAATAGGAACTAGTATAGAAGAAATAATATTAAAAATCTTAAGAGCTTAAATAATTCCACAACTCAGAATTTAAATAGGAAACACATTTGCTAAGTCTCAAGAAGTCCAAGAGATGCTTCCTCAAATAGCAAAATTTTCACTAATTACAGCTTAGGGCTAGATAATTGTTATTTTTCTCATATGTTAGCCTCAAATTTTTATTTAGAATTTTTAAACTATTCACAGATTTCATCTACTCACAACCATCATTTTTAACCATTATCCTCCCTCCCTTCCCCCTTAGTCCATATTCTGCAGATAAAGCTAAAGGGAGAACATTAGATCATGAGAAAAGAGAATTCTCCAGCAGAGTCCATATAGGCAAACAGGTTATACATTGGGCACAATTTCAAAGACTGACTTGGGTGCAATAATATTCTTTTTTTTAAGTGCTCAAAGTGGAGTACAAGTTTGCAGATGGTGTGACTTGAAAAGCAAACTGATTAAAAGCTACACAAGTTGCATAAGTAGCTATCACTGCCATTGGGGTGATATTTAAAGTAACCCAATATTTCTTAATTAAATCCATTATCATTTATGTGCCATAATGGCTCCTCTTATGAATTAAAAAAGTATAGCTGTCAAGGAGTGACTTACCTATCTTAGTCCTCTCAGACCCAAGAGATCAGTTTAGCTTTGTACTTCTGCTTCCATCTTTTCACAATTACTTTGTACATAATGAATAGTTGGTTCAAAATAATATCAATAAAAGATCCAATTATATGAGTTTCTAAATAATCCCAAATGACATCTATTTTACTATTCAAAAGTTACACTTTGAATGGGAGAGAACCTTGTTCCTCAAATTGTTATGCCACAGTTCTCTTTTATTGTCCTGACTCAGTTTTCCTAATTATCCTGACTCAATTTCCCTAATTGTTCTGTTTTAGTTTATAATTGTTCGGCTCAGTCCTGCAAAACCTCCCCTCCCTCTTAATCAGAATATTTGATAAGGATAAAAGATCTTATGTTTTAGAATATCAGAATGCCTTTCCCCATCCCAGAATGTCAGATATTGTCTTATCAATATGCCTCTCCCCATCTCCGGTGGCTCACATTACCCTGTCAGAGTCCCGTTCCCACTCTCAGCACCTGGACTCTGCCCCTGCCACAGTCTACCCCTTGAGTCTGAGCCATGTATATATATGTCATTGAGAGCTCACATTGTTGCTGGATTCTTGGAGCTGATAGTCTCATTCAGCCCTGGGACCAAACCATGGATCCATTTGGTCCCAGTAGATCTCTCTCTTTTAAATAAATTATTAAATTATCTCTAATTTCTATCCTGCCTCAGTTTCTCCGGCATTACATTTTGGAGGCTTCCCACCTAGATGTTAGAAAGTGAGCAGGATTAGAGATAAGAGACTTTTGGGTCTGCCCCTTGGGCCTCAGGGAAACTGGGGATCTGGATTCTCTGCTTGGAGAGCCCGGCCCCTGGATTTTTTTCCAGAGCCTCCGGGAAAGAGCAGTTTCCAGCCACAACTATGCCTGAAGCCTGATGGTGGACACTCCATTTTGGCCATGGGAGAGTTAAGTCTCTGGATGTCTTAAGACCTGTTCTGTTCTGTCTGTCTGTATAAGACCCATTCTGTTCTGTCTGTCTGTGCTAGCATCTGGATTCCCAGAATAATGAAATGCTGATGGACATAAATTCTGGAAGTAGGGTCTTCTGGAAGCAGGGGTCACTACCTGGTGTCTAAGACACATTTGGTTCTGTGTGCCAGTTGGCACAATTCTGGGCATTCCAAAGTATAAATCTGGGTGTCTTTTTAAGACACCATTTGGCTAAATGTTTACACTGTGCAGTCTATGTCTGTATGTTCTGTGTGACTTGTTTGTCTGTCCTGTTGGTTCAGAGCTCTGCTAAATTAAGAAATTTTGGAATTGGTTATTTCAATGTTGCAACTGTACTTAGTATAAACTTTGCTTGTGATTTTAAACTTTTTAACCTGTTGTACTAATTTGTGAGTAAAAGGAACCAAAAGGCAGACAGTTTTTCCTTGAAGCAGGTTTTCAGAGCCTGCTAGAGTAAAGGGCAATAAAACCTTATCTGATTGAAACTTAGGTTGGAGAAACATTTGATTAGGAATTTTAGGATGATTCTAAATTTGTGGGAAATAATTTTACTGTTGACTTTGCATGCCAGATTTGTTCTGAGTATTCTTTTGGGCAGTTTCAAAATTTTGGGAAATTATTTTATTGCGGCCTATGCAGGCTAGATTTAGTTATCTTTGAATGTAAGATCTTAAGAACTTGTTGGAGTGAAGTTCTGTTAATTTACCTGAAAGGGGGCATGTGCCTCTAATTAGGTAAAGAAGGGTCTGACTTTTCTAAAGCTCCAACTTTGGCTAAAGCCAAAAAGGAGCTTAGGGAAAGTCCATTGGGAATAATGGCCATGTGGAATCCTCCTCCCACCTCCCCACCCTCACTGCTTTCTGCTACTTTAAAGGTTGGGTGGGGTAGGGATCTTTTGTCTTCAAAGGTCAACATTAAACTCACTCCCACTACTCTCTGCTAGTTAGCATGGGGTGCAGTTTAGCTCCCCCCTGCCTCTTTGGAGGTGGAGTGGGGGGAAGGGTGGTCATGTGGGAACCCCCCCCCCCTCCACTAAGTGTGTTCCAGAGTCTTTCTGCAGAGGCTTGGCTTTGGCAAAAAATTTCAAGACATAAGCCCGCTTTTAAGTTAATTGATTGATCTATTTCTAAAAGTTTAAAGGATATTTTAAAGAATCTTTCAGATTTTGTACGTGGAATTGGGTATTATGTATAAGTTTAATTAATTGTATCCTGAGGTTATGCCCATCATTTAAAGGGCTTCTGAAAATAATAGTTTTTCCTTGTCCTTTTGAAAATGTTTCTATTAAATATGAAAGATAACTTGTGAACTTACTGAAGCAAATTTATTACTGTTATCAATATGAGGTTATGGTATTTCTAAAAATTTAATAGCTTTATGAACCTTTTGGATTCTTTTATGTGGTATTAGGATATTCTGTATAGAACATTCTAAGTTTTAATTGATGGTATTGGGTCATCCTGAGGTCATTTAAAGAGCCTCTGAAAATAATATTTTTTTGTCCTTTTGAAAATGTTTCTGTTGTGGAAAATATGTAATTTGAAATATTTGTCTATGTATTGGGTATTTTTAAAAGCAAAATGATTTGTATGCATAATGTTCCCTTATGAAACTGTTTCCTTAGATATGAAAGAAGTGAAATTACTAAGACAAGTTCTTACTGTTATAAATATCAGATTATGGTAAATATCTGTTTAGGATTTATTTGACACTTTGGTTAATAGAATTTGTTATTGGAAGTAAAATTCCTTGGGTTTATAGTTAATGCTATTTGGGAGTTTTAAAGCTTTACCCTCTGACAGTGGAACAATTAACTGGAGTAAAAGTGAATTAAAGCTATTTTATCCTGTTTTGCTGAAAGTTAAGTTTTAACTGCTTATGTTATGGTTGGTCCCTGCATTTTTTCCTCCTGTAACTAATTTCTATGATCAACGCAATGGTCAATAAGAAATTGTCAATGCAATTCAATTATGTCATATCTTGCTATTTCCAATCTGGTTATATGTTATACCTTGCTGTTTCCAGCCTGATTATAAGTAATTATTATATCCTAAATACTTAGACAAATAAGTATTTAGTCTTATCATCTATGTATTACTGGATATTGTGTCTGAATATTCAAGTTTTTTTTAAGATTTCTAACTAATGAAAGGACAAAAGCCTAACTGCCATTTTATCTATTGGGAAGCTGTTGGCCAATTCATACAGGCCTCTTCACATTTTGTATCAGTCTATTCTAACCTTCATTTGTTAGATTTGTATTTTTGTTCTAGATTTTGGTCGAATTACAGGTATTGAGTTGCTTCTGAGACATGGATCAGCCTATCTGAAGCTTTGGTAACAGGCAGCACAGGCAAGCTCATTTCCTCTCTGGACTGAGCATCTGGAACCATCCTCAGCATGAAGCAATTATTGAGAGACCACTGCTTCTGATGTACTATAGGGAAGGGAAAGTGGTTGAATTATTGTTAAAATTTTAACTGTATTACTGTGTTTAAGATTTGTTAAAACTAGTATTTGTTAAGACTGTGTAACTATTGCTGTATGTTTGAGGGACTTTTAGAAAACTTACTCTACTAGTCTATTATGTATAGGAATTTTGATTCACTCTTGGGGTTTATATATGGAATGGTTATTTGATAATTCCTTTCTGTGAGGAAAAAAAGGGAGGAAAAAACTGGTTAGGAAATTAGGAAAACTGATGTATTTTTCTTAGGCACTTCTGCCTTTCCCCCTATCTCATTAGTTCAGATTGAGTTGGCAATTATTTAAATAGTCCTTTTCCTTTTTACTCCTTGCTTAAAATTTACTAGATTATGATTTGCTGGTTGTGTTTTAACTCTGAATTCCCCTATTCTGTTGGAATTTCCCTGGCAGACTCAGTTTTGGGGATTATTTTTTAGAAACAACCAGAAATCAGACAACTGTCTGGGGACTGGCCAGCTCTCTGATCTGTTTCTCCACTCCTGTTACCCCAGTCCCTTAATTAGTATTTCAGTATTTTGATATCAGGCCTCTAAGAGTTCGGGGTTGCCTGCCTTGGTCTAACTACATAATTTGCTCAGAAATCTGTTTCCTAGTAGCAGTTCCTGTTCTATTGAGAGGGGACAGGTGGAGCTACTCCAGCCCCCACTTTTTCCCCCCTTTGGAGTCCCTCACAGACTTGGGGTGCCCTCTTAGGATGGGCAGCAGGGACTGTCTTGAGCACTGTTACTCCGTATATAAGCAGAAGTTGAGTTAAATCCACAAATGACCACAGACCTAACTCACAGTGAACTGTTTATCTCAAACTGTATTCTCTGGCTAAGATGCTCCAGAACTGCAGGGGACCTGCTATTTCTGCAATAGAAAGGCCTGTGTGTCTCCCTAAATGAGGGCTGCTGTTTTTATGCTAATGACTCTGGGGTTATCAAGGAGAAACTTGTCTTTGCCATAAATTCTTGCATTTTTCTAGTTTTATTTTGGTTTATTTGCTTTACATAGGGTTGGTCAAAATTATGGTGCTAAGACTTTCCTAGAGGAAGATAATTCAATGATCTGAATATTCAGAAGAGAAAGAGTATGGACTGTTATGCCACAGTTCTCTTTTATTGTTCTGACTTAGTTTCCCTAATTATCCTGACCCAGTCCTGACTCAATTTCCCTAATTGTTCTGCTTCAGTTTATAATTGTTCTGCTCAATCCTGCAAAACCACCCTTCCCTAACAAACAGAATATTTGATAAGGATAAAAGATCTTATGTTTTAGAATATCAGAATGCCTCTCCCCATCTCTGGGATTCCTCCCCCCCTCATCTCTGGTGGCTTACTCCACCCTGTCAGAGTCCCATTCCCACTCTCATCACCCTGACTCTGCCTCTGCCTCAGTCTACCCCGAGTCTGAGCCATGTGAATACATGTCTTTGAGAACTCTCAATGTTTGCTGGATTCTTGGAGATGATAGTCTCATTCAGCCCTTGGACCAAACCATGGATCCATTTGGTCCCAGCAAATCTCTCCCTTTTAAAAAAATTATTAAATACTCTCTAATCTCTATCTTGCCTCATTTTCTCTGGCATTACAAAATGGCAGTGCTGCTGAGTTTCAGAGTACTGTCATCAGGGCTTATTCCAAGAAATCTCAACAAAAATTTCCTAAGAGGATTTTACCAAACTTTTCTTCCAGTAGTTAGCCAATTACCATTATTATTGTTTTCTAGTTTAAATATATATATATATATATATATATATATATACTCTGTCATATACTAGATATATGCAGGTTGAAAACAGGAAGAAACTTAATAGCTTCTTTTAGCATTCTTATATTTAAAAATCAGTTATCATGTGATAATAATTTAATTAAATGCTTTTCAAACCTATCAATTCATAGAAAGACATTTGTCTTATTAACTCTGACCTTTTCATGCTAATCTTAGTAGTTTATGTGGCACCTACTATGTGCAAGTCTTTTTCTATGTCTTGAAAGTTGCTTAAACCTACTTTCAGTAATACTTTCAGTAAAAACCTACTTTCAGTAAGTGTTTCGTCTATAATTTCTCAATTTATTAATTATATGGCAATTAGAAAGGGTACCTGTAAATTGGGATAGCATTTTGTTCAATTGCATTCCTACAAAGTCTGAATACTACAATACTCATTCTTTTCACAAACCAGGTATTGTTTTAAGCATTTCACAATTATGTGTTCCTCTCAACAGTCCTGGGAAAGAGGTATAAATATTTACTATTCCCTTTATACATATAAGAACTGATTATATTGTCTAATTTACCACCATTTCAATATTTTCAACCAAATACATTTTAATTTATAATGACTAGTAGCAATAACTAAACTTCATTCTACACAAGGTTCCATTATTTTTGTTTGGCTTACATTAAAAATAATTCATTTTCTCATTATTGCTTCTTTGTTTTTTGAGTTACTCAAAGAGCCAGAAAAAAGTCCCTTAAATTTTCTAAATTGCTAATCCTTTAGCATGACTATTTCAACAGAAGCCATGAGATAATTCTTTCTCTATCAATCAATTAATTAACATGCATTTTATGAAGCATATTTTATAGTCTTACATTGACTGGGAAAGCGAAACATGCAGCAACTATCAAAAGGGCATTGCTTTAATGTTTTTTATAATTCCCCCACCCACCCCGGAATTAAGATCCTCTCTGAAATCTCTCTTTCCAAAACTCTTTATTTTCAAATCCTGAATTTATGCTAAAAGTGTAGAGTCCAATTTTCTTTACTCACCTTCTTCTTCACTTTTATTACCTCATGCAACACTATTCTTTCTTTCTTCTACTTAATTGCTTTAGCAAACCCATTTTTCCTTCTTTAATGGTTACAAATACACTTGTTTAAAGGTTTAGGAGCAATTAGAATTAGTTACAAACACTTTTTTTGTTTGTGTTTGTAAGAGATAGGCAAATAAACTCAAACACCATTCACTTAACACAAGTTCTTCACTGTGTGTACAGATTTCAGTAAGAAATATAACTGAGGAAGAAAGCACCTTTCTCCTTTTATGCTAGAAAGACATTCATTCAGCTAAAATGCCCAAGGGAACCACCTAAAGCCCAACTATGGCACAGGAATATAAAAGTAATCTCACAGCTCGAAAGCTATCTTATATAGATTGTATTTTTCTGAATGGCTTGATGTGTAACTTTTCTTCCTTTTGAATCACTCAAAATTAAGTTAATTTATTTAAAAAAAATTAACAAGTTCTGCTTTTCCCTCTCAAAATTTCAATATTTTATACTTTTATAAGCCATACACTGATTTTAATTTGATTTTTTATGATCTGAGCAGCTGCTATTACACATTAATGCATTTGATTTCTTTTTATATCTGTTTTATATTATAGTTTAATTCTATCTTCAATAATTCTTTACCTAACTTAATATATCCTTGTTTGTACAATTTTGATCTTATTTTCATTAATCAATTGATTTTAAATCAAATTTTATTATGTATGTAACTTACCTAAACAATTGACTTAAATTGTAGTAATATCCTTAAATTTCATTTACCTTCAGGAGATTTCTGGTTTCAAAACAAGTTTCCTTTTTCTGGGAGCACTTTGGAATTCACCTTTAATTGAGAATACCAATCAGGACTTGCTTGGTGTCCTCAGGTTGATTGTTTAAAAAGCAGTAAAAAATAGAAGAGTAAATGAACTCCAGTTCTACACACTTTTATTCTTTTCGGAAGATGATCTAAAATTTTCTTATTCTGCCTCCTAATAATAAAAATTCCTTCTTATCCCAACTTTAAGTATAATTTTTAAGTATACCTTAATTCAATATTAAAATTAACATCAATTTCACAGATTGATTCCCCAAAATTTCAGACTTAGAGACTAGGTAGCTGAAACTTCTTCAGACATAGCAAATATGTTTCCTTTTAAAATTCTGAGTTGTAGATTTATTTAAGCTAACAAGATTTTTAATCTAATTTCTCCTACTTGATTTCCTAATTTTTTCTTATTTAAACACATCCCTGAATTGCTAATTTCACTGAATCTCTCCTGAAAATATCTCATAGCTAATAAGACAATTCTTAAAATGAAAACTTCTTCTTTAAACCAATCCCTAGTCATTTAAAACGTTCCTTTTAAGAAATAACTGATTTTGTTGCTGTTTTCATTAAACTCTGCAGAATTTGTCAATACCCCCAAGCTCATCAAAATACTTTCTAAAGACATCCAGATTATAATTTAGAAATGAAAGAAATTTGATTATTCTTTTCGTAGTTATAAACCTTACCCCCTTAATTTTCAATTATCTCTAATTGAAGATTGAGGAGTTCTCTCCCCAACCCAAACCCACCTTGACTTTGAATTGAGGAAGGTTATCTTCTACTCACCTGAGTTCCACAAATATAAGAATCTTTCTTACAGCTAACACTGTAATATTAAAGGGTTTGGCTTTTTTTTTTTTGGTAAATTCTCCCAATTTTTAATTTATGGGCTTGATCTTTAGGATCCTAAGACCCTAAGATCCTGAAGGCCCTTTATAAGTGAATATTAAGCAAAATGTATAACTCCTTTCTTTAAAATTTCCTGAAAATTTGATTGCTAATGATTGACTTAATCCTAAGTAAATATAAGTGAAAATAACTCTTTTCCTTTCCTCATCTATGTACAACTAAAATGAGCCTTCTTTTCAGATTAGAAGAGATGGAATTATTTTCAGGATGCTCACATAACTTGAAGTTGGGAATCTTTCCTCACAGGGAATCATGACCAGTCTGAATTGTTTCTCCCTCAAAATATTGTCCCTCAGTGGGCACTCAGTGAGGAATCACTCCCCAAGCCTTACATATCCAGATAACTGGTAATAGGGCCCTCAGCCTGCTATGATACTTCTTCAAACAATTTAAGAAATTTCTCTACTGATGACAAAAATGATTTAATTATTCCTTGTTAAAATAATTTAAAGGTTAAAAAAAATCTATTTTAATCCTGCCAAGAGGAAGTTTTACAATTAGCTAGGTAGTTAGCTGACTGAGAATGAGTACTAGCAATTCCACTTCTGAATCTTCCTGGCCTTAATAAAATGAAAATAAGAAAAATGGATGGAGTAGGTGAACAGTAGCCTGTAAAAGTTAAAATTATTACCATATAATTTTGATAAAAATAGAATTTGAATGCTCTGCAGCTTATAAATTTAGATAGTTTAGTCACAAATTCCAACAGTTCCTCTAAATCCAAATGGAGAATCAAGGTAGACTCACCAATTTTGAAGAAACAAGTCATGCTCAGAGACAGACAAAATTTGGGTACAGACATCAAAGAAACTCCAACCTCCCAGGATCTGGTGTCCACATGGAAGCCACCAGTGAAAATTCTACCCAATATGAACTTCCTTTTTGAGTCCCTTGCAGTGGTCAGCCTAAAGAGATTTAAGTCCATGCATTACTATCCTATCTGGATTGCCTTTAATATTAGAGTTAAAATCATCCAACCTAAAATAAAAGAGATTCATATGGTACTGAGCCAATGGTCCTTTATTAAAAGGTTCAGTATTAACTCTAATGAAGTGGACCTTAGATCTTTCTCATAATCTGAGATATAAAATACAGAATCTCATTGGTTAACATATGACACATAAACCAAAATAAGCAAAAATATGTTAGCAATGTATTGAGTTGGATGAGGCAAGGGATATCTCTGCTGACTGGGTGGTCACAAGATGGTCACTTGCTCTTGGACAAAAGAGAAAGGTTCAGAGATGCAAAAATAAATTGAAATTTATTCCATATAATTGCATCACCTCTGCTACACTGGGTTTGGTCACCATGAAAAGAAAAAATAAGGGTCTCTAGTTAACTTCCTATGATTAAGCAAGTGAATATATTTAATAGTTATAGTTCTATAGGCTATATTTCTGGACCCAAATATACAAAATTTATAATCCTTTTCCCTATGGAATCATATCAAATTGATTGATACTGATTGGAGTAGAATAGGGGTACAAATGAATTATTTCTAACAGAACAATATGAGGGCCAAATATTAAAAAAAAATAAGTATAGATAGGGAAATTAAATGGTACCATGCATAGAGCATCCAGCCTGGTGTCAGAAAAACCAGAACTCAAATTCCGCCTCAGACATTTAACTATGTAACCCTGGGCAAGTTATTTAAACCTGTTTCTTCATCTGTAAAAGAAGATGGAAAAGAAAATGGCTTATCACTTCAGTAACTCTGCCAAGAAAACCCCAAATGAGGTCACAAAGAGTTGGACATGACTGAAATCTCTATAACAGCAACTTCATGAAACTTCCTTCTTCCTACTATCACCCCTCTTTGCATCTGCTGCTCTGCCCCATGCCCACTGAACAAGATGCTTGGGTCCTCTCCACTGTCTCCATAAGAAAACCCCAGACACAACTGAAAATAAATTATAGTAATAAACTATATATATATATATATATATATATATATATATATATATATATGTATAAATGTATATATATATATACACACACACACACACACACACTCACACATACACACACACGCACACAAAAGAAAGCTTTGGATGGATCAAGGACTTTTAAGAATAGAAATGCCTTGTATCCATTTCTGACATTCCTAGAAAGTTACTGGGCTACAAAGAGATCTTAAAGGAGAGAAAGGGACCCACATGCACAAAAATGTTTGTGGCAGCCCTTTGTAGTGGCAATAAACTAGAAACTGAATCGATGCTTGTAATGTTCTTCTCTTAAATATAATGTTCTCTGGGAGCAGGTTTCTTGGGACTTAGCCTTCCTTTCAGTTCAGTGTAATCACCCCAAATGCAGCCAGGAGTTAAAGGTCCAAATCCTTTATTGTCTCTTCCAAAATCTTATCTCCTTCACTTGGGCCTCAGCTAGTTTTCTGAAGGCCTTCCAGATCTTGGTTTCAGTATTCTCCACAGGACAGCCTGCCACCACTTCTCTGCCTTCCTGCTTTCTGCCTGACTGATGTCTCTGACTTGTGACTCTCCTCGACTGAATCCTGCCTTGTGAATCTCCCGAAGTACATCCTGGTTGAGGCTCCTAGCTTATATATGCTTTCTTAAAGGTGTGAATCTTGTGGAATTGTAGTAAGTACTAAGTACATCTAGAGAACTGTTAAGCACCCTGCTAAATAACCATTGTCTCTATCAATTCCACTGACTTAGCACCTTGTAAGAATTCTAACAGATGTCCATCAATTGGAGAATGGCTGAATAAATTATGGTATATGAATGTTATGGAATATTATTGTTAGGTAAGAAATGACCAGTAGGATGATTTCAGAAAGGCCTGGAGAGACTTACATGAACTGATGCTGAGTGAAACAAGCAGGACCAGAAGATCATTATACGTGGCAACAACAATACTATACAATGATCAATTCTGAGGGATGTGGCTCTTTTCAACAATGAGATGATCCAATTCAGTTCCACTTGTGCAATGATGAAGAGAGCCATCTACACCCAGAGAGAGAACTGTGGGAACAGAGTGTGGACCACAACATAGCATTCTCACTCTTTCTGTTGTTTGCTTGCATTTTAATTTCTCTCTCTCTCTCTCTCTCTCTCTCTCTCTCTCTCTCTTTCTCTCTCTCTGTCTTTCTCTCTTTTTTTACTTGTTTTATTTGATCTTTATTGGGTGGCATGATAATTGCATAAATATGTATGCATATATTGGATTTAACATTATATTTCTACTATGTTTAACATATGTTGGACTACTTGCCATCTAAGGGAGAGTGTGGGGGAAAGGGGAGAAAATGGGAACATAAGGTTCTATAAAGGCTAATATTGAAGAATTGTTCACACATATGTTTTGAAAAATAAAAAGCTTCTAGGCATTGATCCACAATTAACACCACACACGAAGATAAGGTCAAAATGGGTTCATAACTTAGGCATAAAGAATGAGATTATAAATAAATTGGAAGAGCATGGGATAGTTTACCTCTCAGACCTGTGGAAGAGGGTAAAAACTACTCCCTCCCTTTTTACTGTAAAAACTTTTTCTTGCCTCTTCTTATATCAGATAATTTACACTACTCCATTTTTACACTACTCCATTTCTCATTTTTTCTTTATCCCAGTACATTCCTTGCTCATCTCTTAATTTCATCATTTTTAAAAGATATTATCCCTTCATATTCTGAGCCCTCTATATATACTTCTAACTGTCATAAAAATAAGAAAGTTCTAATGAGATATAAGTATCATCCTCTGATGTAGGAATGTAAGCAGATAAATCTTTTTAAGTCCCTTATGATATTATCTTCCTGATTACCTCCTTATGGTTCTCCAGATTCCTGTATTTGAAAATGTAATTTTCCCTTCTGATCTCTTTTTTTTTCCATTCCAAATGCTTGAAAACTTTCTATTCATTGAATGCCCACCTTTTCCTTGAAGGATTCTATTCAGTTTTACTGGGTAGGTGATACTTGGTTGTAACCTTAGCTCCATTGCTCTCTGGTTTATCATATTCCAAACCCTCCCTTCCATTAATGTAGAAGCTGGGTTACCCTGACTGGGGCTTCACTATACTTGAATTGCTTCTTTCTGGAGACTTACAATATTTTCTCCTTGATCTAGGAGTTCCAGAATTTGGCTATAATATTCCTGAAAGTTTTCATTTTGGGATCTCTTTCAGGAGGTGAATGAATTCTTTCAATTTCTATTTTATCCTCTGGTTCTAGAATATCAGGACACTTTTCCTTGATAATTTCTTGAAAGATAATATCCAGGCTCCTTTTTGATCATGACTTTCAGATAGAGCAATAACCTTTAAATAATTTCTCTTGGACCTATTTCTAGGTCAGTTATTTTTTTTCTATTTTTCATTTTTCTCTGGTTTTACTTAATTTTGATTTTTCATAAAGTCATTAGCTTCCATTTGCTCAATTCTATTTTTTAAGAAATTATTTTCCTTAGTGAGCTTTTGTACCTCCCTTTCCATTTGGCCAACTTTGCTTTTTAAGGCATTTTTCTCCTCATTAGCTTTTTGTATTTCCTTTTCTATTTTCCTTATGTTTTGAGTTCTTTCATGGCCTGATCCCAAGTCTTATTTTTCTTGAAGGCTTTGGACGTAGGAGTTTTGACTTTGTTATCACCTTCAGAGTGTATGTTTTGCTCTTCCTTGTCACTATAATAACTTTCAATGATCAAAACTTTTTTTTTTTCCTGTTGTCTGCTAATTTTCTTTTTTTTTCTTATTTTTTTTTTGTTTTGTTTTTTGTTTTTACTTTTTGCTGAGGCAATTGGGGTTAAGTGACTTGCCCAGGGTCACACAGCTAGGAAGTGTTAAGTGTCTGGGGCTAGTTTTGAACTCAGGTCCTCCTGACTTCAGTGCTGGTTCTTTATTCACTTTGCCACCTAGCTGGCTCTGTCTGCTCATTTTCTTAGTTTATTACTTGACTTTTAATTCTTTGGCAAAGTAAGGCTTTTTTTTTTTCTGGGGTAGAGGGTAAACTATCCCAAGCTTCAGGGGTTCTGTGCAGCTACTTTCAGACATCCTTCTAAGGACCTGACAACAAGCCCTCTTTTCTGCCTTGGAATTGTTAGGAGTCTCCCTACTCCACTGTGGTTGTAAAATCTAGTGTGTTAAAGCAACAATCCTACTTTTCTGAGACTGCGGCCACTGGTGTTGGGGTCCGGGCTGTGCTGACTCAGCCTGCTCTGGGACAGCACACCAGACTCCCACTCCTTTGTCACCGACCTTCTCTGCTGATCTTCCAAGTCCTCCCTGGTAACCCAGCCGAGAGGTCCAGAAGTCTCCAGCACTGTTGCTGATTCAAAGGTCCCATGCTAGGGTCCAGCCTGGGGCTTGATCGGAGTGTGGGCCCAGTGCTGGACTGGTGCAGCCTGCACCAGGACTGCAAGCTGGGCTCCCACCCTGGGGTCTTAGAAGTTTTTTGCTGATCTTCTAAATTGCCTTCACCTGGAAAATGTTCTACTCTGTCTTTTGGGGTGTGTGGATGCTCTAAAATTTGTTTAGATAATTTGTTTAAATAATTTGTTTAAATAATGACTATTATTTAAGGGAATTTGGAATCATTTGGGATAGAAATTGGTCAAGTTCCTGCCTTAACTCCTCTATCTTGGCTCTGCTTCCCTCAGGCTCTATTTCTACCTTACAAAGTGACTATACAAATATAGGAAAGATCCTGATTTCTTCAGCTTTGAGTATTCCTAGTATAGAAACTCCTTTCTGACTTCAGGCTGACTATTCATCAATGCTGACTTCAGGCAACTATTATAACATAGAAGATAACTCTTAAAGGGCCTAGGGATACAAACACAAACAAAATAAAACAAAGCAATTTTTGTTGTCAATAAACTTATGTTTATAATAGTAAGCTGAGAATTGACTGACTTTCTGGGATTGGCATTTTGGGACAATTTTTCTTCTTATCCTTGAGATGAGATTTGGATTCTTGTGATTTTTGAGAAATAAGCAGGATTTTTATCTTACCTCAGAATTTTAGAAACACAGACCAACTCTGTGAAAGACAGAGCTGAAAGCAAGGAGCTGGGACAAGGGGGAAAGGGAGTTTCCTCTATCTTTACCAGGGCTTAATGAGCTGAGCTGATGAGGGAAGTAGTAGACAATGAGATGATAGGCAAAAAATAAAATCTATCTGAGCTGCAGAAGAGAAGGGTGAGATCACAGATCCCATCACCCTGAGTGCATTGAAGCAGAGAACTCAGACAGAAGCTTTCATTCTAATGACTTTTTCAAGGACTGAAGAAAAATATCCATTTTTCCTACTGTCCCCTCCTGATGCCACTGTGATAATAGACATATTTATATACTTGGACTGCAAGTTTATTTCTTTTAGATATATTGCTTTTCTGATTTGTTTTTTTTAATAGTTGTTCAAATAGAGTTGCATTTAATACCTCTATGCTTAGTCTGTTTTGGGAAAAGGGGGAATGGAAGAAGCTAGAGATTAGTGGGAAATACGCAAATTTTAATTGGGAAATAGAGTTAAACCTTTGTCCAAATGTTAGGGGGCCTGAACCCATGATGATTTTGTTAATAATTTTTCATCTGATATGAATACTGTAAAATGGTAGAAAAAGGAATCATATAAAACTGATAGACATTATATTGCCTCTAGGGTAGAAGCAGGCTAATTGTTGTTAAGAGGTAAAGCTATAGTGAGAGATGAGTGGAACTTGTGTAACAAGAATTTATAATGTACCTAATCAGCATATTTATGCTACTTTTTTCCATTTCTGTTTATTATAGAGAGTTGGGAAGAATACAGAGTTGGTGTTTTGAGATTTGATAAATGGTGAGTGGCAATAGAATAAGCAAGTGAGGGATTTGAGAGCTGAATTAACTCTAGAATTGAGATTGGAAAGGAAGGAAAGTGAAGAGCTAGGGCAATGGCTTATAAAATAATGTATTATTTTACACTGGCACATACATAAAGAAAAAATGCAGTCAAAAATATGGTTTAGAAGAATAATTTTAAAAGTGGTCATGGTTTACTGCCATTATAAGAGGATCAGGAGAATTTAAACCAGATTTAGCCTAGATTTCTTTACTAATAAGTAAATGAATAAATGAAGGATAAGCCAGCTTCATCATTTTTAAAAACAGTAGGAGCTGCCCCACTGGGGACAAAACTGGTTGCTAGTTGGGCAATATGGGTTTTTCTCTTCTCTTCTCTTCTCTTCTCTTCTCTTCTCTTCTCTTCTCTTCTCTTCTCTTCTTTTCTCTTCTCTTCTCTTCTCTTCTCTTCTCCCCTCTCCTCTTGTCTTCTCTCCTCTTCTCTTTCCTCAGTTCTTCTCTCCTCTTTTCTTTTCTCCTCTCTTCTCTCTTCTTTTTCTTCTTTCCCTTCTCTTTGTCCCTCAATCATACTTTTTACCTGCAGGTACTCTACCCAAAGTAATGTAAATTTTGATCACTAAAACTTCACAGGATATTTTGGAGTGTTGAGGACTAGTTTTTTTCCTAAAAGACCATGAATTAAACTCAAATCACTCTGGCTTTCATTGGTTGGCCAACAATAAGTTCCAGGTCAAGCCCCATTTGATCATTGTTTGGACTCTTATTGGTTCAGAGTGAGTATACATAGCAATTGTTTCTGTTTTTGTCAGAAATCTTGTAGGTCTTCCATTCCCAGATTGATTTTTTTTTAGCTAGGCAAAAAAGGCCATTCTTTGCCTCATTTCTTACCCAGCCTTAATCGCTGATTGGCCATTGCCTCAGTCAAACTGAGACTTGTTAAAGAACTTAACTAAAAAAAGGCACCCACTGTATCCAGGACCATCTTTCCTCATTCTGAGCTATATCTTACCAGTAGACTGAGATGGTTGCAGAATAGAAAGTGAAGCTGTTAACCTTGCACAGCCCTCTCTCCCTTAAATTCAATTCATTTGCTTGTCACATCATCACTTCCCTGATGTCATGTTCCTCTTTGAGATAAAAGGACAAAGGACAACAAACTATTTATTACCAGATGAGTAAATCAAGAGAGTAACACATATAATATTTAGAGTGTCTCTAAAATTAAGACATCTGGTGATAAGGAACACATTACCACCTAAAGCAGTTCATTCTACTTTTGTACAGCTCTCATTTTTAAGAATTTTTTTTTCCTTCACTGATACTAAGTGAAAATCCTTTTGTTCAGGCTAAAATATCTCTCAATTGTTTCAATCAATCTATACATAGCAAAATTCAGTTTCTTCACCATTTTGGCAAACCTTCTCTGAACATTCTACTGTTTCTTTACTTAAATCCAATTTATTTGCTAGTTATGACATGACTTTTCCCGATGTCATGGTCTTTTTTGTGAAGAAAGAACAAAGCACAACATCTACAACAACTAATCTAGTGGCCAAAAATGAATACTGTATTCCAGATTTGGTTTGTCCAAGGCAGAATATTGAATGCTATCATATTCCTTATTTTTGGAAACTGTACCTCTATTTCTACCATTTCTACCATTTCACATGTACCCACTTTTCATTCTTATGTGCTTAATAAATGCTTAATGGATGGGTAGATGGCAAGCACTTCTTCCTTGGATTATGTTTAAAGATAAGCTATTATGTAGTAAATTCTAGCTAGCAACTTTATCATTAGCATCTAATGACTTCATCCTAATAATTTGACTCATTCAGGGGTTGCTTCTATATCCCAATGAATCCCATAACAAGACACACAGTCAAACAGAAAATAAGCTTATTCTATACCTGAGTCAGGTGTTCTTAACCTAAGGTTCAATAACTTATGAATAGATTGCAAAAAGTCTATAAACTTGAGTGGGAAAAATAAAAATTGCATTTTTTAATTTTCACTAACCTCTAATTTAGATTACCATCTTCTCGAATTACGAGTTTAAAAAATATTCTGAGAAATAAACCACAGGTTTCACATGCTCATCACCAAAGTTAAAAAAAACCTGCTGCTATAATATAATCTTGTATTTTGCTACTGAACCATTAGCAATAAATCTAATTGTGCATCAACTACAAGAAGCTCACAAGTAGAGCTAGATATAAATATAAAAGAAGATAGAGTCTAATCTCTGACTAAACTAGTAATTTTCTGAGAGCTAGGATTTAATTGTAAAATAGCTCCCTAATGCTGAAGAGAAGGGTGTCATGTGGACCTTAAGAAGTCATTTTCTAGCCTCCTAGGTTTAAAATGAGATTATTATTGTTTTGTTTATTTAAAAGGATTTTCCCCCAAAACATTCTCTCTTCTCCTTCTAATACACCTTCTCTAGTTAAGTATGAAAGAAAAAACAAAATTTGTTGTTACACAAGAAAAAAAAAATTTGCAAAATGGGGCAGGACCAAGACAACTTAGATATTTTTTCCTCCATAGCTTTTGCTCAACTCTGGGAAAATGCTCTTAGAAGAGTTGAGAGGGCGGCCTGTGCCAAGATAATCAGCAAGTCCTTCATCTCTTTGCTGGGTTGCTACATGAAGGGACTCCTAAATGGCTACTGAATTGATTACAGTTACTGTGCCATAATGAATGTGTGTTTCACAGGAACAACAACTATCCATGGTTCCCTTTTTCCTGTCTGATTCTGGAGGAATCTGTGTTAAGTAGGCAGTTTTTGTAATTACTAAAAAAAAATCTTAATGAATTTTTTAAAACATTTTGCCTGAAAAACTTGTTCCTATATTGAAACTAGGAAATAGACTGTGCAGGTTTCTATCTCCTTATGAGAGAATGAGAGATTTGGAACTCTTTCATCTCCTCAAGTACACCTGAATTTTGTAATATGCAGATTAATTAATTTCAATCCATTTGGATGAAATCAACTCCATAGCTTGGAAAAATCTCAATTGATTTGGGTTTTGTTTCTTGTATCTTGTCTTTGTATTTGGTTAAAAAAAGGCCATTTTTTGGTCTCATTTCTTACTTAGCCTTAATCATTAAATGGGCTTTGCTTCAGTCAAACTGAGATTTGGGAAAGACCTTAGCTTAAGAAGACTATTGTCTTCCAGAGGATACAGGACCATCTCCAGTTGTCCTGATCTATATTTTGCTACTGGATTCAGATGGCTCTGGAGGAGAAAGTGAGGCAGGTGACCTTTCACAGCCTTCCCTCATTTAAATCCAACTACTCACTTGTAAGCTATGGCATCACTTTCCTGAAGTCATGCTCTTAAATAACAAACAACAAATGAATGGAGGAAGGAGAAGAGAAGGAAAGAGGGAAGAGAAAGGAAAGAGACTGTTATATGGATCCCATTGATCCTTGTTTCCCTGGCCCTCAATTAACACACATGATTTACAGTTGCCAGCATTTGTCTTTTGGATTCCAGAATTCTTTTCTTCTTGGAACAGCTTCATAGGTTGCTATTTTTTCTGTCTAGATTAAACCCTGAGACTGATATGTTCAAGTCACCTGTAAGTCATAGGTACTTTGTTGCTAAAATGAACATCAAAGGTAAGTGACTGATATGCTCTTATGTCCTCATTTATCAGTCCATACAATAGAACCCTCATTTCTCTAACTTCATGGAAAAATTGAAGACTTGACATATCATGATGTTTCTTTTAGAGAAATCTGTTTAGAGAAATGTTATAAAAAATTACCCATGCATATGTTCTGTCAATAAAAAGTTATAATAAAAAAGAGAAAAAGAAAAAAAAAAAGAATTTGCAGGCTTGAACCAATATCTAGGTCAAGGGGCAAAGTTTATTGTAATTGTAGTGCCAATTGAAGCAGGCTAAGTTTTAAGAGAATTTAGCAAAGAACCATAAGCAAGGAGACAAATTTATCCAGTTCTTCATGTCACTGAGATGCTAATTTTATGGATTATAGGCAGAACTGAAGAGTGGTCTCAGGAATTTGGTTATCACTGACCAGCAGATCTAGGACTATCCTAAGGCCAGATGACTTTAGAATCATTGACAGACAGATTGTTAGAACAATAATATTTTAAGGTTAGAGGGTCTCAGGATCCCTAATATATCTTCCCTAAAGTATAAGGGAAGGAATATTATTATAGTCTTAGGCCAGAAAACTTTTACAATCATTGATGGACAGATTGTTAGAACAATAACACTGCAAGGTTGGGATCAAAGATTTAAAAGCCAGAAGATTTTAGAATCACTGACAGACTGTTATAACTGAAATACCCCAAGGACAGGAGACAGCTCAGCTGGTTCCCTAGAAGCTATACTCCATCATTTTCCCCATCTCAAGCAGTTTGAATCCCAAATTCATTTGGGACAAAGGGGCAGAGATCTCATCTTCTGGATCTGCTTCATGCTGATAAAGGGTGTAGAGCAGTCCCTGCCTAGTGGGGTCCAGACTGAGGAAGGGAGGCTCGTGACTTAAATATGAAGTCAGCAGCCTTCAGAGGGATGCTGAGTGTCAGAATCAGTTAGCCAGTTATATTCAGGTTGAACAAATAGTTGGAAGTTCAAAGCTTGGAGTCTGGAGGAAACAAATCTACCAATAGGAATGTTAATTATCAGGAGGTTACGAAGAAGTTTGCCAGAACAATATTGGAATGTATATCCCACAATTATTTCTAGGGATGGCCCATAGTCATAGGTACTGCACAGTTAGTACAGGTTGTTGAAGTGAAATTGTAGCAGGTGTGAAAGGGGTTGCACTCATCTGCTCTAACAGTATTAGTGGTAAAAATCAGTGTCCCAAGATATGAGATGTAAACATAGTCATTATGGGTCATAGTGACAGTTTTTGTACTTTCGATATAGGTGTTGAGATATGTAGGTAAGAGATACTTTCTGGCAAGAAAACAGGGGATAGTCAGGTTAAAGATATTCCCCTGGGGGGAAGGGTAGCTAGAACAAATTGGATGGCATCCAAGGTGGGGATGGTGACATTTGGGAAAAGGGCTTTTGCAAATAATGCATCAGGTCACATCTGTGGGCTACCTTGAGGATGCTGATGGCCCACCCAACAATCCTGGATGCCCCCACTGCTCACGGAGCTCCCTAGCCTGACTAAGGATTAAGGAGTTATGTCCCCACTGGGGGGGGGGGTTGTCACAAAGTGACCAAGAGAGCTGGAGAGAAAATAGTAGGAGCAAAGTTTTCATGCTCAGAGTGTTGTTCAAGGTACAGCTGAAAAAATGGAAAATAACAAGAAAGAGAGAAAGTTAGAGTGAGGGAGAGAAGGACACAAACAATTTCATCCTTCTCTATCCAGTGTCTGTCCACTCTTCCAGGGATCCTGAGGAAGAGTAGTTTCAGGTCCTCTATGGGTTCACAGGAATATTCAGGAATGTCTGAGGAAGAAGTAACAGGAGTAGTACCTTTAATTCTAGAAACATGAGTCCAGCTGGGGAACATTCAAGTTTGATTGACGTTAGAATAGTCAGAATGACCTTATATGGTTCTTTCTACTTTATACCCAGAGACTCAGGACTTTGAGGCTTCCAAGATTTCAAGTATACCATGTCCCCAGGATTTACAGGGAAGGTCGTCTGAGTATGATCATGAGGTTTAGGGAGATGCTCATTTGCGTATTCAGAAAGGGCCTTCTGGACTGCACCGAGTTGGTGGCAAACTGAGTGACCCGATGCTGTTCCGGATCTGCAAGAATGTTGGTGGTTAAGAAGGACCTCCCATACAGAAGTTCAAGGGGGCTCAGCTTAATGTTCTCCCGAGGTGCCAGGTGGACTCCAAGAAGCCCAAATGGGAGGTTCTTCACCCAATGTTGTCTCTAAGCATAGTTTAATAAGGACTCACTTGAGGATGTGATTCATTTTCTCCATTTTCCATAACACTGAGGCCTCCAGATAGAGTGGAAACAATAAATAATCTTAACTGGCTGAGGCAGTTGGGATATTTGAGAAGTGAAGGCTGGGCCACTGTCACTCTGTAAAGAGCGGTTCAAACCAACACGAGGTATGATCTCCTTTAGCAAACACTTTGATACCCCCGGGCTTTATTCAGTTTTACAAAGGAAGGCTTCTACACAATTAGTACAGGTGTCAACAAAAACCAAAAGCAGTTTGAAGCCCCTATGAGGGGACCTGTGTGTAAAATCCATCTGCCATCCTCCCCTGGGTGTGTATCCTTTCTCTGGACGGGCTTCAGGAGAGGGAGGTTTAAAAGCCCTGTCAGGATTTACTTGGGCATAAACTGGGCAGACCTCGCAGACCCGTCTAATTGTTCCTCCCACCTTGAGACCAGTGAAAATAGTTTCACAAGGGATTGAAGGCATTTATTCCCAAGTGAGTAGCTTGGTGTAGACCATAGAGATTTCCACTGGCAGGCCTCTGGGATTAGAAATTGGCCTGAAGATGTTTAAAATCACCCAGAGGGGAAGTACCCCCCCCCTTTTTTTTTAGCAAGGGCTTGTTCCAGGAGCCATATGAGGGAATGTAGAAGTCAGGAAGTTGGGGAATCAAAGGGGCTATAGTCAGAGAGAGGCAAATGAACAACAACATGGGCAAGTGAATCTGCAATCCTGTTCCCTTGACCTGAAGTGAATCCTCCTTCCGATGTCCTTTACAGAACATAACATAAACCTCTCCAGGGCCATGGACATTTTGCCATAATTGTTTTGCTGTCAAAAATCCCCTTTCTTTCCTTATAGTCCAATGAGCATGCAAAACATGTTGGAGTCAGTATAGATGTTCACTCTCATTCCTTTCCCCAATTCTAAAGCTCTGATACAGGCAAAAATGCTCCAAACCTGGTGGGGAGCCAGAATCTCCAACAAGTGCCCCAGGATGAGCTTAAGGGATTCCTCAATAAGAAGGGCTGTGGCAGCTAGCTCTAAGATAGGGGGGTCACCCCAAAGACACTAACTTTTTTGAGAAGTGGGCAAGGGTTCTGGGATAGGGTCCAGAGACTGAATCAAGACCCCCTAGGACTTAGCCCCACCTTCCATCAATGTACAGTGTAAAAGGAAGGGCTAAGGAGGAGGAGAGGTCAGTTTAGCTTTCAAAGTCATAAAAATCTTGGTCTGGTCAAAACATGATAAAATTGTCTTCTTCCTCTCCCAAAAGGGAGGTGGGAAATGACCCAAGTGGGCCTTCAGACAAAGAAACTCTTGCCCCAGGAAGCAAGAAAATGAAAGGTTTTATGGCAACAGGCAGAGGAGCTTCTCAGTTGGGCTGCAGATTAAATCTATATAGTTGTATTGGGCTCATGGCTTCTACTGACCACTTGCTCTGATTATAGAAATTTTCTACAAGAGGAAAAAGAAGGGCATGATTATAATATAATATAATCAGTCAAAACTGATCCTTCAGGGCCTCAGGCTGAGAGCACATATACAACAGGAGAAAGCATCCTTAGCTTTGTTTGACAATCAGTCGTGCAGTAACAATTTCACCTAATAACCAGACTCTGGAATAATCAGGTAGGAAACAAACAGAAATGGGAAATTGAGTCAGAAGAATTCCACCTTAAGCAGAGGGTAAGGTTGTCCTCCCAGCTCTTGCCCAGATAAGATAACTGTGACAGTTCAGGAAGCTACCCCTTAAGTAGCTTATGGTATTTCTCTCTAATGGGGGCTTACTGACTTAATGATCAGGCAATCAAATTCAAAACTCAAAAAAATATCAGTTACAGTCCCAAGAGATTATATCTCCATTAACCAATTCAACTAATCACAGTTTAGGACTACATACATCATTTTAAAAGTTTTACCAGGACTTACACACATAGGAGGTTTTGTTTAACATGTTTTATATATTTAAACTTATCCTGGAGCAAAGGATCAATCATTAAACAAGCTTATAGATTCTTAATAAACACATTCCTTGTTTAGGAACTACAAATCCTAAACAGGCTCATTTCTCAGGGCTGATGACCTTACTTACCCAGAAGGTTTCAAGAAGACTGGCAAGCTTACAAATTAAGGGGAGTTAACAGAGACCCCAGAGAAAGGGCTGAGCTTGCTGTTGCCCACCCCAACTAACTATTCTTAGTGTTTTCATGGACTGTGCTGCTTGATACTTCTCCCCACTGTAAAGGGGGAAAAGTTGTTGCATGTCTCATCCTTGAAGGTGACCTCATAAGGCTTTCATCTCATCCCTCTTGTTCTACACACAGTAATTACCAATTTTAGGTATAACATGATGACAATAACTCCAAATAACTTAGTTAAAATTTTTAGATGTTTTCTACTAGCCAAATAGTCTTAGCTGTAAATTCTTCTTAATTTTCTAGTAAAAGTAAAAATATCTAATTACCTAGATTACATTGACAAAGCATTATAAAATGGGATGAACAAAGCTAAATAAACTTTCCACCTTCTTTTAGCTGACAGGGCCCTCAGAAGTCTGATTTTTGATAACTCAAAAGCAGGCTATTTGTGGCCAAAATTTTTCAAGGAGCAGCAAACGACTTTATTCTGTCCCCAAGCTGTTGCAGCTTTGGAAGTATTCAGAGTGGATTTCTATTCTCTTAAGTTTCCCTTTTGTTTTAGGGAGAATACAAGACAATTCTTAAAATTGAGATACAGCAGATTTTAAAATTGATTTAACTTTAGTTCATGAGATTCCCTAAATTCTAATTAAATGTTCTAGACAAACGGAGTTGCCATTTGGTTATTTTCCAATTCACACAAACAATTTATTTTTTGTGAGGCAGGAAAGAGTTAAAGTGCTGATTTTTACTGACAGGGGCCTCAGAAATCTGATTCTCAATAACTCAAAAGCAGATTGTTTGTCAAAGTTTTTAAAGTAACTAGCAGACTGCTTTTCTGTTTTCCTAAAGTTCCCAAACTCTTAAATCTTCTGTTAATATCAGTGTAAATAGGTTACAATTTGTATATCCCTTTAAGTGGGCTTTAATAAGATTTCCTTTAAAATTGCTTTTATTATTATATCTCAAATAACAAATTAGAAAACATTTATCTTAACATTGACATTGTATATTGGTCACATCTAAAATCCATATAAATTTACAAATATGAAGCAATTATATCCAATAAAGCAGTTAACATAAATGTAGCATTTGTTTTATGCTAAACATTTTTGCAATCATGTGATCTTTACAATAACCATTACCTATTTTTCTTTACAAATTGGAAAACTTGACAGAGATAAAATAATTTGCCATAAATTATATACTTAATACATTTCTGCAACTGAAACAGAATGTTGGGCTTACCAAATGCAGAAACTGACTGGCTTTCTCATCTTACATTAACATGCTGGGTGCTTCCAGGGGTACCCGGGTTCTTCCCAGGGAGCTGTTGGACAGAACCCACTGAAAGCTGGGGTGACTGGTGCCAGGATCTACCTTTGATGGTAGTTTCAGGTGCCAGGGCTCAAGGAATGCTGACTTGAGCCTTACCCCTATTCCCCCAAAATTGGGTTGGGAAGTATTTGGACAAAGTTGTGTGCAGTCCCCCACAGCTATTGCTGCTTCCCCTGTTTCTACAGATGAAGAAGAATTTTAATTTCCCTGCAGTTCCTTAGCATTCTCTTTTCTTAATCTGATCTGAGATGAGAAGAGTTGGAAAACAGAGGGACTTGGGTTATATTGATCTTGTTAGCAGTCCCCACAACTGAGATGCACTCAGGACTCCGGGTAGTGGAGTAGAGAGGGTCCCTTAATATCTTCTGGGGTTCTTTCCCAAAGAAACAGAAGGGAACTATGGATAAAAAAGAAGTCAAGAAAGATAGGTAAAAAGCTACTATTTATCGAGTTTTCTTTTTCTTTTCTTTCAGAATGGGGTGAATTCCTGGAATTATCCCCAATATTTCAGTAATTTATCTTGCAATCTTAAAATGATTAATTGCCAAACTTATTAATCATTGCTCTCAAAACTTTGAGAATCTGCTAAGATGCTATTTTAATTTTAATTGGCAAATTTTATTTCTGTAGCCTCCAGCTTGGCTAGAGGTGAAATGCACAGGAAAAAGTTAGGCTATTTAAGAAATCTTCCCAGCATTTTAACCACAGGGTAGAAGTTTTTTTCTTGCTGGTTGCATTTTAAATCTTTCCAGATAACAAAATTTAATTCACAGAGCAAACATGACACAGACATTCTGCACAGAATCGCAGACACAGACAAAATGACATGAAAGAACACTGTCCCATCTTTGTCAAAAGCCATAAAATTACTTTACCAAAAGTCACTTCATCTACTCTGGCATCCCAGAGAAAGTGGAAAGATGGCAAAGGTTCCCTAGGAACTTTGATAAAAATTGCAAGAATTTCCAAGTCTGGATATCCCCAGTCAAAGAAAACTTGCTAAGCTCACAATGACCCAGACAAGCCTTCTCTCAGTGGCTTGGGGTATCCCAGCCATAGGACTGAGGAAAGAAAAAATGGGGCTTACCTTGACAAGGAGGGAATCAAGCTAGCAAAGGCTAGACTCTCTCCATGTTGACGTTTTATATATATATGTGTGTGTGTGTGTGTGTGTGTGTGTGTGTGTGTGTGTATCTTTGGTCTAAGAAAGATGGCCAAATGACCATCCCTTTATTATGAGTAAAACATTGAATTTTTAAAATTTCCATAATTGATATTCTGAAGACTAAAGACTGAACCTTGAAGAGTTAAAATAGAGACTTTGAGAATAAACAGCCTAAGATGGGTATGTAAGAAATAATTTATTTGGATCCTTACTCTATTCTAATCAGTATCAATCAATTTGATATAATTCCATAGGAATAGAGATTTTAAGTTCTTTATATTAGGCCCCCTTAATTGTGAGCTACAGATTCTAAGTTTACTTGCTTAATGATAGGAAGTTAACTAGAATCCTTCCACCTTCCTTGTTTTTCCTTGTCATGGTGATCAAACCCAGTGTGGTGGAGATGACCCAATTATGTGGAATGTCCTCCAATTTATTTTACAATTATCTCTTGTCCAACACGAGCAGATAGCTATCATGACTAGTCAGTGGAGATACTCCATCTTTCTCCATTCTATGATTCCCCTGCTAATTTATCATGTTTGGCCCTCAAAAGGAAGGTCTATCAACCAATGGAATTCTTATTTTACCATTTATTTTGCATATTTGGGTATCAAACTCTATAAATACAAGGTCCTGGAAGAAGGGGGTATCTCAGATCATGATGAAGATCTGAGATCTACTTCTTTAGAGGGGACCAAGGACATTTTAATAACATGTTATTGACTCAGTTCTACCATAGTCTCTTTTATCATAGGGATAATTTTCCCAACATACATAATTTCAGGAAACTTTCATATTTTTACTCTAGGGAGCAGTTTTTTGATTGGACATTATTTTGCATTACTACTATGATAGGAAGACAACTATCTTCTACATTCCTTTTCTAAATTTTCATAATAGTAATAAACATATATCCTTGAAGGCCATTTTAGTAAACATGTCAATCAGTCAATCCTTCCAAGCAGAAAAAACTTGAAATATGAGTCCAGTGATGGATTATGTACCTGTTATGTAAGCTGTAACCTAAATAAATCTAGATAGAATTATCAATAGGTTGTCCATGTGGTAATGAAAATTTATGACAATTCATGAAGATTGTTCATCAAGACAAAGAAAAATTGAAATCTTTATTAATGAAGGGAGACACAACACCAGTGAAATACTTGGTGTGTTAAGGAAAGAATCTTGTCTAGAATGAGAGGAAAGTTTCTCTGTTTATCTGGCCCAAAAAGAGTTTTTTAACCTAGTGTTCACAAAATATTCAAACTATTCTCCAATCTGTTGTATCAGTGAACTGAAAGTGAAAAAAAAAAGTCATCCATGCAAATTCTACAATTTCATCTATATTCTCTTCTTTTTTATTTAAAATTAATTAATTATAATTTTCAGTGGTATTTAATTTTCCAAATACATGTAAAGATAGTTTTCAACCTTTGCTTTTGTAAGACTGTGTTCCAAATTTTTCTCCTTTCCTCCCTAACCTCCCCCTCCCCAAAATAGCAAGTAAAATGATATAGGTTAAATATATGTAATTTTAAAAACATATTTTCATATTTTTCATGTTGTGTAAAAAAATCAATGCAAAAGGGAAAAACCATGAAAAAGAAAAACAAAGAACTAATGAAAAGTGAAAGTACTATGCTCTGATCCATATTCAGTCTCTATATATCGCTTTCTGGACGTGAAGGACATTTTCCATCTAATTGAAATTGCCTTGAATCACTTATTGTTGAGAATATATTGATCGTCACATAATCTTCTTGTTACTGTGTACAAGATTATCTTGGTTCTGCTTACTTCATTTGGCATCAGTTCATGTCAGTCTCTCCAGGCCTTTCTGAAATCCTGCCCATCATTTCTTATAGAACAATAATATTCTATTATATTCATATATAACAACTTATTCAGCCATTCCCAACTGATGAGCATCCACTCAGTTTCCTGTTCTTTGTCACTACAAAAAAGACTGCTACAAACATTTTTGCACATACTTGTCCTTTTCTGTCTTCTATGCTCTCTATGGGAAACGGATCCAGTTCATCTTTATTCTCTTCAGCAGTGTAAATCACAATTTCATGAGTAGCTGTCACCAAAAAAGATTCACCACCTGATTTCCTACCTTTTGCTGATAAACCACTCCATGTTTAGATAGACTGGCCCTGATAGCGCATGAAAGCCATTTGTCCTGGGGTCCCTACTATATGATTTAGTAGCATGGTAGGATCTTTCAGAGCTGGTCTCCTGCCTCCAATAATCAGTCACTTCCACACTATGAGGAAGAGTAAAGGGCAACAAATACACTTAAATAAATGTGCTTTCAAATTAGGAAAGATTCATATATGTTTGGTTGGGGTTTTTTAGGGATGGCAGAAATAGGGGGGGAAAAGTTGTATTTCCATAAGGAAGAGATAAATTCTCTATGTGTGCAATGATTTTCACTAAAGGAAGACCCAGACTAATAAGACATCATATTCAGAAAAAGAAGAAATTGATTCGGAGGACATGGAAGGACAGATTCTGATACTGATTCATCAAGAGTGCTGAAGAGCTGTGGGACTGATTTCTACTCCAAATTCACTTTCTTGTCACATCTGCCTTTCTTTGGGCAATTCAGACCATCAATTGCTGATATTAGGTTTGTTCTTTTAAAACTGAGATGCAAATGCAATAGGTAGGGCCTGTCCACATGAAATTATTTTATAATAAGTTGAATGAAAGCAAATTGACTCTATGCAAGTGAGAACCATGAAACAGTAATTCTGTTTGGCAGTATTTCAGTTGGTGGCAGAACTCTTAAAATATAAACAGAAAAGCTCTTATTATATTGTTAAAAAAGACACAACAGTAGGTAAACTTGGTGGTTCTTCTATTGAATGAACTGCATTTTGAAATTTACATTGGACTTTGTATTCATCTCGAGGTTGCAATCTTTTCCCATTTCTCTTTGTCAACGACTTTGGAAATGCTATGCTAAAAATAACAGGCTTTTAATGTGGGTTACAGGTTACCAAAATGAGGTTGCTATAGAAACAGTGGATGCAGTTCAGAAAATGAAAATGCAAGGACAAATGGTATTTGTGAGTAACTGTGAATAAGCACCCCTCACCCCCACCCCAAATCAATATGGATCTTCTATATCGTTTTCAGAATAGGAAATGTCATATTTTATATTAGGCAATGTCACATTTTGGATTATTAAAGAAAGAGAGAGTGAGAAAAGAAAGAGAAATAGAAAAATGTAAGAAAGAAAGAGATTTTAGGTTTTTAAAAAATTTTTTAGATCAGACCTATGATGATATTACTGGCATGTAAAACTCGTAGTGAAGAAATGCCATTTCAATTAGCATGACTCTTTTGTTCTTTTATTTTTTAAATTTTATTTATTTAAAATTTAAATCCAAATAGAAAATAAAAAACACCTTGTCATGTGCACAGAAATAAATAAAAGTGTAAAAAAGAGAATGACTCTTGCAATTTAAACTTGAGTATCCTGGGACAATGAGAAGCTAACTGACTATCTGGTGGCAATATATTTGGAGAAAGACTAAATCTGAAGCTATTTTATTCTGTGGGCAACCTTTTATATTTTTGTGGATTTGAGTGAAATTTTTAAGTGACTGAGATTGATCAGGAAACAAATACAGTAAAATTAGTTTCCTTTTTAACTTTCAGCAGCTTACATCTCTAATGCTGACAAAATCACCCAATGGTAGATAGAGTGATGAATAAGTTAACTTCCCTGCCCTCATGGGATTATATCTAATTAGGGATATAAACTCAAATTGTCCTATAATCTCATCATTTCATTTCGGATATTCCCTCCAAAAACACAGATGACAATCCATCTAAGTCCGCCATCTTGTATCTTGTACTGAATGAACTATATTTTAAAATAAAGCAAATATATAAATGCAGCATTTGTTAGGTGCTTACTAAATGGCAGATATTGTACTAAATTCTAAGGATACAAACTAAAAAAATAAGCCAATACATCTCCTCAGGGAGCTTACATTCTAATGAGGGAAACTAACATTTTCAAGGGGGAAAAGATGCTGTGGAGGAGGTAGAAAAAGTTGGGCTGTCAGGAAGGGCACTTAGAGTAAAATGAACAAGGACAGAGACCTTCAAGAAGGGGTAGTCTTGGGCAGCTGGGTGGCCCAGTGGAAAAAGTTCTAGTCCTGAAGTCAGGGGGACCTGAGTTCAAATCTGGTCTCAGACACTTAACATTTCCTGGCTGTGTGACCCTGGGCAAGTCACTTAACCCGAATTGCCTCAGCAAAAAGAAAGAAAGAAAGAAAGAAAGAAAGAAAGAAAGAAAGAAAGAAAGAAAGAAAGAAAGAGTAGTCTTGGACAGGAACTCATCAATCACAAGATGTCAGTGGATGCAGTTGAGCATTGTGAAGATACTAGTGCAGTCCTGAAATTCCTTTACTATTTTCTCTTACCTTCACTATATGACTAATCATTTTCTTTTATTCATTCATTCATTTATTTGTTTGTTTGTTTATTTTTTTACTTACAAAACATATGCATGAGTAATTTTTTCCAACATTGACCCTTGCAAAACCTTTTGTTCCAAATTTTCTCTCCTTCCCCCCCACTTCCTCTCCTAACTGGTAGGTAGTCTAATACATGTTAAATATGTTGAAATGCATGTTAAATCCTATATATGCATACATATTTATATAGTTATCTTGCTGCACAAGAAAAATCAGATCAAGAAAGAAGGAAAAGAAAACCTGAGAAAGAAAACATAATGCAAGCAAACAACAGAGAGAGTGAGAATGCTATGTTGTGTTCCACACTCTGTTTCCATGGTTCTCTTTCTGGGTGTAAATGGCTCACTTTATCACTGAGCAAGTGGAACTGGTTTGAATCCTCTCATTGTTGAAGAGCCACGATATGACCATTTTTTTCCTCCCTCCCTCCTTCTTTCTCTCCCTCTCTCCTTCTCCTTTCCTTTCCTTCCTCCTTTCCTCCCTCCTTCCTTCCTTTTTTTCTTTTGAGGGAACTGGGATTAAGTGACATTCTCAAGATCACATCATTAGTCAGAGTCTGATTTGTACTCAGGTTCTCCTCCCTCTGTGGATGGCAGTCTCTCCACTGCATGACCTAGAATCCCTCATTTAATTTTTCTATTACTTTTTTTCCCTAATGACATCTTTTCTTTGATGAATTTTTAGGAAGATATATACATTGAAAAAAGCTATATATCACTGCTGCCTGCCTCTGAGAAGTAAATGCTGTGGTCCAGTGGACAAAATATAAGATTTGAAGTTTTGTAAACCTGGGTTCAAATTTACTTCTGAAAAGTCTATCTGGGTAGGAGATATATCCCAAGTTCTCTACCCTGTAGTTTAAGTCCAGCCTATAAGTTGGTTCTGATTATTACAGCCACTTTGGCTTGACATGGCCAGTCTTAGGTAGTGGAAGCTTTTCACTTCAGATACAAAGAATAATCATATGTTTCCTATTTAGCTGCATGAGAACAAGGTTCTGTTAGTTGTTACTGCTCCTCAGCAGCCACCTCTGAATGAACCTTGAGAGTGATTTTACCATTTTTTCTACTAAAGAATAACAGACAACATTTTTCACATAGGCTGCTGACCCATTTTGTATTTTTGAAACAATATTCCAAAAATACTTTCCAGTCATTATGAATGTATAAAATGACTTTTGTTCCTAATACCCTTTCTCCAGATTACAACCTATGCTGTCACACCCACTGCCACAGAAGTGACAGAGAAAGATGCACAAAGACAGGGACATAGAGAAACAGAGACGCAGAAAGATGAAGAGAAAGATAAAGAGAGGGAGAAAAGCAGATGGAGAAAGACAGAGAGAAGGGAAAGAGAGACAGACAGAAAGACACAGATAAAGACAGAGAAGGAAACAGAAACTGAGGAAAACAGACAGAGAAAGACAGAGGCAGGAGGAAAGAGGAGAGACAGAGAGATATTGAAAGAGACAGAGAGAGTTATACACACAGAGAGAGATGGAGAAACAGAGAGAGACAGAGAAACAAAGACACAGAGAGAGAAAGGGGGGGAAAGAACAACAACAAGAAGAGATGAAGAAGAAGAAAAGAAGATAAAAAGAGAGAGAGACAGGAGAAAGATGGAGGGAAATAGAAAGAAAGATAGAGGGAAGAGGGAGAGAAAGAAAAGGAGTGAGAGAGAGAGAGAAAGAGACAGAGAGAGACAGAGACACAGAGAGACAGAAACAGAAAGACAGAGAGAGAGAGACAGAGAAAGAGAGAGAGACAGAGAGACAGAGAAAGAGAGACAGAGAGATGGAGACAGAGACAGAGACAGAGAAACAGAGACAGAGAGAGATACAGAGAGGTGGGAAGAGAGAGGAGACAGACAAAATACAGACAGACAGAGAGACTCATTCCTCTAAAATCCCTATCTATCTATTGTCAGCAAATCATTTCCAGGGCAAATGTTTTTTGGTTCTTGCTTGGTTGTTTTGTTGATTTGGATCCCCCTGGAGTATTTCTGCCTCTTCCTTTTCCTAGCCTTCCAATTTCAATTTGTTCTGTTCACCAGATCATAAAAATTTTAGCAGTTAAGTACACATGGTCCTAAATGAAACAATTACATTGACACTACTTGGACCCAAATGATTTCTACAATAAAGTTACATAAGGCTCTAACTAGGCAGGGTTTCTTCTCCTCATAAGTCTGGATAAACTTTTCCTTTGAGAAAACAAAATAATTGTGATAAAAGCTCCTTTGGAATTCCATGAGTTGCATTGGGACTCCTCTTGTTCCTATCCTGTCTCTCCAACAACTGTCTCCTTCCATATCAGAGCAGTAATGGGAACAGATGGGAATTCTTGTACAGAATGCATTGTGTGAGTTAATAGGATCAGACTTCACCACTTTCTTGCCTAAAAATGTAATTTCCCCACAAAATGAAGAAAATGGTTCTGTAAAGAAAATGGAGGCAAGATAGATAAGATTAAAAACAACATCAAATAAATAAATACATACAACTTGTACCTTATCAAAGTCAACATTTGATATGTGACAAAAAAGTTCCCCAAATGTATGAGAATAGCAATTCATCATCCTCTGTCCATATAGCAACCCTTCGGATGTGTGAAGACTGCAATCACATCTGCTTTATTTCAAGATAAACATCCCCAATTCCCTTAACTATTCTTCATATGACAATGATTTCCAGACCTCTCACCATCTTGTTCAAACACATCTGGATGTGCTCTGGCTTGTCATTGTTCACATATAGTGTCCAAAATGCTCCAGATATAGTCTGATTCCAGCAGAATACAACAGATCAATCAATTCCCTTCACTAGCAGCCTGTGAAAGAAAATATAAACTTCTCTGTTTAGCATTTAAAGACCTACACCACCAGGCTCAAACCTACCTCTCCAGACTAGACATGACTCACTTTCCTGCATTCAGCCATCCAAATAATGTTACCTTCTCTCTGTTCCTTACACAGGATTTCCTGTCTCAGTCACTTTGAGATTATTATCCCCTAATTCATAGGGGTTGTTAGGAGAATCAAATGAGATAATATATGTAAAGCACTTTGCAAAACTTATAAAGCACTATATAATCCAAATATAAATTGGGCAGTTAGGTAGCAAAGTGGAGAGCATGGGGCTTCGAATCAGGAAGACACATCTTCATGAGTTCAAATCCAGCCTCATACACTTAATAACTTTGTGACTCTGGGCAAGCCCCTTAACCATATTTGACTCAGTTTCCTCATGTAAAATGAATAGAGAAGAAAATGGCAAACCATTCCAATATCTTTGCTAAGAAAACTCCAGAATGGGGTCATGGTGAATCAAATATTACTGAAAACAACTGAATATATATATATATATATATATATATATATATATATATATATATATATCTTGTTGCTGCAATCACCCACAAATGTTCTTCTTTCAGGTTTCATGAAGTCCAAAATTTCTTTATCTGATTATTACATATTTACTTCATGCCATCTTCTCCCTTTCATTCTCTTTCCCAGAACTTCCTTTATCATGACCCTGAATCCTCCTCATAGTTCTTTCCCAAGCTATTATCCTTACCCTGGCTATACTCCTTTGCCTTCTTCATATTGCTTCTTTTTTTTTTAATAGCCTTTTATTTACAGGTTATATGCATGGATAACTTTACAGCGTTAACAATTGCCAAACCTCTTGTTCCAATTTTTCACCTCTTATCCTCCACCCCTTCCCTAGATGGCGGGATGACCCATTAGATGTTAAATACATTAAAAATATAAATTAGATACAAATAGTATACATGACCAAAACATTATTTTTGTTTAAAAGTCAGACTCTGAAATATTTTTACAATTGCTTGGAATGAAATAAAAAATCGGTGGGCATAAATATGGGATTGAATTCAATGTAATGGTTTTAGTTACCTCCAAAGTTCTTTCTCTGGGCATAGTTGGTTCAGTTCATTACTCTCCATTGGAAATTTTGGTTGATCTTGTTGCTGAGGATGGCCAGGTCCATCAGAACTGGTCTCATATAAGTTTATTAGTATATAAGTCTCCTGGCCCTGCTCATTTCACTCCAGCATCATTCGTTAAGTCTCTACGGTTTTTGAAATCATTGTTGGTCATTTCTTACAGAACAGTAAATTTCCATAATATTCATATACCACAATTTATTCAGCCATTCTCCAACGTGGACATCCATTCGTTTCAGTTTCTAACCACTACAAAAGGGCTACAAACATTCTAATACAGGTCCCTTTCCCTTCTTTTTCTCTTTGGGATATAAGCCCAGTAGTAACACTCTATCAAAGGGTATGCACAGTTTGATAACTTTTGACATGTTCAAACTACTCTCAAAATGGTTGGTTCGTTCACAACTCCACCAACAATGTCAATGTCCCATTTTCTCAATCCCCTCCAACAATCATCATTATTTTTTCCTGTCTCTTAAATCTGACTGGTAGTGGTATCTTTAGATTGTCTTAATTTGCATTTCTCTGATTAATAATGACTTGGAGCATCTTTTCATTTGACTGAAAAGTTTCAATTTCTTCATCGAAATTGTCTGTTCATATCCTTTGACCATTTTTTCAATTGGAGGGGCGTATTTATAAATTAGGTTAATTCTCTATATTTTTGGAAATGAGGCCTTAAGAACCTTTGACTGTAAAAATTTTTCCCAGTTTTTCTTCCCTTCTAATCTTGTCTGCATTAGTTTGTTTGTACAAAAACTTTTCAGTTTGGTATAATTGAAATTTTCTTTTGTGATCAAATGCCAGTTCTGCTTTGGTCATAAAGTCCTAATTTTGCTCATAAAGTTTCTGTTTTCCCTTGGGGAAGGTTCCCTAAATATTTTTATATTATCGTAGTTACGTTAAATGGAATTTCTCTTTTCTCTGACTGTTGGATTTTGTTAGTGATATATAAGAATCTGATGACTTATGTGGGTTTTTTTATAACCACAACCTAAAGTTGTGGATTATTTCTAATAACTTTTTATGAATCTTGGGCCTCTAAAATACCATCATGTCGTCGGCAAGGTGATAATTTGGTTTCCTCATTTTGCCTATTAATATTCCAATATTTTCCTCACTCTTATTGCCAAATACGTTTCTAATACAATATTAAATAGTAACGGTGATAGTGGGCAACCTTGTTTCCTCCGATCTTTTGGGAATGGTTGCAGTTTGTCTCCTACATATGATGCTTACTGTGGTTTTAAATAGATGCTGCTGATTATTTTAAAGGAAAAAGTCCATTTATTCCTACTCTCAAGTGTTTTTAATAGGAATGGATGTTGGATTTTTTCAAATCTTTTCTCATCAGGATTCATATTTTTGTTAATTTGGTTGTTAATTGGCCAATTATATTGATAGTTTTCTAATATTGAACCAGCCCTGCATTCTTGGTATAAATCCTCGTCATGTGTATTATCCTGGAATGATTTCTTAGTCTTTTGCAATATCTTATTTAAGATTTTCATCAATAAATCATGGATTGGTCTATTTTTCTTTTCTGTTTTCAACCTACCTGGTTTAGGTATCAGTACCATGTCTGTGTCGGAAGGAATTTGGTAGGACTCCTTCATGCCCTTTTTATCAAAAATTTATATAGTTGGGGTTGTTCTTTAAATGTTTGGAAAATTACATTAAATCCATCTGGTCCGGGGTTTTTCTTGGGGGTTTTTGCCTGTTCTTTTCTTTTTTTCTGAAATGGGACTATTAAAAATTTCTTCCTCCTCTTTATCTGGAAGTCTATTTTTTGGAGTATCATCCATTTCCTTGGTTATCAATTTTTGGCATAAAGTTGAGCAAAAAACTCCCTTATTATTTCTCTAATTTCCTCTTCATTGGTGGAAATTCTCTTTCATTTTAAGACTACTAATTTCATTTCCCCTCCTTTTTCAATCGGTTTACCAAAGGCTTATCTATTTTTTTGTTTTCATGAACCAACACTTAGTTTTATTAATTGTTCAATAGTTTTTTTTTTTACTTTCTTTTTAATTTCTCCTTTTAATTTTAAATTTCAAATTTAGTATTTGATTGGGGTTTTAATTTGGTCTTTTTGTTTTTAGTTGCAAGCCCAATTCATTAATCTTTTCTTTCTCTGTTTTTTTAAGTAACCTCAAGGATAAAAATTCCCTTTATTACCGCTTTGGCTGCATCCCAAAATTTTGGTATGCGTCTCATCATTGTCATTATCTTGGGTGAAATTATTAATTGTATCAATTTGCTGCTTCACCCAATCATTCTTTAAAGATAATTGTTTGGTTTAATTACTTTTTGGTCTATTTCCCCTAACTTTTGTTGAATGTAGTTTTATTGCATCATGATCGAAAGAAAGCTTTACTATTTTCTTTCTTGCATTTAATTTGGTCTTTATGTCCTAATATGGTAATTTTTGAATGGTTCCATGAACTGCTGATAAGAAAAATATTCCTTTCTATCTCCATTCAATTTTCTCCAAAGATCTAACATACCTTTTTTCTTATTCTTTTCTTCTTTAATTTCTTTCTTATTTGTTTGTGGTTTGATTTGTCTAATTCGGGTGTGGTTGATATCTCCCACTATTACAGTTTTGTTGTCTATTTCTTCTTGCAACTCTCTTAACTTCTCCTTTAGGAAGTTGGATGCCTCCTTGGTGCATATATTTTAAATTGATATTCTTTGTTGTTTATGCCCCTTTGCGGATTATTACCCCTTATCTCTTTTAATTAGATCAATTTTTGCTTTTGCTTGATCTGAGATGGATGGCTACCCCTCCTTTTTGACTTCACCTGAGCAAATAGATTTTGCTCCAGCCTTTTTACCTTTACTCATTGTTCTCCCTGCTTTTTGTTTCTTGTAAACAACATTTGTGGATTCTGACTTTTGATCCAGTCTGCTATCTGGCTCCCTCTTTTGGGGGTTCTCCCATTCACATTACAGTTAAATTACTAAATCTGTATTTCCTGCCATCCTAATAACCCCAGATTATGCTTTACTTTTTTTCCTCCCCAACCCTCTTTCCCCTTTTTGAACTTTATCCTCACTTGTCACATGCTTACCCTCTTTATAATCCCTCCCTCCCCCCCTTTGAATCTTTTCCCCTTCCTTCCCTTATTACTCTTTTCTTTTCCTTTTCCTCTCCCCCCGTTTTTTAATGGGGAGAGAATTTTTCTAATCAAATTTATTTTTTTTCTTTGAGCCAACTCTGATGATAAGATTCACAAACCCCCCTCTAAATTCCCTCCATATGATAAGTTTCCTTTGCCTCTTTTTGGGGTTTTTTGGTTTTCCCTTTTTTTTTATTCCCTCTCCCTTTCCCTATCTACTTCCCTTTTTTATTTATATCAGTACAATCAAATTAATATTTTTTTGATATCCACAACAAATACAATTCTCAAGGTTATTTTTCCTTTTCTGCATCTCTTGAGTTCTATGGTTGAAATCAAATTTTTTGTTTGTTCTGGTTTTCTTCAGAAACAAATAAATTCATTTGTTTCATTAAATGTCCATCTTCTTCCCGGGGCAAAATGTAACCCTTTGGGTAGTTTTTCTTGGCTGCATCCCAAGTTCTTGTGCCTTTCAAAATTTCATATTCCAGGCCCTTTGTTCCTTTAATGTGGGGCCAGATCTTG
This sequence comes from Sarcophilus harrisii, assembly GCF_902635505.1. Classification (NCBI taxonomy): domain Eukaryota; kingdom Metazoa; phylum Chordata; class Mammalia; order Dasyuromorphia; family Dasyuridae; genus Sarcophilus; species Sarcophilus harrisii. The sequence continues at coordinate 249,441,530 of NC_045428.1, read as the reverse complement.
GGTGATCTTAATTTCATGGTTTTTTTTTTTTTTGGGCTTTTAAAATTTTTTTTAATCGTGTTCCTGAAATTTGGACAATATTCCTTGGGTTTTATTTTGGGTTTCTTTCGAAGGTGTTCGATGAATTTTTCAATGCCTATTTACCTTTGGGTTTCATCTGGGCATTTCTTTTGATGATTTCGAGATGTATCTGGTTTTTCATCCATAGTTTTCGGAAAGTCCAATAATCCTCAATTATCTCTCCTAGATCTATTTTCCAATCTGTCGTTTTTGCAAATGAAATTCATGGTTTTCCAATTTGTCATTTTTTGTTTTTGCTTGACTGATTCTTCTGTCTCAATGAATCATTGCTATTTTTCGTTCAATTTTAAAATTATTTTCTTCATTAGCTTTTTTACTTCTTTCTGTTATGTCCAATTAGTTTTTAAAAATTGTTTTTGGTTGGATTTTTTCCATTTCACCAATTTTTTTTTTGTGAATTATTTTTTTTTAATTCACAGATCCTACTTTCTTGGGTTTTTTCTTTTTCAATTCACAATTCTTACTTTCCGATTTTTTTATTTTTCAATTCCCTTTTTGTTTCCCTACTTCCTGGGAATTTTTAACTTTTCAATTTAAATTTTCAGGAAGTTTTGCTTCTTTTAAGGCTTCTCTTTCCTTTCCCATTTATCTTCTAACTCTCTTTTAGAATTTTTAATGGTCTCTTCTTGGGAGCATCATTAAAGAAAGGACAGTAGATGCATTTTTTGCTCTTTGCTGTTCTTCAGGTTTTGACCCTCTTTTTCTGCATATAAGCTGTCAATCGTTCTTTTCATCTTTTATTCATGTTTTAAAAAGCCTTTGGGGTGGTCTCTACAGGGGGTTACCACTTCCTCTGCAGGCAAGGAGGGTATAAACAATTTCTGGCTCCGGGGTATGGGAGTCTCTGGTGAGATTTTCCCTTCCCCAACGGAAGTGGATTCAGCACTGGCCGGATAAAGTCCCGGTTGGGCTGGTGGGTTGCGATTGCCCTCGGCTGAACTAAGGAAAGGTTCCTCCCAGGCCAGAGCCTCTTGTGGGTGGGTTTAGCAGCTGACTGCAGACCACATTCCGGAACTCTGCCGGAACTCCCCGGCATCTCCCAGTTAAATACCTGGGAAGCCTCTGGCCCAAAGCCGACTCCCCACTGTTTGGGTTGGGGCTAACCTGGGCTTGTCCTCCTGCCTGGGTCCCTCCCAAGGGAAAAGCCCGTACTCGGGTTGGGGCCAGCTTGTGCCGAGATCTGTGCTTTCACTCTCCGTTTGAGACTCTCCTCGGACCTAATTTCTCTCCCGTTTCCGCCCGATCCCCCCAGGGAACCAACCTTTTTTGGGAGACTGCAGATTTTCTTCTGGGTGGTTGTTCTCTTCTTATCTTTACAATTTACCGTCAAGACTATTTTTTGGGGCTCGATATAATATTATGAAGGGAAGAGAAGAGCTTAGAAAGTCGCGTGTGCCTTCTCCGCCATCTTGTCTCCGCCCCCCCATATTGCTTCTTTAATAAACTAATTCATCTCTGTACCTTCATCTTCTTAAAACCTTTGTCCCATTATTCTATTACCAATCCTGCCCTGCCAACCCCTAGCTTTTGTTGTCTCTTACCAGGTAACTTCTTCCCTTCCTACTCATGAGCTGCTGAACAAAGCTGGAGAAAATTACAAAAGCATGTCAAATCCACTACAAGTTTATCTAATATAATCTTAACTAGGCATTCACTATAGCAAAAACCATCTTTTATACCTCTAATTAATTCACTATTTTACAATATCTAGTATGCAGAATGAGCTTAATAAATGTTGACTTATTTGGTATTAACCTATTTCAGCACAGTAGCTTTTTCAGAATTTTTAATCTTCCCTCAGACTTCTCAAGATTGCCCATTCTACCCTCTTAACTGATAGCACTGCCTCATATTTCACTGGGCAAGTCATTTAATCTCTGTTTGCCTTGGAGACAGCTGGATGGTACAGTGGATTACAGTGCCAGGCTTGGGGTCAGCAACACCTGAGTTCAAATCTGGTTTCAGACTCTTACTAGATATGTGACCCTGAGCAAATCACTTGGCTCTGTTTACCTCAGTTTCCTCATCTATAAAATGAATTAGAAAAGAAAATGTCATACCATGCTAATATATTTGCCAAAAAAAAATAAGATTATGAAGTCAGATGTGACTTAAAACAACTGAAAAACAAACAAACAAAAGCAGCAACAAAAAACAAGTCTGACCATAACCCTTCTCTATTCAATAAACTACCACAATTCCCTGTCATTTCTGCGTCAAAACAAACAAACAAGTAAACAAAAAAAACATCTCTTTTAGGCTTTAAAGCCCTTCATAATGTGGCACTCTTCTACCTTCAAATTCTCTTGTATCTTATTCTTCTCCATGTTTTCTGTGATCCAGTGACAATTAGAGCTTTTCTAGTTCTCTCACAAGACTCCTTCAACTCTGACATTTCATTGACTGTTCCCCAGTCCTGGAATATTACCTCTCTTCATCTCCACCTTCTAGCTTTTCTGTATTCCTTTAAGTCCCTGCTAAAGTTCCAGTTTCTACAAGAAGCCATTCTAGTTCCTACTTAATAATTGGTGCCTTTCCTCTGACATTATTTTAAATTTAACTTATAATCATCTTATTTATATATAGCTGCTTGAAAGCCTGATTTTTTAAACTGCTTTGCAATTTCCTTAACCATTTTTTTCATTGTTTTTAGGTTATATACTTACATCCATTCTTTACATATTTCCATATGAGTCAGATTGGGAGAGAAAAATCAGAGCAAAAGGTAAAAACCATGAGAAAGAAGAAAAAAGGTGAAAATGGTGTTCAGTGATCCATATATAGTCTCCATAGGTTTCTCTCTGGATGTGGATGGTATTTTTCATCTAAAGTTTATTGGGTTTGCCTTGGATCACCAAATCACTGAGAAGAACTAAATCTATCATGGATGATCATTGCACAATCTTATTGCTGGTGTGTACAATGTTTTCCTAGTTCTGCTTGCTTCACTTAGCATCAGTTCATATCCTCAATCATTTTTTTTTTTGAGCTGAGACAATTAGGGTTAAGTGACTTGCCCAGAGTCATACAGCCAGCAAGTATTAAGTGTCTAAGGCCAGATTTGAACTCAGGAGCTCCTGATTTCAGGACGGGTTCCCTATCCACTGTACCACCTAGTTGCCCCTCCCAATCATTTCTTAAAGCAAATATGGAATCCTTATTCCAATTATTTGTGTTCTTACATTTATTAAACACTAATTACTTACATTTATATAGCAAAATCCTTTTTATATATTATCTCATTTGATACATTAACAGATAACTTCAATTTGATGGTAAATGTAAAACATTTTGAAATATGGAATATATTGCATGTGATATATTCCTATATCATATATCCAATATAATTACATCACAGTGCCACTGTGTTCAACTGCTTCTTGGTTCTAGTATCCCCAATCTGTTCTATTTTCGTAGCTTGTTTGAAATTGTTATAATTGCTTTTTCATAGTATTGTTTGATCTCTAGCATTATAAGGCCCTTTTTCTTTGTACTTTTTCTCATTATTTCCTTTGAGATTATAAATTTTTTTCCTCCAGATGAATTCCCTTATAATTTTGTTGTAAAATAATCCTATTATAGTTTGAGTAGTTTGGTACTGAATTCATTAATTAATTTTGGTGGTATTGTTATTTTTATTATATTATGAAGTAATTTTTTTTCAATTGATAAAGGTTTTTTTAAAAAGACTATATTGTAATAATATTCATCTATTCCCCACATGTATCATGGCAAGTTTGCCCCTCCAGATATTTTATATCTACATATAAGTAGTTTTGAATGAAATTCCTTCTACTCTCTTTCTTTTGAGCTTTCTTAATGTATAGTAAGACTAATAACTTTATGGATTTATTTAATAACTTGCTACTATACTGAAGTCATTTTTATTGATTTTAATTAAATCTTTAGGATAAATACATCCTATACTATCTACAAAAAGCTGTAATTTTGTTTCTTCTTTGCCATATTCATTACCTGATTTTTTTTTTTTTTGGAAGGTGGGTGAGTCTAGTTATTTATAATATTTATAGACCAATACAAAATTACATTTAAGACAAAGGACAGTCTCTTCTTATCTCTAATACTACTGAAAGCACCTATAAGTTTCTCCTTTACAAATGACATAATTTTGTGGCTTTTGATGATTTTTTAAAAGCTCATTATATCCTCTGATTCTTAAAGTGAATTATGATTTTCTTTTGTTTCCAGAATTTTTTCATTATCAGAAGAGAATGTTGTTATTTTGTCAAAAGTTCTTCTCTGTAAAAAAAGGAAGGTATATAATACAGTGGAATGATACTAGACTTAAATTCATGAAGACCTTCTGTTTATTAGTTGTATATAGATTCAAATAGAATGTGGGATTCTCAACTATTGTAGGATCACTGTCTATTTATCATTGTAATTTTATTAGATCTTCAGTAAACTGAATTTTATACCATTCAGTGTTTGTCCATGTATGCACTTTCTATACATACATTCACAATGTTGTGTCTGTATACATACATGTGCGTGTGTGTCTATAAAATTTCATCATCTATAGTGCCTTTGCATAGTCAAATGTGTTACACTGAATAGAGACTATACTCCCCAATCCTGGAAGACTAGATTTAAACCCTGCCTCTGAGAAATACTGGCTGAGAAATCCAGATTAAGTGACTTAACCTTTCAGGGCTATATGCAAACTATAAAATACTATGTTTCAAAGAAAGTTCTAACCAGCATTAGAATTAGTTAAAATAGTTTTATCATGTTGGATGTTCCTATACCAGGGAAAACATAAGTCCATTTCATACTGATAATGTAGTTTTATATTGTTTTTCTTGTTACCTTCTCTGAGATGATTGCTACTTCTTGCTTTTAAAATTATTTGAGTCATAATAAATTCTTCTCTAGACCCTAATTTTAACATTTATGAATTTTTATGTTTTAAGTATGTTTCTCAAACACATCTATTTTCTAATCTAGCTTGCTATCATCTCTCATTTTGTGGGTCCATTATTTGCATTTACATTCAATTTGGTCATTTGCAATATATTTTCCTCCATTACATCTTTTAAACTTTTTCCTTTTCCTTTGAGCCCCTTCATTACAAAATGGAATGATGTCATAAGAAGCATGATTAGCGCTCATAAATGAAATTGACCTGTTCTGATTTTTCTCTGTTCCTCATCTTTCCAGGAATCCTAGATTCTGATGTCTATTTCTTACACTTTCTTTCACTCATTTTTATTTCTCTTTTATAATCAACCATCTGAAGGTGCAGTTTCTTTTGCATGAAATTATTCCCTTACAGACTCTATTTTCATTTCCCCAATTGTCCTTTTCACATTCCTACTTCTGTACCTGTTGAATTAATTCTTTTCTACATCAAAATATCTGTATATGTTTAATTCTTTCATATGCTTAATAAAAGTGAAGGCATAATGTGCCTACTTCTCCACTCCTTCTTCTCTATTTGTAAATTCTTCCTGAGTATAATAATATTTATGAAAAATGATGGATTATTTACCTTTGTCATTTCTTATATGGTGTATTCTTTTTAGTATTTTTTCCCTTCCATCCCCAGCTCTTTTTAAATTCTACTTTGACTATCAAAGATAAATATTGAAACTCCTGTCTTTTATCTTATTAGAATGCAAGGATATCATCATTATTTAGCCCTTCTAGTTGTAGAGAAGTATTTATTTTTCTAGGTTTCTTTTGCCTTCTATGTGTGTGTTTTGACATTTCTTCTCAGCTATGGTCTTTTCATCAGAAATGTTTGAAAGTACTGTATTATATTAAAAATGTATCTTTTCTCTCTATAGAGTATACTTAATCTTCTTTTTATAACTATTTATTGTTTTTTTTGCCTTTGGGGATAGCATATTCCAAGACTTCTCTTCTTTGCACTAGTTTTCTGTGGTCCTAACATTGTTCTTTGGTACTTGAAATATTTCTATCAATAACTACATGCCAGGTTTGTTTTTGTTGTTGTTTTCTTTAGTTTGAAAGCTCTGGATTTTGGTTCTGATATATCTGAAAGTTTCCATGTGGGGGTGTTTTCAGGAGGTGACCAGTAGATTTTTTCCTGTATTTACTTTCTTTTTTGTTTCTAAGAATGTGTTTTCAGGAAGTGAACCATAGATTTTTTTCTGTATTTACTTTCTCCTTTGTTTCTGTAGATATAAAAATTTTTCTTTAATGATTTATTGAAATATGTTATTCATTTTTTTTATTTGGTCATGTTTTCAGGGATCCTGCTATTTCTTATAACATGCATCTTTAAAAATCTATTTTAGGCCATTTTATGATAGTGTATGCCTCATAACCCCTCCCCAATCTTTTGTTTGTTTTTTAACAATAAACTGTCTTTTACAGTCAAGTTCTCTTTATTCTATTTTTAGTGATTCTAATACTTGAATAACATTTCCTGCTTTCTAGAAATTATTTGTACTCCTTTCCTTTCAACTTTTTTCTGCCCAAATTTTCATTTCATATTTTATCTCATTTCATTTCTTCCAAGTCATGTTTATACATCTGTGATCAAAACATCTTTTTTTCTCAATGGCTCTATTATTGAATGTAGAGTTATTCCTCTCTTTTGCAATTTTCTTTTGGATTTCTCTTATTAGATATCTTTTTTTTTAATCACAAAAAATACATTGCTAATATAAAGTCATGTGATTGATATAAGTGTATTTCTGAGAGGAAGAGTCAAAATTCCGAGCAAAGGCAGGAACTTTCCTACTCTTTCCCTCCCTAAATCACCCCAATTTAACTAACGCCTCTAAGCAAGTTTTAGAACATCAGAATATACAAAAAGATGGAGTGCAACATTTTCCAGCCAAAGGTAACTTAAAAGGTCAGCAGGAAAGGTGTACACAGTCCTGGTGCATATGGCACCAGTGCAGCCTCAGCCCCATTACCTATAAAGCAGGAACAAGTTAGGGAACCTTTGATTCAGCATCAGTTCTGACAGTCTCTAGACCTCTCAGTCCAGAGACACAAAACATAACTTGGAAGGTCAACAGAAAAGGTTTGTGGCAACAGGGTAGAGGTATAGCACAATTCTGGTGCAGGTCATATTAATGCAGCAACTACTGTGCTTTTTTAGCACACTAGATCTTTGTTAAGGCATTCTTCTCCTCATTAGCTTTTTGCATTTCCTTTTGCACCACTCTTAATTCTTTACCTATTTTTTTCTTTATATCTTTTATTTAATTTTAAAAATCCCTTTTGAGCACTTCCATGGCCTGAACCCATTCTTATTTTTTTTCCCACATGGACATTCCTAACAGTTCCAGGACAGAAAAGAGGGCTTGTGGTCAGGTTCCTAGAAAGATCTCTCTATGTAGTTGCACAAAACCCCTGAAGCTTGGGATGTTGTAGGCTTCACTCTGGAAAAGAGCCCTCCTTTAACAAAGAATTAAAAGACAAGTAATAGGTTAGGAAGAATGAACAGACAACAGAAAAAGTTTCTGACCATAGAATGTTACTACGATGACAAGGATGGTCAAAACATACACTCTGGGAGAAGATAACAAAGTCAAAGCTCCTACATCCAAAGGCCCCAAGAAAAATAAGACTGTGTGTGTGTGTGTGTGTGTGTGTGTGTGTGTATGTCTGTTTTAACTTTATTTTTTTAGGGCTTTTTTATTAGGGTGAATTTGTTTTCTTTCACATGACTTTTATTGAAATGTTTTGCAAATCTTCATATATGGTTGTTTAATGGGGGATGGAGGTGGGCATAAGGAAAAAAATCCAAAATTCAAAAATTTTAAAAACAAATATAAAAAAATGTTGTAAATGCAACTGGGGAAATAAATACACTTTTTTAAAACAAAGAAATATCTCCTTTCTTGACAAAATACCTTTAAATTCGGGCTAATATTACCCTAAATTAACACCATAACTTTAGATGTTGATTCTGAACTTTTTTTTTTACTGTTCTAAAAAGTGTGGGGTACCTGGAACAATGTGGTTTGCTGACCACAGCTCAGAATTATTTTTTTTTAAGTCAAGTAGAAATTTGTGTAAATAGCATTCCAAATGTTTCTATAGAAAGTGTATTTAATTACTGGCTAAAACTCATCATCACTCTCTCCTCCCTGGTTCCTTTATTGTGACAATAATTAAAAAAAAAAAACCCAATACCCAATATTTATTTCAAAAGGCTTAAAAATTTATAAAACATTTCACAAATATTTTATTTTATCCTCATAAAAACCCTGAAAGGATGAAACTGAGGTAGAGAGAAGTCAAAAGACTTGTCACATCACAAAGCTTATAGAATTCTCAGGTCAGATTTGAAGTCTAGTGTTCTTAACTCCAGGTTTAACAATTGAAATTGCAAATTGTTGTTGCAACAATTAGCTCTTTTTTCTGTTGGTCTTTTTGGTTTTTGTAAGTTTTGAAACAAGCTAATGGTCCTTTGTGTCCCTTGTGTAACCCTCCTCTGCTTCATTATCAAATTTACACCTGACCAAAAGTTTGGAGTATGATAGCAATATCCCAGATAACTGATAACAAATAATATCCCAAATAGCCATAGTGTAGAAAGTTTATAACATTTAAGAAAACTTTTAACTGTCTGCTCTAATTTGAATTTATATTGTCTCTAGCTAAACTTTGGCCTTTTTATGTTTGAGACAAAAATCAGAATTCAAGAAGGTTTACATTAAAAAATAAGAAGAGTAAGTTACAATTTCCATTGCTGAACAGGATTAGAGAAGTAAGAGAAGGAACACTTAAAAAAAAGAAAAAACATTAGTCTTTAAAAGGTAATTAAATCAGTCACTTCATTCTGAATTTTCTACTCAGAGATGTTTGGAGGAAGCTAAAGGCTCTTTTCTACTCCTTCAACAGATTATCTCTCTATTCATTTTCTTCTTTTAGTTTCTAGATTCACTTTCCCCTCCCTTTTCACTTATGTTCTTATGCTACCAATTCCTGAGTACATAATAATAACATACTTTTAAGTCTTTCTCCAAAAGTGTTTCCTCAGTTAATAATCAATTATTAAAGCAAGATGCAAATTTTTATTTATTTTTTATTAAAGATTTTTATTTTCAAAATATTTGCATGGATAATTTTTCAGCATTGATCTTTGCATAGCTTTGTGTTCCAAATTTTCCCCTTCTTCCCCCCACCTCTCTCCCCTAGAAGGCAAGTAGTATAAATTACTTCAAACACTTTCTCAGCAGGAGGAGCTGAAGACTGTTTATCTCACCTTCTCATTTAAATGCTCAGTCACTCCTTAACTGTTCACCAATCAGGGTTGATTTTCACCTATCAGAGCATCTCCTTTTCCAAAGGTACTAAAAGCATTAACTGTCTTGGTTATCTAGAGAAACTACTGATCATCAATTTATTGATTATTAACTAGGTTAATTAATAAGCTGATCATAAATTAGCTAGAAACTCTGTCTTTAAAACTTTTCATTCATCACACTGTCAAATATTTCTTTGATATTTTCAAATCTAAGATCATGATAACAGTAGTAATTAATACTTCAATAGCATTTTAAGATTTCTTCACAAGAACCTGGTTATGTATGTAATGTAATGTATTATCATACCTACTTTTGCAAATGTTAAAACTGGAGCTCTTGAGATAATAGGTTCTACATCAATAAATTATTAAGCATTAGATCCAGTTTTTCAAACCAGATGACATTATGCAGGAAGATCTGGGTTTAAATACTATCTAAGATACTTAACTGGATAAACCATTTAAGGTCACTGGACCTCAGTAAACCTTTTTTGAAAATAATAAGTTTGAACAAGAGAACTTCAAAATACACCCCTAACTAGACACTCCCTAGTATGGGAAGACTTATGATATGTCCAGTACAAATGATGACTACATGTTTTGAATCAATTATTTAATGAATAAATACATTTTCCTTTCCTTATGCTTAAATATCAAATATCAAAATACCTTTTAGATGTTTGTAGAAAATTGATACTAGAGAAGGAAAGTGGGGAGAAAATGCATTTTTCTATTTTTTTCTATTCATTACATTAAAAACATTAGATAGATAGGATTGTGAGTGAAGGATTTACGATCAGGGAGATCTGAACTTGAATCTTTTCTCAGTCATTTATTATGAGACCCTGGGCAAATCACCCAATTTAGGTCAGTCTCAATTTCCTCATCCCTAAAATGGGGGTAATAATAATATTTTCCTCAAAGGGAAACTGTGAGACTCCAATGAAATAATATTTGTAAAATGTTTTGCAAACATTGAAGTACTATGTATATAATAATAGCCTGGCTATTACATATTATATAATATTTTTATCATTATTTGATGGAAGGAAAAGAATAGAGGTGTATATGATATGTTCATTTTTTTTATTTGATCAATATGCTAAGTGCAAAATATGCTTTTAGTGCAAAACGCACTAAAATGAGCTTCAAGTAGAAAAGCATAATTCCTATTTCTGTAAATAATTCTATCATTTTTTCTCCTTGTTTTTGTTTAAAGAAGTAACACACATGGTTTTAATACTTTGTTCCTTTGGAGGAGCTGGCTATGGAGTATCTTAGAGAAGCCTCCTAGGAGACTACTCCTTTCAGATTATTTTCATTAGTGGATATATAAACACTTAGATGGCTCATGGAAAGGGGCTGCTGCAAATTGTAGACTGACCAGTTTTTAAATCCCTGTACTCATTGTGAAGATTTATTTTAAAAGGAAGATCTCTTGCTCCAAATACCCAGTCTCTTGAGGAACTTGGAAATTTAATTTTTAAATTTTAAATTATGTCACTCAACCAATCCAAATACAATAGCATCAATTAAGTGTTCAATTAAGTCTTCAGCCCAAGTGTTCGAAGAAGAGTCTAATCAAATATCACCATTGTTAGCTTTCTCATTCTCAGCCATATTTCAACATTTCATTCCTCAATGTATTCCTCTAGTATGAGACATGAACAAAGAACTTTTCCAGTCTTATAAATAAATCCTCCATAAAAATTAAAATAAATATGCAGAGGTATCAAGGTTGTTTGACATTTCATGAATGTTAGCACAATGCAATGGAATTGTGGTATTCTTTGATTTGTAGTCATCACTAGAAAAGTTTTTGATGATATAAAAAAAGATGGGTCGTTGTTTCAGGGAAAACTTTAAAAGCATTTAATGTACTGTACAATTTTTCAAGAACTATTCCTTCTTCTTATTCTGCCTTATTATCTATTTGTAATGTTTGCCAGAAAAAATAGTCAATCATCATTCCAAGAACTATCCAATCTTCTTGCTATAAAGAAGTATCTGTAGTATTTGGTGATGGCGTACATATTGTTGAAGCAACCTAATCAGCCTTTGTTTATTAAATTGCATGTTACAACCAAGAAAATAGCCAATCATCATCTGCTTAGGTTTTCCTGTGTACCTTGCAGAAGCTTTTTTGAATGCTTAGAGAAATCCAATAGGACTCTCCAACTTTTTAGGCTTCAATGGATTTAGCAAATGTTCCTCTTTGAACTCACCATATATAACATGAGCTTTTAATTTAGAGTATATATTTATGGTTTACTTCCTTAATATTTTGATAACATTAAATCAATAATTGACTTCCTTTGTAATCCTATGTATTTATGCATTTAAAATGCATAAAATGCTTCTTATACTGAGGAGGTCCATAAGTTTTATCAGACTGCTGAATGGGTCAGTGATACACAAAAACGATTAAGAAATCCTGGTCTCTATGGAATCTCTTTTTCATTTGTTCTCTGTATTAGACATCCTTAAAGAAAAGGGTAAAAAACATTTGTAAAGAATGTTACCTTGTTTTATGCTTTGTTTGATATGCATAATTAGAAGAACTCTAAAAAAGTTATTTCTTTTTTCCTTTCAAAGAATATTTTATGATCTCAATACTTACATAGTAAATAAGTTGCTGTAAGAATATAATTCAATAGTTATTAATCATTTGCTGTGGGTAAGGTACAATAAATACAGAGAAATAATGGAACCGTACTCATGCTTAAAGAGTTTATGGTGGGATAGAAAAGGAATATGACATATAAATAAATATAATTCATATCTGAGTATAATGGAGACAAAAGAAATATAACAGAAAATCTCCCCAAATACAATTTGGGGAATAGATATATTTCTTTTATCTTGGTGATGGAAATCTGGGAAAGGCTTATTGGAGGAAATAGTACTTCCACTTATTTTGCATTTATCTTCTACATATCTTTTTAGACTTCAGAAGCTGCAGCATGTGCAGGGGCCACACTGTAGTAAAATTGTTTTGGCAGACTAGCTAAATAAAGTTGAGGGGAACCAACAGATCTCAAACACAGTGAGTTAGGGGGATGAAGACATCCTTCTTTCCCCACTCCTGCTCCTCAGGGGAATGGGCAGATGAGAATCATTTATTTAAATGGCATGAAAGTGGCTGAAGCAGGTGCTGTAAAGCACTCATACCTTGGGTAGACATCAATATTCCAAGATTATCCATTGCATCGAGCCATTGTTAGTTGTCTTGACTTCTGTCCTGTCACTGGACTTCAATAACTCTGAAAAAAGAGTAAGTCTAATGACTATGTGCAACCCTACCTCACTTAAATCCAATTCACATGCAAAGTCATGACATCACTCTGTGGTATCATTTATCCTCTTGTAGAATAAAGGGCAAATAACCATAACAACAGTAATGTCATTATTTTGTAGAAAATATTTTTTTAACTAACAAACAATAATGCAAACTTATATTCTTTGTATATATCTGGACCATTTTGATATTAAAAGGTTATGACTTTTTAAAAGATATTGTTTTCAAAAGCTTATTTCTTTCTTATTTTTCATCAAGGCAATTATTTCTTTAATTAAAATAGGGACTAGGATTTGAAGTCCACAGGAAATAATTATATCAATTTGCCTATGCTTTCAAGTGTTCCATTTTCTATTTTTGATTTTTCATATTCAATAATTTACTCAAACAGGACAACTAGTTAAAACTGAAAGTATTTCAATGTCACATGTAATTTTATTTTTATTTTTTCTTCCAATTTTGTATTGATCTTATATTTGTTCAAAGTTAATGGTATGCCCAACAAAATCTGATCCAAAAATGTTTTGCATATCCATAACTGGTTACTTCTTGTATAGTAGTAAATTTATAGCAAATTTCATTTTGGGGGTAATTGTTCAATGCTCATCATGTCCAGTGTTTCCAAATTATTTTTAAGGATTTGTATGTATGTGTGTACATTTATATGTATGCATACATGTGTGTATGTACATATATGTTTATATAAGTTTTATCACCCCTCCCTACTACATTCATATTAATTTAGAAGCCATTAAGTATTAAAATAGAGATGGGGAAATGGACCTGTGATGTCATTATGAGTTTTTAGGGAGATCCTGACTGTGGAACTTCCTTTATCTATGCAGCTTGTCATGTTCTTTACAAGTTAGAGTCTTAGGGTTGTCTGGAGACCATGGTTATGTAGCCAAGATATATCAGAAGCAGGACCTGAACCCTTCTTTTCTAGTTTCAAAACGTGCCTTTTATCCACTATATAATCCTTTTTATGTTGTTGCCAACTAATTTACTACCCTATAATCTGCCCCCATTTTTTAAAAATCATCTTACTTTGGGTACACTCACATTGTTATTCTTTGCATCTTTTCTAGAATCTCCAATAACTCTTAAAGATTTCTTCATGAATCAATGTCAACTGCATCTTCTTCCTGACAATTTGGTATCTTGCAGTTAAGGCTACATGATAGAGACCTTGCTTTAAAAAAAAATAATGCTGCTTGAAGGGGTTAGTTTTGTTTTTGGTATAGGAGCATTAGCTTTGTGCTTTGAAGTTGATTTAAAATGGAAAAAAATTATAAATACAGAGAACTGATTAGCCTTCTAAAAAATTAAGAAACCAGATAGTCACTTTTCTGAGAAAGACTATAAATTCCAAATTTTAAGTTTGCCATAGAATGATTTTTTTAAAATCTGGATACTACTTGATATAAAAAAAAACTTATTTATATACACTTATTCATAGACAGATAGATGAGAGAGAGAGAGAGAGAGAGAGAGAGAGAGAGAGAGAGAGAGAGAGAGAGAGAGAGAGAGAGAAAATAGATTTAAATTGGATGTACTGTGGAATCCTATATTTCTTTATCCTCTGCAAAAGCTCTGTTGTATCTGCTGGTATTTTCAAAATGGAAGCCTTTTTTGTTTAATATTATGATGAGTAACCTTAATACTTGAAAAACACAACTATTTCCTGAAGCAATGATTTTTTGTTGTTCTTGTTTCTTTTTATCACATGACAAAAAACAACCTCAAAACCTTTTTATTTACAATTCAAGGAAAACTAGTGAGTCTAACTTCCATTTACCTGAAACTGCCTTAGAGACATTTTCAAAGTATAAATGTTAACTCTAACATCATTCTGTTCATTTATGTGAACTTTTTTGTTATAGCACAAGTTAAATTACCATTAGAGATGACCTATAATTTAATAGTGTGAGTTCTAATATTCTCTTTTTCCTTTTCATTCACTAAGCCAGTATGGCAGAAGCTGGAAGGAGACACATAGGACTGAGAGTGATTTAGCATTTTTCTTTATTTATTAAGTTATAACTTATAAGAAATAACTTATAAGAAAAACTAATAAGAAAATCCTATTAGTGATGAGATTTTCTAAAATTAGTTGAGCTGATCCTTGGAAAGCAGAATAAAACTGTTCCTGGAAATGTTCTCCACGCTACTATAGCATGTTAAAAATCTGGCAGATGTCTTGAGGAGAGGGGAAATAAGTGAGGGAGAGAGAAAAATTTGGAACACAAAGTTTTATGAAAATAAATCTTAAAAACTATCTTTACATGTATTTGGAAAAATAAAACACAATTTAAAAAAAAACCTGGCAGAGCCACTCTCCACTGGCTTAACCTTTAAGCCAGTGATAACTAACTCTTTGTGATGATGAAATATAAAAATAATACTTCATGAATATCCTGAACCAATTATTAGAATTTTTGTTTTCAAAAGTGCACTTTCCTACTTTGCAAAATCAGTTAATTCCATATATTATTTAATAGAAATTTCCTAGAGAATTCAGTTGAAATACAGCTGAGTATTTGAATATCAACTCTAACAGTTCTCGGTTGTGTGACAAATGAGAAAACTACTTTTACTTCATTAGATGTCAGTTTTCTCATCTGTGAAATGCACATAACAATTTTTGCAGTCATAAGGTTCCGCTTCATAAGGTTGCAGGAAGAAAGTGTTTTATAACTTCAAAGCACCATATAGATGTGAATGATTCCATTCCCCTCATTCTTGTTGACTGAGTTGTGTCATCATTTTTTCTCAAGCATCATTGTTGACTTCTATGATACTAGATAGAAAAATTTCCTCAGTCAGAAACATTTCCTGAGTCACTCTTCTATTTTCCCTTTCCATATCCCTTGAGGACTGCGTCCTCATCCATACCTCTTAATGTGCCATTCTCAATATTTTTCCCATCAATCATGTAGCTATTTAGGTCCACATATCTTGCTATGTAAGATATACTATCTTCCTCCTTTGAACTCAGAAGGTATTCTCTTCATACCACTTCAATGTAATTCTCATATTCTGTCTTTTGGTTAGAATTATTTGTTTATGTGAATGTCCCTTCTTCCCTTCCCCTTGCCAAATACATACTAGATTGCAAGTCTGATGAAGGAAGGAACTTTAACTTATTATCTTTATACTTTTCCCATTAATTAGCATACTGCTCTGCATATTTTAGGTGCTTTATAGATGTTTGTTGAACTGAATTAACTTGGAAACAAAGTGATAACTAAATATGTTCTCTTTCCTCTGATTTCCACTTTTCTGTATGGTTGTGAAAAATACTACCATCTAACAAAACAAAAAGGTACTTGTCCTGGAACATTTTCTCTCTTCTGTATTAATATTTCAAATAGTTACTAAGTAGTTTTGACTTTTTTCCTCTCAAAATATTTTTTATATATTCCTAGAGTTAGATCATCAATGCAAATTCAAGTTCAAGTCATTTGAACTCTTGTGATATCATTTTAACCAATATCCTCAGTTTTATGTGACTTTTAAGGATCACCTTGTTATATGGCAAGTTCAACAAAATTCATCAAATATATCACTCATTCATTGAATAGAGTTATAAAAGTAGCATGAAACTTTAAATTTTCCAAAAAGTTTATTTGCAACATATCAAGAATATATGCAAAGATGATTCTGAGTCCTTAAAGATTATTCAAGGACAGTCTCATTTCTAATAGGTTCTAGTCAGTAGGAAAGTCCTTCAGTATTGATTTGGTAATAGAATGTATCTGTGGTCCAAACACCAGAATAACTGATTTCAGAGAAGCTCATCACTTAGTTGGTTCAAAGAGGGATGAACTTTTTAGCTATTGAAATTATTCAAGACCATCTATTAGGACCTAGAAAAGTTGCAACCTACATTGGTGAATTGGAGCATCCATATTATAATTTTTTTTTAGCTTACTGAACTGCAATGAGCTAAAACTTATTGAGCATCTTCACTAAGTCCAAGACTAGAAGAGTAAGCCCTTGGGAGCAGGAGTTACTAAGATTCTTAAGGAGAAATGAACTGATCTAAGTCAGAAATGAAGACGTTCAAAGGTCCCATGTTTAAAGTTACCGGGCCTACAAGTAACCACTGAATTTCTAGGGTTTTTTAGCCCAGGCACGATTGGAAAATCCTTTTTGAAATATTATTTTAAAAATATACAGAATTAAGTAAATGGTATTTGATTATGCCTTCTAGAATAATAGTTAAATTTTTATAATAATTTTATTACTTCCCTGGATCACAGCTGTGCATCAGCAATTTTTTTCAATTTCAATCCATCCATACCTCAGATATTTACTAACTGCATTACCCTAAGCAAGTCATTTAATCTTTCCAAACTTTATTTGTTTGAAATACATTTGGGTAATTTTTTAAAAAATATCAGCATGCAAAGTGATGGCGATGAATCAAATTATTGCTTTGGCTCTTCTTTGGGAGGAGGGTAAAAACAGCAGATTCTACTGAAATTTTATTACAGGATTAGAAAGGGTTAGAGTATCTTACATTCATTAGCCAACAATTAGAGAAGGGGAAATAGTGAAGTTTAGTTTAGATCTGACATTTAGCAAATTAGGAAGAGTTATTACTTAGCACTTTCAGGAAGGACACTTTGTTTACTTAGTGTTTTATTTCCATTATTTTAGTTAGTTAATTAATTTGTTCTTTTGCTCTATTAGATGTCGATCTTAGAAGGACAGCCCATATTAAATTTTTATCATATTAATATTTTCCCTCATTCTTTGGCTAGAACAAGGACTTGTTTACTCTTTCTAAGTAATGTACCCTTGATAGAACTTTTCAACCAATTGTGTGACTAACATATTCTCCAAAGTAGTATAATCTATGCAGGTAGATAATATATCTAACCCCAATGATCAGCTGATTAGAGACATTTCTATTCTTCCAACATTCCTTGTCCTATGTCATTAAAAAAAAAGACAAAAAAACCAAAAACCCCTTTTCTTTATTTTCCTCTTTTTTTTTTCACAGTGCCACCAATAGTATATTATAGGCCTAGTTTTCCCACATACCTTCCTACATTGATCACTTTCCTTTATTCCCACATTCCTCCTATATTTATTACTAAATAGGGAATAATTCCTATTTCCTAATGAGGTCCCAAGCTTTATTTTTCATCATCAAATATCAATTCCACTGGGAACATACACAATAAAGAATAAAGTAACCTATTTATCTATCCAAGTGAACAAGAAAACAGAAATCAGATAAATTATACATGTGAGAATAAAAACAAAACCAAAAAAAAAAAAAAGTTCTTGCAATGAGAGGGATAATGCAGTTCAACCAAGAGAACATCTCAGATCTCATACAAAGGGAAATTCCCAAAGTCTTTAGTGGCCTGTTAACTTTTTTCCATTCTTTGTTATCTTAAATGGCATTCTAATATTAGAGGAAAGATATAATTTGATTATAGATTTTTTAAGGAAGGTGTCATTATATTTCCTATTCTGTTGTGATTTCTGATAGCTACACAGAGTTGGATAGCAAAGTAGAAGTATTGGAACTCTTAGACTGAAACAGATGGATTATCTCTCCATAGGAGAAAGGACCTTAGAGGGTTGAAAGAAGAGGGTAGGTAAAGAAAAATTGTTGTGTTTTTCTTTAATGATATAGAACAAGGAATTTTAGAAGAATACAAATGATAATCAGTGGAATCAAAAAGTACAAAAAGTTTAGTGAATATTTTAGTCACAATCTTAGCATGATACCAAATCATTTTCCACAGTGATTGAACTAATTCACAGGTTCATTAACAGTGAATTACTATGGCTATATTTGAACAACTACTCCAATATTAACTAGGTGCATCATGTATTATCTTTTTTAGTCATCTGAATGTGTGCTGCTTGCATTTTTCTTATGAGTAATCTGAAATAATTTTGGGTACATGTCAATAGTTTACAATTCTTCCTCAGGAAACCACTCATATCCATTGAACACATATTCTGGAGGATGGTTTCTAATCTTATAGATTTCTGCTTATTGCCTACATAAATTAAATATCAGATACTTAACAAAGATATTTGGTATGACTTTTAATAATCAGTTTGTTTTCAAGTTTTCCCAGCAATTTTTGTCAGCGTAACTTTTTCTTGTTCATTAAATTCAGTTGTTTTTTATTTTTCTTTTTATTATTTGCTCCACTACTTATCTAATTTTTCACCAGTATGAAATAGTTTTGATGATTACTACTCACTCAGAGAATTTGAGGTTAGAATATGCTTTCCCCTATTTTTCCTACTACTTTTCAATATTTCTTGAGATTTTAGATGTTACATTCCTCTAAAAAATATGCTTTATTTTGCTTAGAATTATTAAATATCCCCCAGTACTTTGACTGATATAGTGCTAAATCCATAAATCAATTTAGGAAGTACTGTCATTTTTATTGATATTAGCACAGTCCAACTTTGGCTGCTTAATATAACTCCAGTTATAAAAGTTGCTGTTCATTTCTTTTCCTTATTTATTTAAGAAGCGTTTTGTAATTGAATCTATAAAAATCTTGAGTGGCCTAGATTGACACTCAATTTTTCTTTTCGTAGTGTTTTTGAAAAGTACTTTATTTTTATTATTTTTTCTTAAATTTTGTTATTGCTATATAAAAATGTTATTTGCCTACTCTAAGCCTTGCCTATGTATTTTATTTAAATAATTAATTTATTTTTCTTTAAGTTATTTAGTCATCTATTTCTTTTCTCCCTATTATCTCTCATTTCTTGTCTTAACTAAATAGCTAGTTTAAAATCTTCCCTCCTAATAGTCCCTGCAATTTCTAATTTCTTAAAATTATTTTTCTTTTACTATGCGTTTTATTGTCTTTATGATTTCTCTTCCATTCTAGCCTTTTTTTGCATTGTTATTTTCTTATTTCTGGGCTATTTTCTTTTTTATTTCATGTTCCTCATATGGTTAAAATTTCTCAAGTTTCAAAGCTGAGCTAATTACTTTAATCAATTTATGTGCTATTGCCTTTAAATATTTTGTTCTATCTATTATGACTCACTCTTTGCAAAATCAGTTTGTGAGGGAAGCAAGAGTGGACAAAACCAGTGTTTTTTTTTTAAACATGATAGGAATTACTTTGTTAACCAATCATTTGACCAAGCCAGGTGATGCACTGAATAGAGTTCTAGGCTTGGAGTCTTTCTGAGTTCTTCCTTATCTTTCTGAGTTCAAATCTAGCCTTAGATACCAGCTATGATCTTGAGGAAGTCACTTAATTCTTTTTTCTTTTAAGAGAAGGTAGTTGGAAGCTATGATCTTGTGAGTATTGAAAAGTCAGGACAACAAGCCAACCATGAGTGCAGGATTCCATCCTGAGTTTTGCAAGCACTGATGCCTCAAGGTCACTTTGACCTTTGGGAACCAGACTAGCCGGAGTTGAGATAAGACTTATTTGTCAATAATGTTAAATTTGGATATAAAGTTGGTGGGTCCAGTTCCATGAAGAAATGATGCTATGTCCATTCTTCTCAGACACTGAGGGAAGAATTTCCTCAGAGGTACTGGAGGGAAATGTTTGTACTTTTGTTTTTGCAATATAATTGAAGAAAATGTTCATTTTTTAAAAGATATTTGATACTGATTTACTGGAACTGTTCTGCTAGTTCCCAGTTGTTAATAGAAGTAACATAGCAATAACTAGAGTTCTAGCAATATAGAAAAACAACTCACCTCTTCAAGAGCACCTCTTTAATTCTTAATGAGAGATGGTCATTCTGATTTTGCAATAATGAGATTGGGATGTATTACTTTTGTTTTGCTATATCACTTGTTGTTGTTGCTATTATTGTTTGTCTTTCATTTTTGAAGAAGACACTGACATCAAGAAAGTGTTATCTTGCTGTGCAAGTGAATTGGATTTAAATGAAGGTGGGTTGGGAAAGGTCACCTGCCCCAGTTTCCCCTCCAGAACTATCTGGGTCCAGTAAATGGATATAGATCATTTACATTCTTGCCTTTCACCTTTCTTTGGGGGCTTCTAGTTTGTCTCAGAACTTAGCTCCAGATGGATTTCTGTTTTTTCCCATTTAGTCTAGCATAAACTCCCTGGCTGGATTTCTGATTTCTCTTTTTGTTTTCTTCCCTTTTTTTCTGATCAATATAAATACCTGCCACCTTTCATCTTGTGGAAGGAGCATAGACCAATTCTAACACCAATTTGAGCCTCGTTAAAAATTTAGTGCACTCAATTCTACCTCTGCTCTCTTTCTTCACTGTAACTAGATAGAATCTACACCTGTCACTTGTTACAGAGTGCAGAAAGAGAGGGAATGGAGTGCACAGAAAGCCTGCAGTGATGGGGAATCATCAGAAGGGCTTTCTGTGACACAGCCTATGCTCCTACATTGGCAATGAATGGAGCGTAGAGAAGTGGTCAATAGCTGCTTTAAGGATCAGAGTTTTACAGTGTTGTTTTATTTTTATTTATTTATTTATTTTTTTTTTTGCTGAGGCAATTGGGGTTAAGTGACTTGCCCAGGGTCATACATACAGTGTGATTTTTTAAAGAATTTTATCTTGTGAAATTTATTCCTTCTGTGGATTTAGTTATTTTATATATCTATATATCTATATGTGTGTAATGATATAATGAATCTTTTTTTTTAATTTTCTGAAGGGTTGGAGAACTAAGTAGCTTAAGATAAATTGACTAATCAGCCATATTGCTGGTAGGATGCCTGAGGAATCTCTTTTGATGATTGAGTTGGTGGCCAACATTGACAGAGGGAGTTTTCTCACCTAGGGTTCCCCATACAAATGAAATAATAGGGCAGAATTCTTCCACCCTACCAGAGTATACCAGAGTCAGTTTATGACTAAGTAGATAAGAGTATTGCGTCTGGGGTGGGGAAGAACTGAATTCAAATACATCCTCAGAGGCTTTGTAATTGTGTGATTCTAGGCAAGTTAAACTAACCTCTCTCTGACTCTCTGACTATTGAAATTGGACTTAACTTTCATGATTGTTATAAGGAACAAATAAAATGATATTTGTAAAGAGTTAGCATAGTGCTTAGCATAGAGTAAAAGTTTAATAAATGATTATTTCTTTCTTCCCCCAAAAATAAAACTGATTTCTCTACCTGAAAACAGAATATAGACTAATCTATGTCCTACTGTAATCCTTGCTTTTCCTTATCTGTGTAATATTATGATGTATCCAAAATGTGGAAAACACCTTTTTATTGTTGACTTCCCTGGTAAAATCTGTACACAAAGACATGAACTTTTGACAGAACTCAAGCATCCTGAGCTGAGCTGCTAAGAGCCTTCCTGTTGTGTCCTATAAACAAATATTGCTAGCTCCTATCACTCCCTTTGAAGATCCAGCTACATTTTCAGCTTGTTTTAGCAGCAAGGTTGCAAAGTGGACAGAGTTCTGGGCCTGGAGTACAAATCCAGCCTCAGATACATATTAATTGTGGGACTCTGGGCAAATTACTTAATCCTGTGCGCCTCAATTTCTTCTGTGAGATGAGCTGGAGAAGAAAATGGCAAACCGTTCCAATATTTTTACCAAGAAAACGCCAAATAGGATCATGAAGATTCAGATATAACTGAAATGACTGAACAAATGCTCTGGTGAAACTAAAATAAGTTCTACCCCAGAATTTCCTGTGCTTTCCTGTTTCTCCATATTTTCTGAAGCCAATCCCTTTACCTTAAATGCCCTTACTTGCTATCTCCTCCTGGCAAATGGCTACTTATCCTTTAGGGTTGAATTAATAGGCTTTCTCATCCATAAAAGCTCTCATTTCCCCAGACAGCTGGGATCTCGCTCTCCTCTGAAGCCTCATAGAGCTGTTTATTGTATCCTACTTTTATTCCCTTTACTATAGGATAAGATATTTGCAGGCAAGGAGGAAGTCTTGTATTTTCACATATCCCACACAAAACCTGACGTGATACTTTGTGCAAGTGTAGACAATTAATATTTGTTGAAGTGAATATGAAATGATGCTATTTTATAAATACTGATATATCTTATGGGGAAAAAGACCTAGATATACTTATTTCAGACATTATGCCTGTGATTTATGTGTGTCTATGAATTTGTGAGACTAATTCCCAGAAGAAAACTTTTGAAAAATCTGTTATTAGGCACATTGGATAGAGCACTTAGAGAACAGGGACTGTCTTTTGATCTTTTTGTGCATTCTTAGTACTTATCACAGTGCCTCACACTTATTTTGGTAAGTAGCCCTTGACTGAAGTGTCCCACAAGTTGCATTTTAAAGGAAGGCTTAGAACTTGTATATGGGACAATCGCAATGCATTCTACATAAGGGATGGGCTGTGTCAAGCAGAGATGTTATATCTAAGGACCCTACCATCAGAATATTAAACTGAGCTGATAGATAAAGATGGCTCTACTCTGAAATCTTTCCTTTTGCTTATGGTTTCCATTGACTTCTGACCTCACACAAAAATTGACCCAGGAGCCAGGAATACAAACCCATTATTCTTGTTTTCAAAAAAGTTTCTGCCATTGACATTGCACTGGGGTCAAGTAAACTTGTAGTTTGATGTCCTGTTTTCTCCAGTTCTAAAATAGCATGTTTTCTATTCATATCAATACTTCCCATGAGTCTAAAATCCTGACAAAATATGTTAACAAAATAAGGTCCCCAACTGATGGGTCTTTCAATGTCTGTGGGGACTTAGATATAATTGGATAAGGATTATTTTGACTTGGTATTACTCTCCAACCCATTTCAAGTGTGGTAGGGGAATTTTATTTATTTATTAAGGACCTATCATGGACCAGGCACTTCACTTACTATATACCTAGAGAAAGAAAGGAAAGAAAAAAACTCTTTGGTATTAACCAGCCTGACTTTACCATTGTAACTCTTTTTGCTTTCTGTACCAGATATTTGATCTGCCCCAAATGTTTGCCCTAGAAGTAGTTGGTTGGGCTTATTCTTCAAATTGTTTTCATCTGTGTTTTTGGTCCCTAAATTAGTCACACATGGAGAACAAAGTAAAAGATGATGATATATTTTTGTAAAAATCACTTGTGATGCATGGTATTCAATACTTCCACAGAACTAGCTTTCATTAAAAGTTTGTTAACTAGCTTTCTTTGTTCTCGAGAAACCTGAGGCCCCAGATGGAAAATATTGACTTTGCAGCCATAGACATCAAGACTTGAACTTTCCAATAAGCAGTTTGTTTTGTGTTTTGTGAAATGCTGAGTACATAACAGTAGGAATTGAATACTTACAATAGAAAAGCAGAAATCCCCAATTATTTTGCAGAAATGGAGGAAGCATTTCATAGAATTGTAGTAACGAGCTAGAAAAGACTTTAATCATTTTCACCCAATTGTCTCATTTAAGAGATGACATAACTGAAGTCCAGAAAAAAAAAGCTATTGTATATGATCACACTGACCCTAAGGAAGGGAGTCAGCATTTGAGTTGCATTTAGCTTAACATAATATAAATAGAACTGAATAATCTATCTGGTTCCTAGACAGAAAACTGGTCCAGTTTTATTCCTCTTTATCTGCTTCTCAAGGACCCTCAAACATGACCTCCTAGTGTGACATGTTTGGAAATGAGTTGCCTCTGCTGAATTATCATTCATTTTCGTTAAAGGATGTAAATTATAATATTTTATTTAATAAACAACAGGAAGTTACAGTGAAAATAAATTGAGGACAGAATTTTATAAATGGAAAAGTTCCCTCTTTCCTATGACAAATGTTCCTTTCAATTTCTGTGAAGTACTTAATTTGCAAACCCTTCTTGACTAATTTTTTTCACAAATGGCACAAATCCAGAGAGCTGCTCCTGAAAAGCACACCATAGAATCTTATAACAGGTCATTAACAACGTGTCCATCTTATTTAGCCAAAAAGAAATTCTCAACATTAAGATCTCTCTTTCATAGCTATCTGGTTCACAATGGAAGGTGAAATCTGGGAATATCAGGCTATTTTAATTCTTTAAAAATAAAAAAAAACTTCGAAAGAGCATCTTAACTCATAGAAAGTTGTACTCATTTACATTTTTAAAATAACGTGAATACAAATAAATTTTTTCAGTGCTTCTGGAAAAATTAAGGCTATTGTATTTAATCAAGGTCATTTTCTTTACAGGAAGTAAGGGTATCTAAAGTGCTGACTTTTGTCTTATTTTCCCCCACATCTATTCTTTTATTATAATCCTTCCTAATTAACAAAGGGTTCTCAGCTAGGAAAAGAAGAAAGAAGAAAATAGACATCTTGGATAGTCTTTTGATGATATTTGGTCATTTATGCTTAAAACCAAGTGTTCAATTCAGTTTCAACAGTAATTCATCTTATAAATCAATTTGGCCAACTATCTAGCTCTAAAATCAATTACATTAAATCAGGAACTGTGTTTACAGCTAATATACCAAAAGCGTGTACTTACACAGCAATGACCTTTCTAGCTGGCATAAGCAACTTTTCATTGCTTGGATCTATTTCTCCTTACAATGCTTAGGCAATTATGTTCAGGTCAGTTATTACATACATAAAGAAGGGCTAAAGTGTCGACCCTTGTACTCTTTTGAAGAATAAATTCTATTAAAATGATGAAATTATCTTTTTTTGCTATTTCTATTTTAATTAACTAATTAATTTTTAGTACACAATGCTTTACTAATCATGTTAGGGGAGAAAAATCAGAACAAAAGGAAAAAGCCATGGGAGAGGAAAAAAACAGAAAAATAAGTGAATATAGCATTTGTTGATTTATATTCCATCTCCACAGTTCTTTTTCTGGATGCACAAGGAATTTTCTATCAAAAGTCTATGGGATTGCCTTGGATGGAATTATTCTTAATAGCAATATTTCTTTTGCTTCTAAAGATGCCACTGAATTGTTTTCCAAATGGGAATGTTTTCATGATCAAGGAGAAGTTGTTGAAGAACTAATATAAATAAAATCAAAGATTAAAAAATGCATTTAGCCAAATATGAAGGAATTTCTATTTCACATTTGGCATGATGTGGACTGGGGCTTATCAATTCTTGATAAACTTGGGGCTTCAGGCCCTTCATTGTCACAAGATTAATGCTTGAAAATTTTTAAAGAAACATTCCCATGCTCATCTTTATTCCTGGAACAAATTCTGGAAGATATATTTTTATTTCAAACCTTTTATCAAGTGAATGCACCAATGTCTGTCTGTGGTTCAAATTTATTTCAACAATTATTTTATTAAATAGTAAGTCACTGTTGCCAGTGATTCACAGAATTGTAAAACTTACTGTAACATATTTCTTCTTGAAAGCCTCAATGGAGGTGGAGCCCATCAACTCTTGAGGTAGCCCATACCAATTTTGGACAGTTTTAGTTATCAGTGAATAAAGCATTGGATCTAGAGTCAGGAAGACCTGAGTTCAAATCTATCTGGACACTTAATTAGCTGTGGGATTCTGTTTTTTTCTTATGTTTTTTATGTTACTTATGTTTTTTTCTGTGTCAGTTTCCCATTTGTAAAATGGGGTAAGAATTATATGTACCTCCCAGTATCATGGGGCTAAAATGTAGCAATATGGTTACATCATTCTTTAACCATTAAAGAATTATGTATGTGCTGCATTTGTGAAAACCACGACTGAGCACAGTACTCTGGTTGAAGACTGACAAAGGCAAAGTACTGTGAGACTAGGACCTCTCTATTACTATAAGTTATGTCCCACTTAATGCAATCTTAGAAAATGTCAACTTTTGGGGGGCTAACCCACTATACTGATGATATTGAGTTTGCAGTTCATTAAATCTATCAAGCCTTTTTTGTATAATTCTTGTTAAAATATATATCTACCATCTTTTATTTGTGAAGTCATTTGTTGAACCCAAGTGTAAAACTGTATATTAATCCTATTTCATTCATCCAAAATGCTCTCAGCTAAAAATATAATTAAAAAGCAAACCAATAATAACAACAAATAGTCTCATCTGTCAAGATCCCTTAGATTGTGACTCTGTCATCCAGTGTGTTATCTATCTCTCCCAGCATTTTGACATTTGAAAGTTTTGTAAGTATGCCATGTATATCTTTATCCCATTCCTTGTTAAAAAATGACATATAGCCAAGCACAGAACACTTTGAAACTCCACTGTAGACTTCTATCACACTGATACTGAGATAAACAGTTTTTGAGTTTGGCTTTCCAACCAATTCTGAATCAATCTAATTTTATTCTTATTTAATTCGTCCACATTGATGGAACAGTGGATAGAGTGCCAGATCTCTATAATCAGATTGAACTGAATTCAAATTCAGCCTCAAACATTTACTACCTGTGTGACTCTGACTTGGTCACTTTGCTTGTGTCTTCCTCAATTTCTTCAATTTTAAAATGTGCCTACCTTGCAGTGTTGTTGTGAGACTCAACTATATATATATATATATATATATATATATATATATATATATATATATATATAGTTTCCTTGGAAGAAAAGATACTGGAATGGTTTGCCATTTCTGTTCCAGTTCATTTTACATATGAGAAAAAAATGAGGTAAACAACATTAAGTGACTTACCCAGGATCACAGAACTAATAAGTGTCTGAAGCCAGAGTTGAACTCAGAAAGATGAGTCTTTTGTATTCTATCCCCTGCACCATGCAGCTGCCCAAGACAAGAACTGCTTGACAAAAACAAGAGCTTAATAAATGCATGTTCCCTTCCCCTCTTCCCCATATCCTCTATAAGAAAAATATATGAAGCAGCTAGGTGGTGCAGTAAATAGAGCACCAGCCCTGAAGTCAGGAGGACTGAGTTCAAATATGATGTCAGACACTTAACACTTCCTAGCATGTGACCTTGGGCAAGTCACTTAACCCCAATTGCTTCAGCAAAAAAAAATGAAAAGAAAAATATACTATACTTTATCAAAAAAATTTTGCATGACTACTAAAATTATTTCTGCAGGACTTCCATTATCTCAGGTTAGTAATTCTGTCCAAAAAAGGAAGAAAGAAGGGAAGAAAGGGAAAAGAAAGATGAAAGGAAAGAAAAGAAAAGAAAAAGGAAATGAGGTTAGTCTGACATGACATTTTTTTTTAAAGACAAGTGTTCATTAAGCATCATTTATGTAATGTAAATGCTTGATGAAGCCAGGCTGGTTCTTTATATTACCTTTTTTTTCCCTCAAGCATAACCAACCATTTCTTTTATGATACATCCTAGAATTTAACCAGGAAACAAAGTTAAGCTCACAAGCCTATAGTTTTTCAATTTTGTTTTCTTCCTTTTTTCTGAAAATTGAGGCATTTGTACTTCAATATTGTGGCACATCTACCAAATCCCAAGATCACTCACATATCACTGACACTGTCTCTGTAATCACATCTGCTGATTTCTTTTCAGCATGTAATGATGCAGTTCATCTGACTGTGTACCTGGAATTCATCAAGGAAAGGTAGATGTTCTTTTATTACTTCCTTACTTATCCTCAGTATCAACTTCCTCCATGGCAATTTTGTCATGTCCAGTCCAAGAATCCTTCCCCTTAGTAGAAAAGGAAACATCAACATCAGAAAAACACAAGCAAAATGAGTATTGAACAGCTCTCCTTTCTTTCAGTTATCAGTATTCATCATCCCATCCACTCCAAGCAAAGGTCCTGTCCATTTATTGATTTGCCTTTTTCCTCCAATATAAGTCAAATGAAAACAAAGCATTCTGTCATCTCATCTTTCAGCACCTTAGCTTATTTGAGATTCCCAACACTATTATTACATGACCATGGCAACTTCATACATTCACTTGCTGAAGTGATTAAAATAATAGTAAGAAATACACAGTTCCAGAAGAGCCATTCTGGGAAGCATGTGGAAAGATTAGCAGTGGCTAAGAATGGCTTACAGCTCAGTTAATTGATTTTTCTCTTTGGAAGATGACCATTCTTTTATTTTCACTGTAGGCTTCAACGTAATAGTCTGATCTCGGAGTGCACAACTGAGCCTCTCTCCAGCAGTGAAAAAGAACATATGTTTACAAAGGGAAAGATGAGATTCCAATTTCAAAAAAGGAAATTAGGTGAGCAGTCATTCACTTTTACCTTTTTACTCTATAGGGATACTTTATGATCATTCTCATAGCAAAGCACTGGCCATGAAAAATGTAAATAAAAGGATAATAAGTACATATATTATAATAAAGGAACTTGCCACTTTTCTTATTATCTATGTTTTCATTACTTTATACTTGAATGAAGATGAAAGTTCAATTTGATTCCCATTCTAATGAGCATAGATAGTTTTTTTTCTGTTGAACTGCAATCCTACCAAAACACTGTATTTTTATACTCACAAATCTTTATTGAACTAGGAGTCATGACACATGTTCTTCTGTCCCATGCTCTATTACTAAAATAGTTGTGTGACCTTAAGCAAATCATTCCTTGTGTCTCCAACACGCTTCCTCTCCCCACCTACAAAATAAGAAATTAGCATACATGATCTCAGATTCCATGATTTTATGATTCATTATTTCTCAAAACTACACTGAAAATCTATGTAGGATGATCTCAACCAGTCAAAATGGTTACATTTCCATCGAGCCAGATTATGAAAAAGAGTGTTCAGTGGTAGACCAATAGGATTTCCTTCCCCTTCCCTTTAGTGTGCCTCTCTATCCTGATGCCTTCAAAAATAAGTTACTGGCTAGATAATGAATCAAGCATCTCATTCTGGGATAGTTAAATTTTTTTAAAGACTGAGAAGTTAGCAAGAATCTATTTCACTAGTTTACAATATGGCATAGATGCTTTCCTGACAGAATGGCTGACCTGTTTCACCACATGATGACTCTACTTTTGGTGACACAAGTCATAACTAAACTCAAACCAATCCCCTTTGACAAACATTTATTTAATAAGTGCATAATATGACCATAGGTGTACAAAGACAAACTAAATAATACCTACTCCTAAGAAGCTTACATTTCATATAGATAGCCCATTAAAATAGATATATAGGGTCAGCTAGGTTGCCCAGTGGATAGAGCACCAGCTCCAAAGTCAGGAGGACCTGAGATCAAATTTGAACTCATATATTTAACACTTGCTAGCGGGGTGACCCTGGGCAAGCCACTTAACCCCAATTGCCTCAGCAAAAAAAAAAAAAAATATATATATATATATATATATATATATATATGGAAACATTATAATTTTTATAGCTTTTTATTTAGAAGTTATATGAGTAATTTTATAGCATTGACAATTGCCAAACCTTTTCTTCCAATTTTTCCCCTCCTTCCCCCCACCCCTCCCCCAGATGGCAGGTTGACCAATACATGTTAAATATGTTAAAGTATAAGTTAAATACAATATATGTATACACGTCCAAACAGTTATTTTGCTGTACAAAAAGAATCAGATTCTGAAATATTGTACAATTAGCCTGTGAAGGAAATAAAAAATGCAGGCGGACAAAAATAGAGGGATTGGGAATTCAATGTAATGGTTCTTAGTTATCTCCCAGAGTTCTTTCGCTGAGTGTAGCTGGTTCAGTTCATTACTGCTCCATTAGAACTGATTTGGTTCATCTTATTGCTGAGGATGGCCAGGTCAATCAGAACTGATCATCATAGAGTGTTGTTGTTGAAATATATAATGATCTCCTGGTCCTGCTCATTTCACTCAGCATCAGTTCATGTAAGTCTCTCCAGGCCTTTCTGAAATCATCCTGTTGATCATTTCTTACCGAACAACAACATTCCATAATATTAATATACCATAATTTATTCAGCCATTCTCCAATTGATGGGCATCCATTCAGTTTCTAGTTTCTGGCCACTACAAAGAGGGCTGCCACAAACATTCGTGCACATACAGGTCCCTTTCTATTCTTCAAGATTTCTTTGGGATATAAGCCCAGTAGTAACACTGCTGGATCAAAGGGTATGCACAGTTTGATAACTTTTTGAGCATAGTTCCAAATTGCTCTCCAGAATGGTTGGATCCATTTACAACTTCACCAACAATGCATCAATGTCCCAATTTTCCCACATCTCCTCCAACATTCCGCATTATCTTTCCCTGTCATTCTAGGCAATCTGACAGGTGTGTAGTGGTATCTCAGAGTTGTCTTAATTTGCCTTTCTCTGATTAATAATGACTTGAAGCATCTTTTCCTATGGCTAGAAATAGTTTCAATTTCTTCGTCTAAGAATTGTCTGTTCATATCCTTTGACCATTTACCAATTGGAGAATGGCTTGATTTCTTATAAATTAGAGTCAATTCTCTCTATATTTTGGAAATGAGGCCTTTATCAAAACCTTTAACTGTAAAAATGAAACATTATAATTTGAGAAAGGATAAAACTAATAACTAAGGTGTCAGGACAGGCTTCCCATAGAACATAATACCTTATGATGAACTTTGACTCAATTAGTTTCCTCATCTATAAAATGAACTAGAGAAGGAAATGGTAAACCTAATCAGTATATTTGCCAAGAAAACTCCAAATGGGGGTCAAGGGAGTTGGGCAAGACTGAAACAACCCCAAGGGCTTTTATGGGTTAAGAGTGAGGAAGAAATGCCTCTTTTATAGAATAATGGAACATTCTTAGTTAAAAAAGAAAGCAATTGAAATAGAGAAAATCTGGCTGGGTCCCCCATGACTTTTAGGATAACTTTTTATATACTTCTAGCCACTGTGTCTCATCTACAGATACTATACAAGAAGAGAAGGTAGGAACCCATGATGAGGAGCTAGGAGTAAGGTGAGAAGGGGGACTAAAAGAACAAAGATCTAGACAAGGCTTAGAGTTCAAGAGATAGCTAAGGAGTTTAGAAAGATATAGCCAGACTATGAGGCATTAATTTAATTTTACTTGATATCTATTTATTAAACACTTTTATGCCAAGCATTGAAGATACAGACAGAAATAAAACTATCACTTTTTCTCAAACAATTCACCAAAAACAAACAAAAAAAAACAAGAAGAAAGAAAGAAAGAAAGAAAGTAAAGAAGGAAGGAAGGAAGGAAGGAAGGAAGGAAGGAAGGAAGGAAGGAAGGAAGGAAGGAAGGAAAGAAGGAAAGAAAGAAGGAAGGGAGAGGGAAGGAAGGAAAGAAAGAATGAAGGAAGAAAGGAGGGAAGGAAGGAGGGAGGAAAGGAAGGAAGAAAGAAAAATGAAGGAGTGCATTTAAAGTAAACAGGACTGAGTATGCAAAAAGCATAGAAGAGAAAGATATAGGCTATATTTGAAGAAAAAGTTAATCTTCTAATACCATTTGACCAGAAAACAGAGCATAGGAAGAAGAATGTGAAATACTTTTAGATAGCTAGGCCAGAGCCAGATTATTAAAAAATAATAATAATGACTCATTCTGGGAGAGTTAACTCAAACTCCCCACATATGATAAAAGAAGGTTTCATTCCTTCAGGTCTTATTGTGATGGGGTAAGGCATACAGGGATTTTGTATTTTGAAGCCTCTTCATTTACTGGGGCATGAGGGGAGGTTATAATCTTCCTTAGAGATTGACCTCAATTGTCCCTTTTGTGTATTTCTTATTTATTTATTTTCTGATTTTTCTTGTGCAGCATAATAAATGTGAAAATATGTATAGTAGAATTGTTTATGTTTAACAGATATTGGATTACTTACTAACTAGGAGAGGGAGTGAGGGCAGGGAAAGGAGAAAAATTTGTAACACCAGGTTATGTGAAGGTGAATATAGAAAATTATCTTGCATATATTTTGAAAATATAAAGCTATCATTTAAGAAAAAGAAAGATTAGTTTGGGCTAGATACAGGCTTATGTAACAAAATTAGAGCTTTTGTTAAGGTAGCAAGTGTATACTGATCCAAAAGTCATTTACACTTTTAAATTTAATCTACATCATTAATTTTCTTTCCAGCACTTTCTTAAGTCTGTACAATCAATGGAACAATTAATCAGCCTTAATTTGTCCCATTTGCTGATTTCTGTGGTAGATATGATCACACCAAAATTTTAATAATAGAAAGCCTATTAGGGCCCATTCCAGAAAGTCCTGGAGGGATTTGCTTCTACTCCTTTTTTGAGGGAAGAATACCAACTAGCCAACTTTATGTTCTACAGAGAATCTTACTAGATGTACAACTATTAAGTGATAGTATCATATACAGAGAGAGACTGAATCCAGAAATCTTAATAAAGGCAGAAAGTAAGAGGTCAAGGACATAAGTCCTCCCTGGAAGGGGAGGCTGACAGCTCACTTAGAATGAGCCTTGGGAGAGCAAATCACGGGGATGAACTAGTTAGATCTGAAAGTTTTCTCCTCCCCCCTTCCCCCACTTAGTGCCTAACTATGCTGAGCATGTAGTAATAATTCAATTATTTGTAAATTTAATTTGAGGCATCTTGAGAAAACAGAAAGAACTGTTATTGTCCTTTTAATCCTTACCATCCCATATCCTCCCTGTGGATCAGTTATTCCTGGAAGTGCAATATTTTGCCTCAGATTTTGTGGCAAGTAGGAACTGAATCTGAGGTTGATTAAACATTATTAATCTTGGTGGGGAAAAGCCATCCTTGCTCGAGACTTGAGGTCAGATAGTACAAATCAACAGATGACCAAGCAGAAGCATAACAGCCAGTATGACATAGGGGATTCTGCCAAGCCCATTATGCATGAGAATTAGAGAAGAATGAAAGATAGCTATTAGATTAAGCTGGTGAATCTGTCCTACAACAGAAGACAACTTTCAGAAGTCTGGGGGAGGTATTTGGTTCAATCTACTTCTTCCAAACCTCAATCTGTTTATACTGTCAGCTGGTATGCTCTGATTCCCTTCCCTCAATTTATGACTATTGATTAGTGGACTTCATGGAGCAGATATCTGCTGATTCTCTCCTTGTTTTTCCTAAACAGAGATTCTCCTAAGAGACAGTTTCTTTGCCCAGAAGCTCTGGCAACAACTCTACATATTTTAAACATTTTAAATATCTTCACTCAGAAAGTGTTGTCTGTTTTACACAGAAGTGTAACTAGGACTTCCTGAATCAAAAACACGTTAGAGAGATGATGACAGCCTTGGCCCACTGCACAGTCTAACTGGAGGTATATCCCTGCTGGAAGAGAAGCTGGCCCAGGGAAGTGGGCTGTCACCTAAGATGGTTAGGGCTGATGTAGCCAAGAGAGAGGGGTCTTATGAAGGGGGACCCTGGGCTACAAAACTGTGCAAACCCTTTGACCTAGCAGTGTCTCTACTGGGCTTATCTCAAAGAAATCTTAAAGGAAGGAAAAGGACCCACATGTGCAAGAATGTTTGTAGCAGCCCTTTTTGTAGTGGCAAAAAACTGGAAACTGAGTGGATGCCCATCAGCTGGAGAATGGCTGAATAAGTTATGGTATATGAATGTTATGGAATATTATTGTTCTGTAAGAAATGAGGAGCAGGCTGATTTCAGAAAAGCATTTGAATACTTACATGAACTGAGTGAAATGAGCAGGACCAAGAGATCATTATACACAACAACATTACTATATGAGGATCAATTCTGATGGACATGGATCTTTCCAACAATGAGGTGATTCAAGTCCATTCCAATAGACTTGTGATGGGGGGAAAATTTGCTTTTAGAGAGAGAACTAAGGGGACTGAATGTGGATCACTATATAGTATTTTCACCTTCTTTTGGTATTGTTGTTTGTTTGCTTTTTATTTCTTTCTTGTGGTTTTTCACCTTTTAATCTGATTTTTCTTGCACAGCATGATGAATATGGAAATATATTTAAAAGAATCACACTGTTTAAAGTATATTGGATTGCTTGCTGTCTAGAAGAGGGGAAGAAGGGAGGGAGAAAAATTTGCTACAGATGAATGTTGAAAACTATCTTTTCATGTATTTGGAAAAAAATAGGAAACTATTATTAAAAAGGAAGAGGGATCCTGGAAGTAATAGGTAGAGATCAGTTGTAATTTAAAGGACCAAAATTAGTCCATCTCCAGAAGGGGGGGAGCATAAACCATCCCTCTCACACAATTAATGGACTTTATTTTGCATATAGACATATATGTGAATATCTTGTATAATTTGATTTTTATCTTTCTATACAGTTCCATTCCTTTCTGGATACTTAATAAAGATTATCTAATCAGAGTATTATACTGGGAATATTTGCAGTCAGTTTCATTGTTTATATTTGTGGAAAGGTTTATACTATACTTGAAAATCTATCATTGTGTTTTATAATTTCAAACTGATATACATTAGATTACAAGTAATATACATACGTGTGTGTATATGTATTCATATATATACATATATAAGAATGTAATATCTAAACTTCTTTATATATGTACCCATGTGTAGATACAAAAATGGATACATGCCTATATTAGTACAAAGAGAAGGGTAATTGCATGTCTTCTTTTTTATTGCTATGGTGTATTTTATTTATATTTTATGGATAATTTTAACTCAGACTGTCTACCACTGACTGGCTTCCATATAAGAAAAATGTCCAGTTCAGACAGAGGCAATACTGCTGGGCCTAAACATAGACCAAATGCTACCTATTTCTTCCACATCGAAATGTTAAATTCTTAAAAACACATGCTATAAAAATATAGATCCTAAGTAAAATCACATGTGAGCTAACTAGTTATATATAGTTTATTTTATATATACGTATATATACATATTTGAACATACAATTATATTTAGTATAATATACATATCTATAATCATGTATATATACATAAAAGTATGTATATATATTAGCATATATATATTTATGTATATACCTGTGTGGTCACATTTATGTATGTACATCTTTATAGTTAAGGAGTTCAACATCAGTTGAATGATGTCAATTTTCAAATCTAGAAATTGAAATATATTGAAAATTGAATATTTGTAAAGAGCAGTTTTAAACAAAATAGGATTTGATTCTTTTTGTTTTGAATAAATAAAGTATTTTTTATGTACTTACTACAGTTGCAAAACTATGCTAAGCATTGGAGACACAAATTCATAGAAATTCCTGCCCTCAAGGAGCATATATTCTTTTATTTCTTTTTTATTATAGTAAGTTTGTTTGTTGTTATTATACATTGCTTTATGAATCATGTTGGGAGAGAAAAATCAGAGCAAAAGGGAAAAACCATGGGAGAGAGAAAAAAAACAAGAAATACAAAAGAGGAAGTGAATATAGACTCTGTTGGTTTACATTCAGTCTTCTTAGTTCTTTTTCTGGATGCAGGTGGCATTTCCTGTTCAAAGATTGTTGGGATTGTTTTGGATCAATGAACCACTAAGAAGAACCAAACCTTTCATAGTTGATCATCGCACATTCTTGCTCTTTATGTACAATGTATTCCTGGTTCTACTCATTTTGCACAGTATCAGTTCATGTAAATCTTTCCATGCCTTTCTACAATCAGTGTGTTCATTTTTTTATAGAACAATAATATTCCATTATCTTCATGTACCACAACTTATTCAGCCATTCCCCAATTGTTGGATGTCCATTCATTTTCCAATTCTTTGCTACAAAGAGCTGCTACAAATATTTTTTTCAAATGTGGGTCCTTTTCCCTCCTTTATGATCACCTTGGGATATAGACCCAGTAATGGCACTGCTGGTTCAAATGAAATGCACAGTGTTATAGACCTTTGGGCATAATTCTAAGTTGCTCTCCAGAATGGTTGGATCACTTCACAACTCAACCAACAATGCATTAGTGTCCCAGTTTTCCCACTATACATACATACATATTATATATATGTATATGTATAATTTATAATTATATTTTCCTGTCATCTTAGCCAATCTTACTGATGTGAGGTGGTATCTCAGAGTTGTTTTAATCTATATTTCTCTAATCAGTAATGATTTAGATCATTTTTTCATATAACTATAAATGGCTTTTATATCATCATCTGAAAATTGTTCATATCCTTTGACTGTTTATCAGTTGGGAAATGATTTGTATTCTTATAAATTTAACATGGTTCTTTATATATTTTAGAAATGACACCTTTATCAGGAACATTGACTGTAAAGATTTTTTCCCCAACTTCAGATTTCCCTTTTAATCTTGTTTCTCTTGGTTTTGTACATGCAAAACCTTTTTAATTTAATGTAATAAAAGTTGTCTATTTTGCCTTTCATAATAAAATCCTCCCTTCTACAAAGATCTGATAGGTAAATTATTCCTTGTTCTCTTAATTTGTTTATGGTATCATGCTTTTTGCTCAAATTATGTATCCATTTTGACCTTATTTTGGCATGGAGTGTGAGATGTAAGTCTATGCTGAGTTTCAATTTTTGTCAAAAAGTGAGTTCTTATTCCACAAGCTGGAGTTTGGGGATTTATTAAATACTAGATTGCTTTAGGTCTTGAATATTGTGTTGTGTGTATCTGATCTATTCCACTGATCCACCACTCTATTTCTTAGCCAGTACCAAATGGTTTTGTTTACCTCTGCTTTATAATATGATTTCAGATTTGGTATTGCTAAGCTTCCATCCTTTGGAAGTTTGATTGGTATGGCACTGAACAAATAGGTCAATTTAGGCAGAATTGTCATTTTATTATATCAGCTCGGCATAGCCATGAACAATTGATATTTTTTCCAGTTGTTTAGATCCAATTTAATTTGTGTGAGAAGTATTTTGTAATTGGGTTCATATAGTTCTTGGGTTCGTCTTGGGAGGTAGACCCCCAAATATTTTACAGTAATTTTAAATGTAGTATCTTTTTTTTATCTCTTGCTGATGGGCTTTATTAGTATTATATATGTGTTGATGATTTGTGGGGGGTTATATTATATCCTGCAGCTTTGCTACAGCTGTTTCCAGTAGGTTTTTGGATGATTTTCTAGGATTCTCTAAGTGTATCATCATATCATCTACAAAGAGTGATAGTTTTATTTCCTCATTGGCTATTCTAATTACTTCAATTTCTTTTTCTTTTTCTTTACTTATTACTAAAGCCAACATTTCTAGTACAGTGTTGAATAACAGTGGTGATAATGGGTATCCTTGTTTCAGTTCTTATCTTACTGGAATGCATCCAATTTTCTCTATTACATATAATGCTTGCTGTAAGTTTTAGATAGATACTGATTATTATTTGAAGGAAAGCTCCCTTTATTCCCTATGCTCTATAGTGTTTTTAATAGGAATGGGTGTTGTATTTTGTCAAAGGCTTTTTCTGTACATATTGAAATTATCGTATGATATCTGTTAGTTTTGGTACTGATGTGGTCGATTATGGTAATAGCTTTCCTGATATTGAACCAATCCTGAGTTCCTGTTATTACTGATAGTTCCAAATATTTTATGTTGTATCAAAATTAATTGTTTTTTAAATGTTTGATAGAATTCACTTGTGAATCCATCTGGCCCTGAAATATTTTTCTTAGATATTTCATTAATGACTTGTTCAATTTCTTTTTTCCAAAATGGGATTATTTAAGTATTTTATTTCTTCTTCTTTTAACCTGGGAAATTTATATTTTTGCAAATTTTCATCCTTTTCAGTTAGATTGTCAGGCTTGTTGCCATAGAATTAGGCAAAATAGCTCCTAATTATTGCTTTAATTTCTTTTTCATTGGTGCTGTTCACCCCTTTTCATTTTTGATGCTGGTGATTTGATTTTGTTCTTTCCTTTTTTCTGATCAAATTAATCAAAGGTTTATCTATTTTGTTAGTTTTTTCATAAAATCAACTCTTAGTTTTATTTACTTGTTCAATAGTTTTCTTAGTTTCTATTTATTAATTTCTCCTATGAGTTTCAAAATTTCTAATTTGGTATTTAATTGGGGATTTTTAATGTGTTCTTTTTCTAGTTGTTTTTAGTTGCATGCCTAATTCATTGATCTCATCTTTCTCTATTTTGCTTATATAGCTATTTAGAGATATAAAATTTCCCCTAAGAACTTCTTTGGCTGTGTCCCATAGATTTTGCTATGTTGTCTCATAATTGTCATTTTCTGGGATGAAATTTTGGTTTATTTTTGTGAATTCTTCTTTGCCCTACTCATTCTTTAGAATTAGATTATTTAATTTCCAATGGGTTTTTAGTCTATCTTTCCTTAGCCCTTTATTGACTATTATTTTTATTGCATTGTGGTATGAAAAGGAAGCATTTAGTATTTCTACCTTTTTTGCATTTGATTGTGAAGTTTTTATGCTATAATATGTGGTCAGTTTTTGTGTAGGTTCCATGTATGGCTGAGATAAAGGTGTATTCCTTTCAGTCTTCATTCAATTTTCTCCACAGGTCTATCATATCTAGGTTTTCTCAGATCCTATTAATCTCTCTAGTTTCTTTTTTATTTTGTGGTTAGATTTGTCTGATTCTGAGAGAGAAACTTTGAAGTCCCCCAGTAGAACAGTTTTGCTATTTATTTCTTCCAGCAACTGACTTAAAAATCTTTTCTAGGAATTTGCTTGCTCTACCACTTAGTGCATACATATTTAGTATCTTTACTACTTTATTATTTACAGTACCCTTTATCATGATTTACTTTCCAGCCTTATCTTTTTTAATGAAATCTATTTTTACTTTTGCTTTATCTGACATCAGAATTGCCACCCCTGCTTTTTTTAGTTCAACAGAAGCATAATAAATTCTGTTCTAACCTTTTACCTTTATTCTGTATGTGTTTCTTTGTGTCAAATGTGTTTCTTATAAACAATATATTGGAGTATTCTGTTTTCAAATCCACTCTATTATTTGATTGTTTTATGGGAGAGTTCATTCCATTCACATTCACAGTTATGATTATCAGCTCTGTATTTCCCTCCATCCTATTTTCTTCCCCATTTATACTTTTGTTCTCTCTTTTCCACCCTATCCTCAGTTCTGGGTGTTGTTTTACCCACTCCACCCACTACCTTATCTCCTATTAATCCTCTCCTTTCTCTTAGTAGTATTTTTTAACCCACTCTGCATACTACCTTATGTTCTATTAACCTTTCCTCCTTTTTTTACCTTTTACTCTAGTTTCTGCTTTCCCTTCTATCCTGTCCCTCCTTATTCTTTTCCTCTTTCACATTCTACTCCTTTATAGATAACATTTCTGTATCCAAGTAAATGATTAAATTATTCTCTTTTAAAGCCAAAACTGATGAGATCAAGCTTCAGGCAAAGCTCATTCCCTTCCCTTCTTTGCCTCCACTCTAATAGGTCTTTTGTATATCTTCATGTGAACTCATTGTCCCATTATACCTCCCCTGTCATCCTCTTTTACCAGTACAGACCTTTTCTCATCCCTTAATGTCTTTTTCTTTGTTATCATGACATCAGAATGGATTCACAACCTTAGTCCATGTGATGCCCTCCTCTGTCTGCCCAGTGACAGAAACAGTTTGCTGGAGTCACAGATATTGTTCTGTGTTCTTTTGTGTTCTGTGCTTGTAGATTAAATTTTCTGTTTTGTTCTCATTTTAAAAAAAAATGATTGAAACTCTCTTACTTCATTGAAGCTCCATCACCTCCCTTGAAAAATGATTCTAAATCTCTCTGGGTAGTTAATTCTTGCTTGTAATCCCAGGTCCTTTGCTATTTGGAATATGCTATTCCAGGCCCTCTGATTCTTTATTGTAGAAGCTGACAGATCCTGGCTAATCCCGATTGTCGCTCCTTGATATTTGAATTATTTTTGTCTGGTAGTTTGCAGTATTTTTTCATTGAGATTATAGTTTTGGCATTTCCCAACAATGTTCCTTGGGGTTTTCCTTGTGGGATCTCTTTCAGAAAGTGATTGATGGCCTCTTTCAATGAATACTTCCCCCTCTGTTTCTAGAATCTGAATGGCCTCTTGTAGAATGCCATTCAGAATCTTTTTTTGGTCATGGTCTTCATGTAGGCCAATAATTTTTACATTGTCTTTTCTGGATCTATTTTCCAGGTTGGCTGTTTCAATGAACTGTTTCACATTTTCTTCCATTTTTTTTTCATTCTTTTTTATTTTGTATGACTGATTCTTGCTGGCTTACAAAGTCATTAGCTTCTATTTGCCCTGTTCTAATTTTTAATGTGTGATTTTCTTCAATTATCTTTTGTATCACTTTTTCCATTTGGCTTATTATACTGTTTAAGGATTTATTTTCTTGGGATAACTTTTTTCCTTTCTTATCCAAATTGTTTACTTTCTCACACATACTTCTCATTTCTTTTCTCATTTTTTCTTCTACCTTTCTTATTTGCCTTTTGAAATCATTTATGCATATTTCCAAGAAGTCCTTTGGACTTGAGACCAATTTATTTTACTCTTTGAGATTTCATTTGTGGGGGACAGCTAGGTGGTGCTGAAACCAAGAGGACCTGAGTTCAAATCTAGTCTCAGACACTTAATGCTTCCTGACTGTGTGAGCTGGGCAAGTCACTTAACCCCAATTGTCTGAGAGAGAGAGAGAGAGAGAGAGAGAGAGAGAGAGAGAGAGAGAGAGAGAGATTTCCTCCTCTGAGTATATGTTTTGTTCTACCCTGTTGCCAGTTCTTTTTTGTCTCTTGATCATTTTCTTTCCTTTATTTTTACATTTCTTCAATTTTTACCTTTAAGGTGGAACTCTGCTCCTGGGTTTAGGGGGTTCTGAACCTTGGCTTTGAGCACAGCCCCCCCTTGTGTCTGCAGGGTGTAGCTTTGCCTGCTCTGTTCAGGAAACAGCTATTTTCTCAGAGTTTCTCAGAGCTGGGACTGGAGGCTGCCCCACTGATTTGTTCTTGTACTGAGCCAGGACTGAGGGCCTTAGTTGCTGATTTGCTGTGATTAAGAACCTCTCACCAGAATACATCTGAGCTGGGCTGAGCACCTTTTCAACCCAGTGACACTGACTCGGGAAAACTGGGACAGTGATACATTTTTGTTGAAGTTTTCTTTTCTTGAAGTTTTTTCAATTTATCTTGAGCTGGAGAGGGATTCCATTCCATCACTGTCCAGAAGCTTGGTTTCATGTGTTTTTTGAGGGAAACTGAGAGATCTGGAGCAATTTCCTGACGTTACTCTGTCATCTTGGCTCTGTCCCCAGAAACACCCCAGAATAAGGGAAGTTGGGAAAAATATGAATTGCCAATATTTGCAGTACAATTACATACTTGAGTAATAAACCTAGTACTAAGGTCCTTACACAATCATAGAACTGTAGTTCTATAAAGGACTTCATTTGGTTCAACTCTGATCCCTCTCACTCCAAAGTGAATGTGATTTTAAGTATCACCAAAACATAATCACTCAGGCTTTGCTTGAATACCTACCAACATCCTATGGTGATGTTAACTCCCAAGAAAACTCATTCCATTTTTAAACTGGCATAAATGTTAAGAACATTTCCCTGATTTGACTGGTAATTTGCCTCTCAATAGTTTCTTTTTTTTGAGATGTATAATAACAAATTTAATCTTTCTTACAAATGACAGTTTTTTACATATATTAAAACAACTGTCATTCTCAACTTTCTATTCCTATATTTTCTTCCTTTCCTTTCAGCTTGTTCTTGAATTCTTTGGTCTCCAGTTTCTTTGGCATCTTTGCCATTTTATTTTGGATTTATTCCAGCTTTTCTTTGCCATGTCCTTTTTTTTTTTTGCTTATATACTTAAAGGTTAATTAAATGCTTATAAAAGGTATTATAGAAGCTCTGGATTAGATAATCTAGAAAACTGTAAGGTACACTGTCTCTTTAAAAAAATTTCATAAGGAGAAATTATTAATGAAAAGGACATAAAATGATTGTAAGCAAAGGAAAACATTTATTTATTGTCAATAGATGTAAGAAAGTACTGCAATTATAGATGAACATTTTGTTACATAATATGAGTGTAAAAATAACTTTGTTTTTATATAAACTAGAAACGTGCAAGAAGAAACAGCTTTCACATGGAATTTTGGACAGTTTTGAAGAGAGATCATTTTGTATTGCAGATTTGAAGACTTAGATCTCTTTATTAACAATGCAGATGATGTCTCATTTGTGTGGAAACAATTTTATGTTGTAAAATGTAAGAGAAGGAGATCTTACTAAAAAGTAGAAATATGAGTTTGAAGAAGTATAGTTTCAAGGACAACAAAGAAAAAGAACTGCCTTTTCATAGGGATGATTTATGTCCAAAGAAGGCAAAAGTAAAAAAGTGAAAAATCACATAAACACTTGGAGCCTGGAGTGTCATTGAAATAAAACTGTGATTTTGATAGTACAAAATTAGAGAGTTGAGGGAGGGGATTGGTGGGATTGTTTTTAATTAGTTTGTTTTGTTTTGCTTTTAAACAATCAGGACTAAATGACTTTCCCAGGGTCACACTACTAATAAATTTCTAAGCCTAGAGTCAAATTCTGGTCCCCTTGAATCCATGGATGGTGCTTTATCCATTACACCATCTAATTGGAGTTTTGCAATTTTTAACGTAAAAGATGAGTCACTTAGATTCAGAGAGCTTTCATTGAATTACAATTACAACATTAAAGGAGCAGCAGGCAAAAGGCAGGGAGAAAAAAAAAGGTGTAAAGAACCTAAGGAGAAGTAAAGACATAGTTCTGGGGCTGAAAAGGAGCTACCTTGGAATTGTGTCATATAGAGGAAATCAGCTGAGAGAAGACTTCTGCTGAACCAATTCCTAATAAGTCAGACAGACAAGATTTCATTGGCTGAGAGCTGTAGTGACACCTATTGCCTGTCAGTGATAGCTAGAATGATGGTGAAGTTTTTCATAAAAGTAGCTTCAGAAAGAAAAGCAGAGTGGGCTTTTTAACTGCTATGATATCCCAGTGATCCCACTTAGCTAGCAAATTAGAATTGTATTGCTGTGAATTCTATTCTGTTTGGACAACATAGGTTCTGGGTGAGTGAATAATTTGTAAGACTAGTCTATATATCCCCAAAATAACCATTTTGCTGAGAATGGCAGTTCCCTGACTTAAAGAGAATTGCTATTTATAAAAAGAGCTAACACTTTCTAAATCCTCTTTGAAAGGCAATAGTTAATTGAGTTCATAAAGGCTGTGTTCAAATAGAGAAAAGGATTTCCTCATCCAAAGAGTGATGAGAGTCAGCAGTCATAGATTGAACAGTTTTGTGTGCTACAAATATTTCTGAATGAACCAGTAACACTAGAGCTATAGACGAGATTTGAGGATTGCCCTTTGTATGCATGTTTTTCTCCTTCATATGTTTGTTTCCTTTTCAAGTTCCTATATATGTGTATCAACAGATACATAGCAACCATAGCTAATGAATTTATTTGTTTAAAAAAAAGCATTATCTGGGTTTTTATGTGACTTGTGAAGCAACCTATTATTGATATTCTAGCACCTAGAACAAAATAATTTCTTTTGCTTTATTAAATAAATTGTGATTTTTAAAATAGAAAAATATATTTATTGTGAGTGTATGAATACATAGATATTTTTAATGAGGGCTCAAGAGTACAAAAGGAGAAGTATATTTCCCTTTCTAAGGTTACCCCTAGGATCCTGAGAGAATTTGAATGTAACTGTGAGATCATCATCTGGGAAATTTGTGTATCAGTAAAAGAGGAGATGGTAGAAATGAGACAAACCTAGAGAGAAGTGGAGTGTTTTATGCCTCCAGGTGTCAGATGTGAAACTTATTCTAGGTATCTACTATAACCTACATTTTGGGGCCATTTGCATTTAGACCACTACATGCAATTAAGTCATTACAAAGACATCTTAAACGTTTGGATTTGGATTAGAACGTTGAGAGCTGTCCGTTATGATGAAGAACAATTGAGCAATATAGCAATTTAGTGTCTCTAGTTCCCACTACCTACAACTATTGTGTGGCTTTGAACTTAACTTCCCTAACCTTACTGTTTAAATGTTTTCCTGATTAACTTTGTGTGAGAGACACTGGAAGCCTGCATTGATGAGAGTTAACTGGATTAATTTTTAGGGATGAAAGTTTATTAATGGTGAACAATTAGCATGGTTATACTACT
The DNA here is from genome assembly GCF_902635505.1 of Sarcophilus harrisii. Taxonomy (NCBI): domain Eukaryota; kingdom Metazoa; phylum Chordata; class Mammalia; order Dasyuromorphia; family Dasyuridae; genus Sarcophilus; species Sarcophilus harrisii. Next base: position 249,396,936 of record NC_045428.1, on the reverse strand, counting down.
TCCAAAAGGGATTCATCAATCTCAAACTGCATTTCATTTGAGCAAACACATCACAAGGGCTGCTGGATGTAAAAGGGTAACTTCCTATGAAGGTTTACAGACCATTTTGTGGTTGGTTTTAATTGAACAAATCCTGGTTTTCAGTTATGAGATCAAAACTGCAATGGAAGAAAAGAAAGAAACAATCATTTATTAAGCACTTATGTGCCAAACACTGGGCTAAGCACTTTGCAAATATTATTTCATGTAGCACCTAGGTACCATAGTGAATAGAGCACCACCCCAGACTTAGGAGGACCTAAGTTTAATTATTGTGGTGTTCTCTTCTTTTTTATAATATGATGGTTCTCTGTGGGAGCAGATTTCTTGGGGAGGTTTTCAGGAGGCATCCTTAGTTTCAGTTCAGATCAATAACCACCTCAAATACAGTCAGCTGATAAAATCCAAACGTTTATTTTCTCCTTCCGAGTCTTGTTTCCTTGCCTGGGGCTGGGCAGCTTTCTGGAGAGCATTTCAGACCAGCCTTGGTCTCAGTGGGGGAAGTGCAGGAGGCCAGCCACCCAGTGGTGTGAGATGAAGTGAATGAATGTGGTTCCACCTGTGAGAGTGGGCTTCTTCTGAAATCACCAATGCTCCCCTCTCAATCTTTTTAACTGACTCTGCTGACTGAGCTCAGCTGTTTTTATGCTCTTTCAAAGACTGATTCCTCCTCTGAGAGAGTGGGATTGTGTGTTTCTGACTTGTAAATCTCATACTGAATACTGACTTGTGAATCTCCCAAAAGTGTGAACTCTAATGAGTACTTAAATAGATTAGTGAGCTAGAGAATTTGCTAAGTACCATGTGACATCACTTTGTAAGGATTCTAACAAATTATCATTTCATTTAATCTTTACAAGAACTCTGGGAGACAGGTGCTCTTATTATTTCCATTTAGCAATTCAGTAAACTTAAGTAGACTGATGTGGTTAAATGACTTGCCCTGGTAAGCTTTCAGAAGCTGGATTTGAACTCATCTTATTTGTTCTATGTCTAGTGATCTTTCCATTGGCTTTGAAACAAATCTCCTATGTCTATGATATAAATAATGAATATCTGTATATGTATCAAAGGAATCAAGAGAATCTTTTTCTCAATACTCTAGTCCCTTCCTGATGACACAAAAACAGAAAGCCATGCCATTAAATCTAGCTTACCAATCACCTGACTTAGAATCAAAATATCACAGGATGTTAGTGTTAGCAGCATTCAGACACTCTCAAGCTCAACAATTTCATTTTTCGATATCCATTGTTTCTTATACACACTGTTTCCCAATCTAAACCTCACTTTTTATCCCCAAATTAAGAAAATCATTTCAGTAAAACTTTCTAAAATAACCACTTATGAAAGAATATCATCACTCCATTCCTGTAGTTGGTCTTCTATCTCATGACAAAGAGTAGGAAAGAATATATTTTCACCTATTCCCAAGAACCAAGATTGGATTTTAAAATTAATGTGATTCAAGCTAATTGTACAATATTTCAGAGTCTGATTCTTTTTGTACAGCAAAATAACAGTTTGGTCATGTATACTTATTGTGTATCTAATTTATATTTTAATATATTTAACATCTACTGGTCATCCTGCCATCTGGAGGAGGGAGTGGGGAGTAAGAGGTGAAAAATTGGAACAAGAGCAAATGTTAATACTGTAAAGTTATCCATACATATAACCTGTAAATAAAAGGCTATTAAATAAATAAATAAAACAAGAAACAAAACAAGAAACAAAACAAAAAAAAATAAAATAAAATTAATGTGATTTCCATTGTTTTAGAAAGAAGATTAGAACAAAAGGGAAAACTTATAAGAAAGAAAAACAAACAAACAAAAAAAAGAAATATGAAAACAGTATTCATCCAGCTCTTTGTCTTGATGTGGATAGTATTTTCCATGATGGAATTGTCTTGGGTCATTCTATTGCCGTGAACAAAGTCTGTCATAATTGATTATCATACAATGTCACCACTACTGTGTACAGTGTTCTGCTAGTTCTTACTTCATTCAACATCAGTTCATATAAGTCATTCCAGTTTTTTTTTCTGAAATCTTCCTTTTTATCATTTCTTATAGACAATTGTGGTGTTCTCTTCTTTAAAACATAATGGTTCTCTCTGGGAGCAGGTTTCTTGGGGAGGTTTTCTGGAGGCAGCCTTGGTTTTGGTTTCAAGTAATAAATCACTCCAAATACAGCCAGCTGATAAAATCCAAACATTTATTTCTCCAAGAGCTCTTGCAGCATTGTCCTTTGCTTCTGCCTCTGCTTTCTTCAGCCTCCAGCCAGCATAAAGGTGGAAAATGGAATGAATCTGACTTCACCTCTGAGAGAGGGCTTGTGGGCTTCTGTATCTCCCAGAGTACTCCTTTCCGACTTCTGGCAATGTTCCGAGCTCCAGGAGCTTCTTATATATGATCTCTTAAAGTGTGAACATAAAGGTTGACTCCTCCTCTGAGGGAGGGATTAAGGGAGGTGTGAATTCACAAAGTTACAGTTAACTTTGTGAATCTCCCATACTTGTGAACTCCAATGAGTACTTAAATAAATTAGTGAGTTAAAGAATTTGCTAAGTACCATGCTAAATTAGGCAACTGACATCACTTTGTAAGGATTTGCACTAAGGTGTGAACCAATAAGCATTGTATCAATTCCATTGAGTTAACACTAGGATTCTAACATCTCCCTTGAGTTATCACCTTGTTTCAAGTTCTGGCTCATAACAGACAATAGTACTCCATTACATTTATATATAACAGGTTGTTCAGTCATTTTTCAATCAATGAGCAGCTTATCAATTTCTAATACTTTGCCACCACAAAAAGAACTTCTCTAAATATTTTTGTACATGTAAATCTTTCTCCCTTTTAAATAATCTCTTTGGGATGTAAATCTAATGGTGGTGTTGGTGGATCAAAAGGTATGCACACTTGTATTGCTCTTTAGACATAGTTCCAAATTGATCTCCAGAATGGTTGGCTCATTCACAACTCCACTAACAATGCATTAGTGTCCCAATTGCCTCACATCTTCTCCAATATTTTGCATTATCCTTCTCTGTCATATTTGTTTATCTGAGAAGTGTGAGATGGTACATCAAAGTTGTATTAATTTGCATTTCTTTAATCAATAGTGATTAAAACATTTTTTTTTCATATGACTATAGATTGCTCTAATTTCTTCATCTGAAGTTGTTGTTCATATCCTTTGACCATTTATCAATTGGGGAATAACTTGTATACTTAAAAATTTGACTCAGTTCTCTTTATATGTCTTTATCAGAAATATTAAAGTCTTTATCAGAAATTGTAATGGGCTGAGGTTTGAGTTGATGCACTGAGGTCCCAAGTACGTGAGGTTAAATAGTAATTGGGCTATACTCTATTAATATACATGATTGGATAAAGAATGGTCCCTGTCCACTCTCCGTGCAAGTCCTGATGTGTTGTATAGGAAATGATGATTTTGGTGGGTGGAGGCAGAGAGAGACAGGAAGAGAAGCTGGGAGAGATTGGGCCTGGGTTCGATACTCCTGGCTGCTGGTCGTGTGGCTGCTGTTCTAGCTAGCTTCTTGACTCAGCTGCACACATTGTTATCGCCGATTCTCTTCCACCTGCGATCCTTCTTCACTGAGAATAAAGACTGACGATTTTCTCCTAACCTGAATTCCTGACTCCTGCTGATTTAAAAATACACGATCTTCACAAGAAATACTAGCTATAGAAGTTATTTTGCTGCTTTCTACTTTCCTTCTAATGTTGGTTGCATTGATGTTGTTTGTGGAGGACTTTTAAAATTTAATGTCATTAAAATTATCCATTTTGCATTTTGTAATGTTCACTTTCTTATTTGGTCATAACTTTTCCCTTCTCCCATAAATCTTATAGGTAAATTATTCCTTGCTCTCCTAATTTGTTTATGGTATTATCTTTATGTCTAAATCATGTACACATATTGACCTTATCTATATATAGTGTGAGATCTATGTCTAGTTTCTGCCATTCTATTTTTCAGTTTTCCCAGCAGTTTTTTTTCCCATATAATAAGTTCTTATCACAGTAGCTGGAGTCTTTGCATTTATTAAACAGTAGATTAATATGATCATTTACTGCTATGTCTTCGATACCTTAGCAATTCAACTGACCTACCACTCTTTCTTACTCTCTTTTAAGCTCCCCTGAAATCTAGCTTCCTCATGATGCCATCAAAACTGCTCTCTTCAAAATTATCAGTGATCTCTTTATTGCCAAATCCAATGGTCATTTCTCAGCCCTCATTCCTCTTGACCTCTTCAGCTTTGACACTATTAATCACATTCTCTTCCATTATACTATCTTCTCCCTAGGTTTTCAGGACACCAGTTATTCCTGGGTCTATCTTTGCCTAGATATACATTCAATTCTATCTTCTAAACTCTATTATTTCTACTTGTTTTTTAAGTCCTGTACTATGATAGTTAATATTCAGAATGAAAATACTGGGTCATTTCAGGTACCTCAAATTTCAGTGGAAGTCAGCAATGTTTATTGTACTGTACCTCAGAGGATTTTCTATAAGATCAGAAAAAAGGGGGGTTTAGGGAAAAACAAGTTGCCCAGGAAAGTCAACTATATATAATATTTATCAAACTTTCTAGTGAGCAGGTTTTTGAATCGAGACTAACTGAACAAATTAAATCTTTAAACATAGAATTTCACAAGCACAGCTCCTCTGAAAAGATACTCCTGCCCTCTAGGATATACTGCACCTATTTAATACTCATTGTTTAGTACATTGCTTTTAGGGAATAATCTGGATGCTTGTGATTACAAATACTAATGTCACTATTTTTTTTAGCGATTTAAGGTTTACAAAGCTCTCCTTCCAATAATCTGCTGAATCAATTTTCCCCATGGTAGGGTGGTATCAAGCAGAACAATCTAAAAAAAGTTCAATTCACTGTGGCATGTACCATGAAACCACTTTGCAGAAGAGAATAAAAATAATGTTAAAGTATAGATTAAGTATTTATTTTGTGCCAAGTACTGAAAAAAAGAAACTTGCCCCAAATTTCACAGCCATAGGAAAGGTCTTTGTAGATGAATGGTGACATTATTTCCCCTCAGTGTCTTCATATGAAAAAAGAATTTAAAAAAATCAACGAATCACACACCCAAGATGACTTCAAGGAAGGATATTAGGTAAAGAATAATGGTACTTTGTATTTATATGGTGCTTAATTTTTATTTTTTAAAATAATTGATTATATTCTATGATGTAGGCTGAGCAGATCTTAATGCTTACAACTCATTATTTTACTTTTCTGGAAGAAAAATCACACTTAAATAAAAAAAATCAGGTTTCATTGACTTTTTGTTTTATTTAACATTCTTTCTTCTGAGAGATGAGGAAACAATTCCTTCTTGTTGTTTTTTCAAAGTCCTTTAAATTTTTACCAAATCTGAATATACTAGTACCTAACACACTGGTTTGTGTAATATTGTTTCACTTGGCTTTCTAAAGACTTTATAGATATTATTACTGTATCTCATAGAGCTGAATTGAATGCTTCAGAAAAGACAGTTTCTGTTGGACAGTTGTAAATGTCTTTCTATGAAGTACTTCTCCCTATGGAGTCAGGAAGAATGTATTCCTTTATCTTTTTTATTTTTATTAAAGCTTTTTATTTATAAACCATGCATGGATAATCTTTCCAACATTGACCCTTGCAAAACCTTTTGTTCCAAAATTTCTCCTCCTTCCTCCTACCCTCTCCCCTACCTGGCAGGTAGTCCAATACATGTTAAATATGTTAAAATACATGTTAAATCCAATATATGTATACATATTCATACAGCTATCTTGCTGCACAAGAAAAAAATCAGATCAAGAAGAAAGAAAAAGAAAAACTGAGAAAGAAAACAAAATGCAAGAAAATAACAATAGAGAGAGTGAGAATGCTATGTTGTATTCCACATTGTTCCCACAGTTCTTTCACTGGGTATAGATGTCTCTCTTCATCATTGAACAAGTGGAACTAGTTTGAATCATCTCATTGTTGAAGAGAGCCACATCCATCAGAATTAATTGTTGTATAGTCTTATTGTTGCCATGTATAATGATCTCCTGGTTCTTCTCATTTCACTTAGCATCAGTTCATGTAGATCTCTCCAAGACTCTGAAATCATCTTGTTGGTTGTTCCTTACAGAACAATAATATTCCATGGCATTCATAGACCATAATTTATTTAGTCATTCTCCAATTGATGGGCATTCACTCAGTTTCCAGTTTCTTGCCATTACAAAAAGGGCTATCACAAACATTTTTGCACATGTAGGTCACTTTCCCTCCTTTAAGATCTTTTTGGGATATAATCCCAATAGAAACATTGCTGGATCAAAGGATATCCATAAGTTTGATAACTTTTGAGCATAGTTCCAAACTGCTTTGCAGAATGGTTGGATCTGTTCACAGGTCCCTTCACAATGTATCAGTGTCCCACTTTTCCCACATCTCCTCCAACATTGGTCATTATTATTTGCTGTCATCTTAGCCAATCTGATAGATGTGTAGTAGTATCTCAGAGTTGTCTTAATTTACATTTCTCTAATCAAGAGTAATTTGAAGCACCTTTTCATATGACTACAAATAGTTTCAATTTCTTCATCTGAAAATTGTCTGTTCATATCCTTTGACTATTTGTCAATTGGAGAATGGCTTGAACTATTATAAATTTGAGTCAATTTTCTATATATTTTAGAGATGAGTCCTTTATCAGATCCTTTGGATGTAAAAATGTTTGCCCAGCTTATTGCTTCCTTTCTAATCTTGTCTGCGTTAGTTTTGTTTGAACAAAACCTTTTTAATTTAATATAATCAAAATTATCTATTTTGTGATCAAAAATGATCTCTAGTTCTTCTTTGGTCACATATTCCTTCTTCCTCCACAAATCTGAGAGGTAAACTATCCTATGTATATTTTTTTGTTTATAATATCATTCTTTATGTCTGGATCATGAACCCATTTTGACCTGATCTTGGTATATTAGGTGTGGGTCTATGCCTACTTTCTTCCATAATAGTTTCCAATTTTCCCAGCAGTTTTTGTCAAATAGTGAGTTCTTATCCCCAAAGCTGAGGCCTTTGGGTTTGTCAAACACTAGATTACTATAATCATTGACTGTTTTGCTCTGTGAACCTAACCTATTCCACTGAACAACTACTCTGTTTCTTAGCCAGTACCAAATGGTTTTGATGACCACTGCTTTATAATATAGTTTTAGATCTGGTGCATCTAGGCCACCTTCATTTGCTTTTGTCTTCATTAATTCCTTTGAAATTCTTGACCTTTTGTTCTTCCAGATGAATTTTGTTGTTATTTTTTTCTAGATGAGTAAAATAGTTTCTTGGGAGTTTGATTGGTATAGCACTAAATAAATAGATTAGTTTAGGGAGTATTGTCATCTTTATTATATTTGCTCAACCTATCCAAGAGCACTTAATATTTTTCCAGTTTCTTAGATCTGACTTTATTTGTATGGAAAGTGGTTTATAGTTTTGCTTATATAGTTCCTGACTTTTCCTTGACAGATAGATTCCCAAATATTTTATACTATCAACAGTTATTTTAAATGGAATTTCTCTTTGAATCTCTTGCTATTGGATTTTGTTAGTGATGTATAAAAATGTTGAGGATTTATGTGGATTTATTTTGTATCCTGCAACTTTGCTAAAGTTGTGGATTATTTCTAATAGTCTTTTAGTTGATTCTCTAGGGTTCTCTAAGGATACCATCATATCATCTGCAAAGAGTAATAATTTGGTTTTTTCATTACCTACTCTAATTCCTTTCATCTTTTTTTCTTCTTTTATTGTCAAAGCTAGCATTTCTAATATAATATTTAATAGTAATGATGATAGTGGGCAACCTTGGTTTCACCACTGATGTTATTGGGAATGGTTCCAGTTTATCCCCATTACATATGATGCTTGCGGTTTTAAATAGATGCTATGGACTGTTTTAAGAAAAAGTCCATTTATTCCTATACTCTCTAGTGTTTTTAATAGGAATGGGTATTGGATTTTATCAAATGCTTTTTCCGTATCTAATGAGATGATCATATGGTTTTTGTTAATTTGGTTATTGGTATAGTCAGTTATGCTAATAGTGTTTCTAATATTAAGCCAGCCCTGCATTCCTGGTATAAATCCTATTTGGTCATGTTGTATTATCTTGGGGATGATTTTCTGTAATCTCTTTGCTAATATTTTATTTAAGATTTTTGCATCAATGTTCATTAGGGAAATTGGTCTATAATTTTCTTTCTTTGTTTTAGTCCTACCTGGTTATGGTATCAATACCATGTCTGTGTCCTAAAAGATATTTGGTAGGAATCCTTCATTTCCTATCTTTTCAAATAGTTTACATAGTATTGGAGTTAATTGTTTTTTAAATGTTTGGTAAAATTCACATGTAAAACCATCTGATCCTGGGGATTTTAGGGAGTTGATTAGTAACTTTTTTTACTTCTTTTTCTAAAATGGGACTATTTAAATAATTTATTTCCTCTTCTATTAATCTGGGCAATCTATATTTTTGTAGGTATTCCTCCATTTCACTTAGGTTGTCAAATTTATTAGCATAAAGTTAAGCAAAGTAACTCCTAATTATTACTGTAATTTCCTATTCATTGGTGGAAAATTCTCCCTTTTCATTTTTGAGACTAACAATTTGATTTTCCCATTTCCTTTTTCTAATCAAATTAACTAAACGTTAATCTATTTTGTTGGGTTTTTTTTTCATAAAACCAACTCAACTCTTAATTTTATTTATTAATTGAATATTTTTTTTAGTTTCAATTTTGTTGATGTCTCCTTTTATTTTTAGAATTTCAAGTTTGGTATTTGATTGGGGAGTTTTAATTTGTTCTTTTTCTAGCTTTCTTAGTTGCAATCCAATTCATTGATCTTCTCTTTCTCTATTTTATGCAAGTAACTATCTTGAGATATAAAATTTCCCCTCATAACCACTTTGGCTGCATCCCACAAATCTTGGCAGGTTGTCTCATTATTGTCATCCTTTTTGATGAAATTATTGATTGTTTCTATGTTTCACCCATTCATTCTTTAGGATGAGATTATATATATGGTTTCCAATTAGGTTTTGGTTTTGTCCCCCTGGCCTTTTATTGAATGTAATTTTTATTGCATTGTGATCTGGAAAAAATGCATTTACTATTTCTGCATTTGATTTTGAGGTATTTATCTCCTAATATATGGTCAATTTTTGTATAGGTTCCATGAACTGCTGAAAAGAAAGGGTACTCCTTTCTATCTCCATTCAATTTTCTCCAAAGAGCTATCATACCTAGCTGTTTTAGTATTCTATTTACCTCTTTAACTTCTTTCTTTTTTTTAATTTTGTGGTTTGATTTATCTAGTTCTGAGAGAGGAAGGTTGAGATCTCCCACTATTATAATTTTGCTATCTATTTTTTCTTGCAACTCTCTTAACTTCTCCTTTAAGAATGTAGATGTTATACCACTTGGTGCATATATGTTTAATACTGATATTGCTTCATTATCTATGGTACCCTTTAGCAAGATATAATTTCCTACCTTATCTATTTTTTTAATTAGATCAATTTTTGCTTTTGCTTGATCTGAGATTAGGATGGCTATTCCTACTGTTTTTTTTTACATCCCCTGAGCATACTACATTCTCCTCCAGCCTTTTACCATTACAATGTATGTATCCCTCTGCTTTAAATGTATTTCTTGTAAACAACATATTTTAGAATTCTGGCTTTTAATGCAGTCTGCTATTCACTTATGATTTATGGGCAAGTTCACCCCATTCACATTTATGGTTAAAACTACTAATTCTTGATTTCCCATCATCTTATTTATCCCAAATTATACTTTTCTCTTTCCTTTTCCCCTTTCCCTCTTCCTCAGTATTTTATTTATGAGTACTACTTGCCTCAAGCAGTCCTCCCTTTTTAGAGGCCCTTCCCTTTTCATTTCTTTCCCCTACTATTTCTGTTTTCCCTTCTATTTAGCTTATCCCTTCCCTTTTCCCCTTTTTCCTCCTACTTCTCTATTGGGTAAGAGAAGTTTCTAGATGAAACCAAATATAACTAATATTCTTTCTTTGAGTCAAATCTGATGGGAGTAAGATTCACACAGTATTCATCATCCTCCCTTCTTTCCCTTAATTATAATAGATTTTCTTTGCCTCTTCTTGACATGTAATTACCCTCATTTTACCTTCACTTTCCCCTTTTTTCTGTTACAAGCCCCTTTCCACACCTAATTTCTTTTTTTATAACAGTAAAATCAGATTATACATGTACTTTCTATGTATACACATAACATAAATACAGTTCTCAAGAGTTTTTTTTTTCTTTTTACCTATTTATGCTTTTCTTGAGTTCTATATTTGGAGATAAAATGTTTTGTTTAGCTCTGTTCTTATCATCAGAAATAAATGGAATTCATCTGTTCCGTTAAATGTCCATCTTCTTCCCTGAAAGAAAATGCTTTGTCTAGTAGGGTAATTTATTATTAGCTGCATTCCAAGTTCCCTCATCTTTTGGAATATCAGATTCCAGGCCCTTCATTCCTTTAAAGTGGAAGCTGCTAGGTTTTGAGTAATCCTTATTATGATTCCTCAATATTTGAATTTTTTCTTTATGGCTGGTTGTAATATTTTTCCTTGGTCTGATAGTTTAGAAATTTAGCCATGATATTCCTTGGGGTTTTAATTTTAGGGTCTCTTTCAGGAGGTATTTGGTGAATTTTTTCAATGATCATTTTACCTTCTGATTCTATGACATCCACGCATCTTTGATGATTTCTTGAAAAATAGTTTCTAGGCTCTTTTTTTCATCATGGATTTCAGGGAGTCCTCTCCTAGATCTATTTTCCAAGTTGATTGTTTTCCCAATTAGGTATTTTAATTTTTAATTTTTTAAATTTTTTTGGTTTTGTTTGATTGATTCTTGTTGTCTCATTGAGTCATTCATTTCCATTTGTTCAGTTCTGAATTTTATTGAATTATTTTCTTCATTTTCTTTTTTTTTACTTCTTTTTGTATTTGTCCAATTGAATTTTTAAATGAGTTGTTTTATTCTATGGATTTTTTTCCATTTAACAAATTCTGTTTTTTAAGGAGTTATTTTCTTTTTCCATTTCACAAATTCTGTTTTTCTGGGAGTTATTTTCTTTTTCCATTTTATCAAATCTATCTTTTATTGAGTTATAGGCCTTTTTCAAACTCTCTTGCAAAGTTTTCATTTTCTTTCCCCATTTTTCTTCTAGCTGTCTTTTAAGATCCTTTTTTTTTAATTTCTTCTAGGAAAACCTTGCATGATGGGGACCAGGTTATATCATGTTTTGGGTCTTTATCTGAAGACAATCTGCCTTTAGTCTCCTCAGGGCTTGAAATCTGCTCTTCTCTTTCACCATAAAAGCTGTCTATCATCAGAGTTCTCTTGGCTTTTTTACTCATTTTTTTTTTTAAAGTTAAGGTCTACTTTTACAGCAGGGGAAGTTTTCCAAGCTTCCTCTACAAGCAGTGGCTTCCTCTATAAAAGGCCATGGATTGGCTGAGTCAGTGCTGACTCACTCCCGGTGCTCGGTGGGCAGGTTCCATGAGATTCTGGCATTTTGGATTTCTCTCATTACCTTTTTTATTTGTGTTGGATGTTTTATAATTTCTCTGCTGATCTACTGGCTAGTAGCCAGGGCAGAGTAGCCAACACTGCTGTAGATTCCTCCCCATAGATTTTCTACCACCTGGAGTCCATACTGCCATGGGGCTCTGCATTGTCTGTGCCGGCGTCTGTGCTCAGCCTGCTTGTGCTTGGCTGCCAGCCTCCTGTTTCCAATAGAAAAAGACCTTTTTCTGGCAAAAAAAAATTTTATCTGGATTTGCTAATTAGTCTGAGGGTTATACGTGGTCAGAAAGAAATATGTGTCCTTTCTGCCATCTTGGCTCCACCCATTGAACTCTTTGTCTATTCATTTATCTTTGATCAATAATGATATATGAGGCATACATGAAGAAGACAGAGATGAAGAATGTGAAAAGTTCCATTCTTGTCAGAACTGTCTTAATTGTTGCCATAGAAAAATATAACGTAGAGAATTCTATGAAGAACCTATGAAATGATGGCAAAAAGAATGTGTCCTATGATAACAAAAGAAAGAACAACTTCCTAAAACTAAAAGATACTAATATAGTTTTTCCCCTAAATCAAAATTTTAATTCTTGAGCAGATATTTGTAGATTCTTAAGAGAGTTTAATTATTACTCAGAGTGAACTAAATGATTAAATCCTGTTTACATAATAAAATCAACCACTGTTATAAGAAATGATATGAGATGATTTCAGTGATCTTCCTAATAGACAAAATACGATAAACTATATTCTAGATATTTGTTTTATATAGATTTTAATTTGTTAATGATTTTTTTCTCATTCCTTATTCTTTTTGATCTCTTTATTTTTCTCTTTAGCATTCTTTTTTGTTCCCTAGGTCTTCCAAATACTACTTTCTCTTCTCTGATTGATCTTCTTACCTTTCTTTCATGAATCTTCATCTAACTTACTCCTGATAATAGTCAGTGTCCCACAGGTCTCTGTCCTGTGTCCTATTCTCTTCTCTATATTTCCCCTATACTATTTCATTTAGAAATCCCATAAATTCCTGTAACTTGAATTGTTATCTCTAAGTCAATAATCCTCAGAGCTATTTAACCCTCTCTGCTGCTGTCCTCTGATCTCACATGTCCAACTGCTTTTTAGATACTTTGAGCGCAGTGTCTTTTGAACATGTTAAACTCACTATGTCAAAAAACCAAATTCATAATTATTGTTCCCAAATCATTCTCCATTCAAATTTCCCTATCACTGCCACTGTTCCAGGACCCTAAGTTTGCAATCTAAATGTCATCCTATATTCTTCAATCTCTCTACTTCCCATCCCTCTCTATAGCCATATCCAATTCATGGAAAAGGCTGTTGATTTTACCTTTGTAACATCTCTCAATCATCCTTCTCTTTTCCCTCTCCTTCCTTTCTCTTACCTGTATTATTGCAGCAGCCTGATGATTGGTCTGCCTGCTATGTGTCTGTTCCTACTCCCTCCACTTAGTTACCATATTTATTTTCCTAAAGCTCAGACCTACCACATCATTCTACCTATTCAGTAATCTTCAGTGTCTCCCTATCACCCCAAGAATCAAAGATAAAAATCCATGTTTGATGTTCAAAACTCCTAAGTTTAATTAAGTTAGTTAATGAGAAAGAAAATATATAAACTTATCCCTTGATCATTTAAGAGCTCAAAATTATAAGATTAAATATGAGAACAAGTCAGGTGGTAAAATGAGGTGAAACTTTCAAGTTAGTGCTGTTGAGTTCATCTATTTAGCATCATAAGTAATAGGCATTTAATAAGCATCTAGTGCACATTCCTGCAATAGAAAGTAAATTTCTTCAGTGCAGGGACTATTTTTAGTTCTGGATTTATATTCCTAGAACTTAGTACAATGGTTTGTACAAAGTAGGGACTTTATAAATGCTTTTTGGATTAGATTGAAACTTTCAAGGAAACTTATTTCTTAATTGTTGCATATAAGAACCATTTTAAACTTAGAAGGGATTTCTTAAAATAACAGTGCTGAAACCTGATGAGGACATTTCCATCCTGAATAAAAATTTGGCCCTGGATCAATTTTGTTTCATTAAAATCATGAATAGAAAAAATGTAATCTAACATAAAGAGTCCATCTGTTGTTTCTATTCTTTATCCATCATGTACTGCACAGTACTTCATATACCAATTAACACCTGAATCTGTCCATGAGCTTTGGAAACATTGACTGAGAACACATTCAGAATATCAGCTTTTTATTGGCCAAACCAGGACATAAAAGAGCTATGCGTTTGGCTCCACCCCAGAAATACCGTAACCCAGTCCATTTTCAGCAGGACTTTGTTGAAGGCAATATTTGGAACATATATAATGAATTCTCAAAATGCCATGGGGAGGTTTGCTCAACCTTTCACAATCTATTTTCATCAATGACTCCATGCTACTTAGAGAAGACTATACCACATATTCCAACCCCTTCTCTTTAAATATAAGAAACAGAAGCCCTGAGATATATGAGTCAACCAAACTCATGCAGAGTTAGAAGAGGAACAGAAATGAGAATGCTCCTGTGGAATACTGCTTTATTTTATTCAGTAACCAGGTAGAATGTGAAAGCACTACAGTTGTTTAGGATAGGCCTGGCTAACTGGTTTTTGTTTTTGTTTGACAAAATCTTGAAGCTCTCTGGTCCAATAAATGAGTAAGATTTCCAAGATTAAGGCTTTTAGAATAGACTGAATTATTTAAAGCTTAACTTATTTATGCCAAATTATTATGAATATATTTTATTAGGACTAGCCTTAGTTGCTAACCCCATGATTGTTCTTGACCCAGCAGTACATATGTTTTTTCAACTTTTGAAATGATGACAATTTAACATGAAAAATGTAGTTCTGTGGCAGCCCTTTTTGTAGTGGCTAGAAACTGGAAACTGAGTGAATGCCCATCAGTTGGAGAATGGATGAATAAATTGTGGTATATGAATATTATGGAATATTATTGTTCTGTAAGAAATGACCAACAGGATGATTTCAGAAAGGCCTGGAGAGACTTACACGAACTGATGCTGAGTGAAATGAGCAGGACCAGGAGATCATTATATACTTTAACAATAATACTATATGATGACCAGTTCTGATGGACCTGGCCATCCTCAGCAATGAGATCAACCAAATCACTTCCAATGGAGCAGTAATGAACTGAACCAGCTACGCCCAGAGAAAGAACTCTGGGTCATGACTAAAAACCATTACATTGAATTCCCAATCCCTATATTTATGCCCACCTGCATTTTTTATTTCCTTCACAAGCTAATTGTATAATATTTCAGAGTCTGATTCTTTTTGTACAGCAAAATAACAATTTGGTCATGTATACTTATTGTGTATCTAATTTATATTTTAATATATTTAACATCTACTGGTCATCCTGCCATCTGGGGGAGGGAGTGGGGGGTAAGAGGTGAAAAATTGGAACAAGAGGTTTGGCAATTGTTAATGCTGTAAAGTTACCCATACATATAACCTGTAAATAAAAGGCTATTAAATAAAAAAAAAAAAGAAAAAAAAGAAAAATGTAGTTCTTTCCTTGTTGTTTTGGAATTAACACTGCTTTAAATTAAAATCATTTTCCTAATAAGCTGAAAGAGGATCATCTCCTAGAGGACTTAGAGCAGGTGCTACTGGGAAAAGGAAATATTACCTTGCATCCCCATTCTTTAAAATTATTTTGATCCTTAAACATCAATGTTGTAAGGACATTAAGGCAAATAAACATGAAAGTTTCTGAGATACAGAAACTTTCTTATGTCAGTTAACCAAAATGAATTGTAATAGTAACTACTGTGCTTAAGACAATTGACAACAAGCCTTTTATGGCAAATATCCAGTAATAAGACACAGATCTCAGGAAGAAAAAAAAAGTAAAAATAATTCATTTGATTAGAAATCAAGCAGCAAAAGAATCTCAGAATCCTGGAAAAGATATGTGAGTGTAGTTTAGATGTTTGAAGAAAAATAACAAAAGTAAAAGTTTTGAAATGAGTAACCCATATATTCTTTGAGGCTCTTTATCCCAACTTCTCATGAGTTGGGTCTTTAGAAAATTACTATTTCTCACGTTCAAAGTACAACATAAATATTAAGATTTCAGAAAAGTCTGGAAAGACTTGTACAAACTAATGCTAAATGAAGTGACCAGAACCAAAAGAACATTTTACAGAGTAACAAAACTATTATGTGATGATCAACTATAATAGACTTGGCTCTTTTCAACAATGAGATTCAAGGCAGTTCCAATAGACTTGAAATGGAAAATGCCATCTGCATCCAGAAGGAGAACTATGGAGACTGAATATGGTTCAAAACATAGTATTTTCACCTTTTGTTGTTTGTTTGTGTGTTTTTTTTTCCTCTCCTGTTTTATCCCCCTTTGATTTGATTTTTCTTGAGCAGAATGAAATATATGCAAATATATTTAAAAGAATTGCATATGTTCAATGTAGTGGGGAAAGAGGAAGAAAACTTAGGAGCACAAAGTTTTGCAAAGGTGAATATCGAAAAAAATACCATCAAAACTTTTTAAAGTTAAACATCAAGAATTTGGAATGATTCTAATGAAATTGGCCCAAACCTTTACTATATTTTTCTTAAGATTTAATTTAATTAGTCTTAACTAACTTTTAAAATAGAAGATTTACTAAGTGACACATTAAGTAAACTTGATACACTCTATACTCACAAATGCCTATGGCATATTCTCCCAATAAATGCATATGGAACCCAATGAAAAGTTTAGAGAACTCTTGTGGCAAAGGAGCCATAGCTCACAATTTCTGGAAGTCTTTTCCATCCATTCATGAGATACTCAAGAAGTGTCCCATAACCAGAGTGTAGTTTCTTTTTTCCATGTCTTATGAAATTTAAAATCTAAATTCATCCTGTTCTTGTATTCTAGTGCAGACATTACTATTATCTCTTTTGAAGATGATGCTAAGATAATAAGCAGATAGGAAGTTCCACATCTTCAACTCTCCACAGCTTATCAGGTTCTCCTTTAGACAGAGAAGAAAAAAAAATATCTCCAGTGAAGGTTAAAACTGAGGCTTCTTCTTTCTCAAAG
Source organism: Sarcophilus harrisii (assembly GCF_902635505.1). Classification (NCBI taxonomy): domain Eukaryota; kingdom Metazoa; phylum Chordata; class Mammalia; order Dasyuromorphia; family Dasyuridae; genus Sarcophilus; species Sarcophilus harrisii. The sequence continues at coordinate 249,380,133 of NC_045428.1, read as the reverse complement.
TGTATTTTCTCTTTAGGGGAGTACTAAAAAATCCAAATTTTATAAGTTTCTTTTTTTAAGCTTTTTATTTTCAAAACATATGCATGACTAGTTTTTAAACATTGACCCTTGCATAGCCTTGTGTTTCAGATTTTCCCATTCTTCCCCCTCACACCCCTGATAACAAGCAATGAAATATATGTTTCTAGAAATTATGACTATTTCTTTGGTCTATATAAACTCAATTATTATGCAACACAATTACAGTTTCAAGGCCATTTAACTGTTATTATAAGACCTATATGTTATTGATTGACTGAAAAATGTTCTCAACTAGTTAAGCTATCAAGCCTAAATATGATGGGTTCTGACCCCACCTTCATAAATGAATCCCAAACATTACTTTTCATGAAACATTTGGGAAGAAATTAAGCTGTGTTTACAAAAATTGCCCTTAATTTAGTTGGGTTTTTTAGTTTCCTCCTCACCGGGAGGTAACATGGCTTAAAAAATAAAATCTGCAGTAATCTTTGTCTTTTATTATCATTCTGCTAATCTTTTAGGGCAAATTCCAATTAAACTTTAAGGAATCAGAGAATAAAGATAGAGAAGGTAATTTATTAGCAGTAATTTTTTCAAATAATTGCAACATATAATTTGTGTTGAGTGATATTTGTAATCATATATCTTGTTTACCTAAAAAATTTTGCCTTCAACAAAATCTCATTCCAATATTTCATAACAATGTAGGGGTAATCTTGGGTTCTTAAGGGCAGGTTTTGGAAAGTTCAAATATGGTCCCACTAACAGCCTATATAAAACTAGCCTAAATACAGAAGGTCAACAGTAGGTTTGGAAGTAAACAAATTATTTAGTTGTGAAATACCCCCTACCAAATAAAGAAATATGCAATGTTTTCTGCAAGAAAGCATAGCTTCAATCTATTTCTATAATGGCAATGAGAAGATGATGGAAAGGAGGTAGAATGTGCTTAGAGTAACAGTTTTTAGATAATCTATAAACATTAACTTAACTGCTGGTACTATAAATGTATGATCCTTGTCTAACAACCAACAAGTTGACAAAGTGATAGAACTGAACCATGTTAAAATTGACTTTCTCACAATAAATGAAATCAGTAGACATAAGGACATTCTAGTTAAATGTAAGGAAAGCTCATAGATTCTTCTTGGATAGACAAAGGAACTAATAGAATTGGCTTCAAGTGATTTGGAAATATGTCAAGGCAATGACTGTATTTTCTAAAAAAGCAGGTTAAAACAATAACAACTCTTCAATATGACTTGAAAAAAATCTGTTGAAGAATGTGAGTAAAATCTATATGCAGTTCATGAAGTATATAAGGTAGCTCACCAAAACTCAGTATATTAAAAGTAGAAGGAACCCTTGAAATTCAAAAGCTATTAAGTTTAATAGATTAATTAAGTTTATTAATAGATTATTAATAAAATAATGAATTTATGTAAAGATAAAAAAAAGTGGCTGAAAATGTAGAGTGAAGGTTAAATACGTTTATGAATGGTGGGGTTATAAGTAAAACTTTTTGACAGTGATAACTATGGAAAAAATGTTTGCCTTTTCATAAACCATCCTTTGGTAAATTGTTAAGAGACAAAATGTCAAAATTTTAAAAAGTACTTTTCTTCCAATTTTGTCTTTAAAATAGGTTTTGTTGATGCCTTTTTCTTTTATATCATAGCAACTTTTAGACATAACACTCTCTATGCAATCTAGAATGGAAACTAGGTATAGTGATAAGAGCATTCACCTTGAAATCTGGGACACTCATCTTCATAAGTTCAAATCTGGCCTCAAACATTTATTATCTGTGTGATTCTAGGAAAATCTCTTAACCATGTTTGCCTCAGTTTCTCATCTGTAAAGTGATCTGGAGAAAGAAATGGCAAACTACTCCAGTATTTCTGTCAAGAAAACTCCAAAATATATCACAAAGAATTGGACATGACTGAAATGACACGACAACAACAAACCACCTTATAACTGAACACTCCTAGGATTTTAAATCCAGAGCTGAAAATTATGAGAGAAGTCATCTAATCTAATCTCTTCATACTACAAATGAGAAAATTGAGCTTCAGGAAAGGTAAGCAATTGCTCAAAGTTGCACAGATAATAAGTATTAAAAGTAGGATTTGAACCCATTGGATCCCGAGCTCATTGTCTTTCCAGTGTACTAGATGTCCTTAAAAAATATTCAGCAAATACATAACCAAGTCTTACAACATACAAGGTATTCTACCCTGGTAGTAGCTTTCAATTCTTCTAAGAGAAGGGAGGTTTCTGTCTTTATCTGTTTTCCTGGATTAACCTTGTTTATTATTTCTTTCTAATTCACATTTTTATTTACATTATTTTGGCAATTTTGAATATTGTTTTTTTTAGTTATTCCAGAAGGACAGGTTTTATATATTTATGAAATGATGTTCCTTATTTGTGATCATATGATTTCCCTAACTACATCATTATCACCATTTTCCTTAATTATCACCTGTCATATATAAAAATATATCAGAGCCTGTATTAAACTTCTTTCAAAAGTTGTCCTTTCATTTGACTTCCAAGTATAATTGGGTGCATTGTAGATTGTGTTCTTTAAAGCTTTGCTTTTTGCTTAGTCACCAGCCTGAAGTTAGTTGCAATCATCCAGTTAATAGTTCTTGATTGGAGGAGCACTGCTTCTGTTTTTATGGCAAAATCCCAAAAGATTAAATAATTGCTTAAGCTGTGGTTCTTTGGTTGATTAGGATTGGGCCTGGCTTCTGAATTTATAGTTTTATAAGTTATTGGTTATAAATTATTACTGTGCATATTTTTCCCTATATAATTCTGAGACTAGACTTAGAACTTTATATTTCCCTTTAAAAAAATCTAAACAATATTTGATTAGATCATCTAAGTACTTATTTTTATTTTCAAATATAAGCACTATGGAGAAGAAAGAGACTGAGGCAAATATATTAAAAGTAAGCTATATTAATGATAATTCAAAGTAACAGAAATGAGTCATTCCCAAACATCAACTTGATTCCTGTAAAACAACATGCTAGTTCTGATGTCTTATACTGGGCAGGACCTTTAAGAACACTATTGCTAAGTCTATTGGATCTAGAAAACTGTCTTTTCCCTTTTTCTTATACAGGCATTATAGTTGAATTTTATTCACTCATGGGGACTCTAGTTTCTAGCAAGAGGACAGATAAGTTCCCTGTTCTCACATTTTTAGTTCATTGTATTTTCACCTAGTATATATTTACTCTTAGTTTAAGACATAATTCATCTCTAGATGTTCCCCAAAGTGAGAAATAAAAAAGTACTCAATGTACAATATGAATCAGTTATAGGCAAAATAATTTATTGCTATGCACAAAAGAAATTATAGATATAAAAAACCCATTGCCCACATTGATAGCATGTAGACAACACTTGACAATTTAACTTGTTGCAAGTTGCTGAAAGGGTGATACTTCAAACTCATCAAAACTTGAAAACTATTTTCAAGAAAAAAACTAATTAGGTATTTAGTATTTTTTATCTCAGTTTTATTCTATCCAAACAACTCCTAGTACTCAGTGGCTGGCAAAAATACAAATGCTTGAACAAACTCTCCTATTGATATTGAAGTAGTTGCCTGGAATCCCCCACCTGTCATCATTCAATTCCAACCTGCTTGAACACTGAACCTCTCAAATTTACAAGGTTTCTTTCAAGCCTGGATACATTCAGCTGGATATAAGTTGTTTTTTTCCCTAAGATCAAAAAAGAACAAACCCAAAGGAGGCAACCAGGTTAAGCTTGCCTTAATCAGGATATATGTTTTAGATAATATTTGCTTATGGCTGCATATAGGCCAGGGCGAGGGATAGAAAAATCTGACCCTTACTCTTTCCATCCCCACTGCTCCACACAAATAGATCTTCTTCAGGCACAATTCAAAATAGAATTGCTTTTTAAAGCATCCAGAAAGAAAGAGAGAGGCTGAAAGGGAGGTAACTCACTTTTATTTATCTACTGAATCATCAGCTCTCCTGCTTCTTTGTTCCATAAGAGATCTCTTTATCATCACAAATTGCAAACCCTTTAGGTATTATTCACACACACACACACACACACACACAGAGAGAGAGAGAGAGAGAGAGAGAGAGAGAGAGAGAGAGAGAGAGAGAGAGAGAGAGCGCTCTGACATGGTTTACTGGAACCATAAATGGAAACTTTGAGCATGCTCCATTGGATGGCCTCCATAGACCAATTAAACCTTACTTTATAAGAAAAAGCTTAGAACAAGTTGCTCTATGAACTTAAATATTTCTAATGATTGATTTTCCTCATTCATTTATTTCACACTGTTCAATGTTATGGAGTAGAAGTCCTATAATGGTGACAAGTTAATGAAATGGAAAGAATGCTGGATTTGGAAATGGGAGACTTGGTTTCAAATACCAGTTCTGCCATCAGAGTCACACAGTGAGCTTCGACAAGTAACTTTATTTCTTTAGTCCTCAGATAACTCCTTTATTGAATGAAGACCAAAGAGATCCTTTGTATCTCTAAATATGAATGGCATTTCTCTGTATTATCTTTTTAAACAATTTGCCTTAAAAAAAGATTAGCAGTGGATCACTTTAAATATAATTTAAGGTACACAATTATATAGTTGGTATTTGAAAAGAGACAGGAAGCCTTTTCTGCATAAATATGCCCACCATTTTACAATCATTCTTTTGAGTTAACAAAATGCTCCCTTTGGATAGTTAACAAATTAAGGTAGAGTATCTGTCACTCATACTTCTGTGTGAATTAGAATGATGAGATACTTTACCCCCTCCTTGTATCCAAATAAAGTGCTGAGGCAATTGGAGTTTTGATATGGAAATGAGGGAGAAAATAAAAGGGAATAATTTTGAGACATGGAATGTTGCCCAGTTATAGGTGATGGATGCTGAATTAGAGAATAGGAGTTTTGCCCCTGAGAAGAAGATGAGAAAATGAGGATATTAGATATGAGGGGTATGGGTGGAGGAAACCATGATGATAGAATAGCAAGATGCAGTACAGTGAGCTCTCCCCACTCCCAAACTCTTCTAAAAAAACTTTAAAATGCTGATGGGGAAATCCAAAGAAGATCACAACAATCCTTTTTCTATCCCATGTTGATATAAGGAGACAGAGTTTTGTGGGGACTAGGGACATAAACTGGACAGGAATGGCTACACAGAGCATTATGGCATAGGGAAAACCTCTACCTGAGGGCATGAGGTAGTCAGAGATCCATACCAAGTCAATGTAATGGGAACAACTGCCAACTAGCAGGACTGTCACAGACCATACAGTTCCAGGTCACGTTCCAGAACAGACTGTAATGGAGATGTGCTTGAGCTCCTAGCTAAGGAATAGCTACCGGGATGTGTATCATTCAGAAGCAAGCAAAAGTGATGTGGCTCAGATTCTCAGTAGCAGAACAGAATCTCGGTTCCAGTTTTTGTTGCCTTGTCTGAAGCTTGAAGAGGAATAACCATGACAAGAATTTGAGAACAAAAGGAAGCTTGCAGCTCAGTCACTGAATTAGCAGAGCTTCTTAGCTGGCTAACTGTGAGTATAGCAGTTACTGCCACGATTAAAGTGAAGGTTAGAAATTTGTAGAGCTCAGAACAGGACAAGAGTTTTGGAAGCATTCAGGTTTTTTCCTTGGATCACATCACTTTGGAAACATTGAAAATTTATAGGGCCCCAACTTAATATGTCCTCAAGGTCCTGGAATAGCACAACACTGACAAAGGCAGAAATAGAATCAGTCCAGATTTTCCCTCCATAAGCAAAAAGAATCTAGGTTTAATATCACTTCTGAATTCAGTAAGTTATTGTAAGAATAAGTAAACAAATAACAAGAATTCCCCCACAAACATACAAACAAAAAAGCTGTTCTGATTACAGAATATCAAGACACAAACCTAGAAGAGGAAAAAATTACTTCAGAACTTAGGCAAGTTCTAAAAAAAAAGAGAGCGTGGGCACCAACTCAACTAGAATTCCTGAAAAAAAATTAAGCAAGAATTTAACAAAAGTTTGAAATGTTTTTATCAACAACATGAGAATACAAGAGGAAAAAAAAAACTATTAAACAATTGGAAAAGGAATTAACAGATAGTAAAAGACATACAGAAATGTGGCCAATCAGCATGTTCACTGAAATAACAATGGACCACATCAAAGATAATGACTACAAGACAACAACAAAATTCAAAACAAAGTCAAATGACAAAAAAAAAACCCTAAGAAATAAGATACTCAAAACAAAAGTGACTGATCTAGAAAACAAATTAACTAGAAAAAAGTTTAAGAATCATTAAACTGGATTCAATAGTATACTTAGATAACCACAGAGAATCAACTAAAAAAACAAACACCTTCAGCAATATTACAGGATAAAAAATAAACCCACTTAAATCATCAGTGTTTCTAGATATTATCAGAGAAACTCAGGAGAAGAGGATAGAGATATTTCATTTAAAATAATTGCAGACAACATAAAATCCTGGGGAGTCTACCTGCCAATATAAACCCAGGAATACAATTACAAAATGCTTTTCATACAAATACAGATTGAACACTTAAAGATATATTAATTGCTCATAAGGTAGGAATGGGGGAGGTCAATCCAATATAATAAAAATGACAATTATATTTAAATTATTTTACTTATTCAGTACCATACCATTTAAACTATTAAAGAATGATTTTGTAGATCTAGAACAAAAACTAACAAAATCCACCTGGAAGAACAAAAGAACAAAATATCAGGAGAATTAATGAAATAAAATTGCAAGGAAAGCAGTCTAGCAATACCAGATTTCATATGGTTAACAAAGTGGTAATCAAAAAAATCTAGTACTGGCTAAAAATCTAGTACAGTGGCATAAATTAACTAGAAAATACAGAGGGGTAAATGACCACAGAAATCTAGTGTTTATAATAAATCAAAAGATCCAAATTTGGGGGGCAAGAACTTGCTACCTGACTTAGATGAACATGGAAATATTTTCTTGTGAGATATATGGATAAGAAAGGAGTTTCTGACCAAATAAAATATAAAGAGATCATGGGAAGTAACATGGATAATTTTGATTATTGATTATATGAAATTACAGAAGTTTTGCCCCAAGGATATGAATAGACTTTTTTTAGAAGAGGAAATTCAAGTAGTACTAATAAAAAATTTCTAAATCACTGCATTAGAGAAATGCAAATTAAAGAAGATGCCACCTCACAGAGGATCAGATTGGCTTATATAACAGAAAAGAAAAATGACAAATATTGGAGAGGAATGCAGAAATATTGAGGGAAATGCAATGTCAGTGGAGTTGCAAGCTGGTTCAACCATTCAGGAGAAAATTTGGAACTATAAGCAAAGAGCTATCAAACTGTGTATACCCTGCTATTCAGTAGTACCACTACTAAGTCTGTATGCAAATCAAATGAAAAGAACAAATATGTAGAATGTATGTATATTAGATACATTTGTATGTAAACATACATACATGCATAGATTGTGTGTGTGTGTGTGTATGAAAGCATTGTTTTGTTGTTGTGGCAAAGAATTGGAAATTGAGGAGACAGCCATCAGTTGGGAAATGACTGAACATTGAAATGGTATATGATTGTGGCTCAGAATACCAAATGAGGTATTATATGTGTGTGTGTGTGTGTGTGTGTGTGTGTGTGTGTGTGTGTGTATACATAGCCAGTAATAGGTATTTGTTTTGCTTTTCTTTCATTCTCAGTTGGTAGAAGGGGCATGGGAGAAAGGGTGAGAAGGGAAAATTTTTACCAATTGAAAAAACAAACAAGGAACTGGAATTCTGGAAATATAATGGAGTAGATTAGAAAATGCCAAATTCTCCCATTTTTTTTCACAAACAGAACATTTCAAAATGAATGTGGAAGAGCAAAAATAAAGGGATAAAGCAATTGTTCTCCTAAGATAACTTAAATGGTTCTCAAAAACAAACAAACAAACAAACAAAAAGAAGCTGCAAGGGCTGAGGTTATTGATTAAGGTATATTGAATCAACAAACAACTGCCCTTGGGGGCAGACCAATTGTAAGCTTCAAGAACTTTCACCTCATGGCCTCAGGAACTTTTACCTTACAAACTTTCAACTAACCAACACGATAGGGATCAAACAGATGAATAGGGGCTCCCCACTATTTCCAGACACCAGTACTAGCAGTACTGACCAGATGAGATCCTAGGCTGCTGCTGTGGGTAAGGAGGAACAAACACATACTTGGTGTGTGAGCAAAATATTTTGAGGACAACATGTCTGGGGATCTAAGTGGCTTAGGAGAGGAGAAGAATGTCGGAAGTAGCGGTTCCCAGGCAGAATTCAGAAAATAACAATAAGGAGACCTCAGGCCTGGGGCACTATTAACCACAACTGAGGATAATAAGCTGCTAAAAGTAAAATAAAACAAAATAAAAATGAGTAAGCAAAGGAGAAAGAATCCAAACATATATAATTATTATATTGTAAAAGAAGCTCTGAGTTCGTAGTCAGAGGAAGATAGTGAAGTGAAAGGGGAAAAAGGATTTCAAAAGTCACATAAAAAAGTTTGAGGAAAAACATGAAAAAATAATCTAAGAGAATTATAAAAAGAAAGTTAGCCAATAGAAAAAAGAGGTTCAAAATCTTAAGAAAGAAAATAACTCTTTCAAAACTAGAATTGGGCAAGAGGAATAGAATGACATTATAAAAAATGAAGAAATATTAAAACTAGAAATTACTAGAAAATCTGAAACATCTTTAGAAAAACAACTGATCTGGAGAATGAATTGAGAAGAGACAACATAAGAGTTGTTGGACAGCCAACAAGTTATGATAAAAAAGAATCCTGATAAATATCACAAGAAATTATTAAGGAAGTTCTAGGACAAGAGGGTCAGAAGAAAAAAATTGCCATTCATTCACCATTTGAAAAAAGATTCCTGGAGGAAAACTTAGAAGAATGTCATAGCTAAGTTTTCAAAACTCCCAGGTTAAAGAGAAAGCAAAGCAATGAGGGGGAAAATCACTCATATTCTTATACTATCAGAATATGAGTGATTCCCAATTGATAAATGGTTTAAAAAAAAAGGCAATTTTCTAAAGAAAAAATCAAAACAATTTATAATTACATGAAAAAATTTTTTCTATATCAGTATTGATTAGGGAAATGCAAGCTAAAACAACCTTGAGATATCATTTTCCATCTATCAGATTAACGAAAATGATTGAAGGAAAAAGTGACAAATGTTGGAAGACATATGGAAAAATTGGGACATTAAATTCACTCTTGGTAGAACTGACCTAACTATTTTGGAGAGCAATCTGGCATTATGCCCAAGAGTTATTAAATTGCCTGTACCCTTTGACTCAGCAATATCACTATCAGGTCTGTTTCCCAAAATTATTAGAGAAAGAGGAAAAGAAGCTATATGTTCCAAAATATTTATAGCAGCTCTCTTTGTGATGACAAAGAACTGGAAATTTCAGGGATATTCATCAGGCTTTACAACTTGTGGCAAATGATCAAGATAGACTATAACTGTGCTGTAGGCAAATGATGAACTTGTTGATTTTAGGAAAACACGACTAGATTTGCATAAAAAAAGAAAATGAGAATTATCAAGATAATATCGTATACAATAACAGCAATATTATTTTTAAGAACAACTTTGAGTAACCAAGTCATTCTATTATAAATACCCAAATTAACTACAAAAAAATCTATGAAGATGCTATTTGTATCCAGAGGAAGAACTGATGGATAGAAACATGTATAGAATGATTTTACATTATGCATACATATTTGTGTCTAATTGTAACCATCTCTAGGGCAAGGTGAGGGGTTGGGGAGGTAAAAAAGAAAAAGAAGGAAATGGATATGATAATTTTATTAAATATTTAAAAATATAGTAGATTGTACATAATAGATTTGTAGTTTTATGTGTAAACTTTTTTATTCTACTACATTATGGAAATGATTGTTTTATTCTATAAATCAAAAATAAAATAGTGGCTTTAAAAGTAAATATTATGGGTCAGTCAGATAATACAATGCATAGAGCCTCAACCCTGATGTCAGGAGGACTTGAATTCAAATTGCACCCAGACACTTATTAATTGTGTAACCCTGGGCAAGCCACTTAGAAGCCCTGATTGTCTCCATAACTAACTGATTAAATAAATAAACATTACAAAACTATAAAGATCAAAGTTAACTTGAATGAGGAGATGTGAATGGACACTCCCAACCTATTCCTTTGTGGAGATAGGAGGTGCATACTTGTTATACATTGCACATGTTTCAACCTTTTAAATGTATTCATCAGTCAGGCTGATTTTTCCCCCCCTTCTTTTAATTTTAATTTTTCTTTTTTTCTTTCAATATACTACTTTTTGTATGGACTGGCTCTTTGGGAACGGATAGAGAAGGGAAACTACAGATAAATAGGACAACGTTAAAAAAAAAGACTCCAATAAAATATATTTTAAAAAACAGGTTTTATCTATCTATCTACCTTGTAGTGTATATATATATATATACTTGCCTCTATTTTTCATGATTTTTACTTTAATTGGGTAATTTAACAAATTTTTTTTGAAATTTACTGAAATAAACAATGTTGTTACATGATTATAGTACTTATTTTCTTAATACTGAAATATTTTTGCATTACTGATATGAAATCAATTTGGCTATGATGATATTTTCTGTACTTAGTGCTGTTGTCTCATGATAATTTTATTAATTTTGTATCTATATATAAAATAAGTCTATAGAATTATATACTATTTTGTGTCTTCCAATTTTGGGTAGAAGAACCAGATTTGTTTTGTTGAGAATAATTTATATATTACTGCTATTAATTGTACTTTGAATGTTTGTAAACCCATCTGGTCCACAGTGTTTTTTCATCATTAGGAAAATTGTTTATGGTTTGCTCAACTTCTTTTTTTAAGATTTTGTTTTCTGAGACCATGTGTTTTGTTTTTGTGTGTATTTGTCCATTCTCTTCAATTCTCATTTTTTTTTGGCATATAATTATGAACAGTAGTTTCTACTAATTCCTTATCATTCTCTCTTCTATTCCTTATTACTTTGTATTTTCAAAAATACAACTGCTTTTGGTACATTCTAGAAGGTTTTTTATTTTTAAGGCTTTTTTTCTATCTTCTAATTTTTATATTTTCTTTTGAACTTATTTTACCATTCATTTTTAAATTAAAGCTTTTTAAATTTTCAAAACCTATACATGGATAATGTTTCAATATTAACCCCTGCTAAAACTTGTGTTCCAATTTCCCCCCACCTTTCCTCTAGATGGCAAGTAATCCAATATATGTTAAACACGGTAAAAATATATGTTCAATTCAATATATGCATACATAGTTATACAATTATTTTGCTACACAAGAAAGAGCAAATAAAAAAGGAAGAAAAATGAGAAAGAAAACAAAATGCAAGCAAACAAGAACAGAAAGAGTGAGAATGCTATGTTGTGGTCAACACTCAGCTCCCACGGTCCTCTCTTTGGGTGCAGATGACTCTCTTCATCACTGAACAGTTGGAATTGGTTTGAATCATATCATTTTGTTGAAGAGAGCCACATCCATCAGAATTGGTCGCTGTATGGTTTTATTGTTGAAGTATATAATGATCTCTGGTTCTGCTCATTTCACTCAGCATCAGTTCATGTAAGTCTCTCCAGGCATCTCTGTATTCATCCTGCTGGTCATTTCTTACAGAACAATAATATTCCATAACATCCACATATCATAATTTATTCAGCCATTCTCCAACTGATGGGCATCCAATCAATTTCCCAGTTTCTTGCCACTACAAAAAGGGCTGCCACAAACATTTTGCACATATGTGTCACTTTCCCTCCTTTAAGACCTCTTTGGGAGATAGGCCCAATAGAAACACTGCTGGGTCAAAAGGTATGCAGAGTTTGATAACTTTTTAAGCATAGTTCCAGATTGCTCTCCAAAATGGTTGAATCCATTCACAGTTTCACCAACAATGTATCAGTGTCCAAAAAACTGGTATATTCTTAAAATTGTGCATGCAAATATATGTACACTGCCCTTAAGCCAGTAATTTAGCCTTTGTGGCTTGTTTTATTTAAACTAATCTGTGTCTGATTTCCCTCAATTTCCACTACTCCCTGTTAACTTGCAAAACTTTCTAATTATTTTTTAGTATTTATTGTTATTCTTTTTCTCTCCTTTTGTCTATTTTGTTTTTCTTAGATCACATAAGTGTGATGAACCTTATTCTCTTATCCCCCTTCCCAATTCATTTCTATATTTCAGTTGAACTTATTATCAATGCTCCTTTTTAGCTAGAACTGGACCAATGTATCTATGTGTCCATACATGTCAAAGCACCAAAAGTAGTGACTGTAAGAAAAATGGAAAGATAATATTTCTCCTTCATGACCTTTTTTCTTTTTATAAATTTGATATTTTATTTCTAGGGTTATCAGGAGTTTGATTTACAGACTCAAACTGTTCAATACGGGTCTCCTCTCCTAGTTTTGTCCATTGTTTCATTGCCAAACCCATAGGTTCAGTATTAGCCATTTACCCCATTTTAAAACAAAGGATGCTTTCTCTTTTTTTCTCATTTTTTTTCTCTTTCTTCTCCCCTTCCTCTCTCTCCTTAACTCTGTTGTCATCATTAAATTATTACATAAATGTTCCCAGTTTCGCATTTCTATTTAATTTTGTGCTAAGCAAATTAAATCAAAATCTAAAATAAATGCTAAGAACAAACAATTTTGTATACCATGCTAACAGGAAAAGGAATAAGTTACTTTAAAAAAAAAGAAGTTAGAGAATCAATTCTTTTTTTTTGCTTTTTATTTTCAAAATATACGCACAGTTTTCAACATTCATCCTTGCAAAACGTTGTGTTCCAAATTTTTTTCTCTATCTATTTTCCCTCTCTTAGACAACAATTTAATATATGTTAACATGTGCAATTCTTTTATACATATTTCCATGTTTATCATGCTGCACAAGAAAAATCAGATCAAAAGAAGAAAGAATGAGTAAGAAAACAAAAAACAAGCAAACAACAACAAAAATACTATGTTGTGATCTACAATTATTCCCCTTTCTGGATGTAAATGGTTCTCTCCATCACAAATCTATTGGAATTGGCCTGAATTACCTCATTGTTGAAAAGAAACATGTCCATCAGAATTGATCATTATATAATCTTGTTGTTGGTGTGTACAAGGTTCTCTTTGTTCTGCTCACTTCATATAGCATCACTTCTTATAAGTTTCTTCAGGCCTTTCTGAAATCATTCTGTTGAGGATCAATAATCTTGATACCTAGCTAGTATTAATGGCTTATCTCTCAGTAGCCAGCTCCATACACATATAAAAACATTGACTTAGAGAGTTTGATTGTGATATCATTGTCCAAACTGCTTCCCTTCCCTTCAGGAGGAGAAGGAGGAGGAGGAGGAAAAGGAAGAGGAGGAGGAGAAGGAGGAGGAAAAGGAGAGGAGAAGGAAGAGGAGAAGGGGGAGGAAAAGGAAAAGGAGAAGGAGGAGAAGGGGAAAGAGGAGTATTTTCATTTACTTGACTATTGAATGTCAAAATTGAAGCTGAAAGCTTCTATATGTGCTAGAATGTGAACTCTTTGAAAATCAAAACAATCTTGTCTTTATTGTTTGTATCTGCAGGACTTTAGTAGAATTCTTTGCACCTAAGTTCATAATGAGTGGTTTTCCATTCATTCTCTTAAATTATTTTTTGTTGTTACTAACAAAATTGGAATTTTCCTGTAGATTTTCTATAGAGAAAGTGTTCTCCATCGATTACCTTGTGAATTGCTCTTTCCATATCCTCATAATTTTGTCACCTCTAGAACTTATCTACTTGGGTATAATTGGTTTAATCAGACTCATTTTTCTTATCTTTGATCAGTGTAATGACATTTTTACTTTTCCTATACATAAATCCCAAAGCATAATATTAATGAATTTTAAGCAATTATTTAGTACTCACTGTGTAAGGCAATTTGTTGTTAAAATTCTTTTGTAGGACTATTCTACTATTCTTTTTGTTGATAACCTTTCATTTTCATTCTTAAATACTCTCATGTCTACTGTTCCATTGAGTCTTCTGCCTAAATATTTCACTTATCTTTGTCATTTACAATGGAGTCACTAATATCAAAAGCATATTTACATTTAATAAGCTTTTATCAAGTTTTTTTTTTGTTTTGTTTTGTTTTTTTTGGCTGAGGCAATTGGGGTTAAGTAACTTGCCCAAGGTCACACAGCTAGGAAGTGTTAAGTGTCTGAGATCAAATTTGAACTCAGGTCCTCCTGACTTCAGGGCTGGTACTCTATCCACTATGCCATCAAATTTTTTGAAACCTTTCTCTACCTTTTCAACTTTGTAACAGAACTTAGTGAATAAGCTATGAATAGTTTCATGATTCTTTTTGCAAATACTTAATATATGTAATGTAATATCAGATGAATAAAATGATCCTTGCAAGGATATTTCTTGTTTTCTATGTGTGCTTGAGAAATGATAACTCTACTTGTTTTTTTAATTAACTTCTCCAAGAAGGAATCTCCAAGAATGATCTTTCCATTTAGTGTCTTTTTCTTTTGATTGTGTTTTATTTTTCAGAATCAAACTGTTAAGATTGTATTAAGATATAGCAGAGCTTAATATATTGTTACATACACATTACATGTTAAGATTACATAAAATTATATGTTCAGATAAATGAAATTCATTTGCTCCACTAGCATGTCAACCCATTGGTTATTGTATGAGTCAGACAATTAAATTGGCCAGACCAAAGAAATTTAATAGACAATCTAAATGACTTTATTTTTAGTATTTTCTTCCTACTATTCTGCTGAAAGGAAGAGGGCAAGAAAAGACTATTGCTGATTTCGTTTTTGTGAATTTTTTTCCTTTGGTTTGTATTGATTAAAACATAACTTATCATTGTGTAATCAGCTACAGATGATGAGCCTCTTTGTACTTAGATAGACTAGCTCTCAGAAGTCCAACTTAAGTCTGTTGCCAGGGCCATACATTTAGCTTTTTCAGCTTTTAATAATTGTCAGAGCTTGTATTCTACTAGCATGTTTTTAGGAAGTCATGATCATCTACTCCGCAAAATGAGGCAAGTAAAATTCCGTGGAGGAAAAAAATAAAAGAAAGATCTATAAATGGTAGATTCAAGTCAAAATGAAACAAACAAAAAGGACAAGAGACAAACAAGGTTTTGATCAAAAATTAAATTAAAAAATAATAAATTTAACCTAAGTCCCATACCTCATTGGTATAGAATTCTCAATATTAGAGAGCTGTACTGTCTGAGAGGGATGGGGTGGAGTTAAAGCAGACAGAGAGGGGAATCTGTCTTTTCAAGTTCTAGTCTCTATTTAGTAATCTACCTTCAGGCTCTTCAGTTACATCAGGCCTTAGATGTTCTAGCTTTGAGCTTTGAAATTATTTTATAATCACATGCATTTATGTAAAAAGAAAACAAAAACTGATCATCTAAATAAATGAATATCAGATAAAGGCCTCATTTCCAAAATATATAGAAAATTGACTAATTTATAAGAAATCAAGCCATTCTCCAATTGATAAATGGTCAAAGGATATGAACAGACAATTCTCAGATGATGAAATTGAAACTATTTCTACTCATATGAAAGAGTGTTCCAAATCACTATTGATCAAAGAAATGCAAATTAAGAGAACTCTGAGATACCACTACACACCTGTCAGATTGGCTAAGATGACAGAAAAAAATAATGATGAATGTTGGAGGGGATGCGGGAAAACTGGGACATTGATGCATTTGTTGGTGAAGTTGTGAAGGAATCCAACCATTCTGGAGAGCAATCTGGAATTATACCCAAAAAGTTATCAAACTGTGCATACCCTTTGATCCAGCAGTGCTACTACTGGGCTTGTACCCCAAAGAGATAATAAAGAAGGGAAAGGGACCTGTTTGTGCCAAAATGTTTGTGGCAGCCCTGTTTGTGGTGGTTAGAAACTGGAAAATGAATGGATGCCCCTCAATTGGAGAATGGTTGGGTAAATTGTGGTATATGAATGTTATGGAGTATTATTGCTCTGTAAGAAATGAGCAGCAGGATGAATAATACAGAGAGACTTGGAGAGACTTACATGAATTGATGCTGAGTGAAATGAGCAGAACCAGGAGATCATTATATACCTCAACGATGATATTGTATGAGGATGTATTCTGATGGAAGTGGATTTCTTCGACAAAGAGAAGATCTAACTCAGTTTCAATTGATCAAGGATGGACAGAAGCAGCTACACCCAAAGAAAGAACTCTGGGAAATGAATGTGAACTGCTTGCATTTTTATTTTTCTTCCCGGGTTATTTTTACCTTCTGAATCCAATTCTTACTGTACAACAAGAGAACTGTTCAGTTCTGCACACATATATTGTATCTAAGATATACTGTGTCATATTTAACATGTATAGGAATACTTGCCATCAGGGGGAGGGAATGGAGAGAGGGAGGGGAATCAGAACAGAAGTGAGTGCAAGGGATAATGTTGTAAAAAATTATCCAGGCATGGGTTCTGTCAATAAAAAGTTATAATTATTTTTTAAAATTAATTAATTAATTAAAAAATAAAAATAAAATTAAAAAGGGATAGAGCAAAAGAATTGAATAATGGAAAGAATTGCTTCTGGAGGTTAAGGAAAGGAGTTGGAAAAACATGTACACATCTTGATTCCAAAAGTGGTAGTCATCATGAAGATAGGGTATATTCTGCCTATGTAGCCAACTTACCCAACAGAAAAACTAATTTTAGTTTTAGTAGATAGAGTGCCAGGTATGGAATTAGGTATTGGCTTGAATTTAAATATAGTCTAAAACACGTAGTAGCTGTGTGATTCTAGGCAAGTCACTTAATTCTGGTTGTCTCAATCTCCTGATGTGAAAGAAACTGAAGAAGGAAATGACAAACCATTCCAGTATCTTTGCCAAGAAAATCTCAAATGGGATCAAAAAGAATCAGACTGACACAATCAAACAATAAATATTTCAATAAATATTTTGGATAACAAAAAGTTGAATATCAGAAATAGTAAATAAGCAGGCTATTCTTTAGCTGCCCCAGAAAAAAGAGAATGTGAGCAGCAGAGGTACTCAGAGGTTATTTCTATCATATTGTTATACAATATAATTCCTGTAAATAGGGAATGATAGTAAACTACATGATTATTTCTATGAAATTAATATTGTCCTAATCCCAAACAAGGGAAGAATAAAACAGATACAAAATCTATAGACCAATACCTTTAATGAATATGTATATAAAAATCAAAAGACTAGCAAATTGAATACTGTGATATGCTACATAGCTATTAAAGTGAAACAACTCATTAAGGGCTTTGAAATACCCTATAAGTCCAAGACTGGCCTTGTACTTTCATTGTTTGCTAGGAAAAACATTCCTCTAACAATGTAGATAAGCAATTTCTCTGTGATATATAATTTTAGAATAGCCTATAGCACTGAGAGATTAAATGATATGTCCACTGTCACTTTCAAGTATGGATGAGAGCACACTTGAAGTGAGATATTCCTGGTTTTGAGTCCAGGTTTCTATTTTCTATGATACCCTGCTTCTTGGAAGTAAAATATATATTTTAAATTATTACTTTTGGCCAAGTTAAACTTTATATTATGACGTAAGTGTGGCTCAGTATGAGGAAATAACTAGCAAAATCTATCATTAATAATAAAAAAGCCTTTCTTGTTTTTTTAAATATTGAAATATTCATATTTGCTGATGAATGCTAAATTCACAATATTACAAATTGATTATTAAAGTCACAATATTGCAAATTATAACACCATATATACAATATTTTATGTAAAAATCCTTTGATGAAATGCAATATCCATTTTATGTTTTTTTCTCCTTAATCTAAAAAAGGAAAATATGAAAGGGTTTTCCTTTCATATAATAAAAAGAATTAATTGTATTCCAAGAGTCAGTGGTATATGAAATCTAAAACATTAGAAATTTCTTCACTAAAAAAGAAAATAATGCAAGATAATTTATTTTCACCATTGTAGTTTGGCATACTTCTAGAAATGTTTAACATAGCAAAGTGATAAGAAAAGGAAATCATTATAAATGAAGTTTAAATGTTTCCATTTTGGAACAATGCTAGAATTTATTTAGAAAACCCAAGAAATTGAAAAAAACAGATCTAGGTATAATAGGAGTAATCTGGGAAACCTCCCTGATCTACTGAACACAGGTCTATGGGGACAAATCCATTGAGCATGAGAGACCCCAACTCTGTATCCCAACCCTTGGGGTAGTCCCATTATCAGGCCACTTTCAAAGTGGAGTCTTTTTCTGAAGGGCATATGGGACCAGAAATTCCTGGTTGGAATATTGGCCAAAATTTTTGAGTTGGAAAAGACCCCAGCACACACCTTATTTTACCTATATCTGAAAGTAATATATACCAGGGCATATGTTTTCTACCTTTAATTGATCATCAAAGACCTCTAACTAGAGAAAATCCACTACACATCTTATAGGTAGACCTAATTGTTAAAATGAATTTCTTTTTTTCCTGACATCGAGTATCAATTTAAATCTTTGCAAGTTCTAATCATTGCTTTCCACTCTGGAGCTAAACAGATTAAGCCTATTCTCTTTCCCAAATGATCACCATTCAAATACTTGACAACTCCTATCATGTCTTTTCTCAACCCTACCTACACCCAGTTCCTTTAACCAAATCTCAAATAATACAAATCTATGATCATAAACCATCCCAGATGTACTCTAGTGTTATGAATGTCCTTTTCAAACTGTTTGCCTAAACTCAAAGATAATACTCTAGATATGTTCTGAAAGATTATCAGTCAAATGGCATTTATTGAGTGCTAAATGACAGGCAGTTTTAGCAATGGGGATACAAATAACTCACAGTGATAAGATATATCCATTATGTATGTATTAGAAGTGATTTCCAATGATATGCATTAAGATCAAGGAAGAGTGGGGATAGTCTTCTTGAAGAAGGTGGGACTTTAATCTGACATTAAGGATGCTAAGAAGCTGAGATGAGAAGGAAAGCTTTCCAGACATTGGGTTAGCCAGTGAAAAATTCTCAATTAGGAGATGGAGCACAATGCAAGGAAAAAGAAAGATGCCAGTGAGGGTCAATCTATCACCATCTTGTTGCATAAAATTAAGCGTCTCCCAATTGGTTCAAGCTCAGTTCAGCTTTTTTGCCTGCCAGACCACACTGCTGAATCATACTGAGTTTGCACTACTCTAAAACCCCCCAGATCATTTTCAGAACAACTACTTTAGATCTAACCATGCTTTCTCCAATTGATTTTTTTGGAGACAAATATAAGATTTTAGTTTTATCCCTACTGACTTTCATCTTATTAAATTTAGCCCAGTGCTTTAGCCAGTTAAGATCTTTTCAGAATTCTGACTGATATTCAGTGTGTTAGCTATCCATCTCAGGTTGGAGCCATCTGCAGGTCTGATAAACATATCATCTATGAGCTTATCCTAAATTTTGCTAAAAATGCTAAATAGTACAAAATCAAGTATAGTTTCCTGGGGCATTCCACTGGTCATCAAACTGATTAAAACTCTTAGTTAAATATATTATTGTCTAAGTTATATTTCTTTATCTTCCCTACAAGAATAGTTTAAGAAACATTATTATAATCTGAATCCCAACCAATCTGGGTGGGGGATGAGGAGCTCTATACTGCATATTTCTAGTATAACAAGATCCCAGATTGTTTGAGAGAATGATGACAAGATTGTATGTGACTGTGTGAAGGGAGTAGTTGATGAGAGAGCAGAGATATTCTTTATTTCTTTGAGAGAGAGGACACTTATGACTGTAGATGCTCTTCATGACTGACTCTAAGACATCAAGAATAGAGAGACAGATTTGTAGAGATAAGTTGATTGATTCCTCAATATGAACCTGATTTCCTTTTGATCTCCCTAGAGATTGAGTCCTCTCTCACTGGAACTATCTATATAGCTCCCATCTATATAGATAATTTACTCATGTATTTTATGGAATATTCTAATATGAATAAACTCCCTGATTTCTGTGGTTATTGTCTTGAATGAATAATTTTACTCTGTAATTATTATCTGTAACATGAATTAGGTGGGAAGGAACCAAGCTAGTGTCTGTAACCTATGGGCTTTCCTCCACCTTCTAAGGTACAGCAACAACGAAGGAGCTTTATCCTAAACTTATAGACTACTAGACCAGCAATATTGGTGAGGGGAAAAGAGGAAGAGGGCAGATAGA
This sequence comes from Sarcophilus harrisii, assembly GCF_902635505.1. NCBI lineage: Eukaryota > Metazoa > Chordata > Mammalia > Dasyuromorphia > Dasyuridae > Sarcophilus > Sarcophilus harrisii. The sequence continues at coordinate 249,359,707 of NC_045428.1, read as the reverse complement.
TATAATTTTAGTTCTCCTTCTCTCAAAGAAGAACAAAAGCCCAACTTTGTGATTCTCCTCCTTTCCTCCTTAAAGTAGTCTCCTTTGAAGAGAGGTAGACAAGATTCTAGAAATATCTATCAATGCTTCCCCCTCAAGTTATATAGCTGTCTATTTGTTTAGACATTTCATATGGAGATATAAGTGCAGCATATAATTTGTATGATCAAAATTTTTCATAAAATCTCAGCAAACTCTACAGCATTTCCTTCATCTATCAATATATTCATCATGTCAAAAAGGTAAAGGAATTTTGTCTTGTAGGATCTGTTTTTTCTAACACTGTGGTGACCCTTTGTAAACACAGCTTCTTTTTCTATATATTCAATATTAATTTCTTTCATGAATTTTTTCATAAATCTTTTCTGGTCAGTCATTTCATCTACCCCAAGCATCCATACTATCCTTTCTTTGATCCTTATTCCCCACTACCATATAGCTAAAGGGAAAAACAACCTATCCTTTCTCTTTTCTTTCCCAAACTAAGCTCATTCTGAGATTTAACATTCCTGACACTTTTTAATACCATGACATAAAGTTATATTCATACTGAGTTACCTGGTCTTGCTTTCATCTTCTGAACACTTAAAAAAATTAAGTTAGTTGAATGAATTCCTAATGCAGCTATATCTTCCTTTTTAGACTATTCATTTCCTTTCTCATTAGAATTGTTTACTTTTGTGTCTTCAGAATTTAAATCTTTAAGGGTTTTTGTTTAATTTTTTTCTCCATCCCACTTCAATCACTACTCTTCAAAAAAGGAAAACAAAATCGTCATAACAAATATACATAGTCAAACAACATTGGTCATTTCCCAAAATATGTCTCATTTGGGGACATGAGTCTATTATTTCTCTGTCAGGAGGTGAGTACCCTGGTTAATCATTAGTCTTCTGTAAATGTGTTTGTCATTGTATTGATTAGAGTGAGGAAAGTTTCTCCATCCTGATTATACTGATTTCCCTTTAAGAATGTTAATCCAGAGATTCTACCTATTTTTCTTTTGCATTTTGAAATCTACTCATCCTAAATCTAGGCTACATATTAGACTCTGCTCCTCTCTTCTTTATCACAAACTCTAAGAGGGAATAATAGTTTCCTTTTCTCTCCAGCCTTCTCTCCCAGGATCCCCTGGAAGCCAGATCTTTACCCTATAATTGTTCCTATTCTATTTGAAAGATAAATTATCAATGAAAGTCAAGAAGTTATTAATAGTTTTTCTTTTGGCAATGACAGCTTTAATATATATATATATATATATATATATATATATATATATATATATATGTAATTTGTATAATGATCATCCCTCTGTTTTAGTTTTGTGATTTGTTTCCCAAATTAATCTGTATTCTTTTTTCTTATTTCCCTCTACTTATGTATGAATACATAAAGTTTCTATGATTTTGTCAGCATTGGCAACTCCCCTTGGTAGTTAAATGAAATATGAATTTGAAAGAGGTGAGACTGGAGACAGGAAGACCAATTAGGATACAATTGCAATAGTCTAGGTAAGAGGTGACTAGGAACTGACTTTATGTGGAAGGTATACAAATAAAGTAAAAAGATGGATGAATGCTATATTGCAGAATTTCAATTGCAAAATTGAGAGAGGTTTTGCAAATAGATGTAGGGGTTAGGAAGAATTGAAAGTCAAGTATATCTATAAAGTTGCAATTCTAAATTATTTAAAGGATGGTTCTAAGACAAACAAGTTACAAAGAGAGGTTAATTTAGAGACAAAAGTGATGGATGCTGTTTTGCAGAATTCTGAGATGCTTGTATCTAAGAAATTGACAAAGGTAATATAAAATTAAATACTAGCACAGGATCAGTCAAGATTTCAGACAACAAGATAATACAGCCAATCTGTCTCCCATAATTACTCCACAAGGATCTAGAAAACACACCAGACTGAATCCTAATTAGGAGATCATAGGGAAAAATAAATCACAGTGAGTCATTTTTCTAGCCCAGATCAACATAGGCAAACAGACCTTAGGAACACCTATATCGGTGTTTATCCAGGAACACAGAACCTTCTTTCACAGAACTTATTAATGTAGTAACTAAATAAGGTCCTGTCCATTCCTATTGTTTTGTGAATCTTCCAGCATAAAATAATCCCTCCTGGGAAAATGAAGAATTTGCCTAATGACCTTTGATTTCTACAAGTGGCCAACTGAGCTCAGTGTTCAATTTCCCTAGAATAGATATGGTTATCAATAGGAAAAGTCCTTGTCCAGGAACCCAGTTTATACCTATGGAAAAGCCTGTGTTTGAGTGAAGCAGAGATAGCAGGGAAAAGTTCCCCTTCATGACTTTGAGTGTTGAAATTGTGTGGTACGCAAATCCAATTTACAAATACTCAGAGATATCTCAAGTGAAGAATAGAATTGTTTATTTTAGAATCTTGCAAAAGCAAACATATTTCTACTGGAGTTCCACCAATGGAGAGAGGGTAATTTTCACAGAGATTGAAGTGACTAATATATTGTGACCACAAGAATCCATGATACCTCTCCTTCCCCTTATCCAGACAACTATCTCGCTTAATGCTTGGAAGTAACATGAACTTGTTACATTTTGACCTGAATTTTATGATGGTCAGTTTCTCAAGGTTTACAACTGTTTGCAAGTATGTTTTATGGTGGTCAGTTTTGCAACTGTTTACTTGAGCCCCAATTCCCCAGATAAACTGAAAAGTTACAAATTCAATCTACTCTAGTTAATGATTTTATAAGAAATCACATAATCCTCTACAAAGAGGAGATTTGTTTAAAAGTAAATAGTCCATTAAGCTAGAATAACCAAGGAGACTTAGTTTACCTCAGATTTTCTCAATCAACAAATAGAGTTTAGGCAGTTTATAGTCCTTTTAGAATATCTCCAGGCCATTAAATAGTTAGATTCTTAGAGAAGAATCAGTTAAGTAAAGGTCCAGGAGATCACTTCAGATATTTCTATTAGAAGAACAAGCCTTTTGTTCTCCTTCCCAGAGTCTTAATGACTTAACAGACCTTTGAAATTAGGTCTGGAATTATCAAGTGACTATTCTGAGAAGTTGTCAGTTTTGTTATACTCAAGATATATATACTCATATAAAACGCTGGGAATTAGTTTAATACAAAGCTTTATTGCAAGCAGTGGGGAAGAAGGCAAAGGAGAGATAGAAAAAGGGAACCCAGCATACACAACTCAAGAATACTCATTATTAACATAGAGTATATAACTCATGTGAGTGTAATTTTGTGTTAGGAAATACAGAGACATGGGGCCATTTGGCAGAAAAGGGTGCTCCAGGAAGAAAATGTGCTTTTGCTAGAGAGGAGGGTATGTTCAAATACGAGAATTGGGTTCTTATGCTCTGATTTTGGGTGACTTCCCTATAGCTTGGATAATTCACATATCAAAGGTCAGGGCAAAATATTCTTTGGGGGTTTTGTTATTGGGGAGAATAACAAATTGGTGAGAGAGAAAATATTATTTGGGTGAAACAGCTATACTAATTTTCAAAAGAAGATTTTGTCAGTATTTTTGATTAATACATTCAATAAGTTTATAGCTTCCTTAAGAAAAAATTGTCATGAGGGCCTTAAGATAATCAGATAGTTTTATAACAATGCTTTCCATGGATAAATTCTATAACCTATAAACCTCCCTTCAGAGGAGACTTTAATGGTGGTCTCAAGACCACTAAGCCCAATCTTAAAATAGCTGTGCATCAATGTAAGCAAATATCCCAGATCTAGTATAGACTGGCCTAGCATTATCCAGTTCCATGTGTTTGTTGGAAGCTTTGTTCCTCACTAATTATTGCTGGATCACAAATCAAATGTAGACTTAGAACAGGACAAAGGCAAAGAGGTAGTAATCCAGAACAAAGAGTAGTTTCTGTCCTAGAATGTAGTGAGAAACACGTATAGAGGCAAGCAGCAGTTAAAAGACTGACCCAGTGAAGAGAGGAGTTTCTGATATAGCCTGAACTCGATCTGAATGTTGCATATAGTGGAATGACCAGGGCAGAAAGCCCACACCAAAGGGGAGGATGTGTTCCTATCAATCTGACCTTGCAGAGCTTTTCAGCTTTCCAACTCTGTAGGATCAGATTCTCAAGACCTGAATCCAGTGGTAGCAATCTACTACAACTCCAACTAGGGGCAACCCTACAATTATATTGCTAAGACACAAATTCAGATTAGAAATATCTATATCTATTTCTATCTATATATCTCAGATGAAAGTATTGTTCATCCAATACCTTAAATTAGATCACACTTAATATTCTGAAATCATACAAAATCTCAATCTGAGCTATTTCATAGTATTCATTACATAGTATTCAATATTATAAGAAAGCAACAGCAGTCCTGAAAAAAAGTTGATTTTTTATTATTTTGTAATTGATCCTATTATATATTACTGCTCCATTGTGTATGATTGCTCAAGCCAAAAATATTTTTTGATTCTTTATCTTTGAGTTAAGTTTAGAAATTCAGTTCTGCTAATCACTTATTCTTATCTCAAGGAAATCTATTATCCTTGAGGAATGCAGATTGGAGAATTTGGTCTAGTATCTTTATACCAACAAGCTAACTTTTAAAGACCTGTAGTTTATTATCCAAAGAATGCTCTTCCACTATTTTTAATCTTGCAGGCGGGCTCAAATAGTGAACATTTCTTAGTTACAGGAGCAAAGGTGGGGTGTAGCTAGCCCTTCTTTCCCAATTTCCAAATCAATCATGTTATCCTTATCCCCATAATACTGTTAACACTGTATCCAATTGCATTATTTTCCCCACCTACCCAAAGTTTTTCTTTATTCCCTTATACTTTCCAAAGCCATATGAAGGCTAGTAAGACCTACCTCAGAAACTTTGGTTAGTGAGAGACCACAGACCCCATTTATTGATTGCTGCTAGTCTAATAAACTGATGTTAATCAGACACATTATCTCTCCATTTACCTGAATTTTCTAATGTAACAATATCCAAAAAGACACAAAACTGGAGGTTTGCTCAATTCATACCTATTACTCAATCAAAATTCTGATAACTGGAGCATAAAACCCTAAAATCTTTGATATACACATTGATACTCTCTCAAACATCTTATCTCCCAGTCCTTCAACTTGCTTATTTTCTATCACTTACTCTTCCCTTCACCTCAGCTATACACATAGTCTTTATCTTAATCTGTCCGACACCCTCAGGTTTCTGAACCATGAAATTCCCTTATTTGATCACAATTTGTTATCATTTCACCTTTCCCTGCAATTACAACCCTTGTTCTTCATCCCACTTTATCCCTTAATCTCTAAATTCTTTCCTCTATTACCAAACAATCACTGGCTGCACCTTCCTCTCTTAACAATCTTAGCCCCTTAATGAACTATTTCTATTTTAGACTCTCCTCTTCTTTTGAGTCCCTTGCTCCTTTATCTTATGGCTGTCCTGGACCTTCCAAGCCTCAGCTTTGGCTTACTCTTATAATTCCTTCCCTACATTCTTATTCTTATGTTGCTTAAGAAAGCCAAGGTGTGTGTGTGTGTGGGGGGGGGGGGGCGGAATCCAGAAATGATGTGAATGGTTCCAATGCAAACTTATGTTATGTAATTTCTATTTGGTCCTCGCTGCAGCTTAGACAGAAGTACAACTAGAATTGGGGTTTGCAAGTAGAAGCCTGTACAAACAAGGAGGAAAAGTTGAGTGAGCATATAATACTAGAACCTCACTTTCATCTGAACTGGTCAAGGGAAGGAAAAACTTAAGTTCACACAGAGTTGGGTGCAGGAATACAGTCAACAAGGAAAATGAAGGAAAAGGAGAAAAGAGACACTAAGAATAACGGTAGATTGTGGAAGGAACTAGTCACAAACAAAACAAACTAACTACGGAGGATGGTTATGAAGAATGATCTAAAAAGAAAGAAATAATAAAAATGTGTCAGACTCTAGGTAAGAGAGGAAAAAAGAATGTAGGAAAGGAGAAGATCTTTTCAAATCTACAACACATATGTATATCCCCTCTTATCATCCTTTATAAAGATAGGGCAGGAAGCATTAATCATTGTAATGAATAACTACAATTTCTAAGAATTCATGATGAAACACATAGCTAGTGATAGAATAGACAGTATGCTGGGCTTGACTTTAAAAATACAAAAATTCAAATCTGTATATTTTCTATCTGTGTGACAATGGTTAAGTCATTTAACTTCTTTCAGACCTTAGTTTCCTCAACTGTAAAATGTTGACTTTAATAATAGCATCTACTTCCCAGAGCTATTGTGCAGATTAAATGAGATTAAATGCTTAGCACAGTGTTTGAAAACATAGTGGGTACTTAACAAATACTTGTTCCCTTTCCCTACCCACCTTTTGACTGAGAGATAAAGGACTTTAAGATGCAAATTGTGTTTTGGAATATCATCAATGAGGGAATTTTATTTCCTTAACTATGCATATTTATTACAAGGGTTTTGTTTTTCTTTTTCAATTGGGGGAATCCTGGAAAGAAAAGAACATGGATTTTCATTAATTAGAAAAATAGTTTTTAAAAGAGGGTATAGGTTGAACACAGCTAAGATTAAAAGGAGAACAGTTAATAAGAAAAAATTCTTAGCCGCAAGTTTCTCTTATTAAGGTCTCATTTGTATGATATGTAAAGAACTGGTTTAAATTTATCACTCTAAAAGCCATTCTTCAACTGATAAATGGTTGGAGGATAAGAAGCAGTTTTCAAAAAAAGAATGATTTAAAAAATTCTCCAAATCATAATAATTAGAGAAATGCAAATTAAAGCAACTCTAAAATTCAACCTTACCCGTATAAAACTGGCAAGATTGACCCCAAAAAAGGAAATGACATATCAAAACATGTGTCAGAAAATAGATATATGAATTAACTTTTGAAAGAGTTATGAATTGGTCCAGTCATTCTGAAAAGGAATTCTGCCCCCAAAGTTAATGTGTGCCTTTCCTTTAACACAGAAATACTACAAGTAGGCCAATACTCTCCAAGGGTTTGAAGAAAAGGGAAAAGTACCCTTATATTAATAAGTATTTATAGAAATATTTTTATTGTTGCATGATTGGAAACTAAGGGCTTGTCCCTCTATTGATGAATGACTGAACAAAATATGATACACAGATAGTACGTGATATTTTTTTTCCTTAAGGCAGTTGGGGTTGTAACTTGCCAGAGTCACACAGCCAAGTGTTAGGTATCTAAAGTCACATTTGAATTCAGGTCCCCCTGACTTCCAGGCTGGTGCTCTATCCATTGTGCCACTTAGAGTATGTGAAATTCTTACACATGGATGTAACAGGACATCATTGCACCATAAGAACATTGAGGAGACATGTATGAACTGATAGAAGGAAGAAACAGAAGTGGAAGAGCATTCCATTCAATTATAATACCATAAAGAGAAAAATAAAACCATAAAGAAAAATCTGTTGAAAGATTTAAGAACTCTGATCAATGCAATGACCAATTTTAATTCTATAAGACTGATGCTGAAGAATGTTGCCCATCTTCTATCAGAGAGATGACAAACTACAGGTCTGGAACAAGGCATGCATCTTTACATAGTCATTGGGGAGATTTATTTCCTTGATTTTTGCATATTGCTTATGAGGCTTTGTTTTTTTTATCTTTCTTTTTTTTTTCCAATGAAATAAAAAAGGAAAGAAGAAAAAACAAATGCCCATTAAATTGAAAAAAAAATTACCAAATGGGAACTAAGAATTCATAGATTTATCAAAAGAAAAATGGAATTATATAAAAAAGATTTACAGAAAATCTCATCTTTTTCCTCAAAGATCCCTTTAGCAGAAGAAAACCAATTGTAAGGTGATGATACAAAGAATAAAAAGAACCTATCTGCACAAAAGTTTCTCTATTAATACCATTTATTACTGTAAAAAAGCTGGAAACAAAATGACCAGTTGAGTAATAGTCAAGCATGTAATGGTGCATGAATGAATATTGTTGAGGTATTATTGTATCAATACCATAAGAAATAGTGATTATACAGAATTCAAAGAAATATAAGAATATATGCAATGTAGCAGAGTGAGCAAAGTAGCACCAAAACATTTATGTATATATACTTTCAATTCTTATATATATATATATATATTATATATATATATATTATATAATATACATATTATATATTATATATAATATATATAATTCAATATATATAAATATGCATGAGAGAAACACACACACACAGAAAGACGCAGAGAGAGTAGCTATTCAATTGGGGGTTTTTTGTTTGTTTTTTTGTAACATGTTCCAGCCATGTTTGACTCTTTGTGTTAGGCTTTTCTTATCAAAGATACTGGAGCAGTTTGCTATGTCCTTCTCTAGTTCATTTTACAGATGAGAAAATTGAGGGAAACAGGTTTAAGTGATTTACTCGGGATTACATAGTAAGTGTCTGAGGCCAGATTTAAACTTGGGGAAATGAGTCTTTCTTTCTCCAGGACTGGCAGTCTATCCATTTGTACCACAACCCACCCACCCAAAAATAAAAACAAAAAATAAAAACAGAACTACAATGAAATGTAGTTGAATATACTGAAAAGAAATCCAGAAGGTATGATGAGTACCTGTTTTGTGTAGATGGGGCTGGTTTTCATTTAAAAGGATTAGGAGGTCATTCTCAGAATTTATTAGGCCCAAGGAACTATTAATTTTTTTTTATTACCACCTTGAAATATGAGATCCAGATGACTGGAGTGTGTTTCATTGAAAATTTTAGTGGAATTTCCATTGTCTATGAGAATTTCCTTCTGATATAGTATTATATTTTCTACTTTGTTGGCAGAGTGGTACTGAAAAGAAAAGAACTGAACAATTAAAGGCTCTCTCCTCAATTATCAGGATAAATGGAGATATTTTGTTTTTACTTCTTTTGTAATTACTTTTGTAAGGAATATTAGTGCCCAGAGACACCATACATCCCCTGTTGTACAAAACAGAGCAATGACTATGTATTTTTGTAGAAGAATAAGCAAAGGATGTGAGAAATATTACAGATGTAAAAAAAGACCCCCAAAAGATTGGCAATTGATTCATCATGCTGGGAGAGAAAGAGTGAAGAGTCAAGGATGATGTCAAGACTGTAAAAATGGTTGACATGTACTTTCAATAGAAACAGGATTGGCAGAGCTATATATTTGTTAGCAAAGATGAATTTTGTTTAGTACATATTGAATTTCAGATGCCCATGAGACATTAAGATTGAAATTTTGAATAGTCTGTAATTTGAGAATGGAGCTTAGACGAGAGATTAGATTAGATATACAGATCTGAGTATCATCTTCTGGAAATGGGAAACCTGGAAGCTGATGAAGTCACCAAGAGATGCAATGTAGAAAGAGGAGAATAGAAGTAGGGAACCTTGAGTCAATACCACAAATGGAGGGAGAGAAAGGGTGTAATATGGATAATGACCCAACAAAGGAGAAACAGAAGAACAAGTCAAAAAGGCAAGAGAAATAGTTTTATCAAAATAAAATTTATTTAAAAAACACAGAAGAATATCAAGTAGGGAGGGATGATAATAATAATGATCTTTAAAGTTTATAAAATGTTTTACAAATACTATCTCATTTTATCTTCCCAACAACCCTGAGTTATATGCTATGGCTGGCCTTAATTTATAGATGAGGAAACTGAAGCAGGAAGTGAAATGACTTTTCAGGAGCACACAAATAATATGTGTCTGTCTGAGATCAGATTCCCTCTTAGATCTTCCAGAGTCCAGGTCTAGGTTTTAGATGTCTGTAGTCAACAGTGTCAAATGCTATAAAGTGTACATAAAGGATCATGAGGAAGAAAGTCATTGTCCAAAAAGTTCTGCCAAATAAAACTTCATTGGTAATTTTGGATCAGCAGTTTCAATTGAATGAAATATCTAGATTCCTGCAGGTTTCAAAGACAAAGAAAAAATGAGGAAACACACTAATTTTTACATAGGATAATATCATAGTCTTTTAATGTTGTGGAAAGCTTCTTATTTGTAGGTATCAAAAGAGGAACCATTATATAGTGAAGGACAAAAGGGTAAAAATAAAGGAGCTGGCCTTTGTGAGAAGGACTACTTCATCAGAAAAGTGAGAAAAGAAAGAAGAAATGGGGGATTATGTCCCACAAAGAAGAAAAAAAAGAGTCATAATATATGGCCTCTATTTTTTCAAAAAAGTATAAAGTGAAGTACGTAAGTGAGACAATAGGGGAAGTGGGAATAAAGAGAAAAGGAAAGATCTAGAGGGTGTAGAGAGGGATAGACAATCCATTGGGGTGAATAAAAGGATCACTTTGCTACAGTGAGGGCCCAGTTTAGATTGAATAGCTTAAATTTTGCAGTAGACCCAATCAGCTGAATTGCATACTTTTTTCCAGAGCAGATCATCATGTGAACAAGAACAGAAGGCAGAGAGTAGGAATAATAAAGAGACTGGGATTGAGAAGAAATATCTTGGACAGACCTTATGGAAACACAAAGAACTAGGCCTACATCCTTCAACAACATTATTCTATTGATAACTCTCCCTGGTTGTGAGTCATGAAACATCATGATCTTTAAAGAACAAAAATTATAATCAACTCAGAAAAGCATAGAGAAGATATATGAATGCTGGAATAGTAGATTGTAGCATATAGTAATTATCTTTTAAGAGATATAGAATACAAGGCAAAAGTCCAGGATATAGGACTGGCAAAAAGAGACATTCCAACTATGTAACAAGAAGAAAAGACCAATGATGGACAGCCTGATACATACAACTCTGAAAATATTAAAAGATTGTAAATTTAAAGAATTTAAAAGAAATAAAAGGGGAATGTCTTAGGTTGATCTTATATAAAGGATTTTGGTAACTAGGTGGCATAGTGAAGTAAGAAAAACATCCTAAATTCAAATCTATCTTTAAGCATTTACTTAATGTGTGACCCTCAGCAAGTCATTTAACCCTGTTTTCCTCCCCTTCCAAATGAACTGGAAACAGAAATGCCAAATCACTCCAAAATCTTTGCTAAGAAAACCCCAAATGAAGTCACAAAGAATCAGGCATTATTAAAATGAGTAAATAATAACAATATATTTTGAGGATTGTAGTTCAATGGGATGAAAATACTATATATAAAAGTAAACACATATATCTGCATATATATATATATATATATATATATATATATATATATATATCATAGGTTGTAGGTTTGTGTGTATGTATGTGTGGGTATTATACATCTATGACAGGATGCCTAGGTAACTAAAATTATGGGTTAAATGAAATATCAAAGTAAAAGTTGAAGGGTAATATAATTCTTTCTCTATTCCCATTCCACCTTTTGTGTCCATTTGCATTAAATGTTTTATTACATTATAGCATTCCTCCAATAAGGGAAATCTTCAGTATCTCTTCAATTACTAATGGAAATCTAAACTCTAATATTAGAGTAGACATATCTTTTCTGAGCCTGATATGTTTATTTAAACATTTTAAAATATCTTTCACTTTATGGTTCCAGATTTTTTGACATATATTTTCTTGTAATTCATCAGGATTATCCCCAAGACAATAATAAAGCAGACTTGAATAGCACTGAATACATCCTTCTGTTCAGAAATTTATTTATCAGTTGTTTTGCAAAGACAATTTGTGACAGTCAAATCTTTCCTCTACTTCATTAATAAAAGAATGAGGTTTTAAACATACATTGCACACCTTTAATTTGTCATGTGTCAAGATTCCTAAATATGTTTCTTTGACCCATTTAAATTGATATTTGTTTTGCAGTTAGTGTTTATAACTGTAGCCAATCACAGCTTGCTTAATATTTCTGTTCAATCCTTTTAGCTTCTGAAGGATTTTTTAAAAAATTTATTTAGTACAAAAGAATCTAAAATGATTGTAGTAACATAATTTGCTTATACACGGTATGTGGACTAAAACCTTTGTGACATATTTATCTAGTCTACAAATATCAAACAAATGAAATGAACATACACACTCTCACACACATAGACATATTACTCAATTCTTCTATCAGGAACAATAGTGAGACTTCTTCAATGTACTTTTACATTGACAAACATAATAACATTCCATTTCCCTCCTCAATAACTGTGGAAAAAGTCACTTAAGTTCTTTGAATTATGAATTCCTTTTTAGAAAATGAATGGGTTGGACTATTTGTCCTGTAACTTTGTTTTTCTTCTCAATCTACAATTCTCTGATCTTTCTTTACTCTATTTCACAAGACTGACAATTTATTTAATAAATTTACTTAACTTATTCAAGTGATAGAATTAGAAAACTATTGTTGGAGTTTAACATTTAATATTGGGGCAATTGGGGTCCATGAGTTAGGGAGATGTCTGCCCTGATCATGTGAAGACTTTCCTTGGGGCAATTGGCAAATGAAAATACTTTTTTTTTCAGTGATCAGAAAGGCAGCTGAAGCAGGTTCTGTGGAGTACTTGGAGTTTGGTTAGATATTCAAAACACCAAGGTCATCTAGTAAAAAGGCCATCGCTAGTCATCCTGATTTTTGTCCTTTCACTGGACTTCAATGACTTTGGGAGTAGAGATTAAAACTAGTGACTTTGTATAATTCTGCCGGACTTAAATACAGTTAGGCATGAGTCAAAAAATCACTCCATGATATCACTGAACCACTTTGAAAATGAAGGATGAACAACAGCAATAAGAATGTGGTAGTTATGGCTGTGCGACACATTATCTTAAAGAAGGAATTAATTAATCTAAAGAGAAAAAGAGAAATTACACTATATGTCAGCCATATTAAGAATATTATTTTAGACTATTTAAAATAATTAGATAGTTTAAGATGGGAATATTGTAGTGTTGAAGGAAATGATGAATTAGTGGATTTAGAAAAATATGGGAAGATTTGGACATATGGAGGATAATATTATCCACCTTCAGAAAAAAATCAAAGACAAACAAATGTAATATGATCTTACATATATGTATATGAATATAAATGTATATATATATATATGTATATGATTATAGCTATTGATGTATATGTATATCTATATGTGTTGTGTATTTGTACTTAATTATAGCTTTTTGGGGGGAGAGAAAAGAGGAAAATGAAAGGGGAAAAGAAGAATAAAGGAAAAATACACAGTAGACTGTGAAGGTTTTCTGGAGGCAGCTTTAGTCTCAGTTGAAATAAATAATTACTCCAAAATCGCAGCCAGCTGATAAAAATACAAACGTTTATTTCTCCTTCCAAATTAGCCCGGTTAGTTCAGAGACCTATCTCTCTGTTTGAGCTCTTGCAGCTTTGTCCTTGGCTTTTGCCTCTGCTTTCTTCAGCCTCCAGCCAGCACCAAGTTGGAAGATGCAATGGATCTCTCTTGCCTCAAAGATAGGGCTTGTAGGCTTTCTTTCAGAGTCTTTCTCTCCTAAGTCCCACAAGAAGAACTAAACCCAAGCTTCAAAAGCTCCCTATATATGTGATCTCCCAAAGGTTAACTCCACCTTCTGGAGGGAGAGGGATTCTGGGTTATCTCCCAGGGTGCTCTCTGGCCATAAGGGAGGTGTGAATTCGGACTAAGTCCTACTAAGCCCTGCATCCTCCCACACGTGTGAACTCCATTGAGTACTTAGATACTTATGAGCTCCCTAAAGGTGTGAACACAAGCATTGTTCAATCAGTTACACTTAGTAGCTTGTTTCAAGTTCTGGCCCAAAATAACTCTTTCTAAGATTAAATCAACTCCAATGGCTTAACACTTTGTAAAGATTCCAACAGTAGACAACAAAAGAAAATCCATAAGGAAACAAAGATAGACAACTCTGAACACAGTGTATATTATTTATTATAGAGGCTTTCCTGAAATGGAAAATTATTTTCTCACATTTTGAATCCTCTCATGTTCTGCTGTGTACATGACAATATTTTCTTTCCTTATCCTTTTTCTGTTTTTTTTTTCTTTTCTTTTCTAACCCTTTTTCTATTTTGTGCTTAAATCTTAAATAAATAAATAACAAGGAATTAACAATATTAAGTAGTGCTGAGTATGTAATCAAGTATTATTGACTAAACCTAAAATATGTTCAAACCTCAAAAAATACAATAAGCATTCTCCAAACATAGAAACTGCAATTAAAAACCACTTTAAGAGATTAAAGAAAGCAATTAAAAAGGATAAAGTTAAAACAATATTCAGCTTCTCTAATAGAATCAGCCCAATGAGAATTGCTTTACCAAAAAACATTGAAGGGAAAAGGGAAGCTTCTAACATTAGCACCCCTTGAGCTAGACCTTTTATACTTTAGGTACCAACAAAATTTAAATGGTGTCTCTGTCCTCTTAAAGGACCAGTCCAATTTAGCTAAAATAAGCGTTGCTCTTAACTTATCTCATCCTTTAGTGGCAATGCCTCATACTGTTTAGTGAGAGACATGATCACTAATAACCAATGTTTTGAAGGGATTCAGATTTTTTCCTTTTCTTTTTTCCTTATTTCAACACTTCAGTCTCTAAGTCAGCCATTATACTCTACTCAGGTTTGTGTGGCGATAAATTCTTTGAATGGATTGCCCAAGGCTGAGGCTAATTTGATAGGATATTAATGGAATTTCAGGTTCATCTCATTATAATTAATATTCTTCAGAGTTGATCTTCCTCAGGAAGACCTACTCTTCAAAAGAAATATAAACCTTGAGCCCACCACCATGTAGCTTTTTGGTCTAAGAGAGAGATAGCTAAATTATCATTATTTTACTAAAATGCTGGCATTCTTAATGAAATAATTAAATTACCCATAAATTGCATCTCTCCCATCTTTTTAAGCACCACAAAAGAATTTTTCATCAATAAAAAACATTAATAATAATCTAACATAAGTAGCACTGGAAGAGAAGCTTAATATATGTAACATATATGTATATATATATATATATATATATATATATTAATATTCTATAAATGGTGAAGTGATGTTGGGGAAAGTTTATACAAGTCTTCTGGGGTAAAACAATTATTAGGGTCAGTAGCATCACCAGAAACATCTAAGAAAAATAAGTAGATGACAATACTTCCAATATTGCCAGAAGTTTCCATCACAGATCTGAATCTTTTGTATTAAAACAGTTAATAGACTGGGGCATCTTCAGTTGTCCTGTCTAATGTCTTGCCACTGGACTCAGATGACTCTGGAGGAGAGATTTGGGCATCTGATGGATTTAGGCACTCTGCTCCATTTACATCCAATTCATTTGCAAGTGAAGACATCACCCTCATTAGGTTATTAATGAACTCCCTAAGAAAAAGATCTCTAGAGCCAGATGGATTTACAAGTGAATTATGCCAAACAATTAATTTTAAAGAGCTATAAAACTGTGCATACCCTTTGATCCAGTGGTATCCATATTGGATTTGTATCCAAAATGATACTGAATCCATGGAAATGATTCAGCTCCCCATAAATTGGCTGAATAAGTTATGGTATATAAATGTAATGGATTCTTATTGTTCTATAAGAAATGATGAGCAGGCTAATTTCAGAAAAGTCTGGAAATAACTTACATGAATTGATACTAAGTGAAGTGAGCAGAACCAGGAGAACATTTACACAGTACTAACAAGATTATGTGATGATCAACTATGATGGAGTTGGCTCTTTTCAACAATGAGGTGATTCAAGGCATTTCATATAGACTTGGATGGAAAGAGCCACCCACATACAGAGAGAGAACAGGGAAGACTGCATTTGTTGGATCAAAGCACAGTATTTTCACTTTTGTTGTTGTTTGTTTGCTTAGGTTCTTTTTACTGTATTTTTTTCCATTTTTATCTGATTTTTCCCTAAGCATAACAAATATGGAAATGTTTAGAAGAAATGCACACATTTAACCTATATCCAATTGCTTGCTGTCTTGGGGATAGGGGAGGGGAAGGAAAGACAGAAAAATCTGAAACACAAGATTGTGAAAAGGTGAATGAAGAAAACTATTGATGCATGTATTTAGAGAAATAACATACTATTAAAAATAACAAATAAATAAATAAATTTTAAAAATATCTGGTCTCTCAGTCCATCTGGAGACATCCTAGTCATCCTGACCTATGTCTTGCCCCTGGATTAATATGACTCTGCAGCAGAACAAGGCTGATGACTTTGCACAGCCCTGCCTCCCTTAAATCTAATTCACTTACAAGTCAAGATGTCACCTTGCTGATATCACTCCTATTCTTCAATAATAGAGGACAAACAACACCAACTAATAGGCCATAAATTTCTTGCATATAATCAACCTGTCCCTAGTTCTGAGCTCATAGAAGGGATTTAATTTCTATCACCACTAATTCAGTATTCCTTGATTTAGCAGTCAAAATCTTCCTCTCCCTAGAATCTCTACCAAGAAGATGATACTAAAATTTTCTTCCTTTAGAAGACTCCATTCTTTTCTTTACTGGAGGATGAAATAAGTCTGCTCTTCATCTTCATCAAGGGATTTAAAATTATTGGCAAGTTAAACAAAGGATCCCCATTTCCTCCAACTGAACTCATTATTATTTAAAGTTAACTTTACTTCTTCAATACAGTTAAAAACCAGAACCTCTCCTTATAATTCTTGGGAAGTTGTTTGGAATATCCTTTGGGAAAAGAAACCTGTCAATTTTGGGGGGAACTGAATCATTTCCATGGGTTAAATAGAACTTTAAATGGACAAAAAAATTATACTATATCACACAAGAGTATGGAATATCACATAAGAGGATGGAAAGAATAAAAAAGGTCAACAGGCACTATATCTTGAAATAATTCATTTTCATTAGGTAATTCTTCCTAAAGCTGAAACTAAGAACCAGTCAAGTGAAGAGTTCTCCTTTTTGAAGTAGTGTTGATTTATGAACCATAGCCTCTGGGAAACTCACAAAATTAAAGGTACATTGAGATACTGGAGCAGAAAAAGGATCCTCTTGGTATAACCCAAGAAATTCTGAAGAAAGACCCTAGTCTGGGGATTTACCCGTGTGAAGGGCAAACACCTCCAGGCTAGCTCTGCAAAAACATCTATGAGGCTATCTGTATTTAGCTGAAACCTCAGCAGGAACCACAGAAACTTTCAACTCCCAGAATGCATGTGGAGTCCAGGAAGACTGAGGGAACCTCAACTGATTATGCATGCCAAGGACAGCTATATTGCAGAGAGGCAGCATGGGCAAGAAGGACCCAACATGCCCAGTTGAATGCAGAAGCAGTGGGGCAAGGACGGGACTGGCTACTGGTACTTGAAAGTGGGGGTAACTCTTGTTTTGAGGTTCCAGGTCAGAAGGGAGACTAAAATGAACCTAGAGGCTTCATGCCCCATCCTACAATTAGAAGTGTTTACACTAATACTTCTCACTTTAAAAAATGAGCCAGCAAAGAAAAAACCCAATCATAGAAACTTATTATGGGAACAAGGAAGACCAGGGTTCATCTTCAGAGGAGGACACTGAAGTAATAAAAACTTCTTCTACCCTAAAGAGTAAAATTAAATGGCTCCCTCCCCAGAGAGAATTTGTAGAAAAACTCAAAAGATATTTTAAAAGTCAAATGAGGAACATTGAGGAAAAATTAAAAAAAAAAAAAAACCATCCAAGAAAAACAAGATTATGAAAAAAAGTTAATCAACTTGAAAAGGAGCACAAAGTCTCAAAGATGAAAATAACTCATTGAAAATTAGAAAATGGCAAGGGGAAGTCAGTGAATCTATGAGAACAAAAAATAACAAAACAAAATGTAAAGAATGAAAAAATAGAACAAAATGTGAAATATCTTA
The DNA here is from genome assembly GCF_902635505.1 of Sarcophilus harrisii. Taxonomy (NCBI): domain Eukaryota; kingdom Metazoa; phylum Chordata; class Mammalia; order Dasyuromorphia; family Dasyuridae; genus Sarcophilus; species Sarcophilus harrisii. Next base: position 249,341,836 of record NC_045428.1, on the reverse strand, counting down.
TAAGAAAAACAATAGATCTTGAGATCAGATCAAGTAGATAAAACATAAGAATAATTGATCTTCCTGAAAAAAAAAGAACCATGACATAATAATGGAAGAAATAATCTAAGAAAATTGTCCTGAAATGACAGAACAAGCGGGCAAAGTAGAAATTAAAAAAAAATCCATTGATATCCACCATAAAGAAATCCTTTATGGAAAACACATAGGAATATTATAGCCAAATTTTTAAAACCCCAAATCAAAGAGAATATTTTGAAAGAAACAATTCAAATATGTGGGATTTACAGTTAGAGTTAAGCAGGATTTAACATTAACCACAATAAAAGACCACAGGTCCTGGAATCATATAAATACCAGCAATCACAGTAACTAGGCATGAAGCCAAAAATGTCACAGGCAGCAAAATTATCTATAATATTAAATGAAAAAAATGAACATTCAATGAACTTGCAGACATTTAGGGCTTTCTTTTAACCAAAGCCAAACTCACTAGAAAATTTAATATATAAGAGCCAATTTCAAAGATCAGTTTCAAGGATCTAAACATGGAAAAATTCATTATATTTTTTACATGGAATACAACACAATGGTATGCAATACCATATGTTTAAGGTTGACATCATTAGGGTAGCTCAAAAGAAAAATTGGGGCAGAGTTAAAGTAAAAGTAGTAATTATGTTATATAAATGAAGTACAGAGGAAGAATATATATATATATATATATATATATATATATATATATATATCTGTATTAGAGATGGGAGGAGGGCTCATAGTTCTGAAAACCTACTCACATTGGAATTGGGTTAAATAGACAACATTTCATATATACCATGAAGAGTATAGCATCCTCCAAAATCAATAAAGAAATAAGGGAAAAGGATGCATGGAGGGGGAGGCAAAGACTGGGGGAAGGAGAAAAGGGAGTATGTGTGTGTCTGTATGTATGTGTATGTATGTATATATCTATATATACACATAAATATATCTTTGCTAACTGTAGCCTGTTTGGAGAGGTAGGAGGGATAAAAGGGGAAAAAAGAAATAAAATAAAAAAATGTATGCAGAAGAGAACAAAAGAACAACCTATAAGAAAGTTAAGATGTACACTCATGAATATGATTTCTTCTTACAATTATATCTTCTTTCCTGAACTGATAATTTATTGTTATACATTTTGAATCCTCCCTGATGTTCTGTTGGGCACATGATAATGTTCTTTTCTGTTTTGCTTTATTCTGTTTTGTCTTCCTTTTCTGTTTTTCTTTTCTTTTAATTCTGTTTTAAAAATAATTTTAGAAAAGTTACATATGATAGACCTTTGGAGGAAATTGAATGGGGGTACAAAGGAATATACCATTTTCTCAAAGGAACATTGAATCTATGCAAAAATTGATCATGTATTAGAGCACAAAAACCTCACAATAAAATACAGAAAGGAAGAAGTATTAAATGTATCCTTTTCAGATGCAATAAAAAGTATATGTATTACTCGCTTTTTTCACATGAAATAATGAAAAACTTTTTTCATATGCCCTTGAAGTGTCTCTCTTTCCTAAGTTACACATACTATTTCCTTCAAATAAAGTATCCTCATATGACATGGAATTAAGGACCTTCCCTATTCTATAGGCATTTATAAAGGTACCCTTTAGCTTATTGATATTCTTTCTAAAATATGATAAATAAAAATGACTACAGTAATACAGAAGTCTTCTGAATAGTACAAAAAGTAGCAGAGATTTTACCTTTTTATTTCTGAATATGATACCTATCTTGGCAGAGCTAGCTTTGTCAGTAGATAGAGCCCTGGGTCTGGAATCAGGAAGACCTGAAATCACATCTGGCCTTGGATACTTACTAACTGTGTAACCTTGAACAAGTCACTTAACTTTGTTTTCCTCAGTTTCCTCATCTGAAAAATAAGCTGGAGTGACAAATGGCATACTTTGCCAAGAAAACCCTAAATTGGGTCACAAAGAGTCAGACAACAGAAGTGACTGAATAACAACAACATCACAATATCTGTCTTAATATAGTGTTGTTTCCTGCCTGCAACATCACTGAGAAATAGTCATCTAGCTTCTCCTTGAAGATCTTCAGTCCTAGAAAACTTCTGATTTCACTTTTGAGTAGCTTTAATTCATCTAAAGCTTTTCTTAATAGTAGGTTGCAATCTGCCTCTTTGAAACTATCACTTTTCCTCTCCCCTCACTCACCTTTGGTCTATTTTTTCCTTTCCTGGAACCAATAAAAAAGCACATTCATCAGGTTTACAAAAGAGTAGGAGTAAGAATCAACCAATTGCCTATTCCAGTATATAGGGCATATCTAATGGCTATCTGTTCCTATTACTCTGAACCCTAGATGTCAGATAGAAGTGGTGTCTACTATGTAGGTACAGCTTGCTGATATTAAATATCTGTAACTAAGTCAGTCCCATCTCTCATTTATCTGTACTCTGGAATGTGAACTATGTTTGTGAACTGTGCCTAAAGTTCTTAGCCCAGTGCCTGTCAAAGAACTAAGAACATAATAAATCACTTCTTTTCTTTATTCTTTTCTTTTCTCTCTTTTCTCCCTTAATAGACTCTTTCTCTTCCCTTCTCACACCTTTGCTACCATCTTTTTTTCTCCTTCAGAACTTTGAGATAATCAGCAAATAGTTTATATTTCCCAGATATTAACAGTACCAATAGAAAGAACACATGGGGGTGAATTTTAGCTGCTACCTGCTCACCCATAGTTACTAAGAACCAGATGGCAGTATTTTGCCCATAGAATGAATAAATGTGTGTGTGTGTGTGTGTGTGTATTTGTGTGATGCTGAAATGGAACAACTAAGAGGTTTTAGACTTAAATCTGTACCTGTAATACCCAAATATAACTTCTTCTCTTGGATCCTATGACATTGTTTTTTCTTGGGTCTCTTCCTTTCTCTCTGATTGTACTTTATTCTTCTTATTAATTATCGATCCCATATCCCCCTACATTGATCCCAAAATGCTCTGCTTCACACTCAATCCTTTTGTCTACTATCTCATTCATATTTGGTGATGTCAGCAATTCCTGTGGTTATTCCATTAGTTCAATTCAATAAATATTAATAAGGCCCTGGTATGTGCCAGGAACTGAATTAAATGCAAGGATTATAAAAAGTGGCAAAAGACAATCCTTGCCCTCAAGGAGTTTACAATCTATCTCTCTATGTCATCAGTCTCTGCTTAATACTAACCCAACATTACCCAGGGTCTATTGGACATTTCCACCCAAATTAATTAATTCAAACTCTTGTTGTCCAAAAAACATTACCACCTTTTCCCTGTTAGAGCTTGATCTCAACTTCCCAATTTTCATTGAGAGAGTCATCATTTGACAATTCATCAATCAACAAATATTTTTTAAGTATTTACTACATACTAGTTAATGTATGCTAAGGTGTACTGTACTATACATACATACTATACATACATATGTATACGTACATACATATACTATACATACTTCACTGTACTATACATACATACATACATACTATACATACAGGTGCTAAAGCACAAAAAAAGAAGGAAGCCAACTCTTTTCCTTAAAAAGACATCCTTAAAATAATTAATTTTTCTAAAAAGTTTATCTCATAACACTGTAAGAGCTTGACTTTTATAAAACTTTTGCCATCTTGATGGAAGCAAAATTCCATTGGTCATACAGAGCATATGAATAACAACCACTTTTATATACATAATCTTTTATCACTCCCATGTACTTTTTACCTACCTAATCTCATTTGAGATAATTTGAGGGATAGCTATATGGTACAGTGTATAGGGTGCTGGGCCTGGAGTCAGGAACACCAATCTTTCTGAATTCAAATCTGGTCTCACAAACTAAATAGCTATGTGATTCTTGGCAAATAACTTAACCCTGTTTGCCTCAGTTTCTTCATCTGTAAAATGAGCTCTAGAAGGAAATGGCAAACCATTCCAGTATTTTTGCCAAGAAAACCCCAAAAGGAGTGCAAAAAGTTGGACACAATTGAAAAATGATTAAACGATAACACCACATTTGATCATCACCACAATGCAATGAAATAAAAAGTATATCAGTTTATACTTTGCACATGAGGACTCTGAAGCTTAGATATATGAGAGAATTTGATAAAGACCACAAAGCTAATAAGTGGCAAAGGTGCTTAACTCTCGGCTTGCCAATCAGATTCTTGTTCTTTCTTATACAGAATGATATTGCAGAATGTTATCATATTCATAGACTAAATAGAAATATCCCTAGTCCAAATATACATTACACCAGAGTGAATAGTGTTATCAAAGAATCTAATATGAAATCAGTTGTTAAGGAACTTAGACTTTTATATCATCAAGATAATTTTCTTTTTAATTTTTATTTTCAGTTCCAAATTCTCTTTTTTCCTTTACCACTTCTCCATCCACTGAGAATATAATAAATAATATACTTATAATAAATATGATGTCAAATGTACATTTCCATATTAGCCATGTTCCTGGAAAAGGCAACAAAAAAAAGACAATATATATTTTGGTATGCATTCTGAGCCCATCATTACCGTTTCTGGAATCATTTTCCATCTTGGAATTATCAACTTTGACATTGTTATCAATCACAAGTTCCTAAGTCTTTCTTGATTATTTTTACAATATCATTATTACTGTGCACATGTTCTCTTGATTCTGCTCACTTCACTTTGCATTAGTTCATTTAAGTTTTTCCAAGTTTTTCTGAAACTATACACTTCATCATTTCTATCACAATCATACAATAAAACTTACTCAATCATTCTACAATTGATAAACATCCCCTTAGTTTCCAATTCATTCCCACCACAAAAAGAAATGTTGCAAATATTTTTTGGTAAATATAGTTCCTGTTCCGTTCTCTTCCATCTCATAGAGGTATGTATCTAGTAGCAGTATTGCTGAGTCAAACAGTATGCACAGCCCTTTGAGTATAACCCTTTAAGCTTACTTCCAAATTATTCTCCAGAATGGTTTGACTAGTTCTCACTTTATTTTTTAATCATTAATATTCAAGTTACCAAGTTTATTCAAATGTATTTTTATTCTTACTTCTTCCTCATAAAGTAAAACAAATTAACTTACTAATTCTATAAAATAATTTAATTTTTAATCATCTAGATCAATTCTGATTGATATGGCTGTCTTCAACAATGAGATAATTCAGATCAGTTCCAATGATCTTGTGATGAAGAGAGCCATCCACATTGAGAGAAAGGACTGTGGGAAATGATCGTGGTTCACAATATAGCATTTTTACTCATTTTGTTATTGCTTGCTTGAATTTTATCTTCTTTCTCATTTTTTTCCTGTTTGATTTTGTTGGAATACATGGGAGAGCTGCTGAAATACATGGGAACCACTTGACAGTAGCTGCTGGAGATCCTTGTGCAGCAAAATAATTGTATAGCTATGTATGCATATATTGGATTTAACATATATTTCTACCATGTTTAACATATATTGGATTACTTGACATGTAGGGAGGGGATGGGGAAAGGGAAGAAAAATTGGAACGCAAAGTTTTGCAATGATTAATGTTCAAAAATTATCCATGAATATTTTTGAAAATAAAAAGCTTTAATTTTTTAAAAAAATTAATCATCTAATCCATTTTTTTGCTTTATAGATGAGAATATTAAGATTAAGAGAGGTAAAATGATATTTGCTCCAAAGTTGCACAATAAAATACCAATATCTTATTGCACCAACTAATGTACTAATAGATATGGACTAATATTGCCCAAAATATTGAGAGGGAAATTGAGAAATTTCCCAAATTCCTTTTTTTATAACAACTCTATCTACATATCTTTATCACTCTTTCCTATTTCTTCTCCACTTGAAGTAGGAGATCTGGGCAGCTCTCTATCTGTTTTGTAAAAAAAAAAAATTAGATGGACTTCATCCTTTAATCACTGTCAGCACCCTGTCCAGGGACAGAGTTGTAAAGGACTTAGTTAGCTATACCACAGAACAGTAAGGCACCACATCAAAACTGAACTGTTCCTTTGCTTGATTGTTGTGGTTATACAAGAAGAGCATAGTAAGGAATTTAAGTAGAAGTAAAAGGGATGTGCCATTAGCAATGAGCTGAAACTATAGTACTATACTGAGATTCTGTAACAGTTTATAGATTGTCCAAGAGTTACCAAACTTGAGAGAGCCTTTGCAGTTTGGAAAAGATACCCGTCTATTTTTAGGAATTTCTAGACTGTCTTGATGCAAATATATGATTTTGTATTGCCTGTAGGATGTAAAACATTTGCAAGGTAACCTGTAAGATAGTTTTGAGTATTTGTATATGTATAGGTATGTTATAGCCCGTAAAATACATGGTACCGCATTTTAGGCTGATATCAATTTTCTGATTCTACATGAATTTGTCATGATAACTTGTTCCTGAGACAAAGACTTCTCTCTGATATTACATGTGAATGATATTCTTCCATTATTTAAAAAAATAAGATTATAGTTCCAGGAATAACAACAGACTTGAATGGGTAGGAGAGCTAGCCAATGAAAGCATCCCATAAATTCTGAAAGCAGTTTCAAAAGATTTTGGATTTAAAGGAAACTGGGAAGTTATCTAATCCAACTCCTCTGTTGTAGACTAGGCCTGAATCAGGCCATTTCATTAGTAGTTTAGTTTTTATATTGGAATGAACTGAGACTCTAGAAGCTTATTAGAGAGTTAACATAAGAAAGTTTACTTAGCCATAGTAGAGAAATAATATCCAACAAGGATAAGTAAGATGTGGTTTATTATGAGCCTTTGAAATATCTGGCAAATCTGAAAGTTCCTGACTCTATGTGAATGGGTTTTTATGCTCTTAGGTGACTAGAAAATCTCATTAAGATGAAATCACCAAAAAGCTGCCTTAATGATGAACCTTGAAGTTCATCTTGAAGGCTTAGGGACAGCTTTTAGGTAAAGAACTAGCCTAGATTACAAAGAAATCAAAGGTGAAGACACTAGTAGATATTCTTCCTTGTGGACCTCATTCTACAGACTAAGAAACTAAAATTCTGAGATTGAAGTTATGTGATCTTGGTGACAGAGTCAGTCTCCCTTTAGCTTATCAAGTGAGTCTTTTCAGAGATTTGGATCCCACAGAAATTTTTGAATTCTTGACCAGTGACAGAAGCATTAGAGGGTTTAAAAAAATGTCTTTTCCTTTCTTCTTGAGCTGTACTGGCCTTTCTCAAGTTATAATAATCCTTTCTCTCTGTCTTTTTCTGCCTCTCTGTCTCTGTCTCTCTATCTCTCTGTCTCTGTTTCTGTCTGTCTGTCTCTGTCTCTCTGTCTCTGTCTGTCTGTCTCTGTCTCTCTGTCTCTGTCTGTCTCTGTCTCTCTCTGTCTCTCTCTCTCTCTCTCTCTCACACACACACATACACACACACACACACACACACACACAGTATTTTACAGTATGCAGAGCACTTTCACAAAATATGTGTGTGTATCGGAAGTACAAATATTATGCAACTTTTACAAATGAGGAAACAGGCTCAGCTGTCATTCAGTGTCTTATCCAAGGTAACCCTAAGAGCAAAGTACATAATTCACAAAGTCTTACACCAATTAAGCTAAACTACATAAAACTATTTCCATGTAAAGAATAAAATTTGCAACTTGCATTATTTTTGTGAGTAAGTTTTTATGCTCTTAGGTGATTTTCTATGCATGATGACTTTTTGAGGGATCTGAACTTTCAGAAAAATTCCTTTCATTTGTTCTTTAAGTCAGAACATCTGGGCAAGGTAGTTATGTGAAAACAGTATATGTTAATCAGATGCCTTGAGCTTAAGCAAGTATTTTTTGTTTCTTTTAGTTTTAGCAATGTTTTAATGGGAATAAATAAGCAAAAAAAATATTGTGTCCATTCTGGGTATGGCACTGCACCAATTACTGGTGGACACAATTATATCTAAGCCCTTATGGAGTTTACAAGTTAGTTGTGAAGATAAGACATGTCAACAATTAACCATAATATGTATTATGATGGGTTAAGTCTAAAAGAGAAGAAAAAAAGAATTATGAGAATTTGAAGAAGAAATTGCTAAGGGGGCAAAGAAAGAAGTAGCAGCCAAAGTGAGCTAGGGACCTTTATTTTTCAGGAGGCAATAATAATTGTGGATCAATATGCTGAAACGCAAAGGTCACTATATTGAAGAATTTCCTACACTTTGGAGATTTTTGAGAATCTATTCAATGAAAACTCATAGAACCTCCTTATGAAGAGGTGATGGATGTAAAGTATAATATGACACATATATTTTTGGACCTGGACAATATGGAAATTTGTTTTGCTTGACTATCCATATTGGTTTCAGGAGTGTTTTTAATTCTAATGCAAAGAATGGGAGAAAATGAAAAGAAAAACAAAATAAAATAGATGCTATAGAATAATAAATGAACTTAAACTCACAGAACTAAAAGGAAGCCTAGAGATCATCAAGTCCAATTGCCTCAGTAAAGAAACTGAGGCTCTAAGAGTAACTTATCTAGGTAATGAAATAGTAAGGCTACGATTTGAGCCAAGATCTTTGATTCTATAGCCAATGAATTCTCTATCATGCTACAGTGCCAACATTAGTTGAATTACAGAAGAAAATTTCTCCTCAAATCTCTTAGTTTCTGGGATGCTTCTTAGATTTCTACAATGGGTGGAGCCTGAGGAAAGATATAGCAATATTTCCCATGTGAAACTGTATTCAGATCAATAAAATATCTTTAAAGCCCACTAAAATCTCAGCATGGCAGGAAGAAGCCACTCAAAAAGCAAAATTGAGAAGTTAAGGAGGGGAGAAGGAAGGAACTGGGACTTACAAAATATAGGAAAAAGGAAGAAAAGAGAGAAGATGAGTGAGTTAATTAACTTTATAGATTTTAAAAATTAAGGTTGTTTAGAAAGAAAGGTTGTCCTGGGTATGGTAGATGCTGCTCTAAAAGCAGCACCATCTTAATTCAGGTTAGATTTTGGAATGAAATGAGACAATGACAAGTCATTGAACATTGGACAAAAAGGGAAGTTGGGTTTGCCTAACACAAGAAGAATATGCTACAAGGTTAGCATACTAAAGTGGCACTTAGAGCTCTGGATCCAGCTTCCCCCTTCTCCCCCAGGAAAGCAATCTCCTCAGTTGCTCTTCAGAGAATAGTGATTCTCATGATTTCGGCCATCTACCAAGTTTGATAGATCATGACTACATGCAGCTGGGACCTTTTAGAGCTCTAGACCAGGAATATCTGTGAAGGAAACTGGGCCAATCAGGTTGCATTTGGAAAGGAAAGTGCATCAGTCAGGAAAAATACATCATAAAATTGTTATTCCCATCATAATGGGCCAGTAAAAAACTGACTACAAAATAGTATTATTGCATCTAGGATTAATAAGTTCTGATATACGCTTTAATGCCCTTTAATACAAATCCTAATATAGCATATCCCTTCAGAAGGAGAGTCCTAGGGAAGACAAATCCAAGTGTCAGAAGGGAGTAGCTAGAAAGTCTACTTCTTACTTCTTATGTGGTCCTGGGTAAGTCATTTAATTTCTCTTGGATTTCAACTTCTAATGTCATAAAAAAAAAGAATTGGCATAAATTATACCTAAATTCCTTTCTAGATCTAAATCTAGTGATCCTATGAATGTGTGGAAACATTAATCCCTATTATAACTTTACTAGTATTACCTTCCAATGAGGAGTCCTGGTGGTAAGAGGAAAGCTGAGGATGGAATGGTTCTATGAATTTTTAACTTTGGATATCTCAATAGATTTTTGGTCCCAATCTTTCCCTTATAATTGACTAGAAATCTGAAATGCTCAGTCTCAAGGTAGTCAATTAAAAGGCATTTATTTTACACAACTGACCTCTCAGAATGTTCTGTTCTGAAGCTCAAATGAAGTGTAAGTGAAAATAATTAATCTTTTAGGTCCTTTAACAAAAAGCTCAGACATTATATTCATTAATCACAACAAGAGATTTACAGGTTAAAAATGTATGACTCTGAGGAAGGATGAGCATGGAAAGCAAGAATAACTTCCCAGAGAATTTACAAGTTATTATAGGGGTGCTGTGGAAAACTCATATGGCAGTAGAAACTATTGATCCAAAGGGCAGATGAAAGGTCTGACATGAACTTATTCTTATCAGAAAGAAAACCTGAAGAGCTATTTTTCTGTAACTCAGATATTTCACAACTTCTTTCCTACTCATGCCCTTCTATCCTCCAATGTTACCCTACTTTAAACTCACATCACTTCTGGACTAGTTTATTGCTATAACTTCTCAATTTGTCTCTTTATTTCAAATAGGTCCCTTCACAAATCTATCTTCATTTGGCTGCTTAAGGGACATTATTGAAGAACAGATTCAACCATGTGACTTTACTGGTTAGTAAACATTAATCAACCTCAATGATCAGATCAAATATGAACTCTGTTTAACATTTAAAGTCCTTCTATTACTTTTCTTCATAATCCAGTGTGCCACATCCAATGTGATGGCAATATCTCACATATTATGCCCATCTTCCATCCATAACTATGAATAAGCTATCCCCCATGTCTTTCTGTGCAACCTCCACTTCATAAAGTACCTACTGTTTTGCAAATTTTTTATTTCTTACTTAAGGATATTCCTGATCATTCTAGAAGGTAGTACTTTCTTGCAAAAAAAAATATTACTTATATTTGAAACTTGTATTACTTATTTTTGTATCATATATTTTTATACTTATATTCTGTGGTCTAAACCAAAGTTTCATAAACTGTGAGTTTCAGCACCATATGGGGTGGTATAACTGAACTGGAGGTTCATGAAATTATGATTTATTATCAGTAAATGTTTGATTTGTATTTATATACTTTAGGGTCTCATAAAATTTCTTTTTCTTTTTTTCTGATACAATTGGGGTTAATCTCAGTTCTATTCCTTACTTCCTATGTGGTCCTAGGCAACTCATTTCATTTTTCTTGTGTTCCAATACATAAAGTCCTTTCCAGATCTAAATCTAGTGATCTTATGAATGTATGTGACTAGCCATAAGGACTGCCAATGAGTACAGCTTCTTCTACTTCTCTTACATATACAAATTGTTCTTTTCCTAGGGAGAAAAAACATGTTAAGCAAGGGGTTAATGAATTCAAATAGTATGATAATTGATAATTGCAGGGGAAAAAAGAGTGAAAAGGAAGCCATTAGGTTTATTTTTCCTCTTATTTTTGGTCCTAATCATATACCAAATGTTATTAAGGCAAGTGTATATCAATAGCACAGATCTTGTGTACCTTGAGATGCACGAAATTGTTTTCTCTTTGGAGATTAAAAAATCTAGGGAAATGTTTGAGGAAAAAATCCTGAATCTTCTAACAAAGCTACAAATGTTCATTCAAAACCTTTATGTAATGGATAATATTTTTCATCATCCATTCTCTAGAATCCTAAAATGACCATTGTACTGACCATAGTTCTTACAGTTTTCAAAATTTGTTGTGTGTATGTTTTTAATACTAGTATTGTCATACAAATTGTTCTCTTAATTTTCATTCTTCATTTATACAAAATTCCTCAAAATTCTTCATTTTAATAATACTGATATTAAGGTATTGATGTTCTGTTTCTGTTCATTTAACTTAAAATCAGTTCACATGTTTTTCCAAGTATTTTAAATCATTTATTTCCTTTTCTTTCTAATACAATAATACTCTTTTATACATACATACAAGTTATTCAGCCTTTCCTCATTTGTTATTGTGAAGTCCCAATTGGTGAAAATCATATTATTGGGGTGAAAGCCATTCTAAGACTTATTACTAAGTCTTTTGGATATAGACCTATCCATGGTATAACTAAGTCAAAAGGCATATACAGTTTAGTAACTTTTTTGAAAATGATTCTATATTGCTTTCTAAAACAGTTGTAGCCATTCACTGGTCCTCTAATAATGTATTAATGTGCCTGTTTTCCCATAGCCTTTCTGACATTTTATCATATTCCTTTTAGTTATCTTTGAAACTCCGATGGGTATGAGGTAGAGTTAAAATTACTTTAATTTGCATTTCTCTAATTAATGATATTTAGAGTACTTTTTCAAATAGCTATTAATAGCCTGGAATTTCTTCCCTTGAAAATTATACAAGCATTTAATTTACTAATACTATACTTGCCAATATTTATTATATTTACAAAATAAAATTTATATTAACCAAAGTTATTTACAAACTATCTTTAATTTGTAATAAAACAATATCCACAACTCATAGCACACCCAGCAGAATTTGCAAAGTACCAGTGTGCCATATATGTTGTTAGGTATAAGGCAATTAGGGAAGTAGTTTAAATCTCAAGATTCCTATAAAATCACCCAATCCCCCAAATAATGTTTTTTCGTATATGGAACAAAATGTTGCAAATTAATTCCAAATTTCACGTGACAAATGTATTTTTCAAACAACATCACTTTATAAATGCTGAAAAGGCTGTTTTTTTTAAAAATATCATATCTATTTCTCTTAAAAGTACACATAAGAACAAAAATAAATGGATCTTTCTCTAATATAATAAATAATATCTATTTACAACCAAGAGAAGTAATGTAGAAAAGTTAGAAGCTTTTTCAGTAAGATCGGGGTAAAACAAAGATGCTCATCAATATTGTTACTTTAAAGAGAATAGGTGTAGGTAAAAAGGAAACAAAATGTTTGCATTTTGAAAGAATTAAAAGTTTTTATTAAGAAATAAAGCATTGCATTTAGTAATGGGCATACGAAATAGAAAAGTAAGATAGTCTTTTCTCTAAAAAAATTTATATTTTAATTGTGACAGTATTTCAGCTATAAGCCAGATGAAAAATGAACTATGATTCTTATGGTACAAGCAACAAAGCAGATAGTAATGCTTCTTTTTAAATGTCACTTCCACTGGTGAAAATCATATTAGTTCCTGATACGGAATCATTTAACAATCTCAAAGACTTTGGGTGGTAAGAATTTTCTTTTAAGGGACTTGAGTAGCTCCGGTTACAGCAGAACCTGCAGGAGCAATTGCCAGGTTGCATTTTCAGAGAGGTTGCTTCCCAGGATAATAACGGCTGTGGTCAGTGGACTAAAAGCAGTGTTATTTCAAAGACTCTTGAATTTAGAGTTTGGGAGGAGATGGTGTTCAAGTTAGTGATTATGGTTTGATTGGCCTGACATATCCCATTCACTGCCATCTCTCAACAAACCTTGCTGCTTCAGCTAATTGGATCTGTCTTACGTAAAGTACCTGTTTGGACATTGATGGGAATGGCTGGCTCCTCCTACACTGGAGTTTCTTCCCCAGATGATGACTTTGAAGAGTGGTCTGAAAAATTGGACTGGGGTTCTGGGAGTGGTGCCACTTTTATCTGCCTGTTGGTGATAGTTGGTCAGCAATTATTGCTAGATGGGTGCTTCTCTACAATGATTCATCCTGTAATAATGTCTGTGAGGGCTAGCTTGAAAGCTGGTTTGGTGATCTGGGGGCACTGCTATTTCTAGTAATAAAAATTAGGAACTAAGTGCTTGGCTACTTAGAGAGAAATGGCTGAATAAGTTATGATTTAAGACAATAATTCAACATGATTGTACCATAATAAATGATAAAATGTACAGTTCCAAAGGAAACTAGGATGACCTCTGTGGATTGATTAAAAGTGAAGTAAGTAGAACTAGACTAATTTATAAGATGACATAAACATTATTAAGAAAAACAACTTTGAAAGACTTTAGAACTCTGAACAATTTGATGTTAAATCACAATTACAGAGGACCAACATTAAAGCAGGTTATACATTTTCTGCCAGGAGAATGAATTTAAAACATGCAATGCAACATACATTTTTGGACACAGTCCACGTAAGATATTGTTTTGTTGGATTGTACATTTGCTAACAGATTTTTTTTCTTCTTTTTAAAAAATTGTTCAATGGAGGTATAGGAGTGAGGAGAAGTAATACATGTTTGTAAAAACAAATAAAAATAAAATCAACAAATGAATTCTAAGTTTGTGGAGCCATGTATTTCAAAAAGAAAAAAAAAGCCAAGAATTAAAAAAAGAAAACTGAAAATTAATTATTCAAAATGAGGTCAAAATATTGCCAAGTATTCCCATCTCTTTATACCTTCCTGAAAGTGATAGTTTGGGGGTTTATTCATTTATTTTTCCTCCTTATTCTTATATTTCATCCCTTTATATTTCTGGAAGCTGGTATTTAGTTGTCAAACCAGTCACATCCTTTTGCTTACTAAAACTCACAATGATCTGGAGAGTTGCCATTGTTTATGAATCAGACCTTGGCTCAGATGAAGAATGGGACAGGAAGCTAAATGAATTACCTCTTCATCTTACAATAGGTCATCATGGTCAGGTAGCCTTTGAGAGCCATTACTACTACAAAATTTAGAATGTTGCTACCAGGATTGTCCTTCAAGTAACCTGAAAGTTAGGAGGAAGAGGGGAAAATCAAAAACTTTTTTTCAGTTTTTCAGGTCTTTGCTTTTCCTAGAAAAGGGAATTGATTGGATTTGGTCATTAAAACAAAGTACAAACAAGAAGAAAATTGGACCTTGCCATGGTGTACCTCATCTTATGCTGTGGTTGTGATCTGACAGGACTGGGGCCAGCTTGTTTTCTAAGAGGTGTGATCCACCTGGGACAAAGAATGGACTTTGATTTATATGCTGTGTCTTTTTGTCCTAAAGGAGCTAACCAGCTTTGGGGAATATTTATTTTTAGACAAACTGAAAAGAATTAATGGTCAACAAAAGCAAATACAGGAAGAAAATTAAATCCCCCTTTCTTCCCCACCCTCACCAGAAAATATGCAATAGAAGAGTAATGAGAAAGTTCTTTGGCATGCATAGGGCATATTTTGAAGGTCAGTGTGCAAAGATAATGGAGAAAATGAAATCTGTGCACTTGAGAACCAAATTAGTACATGAATCTCTAACGCCTGCAAACTGATGCAGAGATGAATACATATCCCTGTCCCAGATTACAGTTTATCATTCTACTTGAAAGGGCCACCATTCTAAACATTGACTTCCAAGAAAGCTATAGTCAGGGTGGGTTTTCCATGACAAGTATTAATGGAGGTCTTTGTCAACCATTGTCAGATGAGGATAAAAGAAAACCAATTATGTGTAATTTTAAAGCACTCATAGTTAAAGCCTCCTCCTTGGCCTGAGAAATACTTTCCAGATGGACCTAAACCAGATCTCTAGTGGATCCAGGCAATGCCCTTGCAACCACAGGTCTTCCAAAGTTCATGGTAAAACTGTCCCCTTTTGACTGATAGAAAATACTATTTTCCATCCTGCAGTGGGAAATTTTCCACAAAGATATTGCATATGCAAAAGTGACCACTTCTGTTATAAATCTCTGTTCATGGTTTATCTTTGTATCTGAAAAAACCTCAGAGGCCCATTTTCAGTCATTTCTGAAAAAGGTTCCACCATTATTCTCTGAGCCAAATTAGAAGTTTAGAATCCTAAGGGAGTCTTATTCTAAAGCTTGTCAAGTTGGAAACATTTTATATCATTCTGAAATGTGATGTTTTGCATGGTTTATTTATCTAAAGCATTATTATACATTTCTAACATATTTTGGCATGATATTTCTGTAATTTCATTAGTTTCTCTCTGAATAAATGTGCCCAGATGGTTTCTTGTCAACTACTTACAAATGTTTCCATTATCTAAAACACTGAATAGTAAAAATTAATTGTGTGTGTGTGTGGAGGTATGTGTGTATGTGCGTAAATTTAGCAATAGTGGTTCAGTCGTCAATAAAAGTTTATTAAACAATGACTGAGTGCTTGGGACTGTGTTAAGAGCTCAAGATTTTAAAAAAAGACAAAAGACAACTCTTGCTCTTAAGAAACTCAAAGTCAATTGCAGAGACAACATGTAAATAATTACAAGCAAATGAACTATATAAGAAATAAATTGAAAATAATCATCAGAATGAAGACACTAGAATTAAAGGGGTTTTAAAAAGGCTTCCTTCAGAAGGTGGGATTGTAGTTGGGACTTGAAGGAAGCCAAGGAAACCAAGAGGTAGAATTAAAGAGCAGGAGCATTTTAGGCTTGGAGGATTGCCAGTTAAAATGTCCAAAGCCTGCAGATGGGATGGCTTTTGTGAGAACTATCAAGAAGGTCAGTGTTTCTGGGGTATTGTTAGGGTGTCAAATAAGTGCTTTGCTGGAGCCAACTCTAAATACCTTACTGTTAAATTTTTGAAGTGAGCCTTTTCACCTCAGAAATTATTGCAAATCAAAGTTTAATTTACTAGGGTATTTTGATTGTTTAAAATACTAATAATGAAGATTAAATTTTGCTTTCTCTAGAGCCTGATTGCTAAACATTTACTAGCATATCCCTATATTGTTTGATCTATAAACATTGATTGAGTTGAGCAAAATTGCAGTAGCTATCTCAGGGAATGAAGTCATCACCAAAGCCTGATTATTGTAGATTAATAAATAAATAATTATAAAAAGTATTTAGCACTTAACACTTAAAGTTTACAAAATACATTTTTTTTCATTTGAGTTTCAAAATATCTCTTGGGATGTTTAAAAAAAACTTTGCAAACTTGAAAGTTTTGAAATGCAGAGAGATGGGGGAAGGAGCCAGAGGAGGTTGTAAAGGGCTTTGAAGACCAAAAATAGGATTTTATATTTGATCCTAGAGGTGGTAGTATCAGAAGAGAGAAAGGGGCACATTAGAAAGATGTTAGGTAAAATTAACAGGTTTGTCAACAGTTTAGTTATGGGGGATGGAGAGTGAAAAGTTGAAGATGATACCTAGATTCACTAGCTAAAGAGTTAATTAGCAATTATTTATTTCAATTCTATTTGCTGAAAAATGGCACACACATCATCATTTTGAAAAAGGTGTGCTGGACCTTTCATATAGTTCTTTTCATCCTCCTTTTTTTTTTTCCTGAGGCAATTGGGGTTATGTGACTTGCCCAGGGTCACACAGCTAGCAAATATTAAGTGCCTAAGACCACATTTGAACTCAGGTCCTATTGACGTCAGGACTGATGCTTTATCCACTGAACCACCTAGCTTCCCTGTCATCCTCTTTCTTTTTAAAAGCTATTTCTGACATCCAGATTTCGACATTAGATTTCAAGCTGTATCCACACACTTATGTACACATATCCATAAAGGTACATGCAGTGATAGGACAGTTTCAAGAATGACTCCCTCTGATACTTTTCAACTAATTAGTTTATAAATATGATAGCAGAGACCCAGAAGGAATAGTGATTCCAAAACTGACTTGGACCTAAATAATACATCCTGATTAGTTGAAAGAGCCCAAAAGAGAGAAAATGGTGACTGGGGAAGAAATGATAGAAACTTTGGGTGAAACTGATTGCCCCTACTAGATTTTTGGAAGAAGAAGAAAATTAAACTTGGTCTAACATGACCTTAGATTTTGGGAAAACTGATTTTAAATGGTTTAAAAGAAGAATTGGAGAACTAAATGGCATAAGGCATAACTTTTACTGACATATGACTATGGTGAGATTAAGGCAGCACATAAAAGTGTTAAGCCTGTCATCAGACTCATTTTCCTGAATTCAAATCTGGCCTCAGACACTTATTAGCTGTGTGACCCTGGGCAAGTCACTTAATCCTATTTACCTCAGTTTTCTTGTGCATAAAATGAGCTGGAGAAGGAAATGGCAAAACATGGCAGGAACTTTGCCAAACAAACAAACAAAGAAAGAACCAAATGAAATCACAAAGAATCAGACACAATTGAAATTACTCAGCAACAATATCAGTGAAAGAAGAATAGATAGGATCCCATAGTTAAAAATTCTATAGAAAGAAATTAGTTCAAGAAAAAATGAGAAAATACCAAAAATGAAGTTTGGAAGACACAAAGAAAAGCTGGTACTATGAGAAAGAAAAACAAGGATTGTATGAAGAAAACAATGTGAATATTCAAGTTATGTACAGAAGATGGAAGCCATGTCTAACAATCATGGATAAATATAAAAGAATAGCATGGTCCAAAAAATTAATAATGTCGGGAATCTGAAATCAGGAATCAGAATAAGCTAAATTTTTCAGTTGTTAGGAATTAGGATTCCTTTTCTGATGTGAGTTCAACCAAAGAACCATTGTATTCCTTTCCAAATCTAAAATTCCTTGATTCTATGATTGGGTTATAAAGTATAGAATTTTGCTGTAGGGAGGGATCTCAACATCTCAACTCACACCTGAAAAATAATTTTTTGCACATCATCCAAAGGATAGTTCAATATTGGCTTAAAGACTTCCATGAGGAGAAACACTATTTTCCAAAGTACAGTAGTGGATGAAGTAGTGAGTCTGGAGATAGGAAGATCTGAATTCAAGTCCAGTCTCACTCACTTACTAGCTGTGTGATCCTGGGCCAGTTATTTAACTTCTTTCTGCCTCCGTTTTCTCGAGTATAAAGTATAAATTGGGAAAAATTAAAAATTCCATCTTTTTATTCTTGCTTTGATTTCTGGACACTCTCTAGATTTTTGGTTTACTTCCTAAATGAACTCAATATGCCACATGTGATCTGATTAGGTCAAAGTACAGGGAGGTGATAGTCTCACTGTACATTACAATTTTTTGTTTCATAGTTTAGAATGGAAAAGGACCTCTGAGGTCATTTAATTCAATTTTCTCATTTTTAAGGATGAAAAAAGTAAACTTTAGAGGGATTAAGTGATAGTCCAAGTTTAGGAAAATAATAAAAAGAAGTAGGATTCAAACTCAAGTTTTCCTACAACAAATTTTAGGCTCTTTTCCAATGTGGATTTTTTAATCATTCTAATTAAAAGTGTATAAAAAGCTAATTAGATGTTAAATAAACCACTTGCTCGATTAATGGCTTGGTGGTAGAGAGGTGATTCCTAGAAATATATTTGGATAGGTCTTGAACAAAAATTGCTATCATTCCCTTATGTTACTTTGATGTTCAATTATCACGGCTAGTGCAGAAACATGAAAGCACTATGTTAGTATTATTAAATGAGGAAACTATTTAAGTGTTCAAAGGTCCTTGAAGATCATCTGGTCCAGTCTTTTATTTAGTATTTTGACCATGAAACACTTTAGGAGTTCATAGAACCCATAAATGTGGTTATTGGAAGGCGGTAGCTGGGTACATGAAATAACCCCCAGATAAAGGAAGGACAGATAAATTTTAGAACAACAACAACAAAACAAACCAAGGTTCTTTTATATCCAAAATTGCTCCTCATAAATATTTTTTTGAGTAACTTGTTTATAATGAATTAACATTTAAGAGAAAAAACATTAAAAAGAGAAATTTTTTTTTTCAAAGAACTACTCACATTAAATGGAATGGAGTTCCATTGCATAGAATTTGATTTATTTAAACTTGCCATTTGACACAGAAAGGAATTGATGGTTAGAGTAAATAAGTTATTCCTTTATCAAATTACCACTTCTCAGATGTCCAGAACAGTAAGTATTAAAACTTGAATGTCTCTATTTTTAATCAGTCACTTTCCCTCTCATTATACTATGCATTGTGTTTTATCACATTCACATGAGAATTCTACAAATATACATGCACAGTTGGTGTTATAATTACATTAATAATGTTTACTAACTCAATACATTACTAAATTAAAGCAAAAATAAATGTTTACTAGTGCTTAGACTTAAATGTTTTTATTTGTTTCCATCCAATTAATGTTTGGAGGAGAAATATTTGAGAGGAAGAGGAGTTTGAAGTTTTAGAAGTAAGTTGGAGGAATATGTCCTTTAAGATATGATGAGGATTTTGTTCTGTTTTCCCAGGAGCTTATTTACAAGATAAAGCCTGGAACTTCCTGGAACTTTGGAGTAAAAACTCTATGTCAGAATTAAGAGATACAACACACTTTTGATTATTTAATTGGAGTATTTTCTATAATGTAATAAATGTAAAGGGAAAATGTCAATGTTAACTTTTTTGAAAAATATCACATATTTCCCCAAATTCCCCTATATAGAAACTATTTTTGGAGGTTGTATATTATGATTAATAATTAATAATTACTTACTGAACTTATTCTATGAAAGTATATGGGAAAGGCTTTTATTTGTATGCAAGACTATATCTTGAGGGCATAAGCTTAAATAATTATTAAAATGTTTTTCTTATATTTTCATAATATTGAAAAAACTTCTCAATTCATTATAACAGAATAATCACAATTACAACTAACATTTCCAGTATCCTGTATAGAGCTTTAAAGTTTTCAAAGGACTTAAGAATATTGTTTCAGATGAGCCTCACAAAATCCTCTGAGGTAAAACCCTTTGATATTTCATACTTCTTTGGATCTGTTAAAATTCATGGATGTAAGGATTTCCTTTGCAGCATATTGTACACTATCTATGTAGGTCCATATATTTGGCTTTTATTAATTTCCTTCCATAATCCTCCATAGTTTATCTACCCACCATGCCAAGGACCTTAGATACCTCCCAGTATCTTGCTCTCACCATATGATCCATCCACCTTTTTTTTGTAAATATGTATTTCTCTGCCAGCATCTTTTGTGACATTTTTCTTGTGTGGCTTGTTGGAAATATGCTGTATCTTGCTAATCTCACCATGAATCTCTCCATTATTCTTTAAGTGAACCTCAATTTAATTCTTAAAAGTCTTATGATCTGCAATCATAAAATATCACTGGAAAAAAGATGAAGTTTAAATTGGCCTGTCTTTCATTTTGGGCTACAAAAAAAGTACTCTACAGTTTTCAGAAGGTAATCTGGTTGCTATTCCATTTCTATTCAATTTGGGGATCAAATTTGTTGTATCTTGGCATTGTCTATGAATTTTATGGATTGTAATGGTCCAGTTTTATACATTTTCTATTAAATTGCTTATCAGTGTACAAAAACAGGTATTACTTTCTGTAAGCATAATTAAGAATTTGAGTTAAAAAAGAGTTTGTCAAACTCTTTTGAATAATTATAGGTCTGATTGAAAAGGGTTTGTAATATTTTGAGACATATACAGTTAATGTAATTTTTATAAGGGATTTATCTTCTATTATAAGTCCATACTAGATAGTCTTCCAATAGTGGAGGTCATCTTAAGGAATTATATATCTCTAAGGAATTATATATCTCAAGTTTGAACTACTTGATATTAATAATCAGAAATATGTTGACCAAAGTTATTTCTGTGGTATATTTCAAGGAATCATATGATTTTGACATATATATCATGCACATTATATTTTTTAAAATATAGAGAAAATAGTTAGATGATAATTCCTTTGGGAAGGAAGTCTTCTACTTTTCTCAGTCAAATTCCTTTAAAAATTCAATAAACAATAAGCCTAAATGAGAAAAATAGGTTTTATAGATGATAAAACTGAAACTCAAAAAGTTTGTCATTTTTCTGTAATCATATAACTAGGGTAAGAGAGAGCATTTCAATCCAGATCTTCCTGATTTCAAATCCAACATTTCAGAGATACAAAATAATGTATAGAATTTTTATTTCTAACCTTGGGAAATGGTCTCATATATTAAAAGTTTTTAAAAATACTGAAAAGTATTGTCAAAGAAGAATAGTTTGTTTAATCTATTTCTTTGCTACCATCTTTGTTCCTTCCTGGGCCTCCAGAGACTGCAGGACTGGGTAAAGAGTAAGCAGCCTAAGATGCTACCATACAAATAGTTTCAAAATTTAAAGCTATATTTTAGATGAAAATAATTTCCATTTTAAATTAATTTCAATATACTTACAAAATTGAAGTCTACTTGGAAAAATCTAGAGCATACACAATGTAGAGCTAGAAAGAATTTTAAAAGTTAATTCCCATCTATTAATAGATGAGGAAATAGGATCAAGTGAATGGACTTCTGGAATTTCAGAATAAGAGTTGGAAGAGACCCTAGGGGCCATTCTGTTGAACCTGATCAAAAATCACTTCTTCACTATTGTTCTCAAGAGATCTTACAGCATCTTTTTAAAGATATTCAGTAAAGGGAAGACAACCTCCTCTCAAGATAGACTACTGTATATTATGTAGTTTTCTTAGGAAGTTTTTCCTTGCAACAATCCATTTCCAATATTGCTCTGAGTGGAATATGTCTGATTCTTCTTGTACATGAAAGCACTTCAACTTCTCAAAAATTATTTTCACATTCTCATTAAAACTTCTCTTCTACATTTGTAGTTATAGTTTAAACCAGAAACAGACCTATTCAAAATACAGAAAAATGATTATCTTTTTTTAATCCTATATTTCTCAAATTTTTATTTATTTATTTTATTTAATAGCCTTTTATTTACAGGATATATACATGGGTAACTTTACAGCATTAACAATTGCCAAACCTCTTGTTCCAATTTTTCTATATTTCTCAATTTAGATGAAAAAACTAACTCAGGGGTCTGAGATCCACAGTCTGCTAAAATCCTTAGTTTTTTTTCCCCCAAAGGAATTATCATCTAACTATTTTCTCTAATCTTGCGTCTATAACATTAAGGGTTTTTTTTTTTTAACACAAATGTAAAATATTTTGTTTATATTACACTTATCCTTATTCAATTTTATATTTCTAATATTCTATATGTATAAACTATAGCTATATTTCTCTGTGACATCCCATACATTGGGCAATCTCATGCTTGATTGAATAAATGTGTGATTGGGGGGGATCATGATACCCAGAGGAGCAATGTGGGCTATCTAAAACCCAAAGAATCCAATAAACCACTAGCCTTCCTCTTTAGACTGTGGAGAAACAGATATTAACATTTTGACCCAGACTGAATTTTCTCCATCTAATATATTCCCTGAAATTTGATTAAGTAAATTGGACCATGAATATTTTTAGGGTATCAGCCATTATTCCTTGTTCTTTATATGGGTTATCTGAATAAGGGCCTTTGCCATCCATTATATCCTTATATAGCCCTCTCAATATTATTTTATCAATTTGGTGGCAAATATCAATACCCAAAGGAAGAGAAGTCATTTTCAGTTCCCTGAACTCCATACAATACAAGGGAGAGTTGAGGTAGCCCTTGGGAAGGATGAAGTATTTTGAACTCTTTCTCAAGTGAAAGTAAAGTACTCCTCACCAATTTCAGCCAAAGGATAGAATGACAACCCTCATACTAGAGCTACTTGATCCATCCCATTGATGAGGTCAGAAATGGTTTCAGGAATTTGAGTGGCAACTTTGTTCAATTCCCTATAATTCTGAGAACCATTGATGCACAACATCAGTGTTCTGAAAACTGTCATTCTTCCCACTTCTGACTGCTATGTATTACGTTTCAAAAGGTACAGTTACATGAAAAGGCTGAAAGCATTTATAAGGATGAAGCCTTCATAGGTCTTTAACAGATTCACTATAACATTAATCTCCCCCTCTACTGAACCTTTAGAAAGTCAGTGTTTGGGAAGGGCATTAAGTGCCTCTCTTAATTACAGTTCTGCTATTTAATAAAAATTCAACAAATACATTCTGCTTTGAAAAGTTCATTCTAACTTGGGAAGAAATAACCTGTTTGTTATACTTAAAAGCATTTTCCTTTTTATTATTGTGGGCTTGAAAATCATCAACAAACATAGATATTTCCCTATGCAAATAAGACCTAAGAAAAAAGATAATACAAAGCCACAAATCTCCAATTAATATAGCTTGAGTTTGTTTTGCTTTGCGTGTGCATACTATTATATATAGTATGCACACGCAAAGCAACATATACATTTTTTTTTTTTTTTTTGCTGAGGCAATTGGGGTTAAGTGACTTGCCCAGGATCACAGCCAGGAAGTATTAAGTGTCTGAAACTGGATTTGAACTCAGGTCCTCCTGACTTCAGGGCTAGTGCTCTGTGCACTGTGCCACCTATTGTCCCTGCTTTGTATATTTGATATTTGTTGTTGGTGTGTTTCTTCCTAAATTTATTCCTTTGCCTAGAAAACTCCATAGGTGGTATTGGCGTGTTATGATCATAAAGAGTTGGACAAAACTAAATGTTTGGGCAGCAACAAATGTGCCAGGCTAAACTTTACTAAGGCTAGGGAAAGGAAAAGATGATAAAGGTGGTTCCTGCCCTCAAGTTATTTACAATCCAATCATCTAGACATTACCTGTCATTAGATTCATAAAACTTGATCTTCATCCAAGAAAGATTTCCCAGAGGAGTCCTGGTTTTTTTTCCCCCAAGTCCTCCCAACAGCATTTACTCCTGCTTTGATTTCAATAGGGTTAGAGAACTTCTTTCCTTTAGGTTATTGTATTTTTCATCATCACTCTGAAAATCAAATGCCATGATGGGTTAGTCAACCCTGACCAACTTCTCTAATGTATTGGATAAGCAGTTGGAACTCAAGAGTTCATATTTCTTTTCAAACTATTCTTTTGTCTCTTTTTCTCTTCTTAAAAACTCTCTCCTGTTTGTCAACATTTGCCTTGAGAGTCATAAAGATATATAATATTACTATAGAAAAACATACTCCATGCAGGTAGTGCCAAGTGGGTTTTACTCCCTAAATGAGCTGCTACAAGTCTAAGTGAAGACTGGTTAAGAAGAAGGATATCCCAGTCCTAAGATGTTTTTCATACCTTCTAGAGTTGATTCCCTGCTCCATTTCCTATATAAGGATAAAATGTTAGAGATATAATATTCTCAACTAGATTGAATCAAAACTACTTTAAATATACTTGTAATACCTGTACTAGGATTGACTATAGACTGGATCCAGGCAAAATTTGGGAAAGCTGAGTCTGGCATCCTAACACTCAAAGCCAAAGTTGGGAATTTGGGCAGATGCCATAACTCATGTACTGAGGCAAGATTCATGGTCATTTCTCCTAACTTTTAAAAATTCAAGTAGTGAGGAGGAGGCAGTTTGAAAAAACTTTGGGGGAAGGGGAAGGCAGGAAGGGGAAAAGGGGGAAGGAGAAGGAAAAAAAAGAAAAAAAAGAAAACCTTGGGAAGAAACCTCGGAACTTAGGACAACTGACTCCTTAAAGTTTGAGAGTCTGGGAGACTACAATAGTATTCTGTAGATATCATGCCTGAGAGAAGAAACATAGTGGGACTGGGTTGGAATGGGATGGCATTCACTGGAGGGGTAGAAGAAGGGATGAAGCAGAAAGGAAACCACCTGTTTTAGCTAATTATCCTTGATAACTGAATGGCAAAAACAAACAAAAAAACAAAGCTTTGCATTTTCTAGGAAGTATGAATGCTGCCAGGGTTTTCCATTTTCTGTGCTCTTTGTTACCACATCTCCCCAGTTTCTGTTTACTTTCTTTTCCCTTTTGACAATTATTACTATCTACTTGATAAGATATTGCTATTAAAGTGATCATTTCCAGGGGTATTTACATTTTAACCAGAGCTCTTAAAGACTTCAGAGGAATTAATTATTCTTGGAGAATTGTTATTTGTCTTTCTTTCTTGAAGAGGACCATAACATCAGGGAGATAATGGCCATGAAATGCAAATGAATTGGAAAGTCCAGTACTGGCTAGTATAACCATTAAAGAGGTGCCATCAGGCAAAGTGCAGAAAGATAGTATAATGGACAGAGCACTAAGCTAGGAATCAGGAAGACTCAGCTTTATGAGTTCAAATCTAGCCTCAGACACTTCTGAGACCCTGGGGGAATCACTTAACCCAATTTCCCTCAGTTCTTTGTCTATAAAATAAAGGCAATTAAGTGACTCAATGGATAGAGGACCAGGCCTAGAGTCAGAAAAATCTGAGTTCAAATCCATCCTTAGATTCTGTGTGACCCAAAGCTTAAGTCACTTAACCCTGCTTGCCTCCATTCCGCATTTCTAAAATGAACTGGAGAAAAGGAGATGGCCAACCACTCTAGCATCTTTGTCATGGAAATCCCAAATGATGTCATGAGGAGTCTGATATGATTGAAAAAATGACCAAACAATGACATAAATATTACATAAATTACATAAATAATTACAAAAATAGAAGACTACTCTTTCTGAGATGACTCCTATTTTTGCAATCAGGATACACTACTTTTTCCAAGCTTTTTCATTAGCCACTACTAAAAGATTTAATCTTTATTCTTTATCAGAGAGAGACCAATTGAGAAATGATTCTACTTTTACCAAGCTTCTTTAAACCACCTAAATATATTTCCTCAGGACTCTTCTATAGTGTAGTTCCTTATCAGGAAGGAATGGAAGTATAGTTTCAATTGATAGGTGATTCAGAGAGATCATGCAAAATGGAAGCCTAGCAAAATAGGGGAATTTCAGGAATTTTTGTCTTTTTAGAGAGGAGAGAATTAGGGTAGACACCAACAGTTACCTAACAGAAAAGAAAGTGACTGCTACCCATTTACTGACTATAATCCTGAACAACTGGGGGCTTGTCTGGTTCATTGAACCACTTAAGAAAAGATTAGTCTGAACAAAATTTTCTATTTCCTTGAATGTATTTATTTGCCTAGCTGTGAGATAGTGAGTTATCTCTTCCCTACTCTCTCCCTTAGGAGTTTACTATTCTATTAAATATTGCTTATTTTCTGTCCAAATTTTTTATAAGGAGTTATGATTCCAGATAAAAATAAACTTATTTTTGTCACCTTCTGAACCAGTGTGGCTATGAAGGAATGCAGCATGCAAGGAAAGGAATCTGAATCCAACAGATTTAGACTTAGCATTGAGCCTATATTGACTGCTCAAAGAGGGGCTTCAATAGTATCTGGCAAATGGTTGATTCTGGGTCACATGGATTTATTAAATCAGCTATTAAAGAACTTTAGTTATTAATTTATAAAAAAGTTAAAATCCATAGAGGTATTTTTCATGTATTTAGAATTTCAACTCGACCACTCTATTGTAGCTTCTCCATTCCAATTCACAATTAAGAATAAACCCAATAAACATCAAAAATTTAGCTGATTATTATTTTATGTTAAGAGCAAGATAATTTTTAGGTATTTAAAAATAGGAAATTTGAAAAGTGTAAAAAAGAAAAAAGACAAAGTCATGAATAAATCCCTATAATCTTTAGGCAGAAAGGGAAAATGGGAATTAAACACCTCATCATGCTTTTATAGATTTCAACTGCCATTAATTCCATCCACATCTCTTACATAGGAAATTTGAAAAGCTGGAAGTTTCACATCACTAAACAGCAGTTGAAGCATCCCCATTCCTTCCTTTCCTTCTTTTCCTTTCCCACCTCCACCTGTCTATAGCAGAGTCAGGGACAAAAGTTAAATAAGTCCAAGGAGAGAACCAGAAATAGATATCACCTACCCAGGTGCCAGAGAAGCAGACCACTACTGTTAGATCAGGAAGGAACAATTTCTGGTTACGGATGAAAGCAAGAGTGCCGTTGATCAAATGGCATAATATTTGTGAAGTCTTCACCCCAGTACCTGGCCTACAGACAATGCAAAGTAGCTATTCATTCTTTCCTTTATTACTGAATTTACCCTGAAACAAGAGAAATATTTTAGCAGGCAAAATTTGGGGAGGATTTCATCCTAGGAATAACAATAATATTTGCAAATGCAGAGGTTTTAATTATGAAAAGAATTCTAAATCTGGAATCAGCAAATCTGATTTTTAATCCTGGCTCTTTTATTTTTTATTAATTCTGTAATAAACACATTGTTATGCAAGCTCAAATTGTATGGGGGGAAGAAGTAGGAAGTAAAGCTTGAAAGATAAATTGGAGCCAAACTGAGAAGGGTCTTTCTTGAAAACCGGTTGAAGGCATTTGCACTTTTATTGAATAGCTGATAGGAAGTCATCGAAGTTTTTTGGAGCAAGGGAATTTTGATTAGATAATTACTGTGATAATATTGTAGATGGGCAGGATGACTTCAATTTTGGACAAATTGAATTTGAGATTTTGGCAGGACAGACAGGTAAAGGTATGTCATAGGGAGTTAGAAATATGGATTTGAACTTAGGGGGATTGAAATTGGGGAAAACTTGTTTTCCTTCTTTGTCTTTCCCAATTCCGAACCAGCTATCAAATTAATATTCCAATGATGAAAATTTGACTATGTTCCTTTTTTCCACCAGGATCAATAAATGCTCATGGCTCTCTAACTCCCCCAGAATCAAATATGAAATCCACTCTTTGGCATTTGAAACTGTTTGCAAACTGGCTTTCTCCTACCTTTCTGGTCTTTTTGTAATTTATCCCTCTTGCATCCCTTACTATGTACTCTGATCCAGCAACATTAGGCTGCTTGCTACTTGGAAAGAAATGAATGGAATAAACCTTTATATAGAGCTTCCTTTTTTCCAAAAAACTTTGTTTTTGTTGTTTTGGTTGGTTTTTTGTTTTTTGTTTTTGTTTTTTTACAAATACCTCATCTGATTCTCAGTACAACTCTGTAAGGAAGATGCTATTATTATCCCCATTTTGCAGCTAAGGAGATGGACCCAAATACAACAGTGCTGACATAACACCAAGCCCTGGGACCCAGGCCCAAATTTAACATTGCTTGCTAAGCATAATGCAAATCCACAATGACATTGCAGTTTCTCCTTCCTCTGTTTGATTTCTGTAATTACCATGGGATTTTTTGTGGGGGGGCAGACTTTGCAGGGATCCACTGAATAGTATGGCTGACACCTTAGACTACATGAGGAAGGGATTGGAAATCCAATGAATTGATTGGCAGCTGCCCCAGACAGCCCCTATGTAAGTAATCATATGGTTATTAAACTACTTACATCATCATAATGCGGCTCCCTGCCTCTTTCTTTGGTACAATTGGGTTGCCCTTTGATTGGGGGATGGAAAAGAGCCTCGGAGTTCCCTTGTTTGGGGAAATGCTACATGTACTTTCTATGATTCTGGGAAACAATAAGTACATATTATATGCAAGGCACTGGACTGTGTGCAGAAAATACAGAAAAATATTAAAGTCTGCACTCAAGGAGCTTATAATGAATGAATTATACATTTAATAGACAAGTGAATAATTGGTCATTTGAGGAAGCAAAGAGCAACTGGAAATGAAAAGAATGGGTCCATCTTCACAAAGGAAGCAAGCTGAAGTTGAACTTTGAAAGAAGATAAAAATTATAAGGGGTTGAGATAAGAAAAGAGGGCTTTACAGGCATGGAAGCACAATTACCTGTGTAATGTACAAAGCCTAGTTGAATTCAGGAAATTCAGTCTATTATATGGTTGGAATGCAACATTCATGAAAGGTAGTAATATGATTTAATTCTCAAAACTAGGCCAAAGCCAGAGAGCAGAGAGACTTAAATGATAGGATGAAGAGATTGTATTTTATCCTAGACATGAAGGGGAACTATTGAAGCTTTATGAAAAAGGTAATTGCCTGGTTAGAGCTGCATTAAGTTCTTTCTCTTCTCAATAAACAGAATAACTGAAGGGTGGAAGGATTAGAAGCAGACAGCACTTAAGAAGTTATTAGAATGGTTCAGTCAGTCAATCAATAAGTATATTAAGCACTTATTACATGCATTGTAGAACTGAGAACACAAAGAAAGGCAAAAATGGAACCTGTGCCCTCAAGGAGCTTACAGTAAACAAGAAAATAACATGAAAATAACCATGTATTTACAAATTAAATACAATAGAGATAGAAAATATTTTGAGAGGAAACAATCTTAGCTGCTAAGGCATGGTGTGAAGACCCAGTTAGCATCCTGGATGCCTTAGAATCAGCCGAGTCAGGATAAGCAAAAGTCCTTGGTCGTTATTCTTGGTCTTTAGAGGTAGGAGTGAATTGGATGGATGCAGAATCTCCATGACCTCCCCTCTCCTCATCCACTGCCAAAGTGACTCTAGTCCCTCCTATAATTCTCTGTATACACCAATTATGGAGCCAGAACAGAATAGTGGGAAGGGCCATTTTCCAAGCATATGCTAAGAGAGTATTGTCCAATTGGTAATTAGCATTAAGTGCTCAGTTGTTTGACCTCAGTGCATCAACTCAGAGTTTCAGCCTTTTACAGCATGGAAAAGAAGACAGTAAAGAAAATGAGATTTAAAGAGAATATTTAGGGAAGCTGGGGAACTAAGGCAGAGTGAGAAGAACAGAACAGGATATTTCTGGATTTCTGATTAATGTAGAAAATGCCATCCTCTCATCCAACTGAAAAGGAGGGAATTTGGGTTGCTCCATCCCCTTTTATTGACTGTTACAAAGAGATATCTGGAATCTAAATTACAGCTAGGCACTCTTTTTATATGGAAGGAGAGTAAAAAATGATAGCAGTGGTCCATAGACCAGCAATGAGTAGAAAGAAGACAAAATAGTGACTTTGAGGATAAATGATTTCAAGGATATGTTATCCTCCTGAAAAAGGTTTCCTGGATTTCAGAGAAAATGGCCCATATTCTCATGAGATTGGAGCGGGAAGAGGGCCCCTAGAGAACTGCTACCATGGTAACACAATTTTGGGGTTGAGATCATGTAAGGAAGCATGATTTCATCATGTGGATTAGACTAAGAGAGGACCCTGAGGAATGAGATGGCACTCTCTAGACTACCTAGTAGAAGCATGTTGGATTTTAGCAGCTTGAGCAAAACTTTTCAGAGAAATCTGCATCATTCAATCTATTGTTATGGGTCTCCAAATCCCCAAAAGCTAATTCTTTAATTTGGTGTGTTGATTGACTAGAGAGAAAAAAAAAAGATTTATTTTAATTCTAAGTTTTTGCATATATTTCTAATATCTCTTTCCATCTCTTTAATGGATTCCTAGCATAACAAAAGAAAATACATGGTCTCACTATACATGCAGCCAGTCATAACTATTAGGTAGTTTCTTTATAGGTACTTGTTTTTATCTAAGAAGCATTTGATAAGCTTTCCAGCGCTAATCAAAGAGAGTAGAGTCACAGATGGTTTCTCCTAATAATTGTTCAACAATGTCCTGAGGAATTTGACAGTCATCAGTGATAATGATTCCCATTCTGTTGATTTTTTTTCCTTCCAGAAGACCCAGAAAAGTGGAAAATCTTAGTGCTGTTAAATGGGGGAAGAAATAAGCAAAAAACAAACAAAAAATCTTGGTTTATCCAGGCATAGGTGAAAGAAAGACACTAACAGAATTTTGAGTAATATCATACTTCCCCTATTACTTTATTCAGAAGATAAAGTCTAAAAGGAATTACAAGTAAATTCTTAGCACAATTTTACTTACAAATCAGCCTTCTGGAAGAAAGATGACAAGATGAACTAGAGGCTGGAAGACAAGAAAAAGGCAAAACCTTATGAGAAGCTGCTGCAAATAGACAGGCAAAATTTCTTATGTTGCTTCTAGACCTGAAAATCTCAAAAGACCAAATGTTGGTGAATTATCCAGTGTATCATCAGAACATGAATCATGAATGCATCTTCAGAAACAACATCTTTCATACAAATTTACTCTCTAGAGCTTAGTCCTGTTAACCAGGGTTTTGAGAAGAAGCAAAAATGTCTTGATTCTTGGATTATAATAGTCTCTGCTTCTTGCTGTATATAATTAGCACCTAACTCTAGAGCCTTCAGGACTTGAGAGTAAATCAATAATATCCTCCAAAGGAAACTGCCTGACTATATTTAAAGTCACAGAATAAACAGAGCTTTGGAAGAAGAAAAGATCCTTTGGCTTACAAAAGAGGAAACTGAGATCCAGTGAATTCAAGTGAGTTGCTAAGATCAAACAGCTAATGAATGGACAAGTTAGACAGCACTCAGGCTTTGGTCTTCTGAATCCAAGTCCAAAATGCTCTTTACTCCATTAGTTTGTCCCCATATGCCAAGAAGCTTTATGTTGATGTCCCACCTGTCCAGCATCAGGTTTTTTCTTCCCTATGGGATGTGCTATGGTAGAAACAACTGGAGTTGGAGTCTGAAACACTTGAATTTAAATTCCACCTCTTGGCATATTGACATTGGGACTTTGAGAAAGACCTTTCAGGTTTTTAAGCAACTCTCTAAGACTCTAAGTTGCAAAGAAGTCATTAACCTGCTTTGGTCAGCACAGCTGAAAATAAAATTTTCCCTTCAAGATTATGTATTGATTGAGTAGAAAAATTCAATTTGACTAAAGTTTGTTGAGCATCTGAAACCCATTAAGCATATTGTGGTTCCTGGCTCAGCTTAAGTTTTGGTCTAAAGCCTAGTGCCCTTGCATATAACAAAAATAGTTGCTGAATTAATGAATGGATTAATTAATTGTTAAATCAGAATGAAACTTTGTAGTTTAAAAGGTTAGTATTTGGTTTGGTTTGATTCAAATTCTCATATAATAAATGTAAGTAAAATTTCAGTAGTTCAAAAGAAATATGAGATGCACAAATTTAAATCTCCACTCCAAATGTTCATATGGATTATATAAGCCCAATTTGTGGAAGAGTCTTCCACGCTCATTTTGGTCTGATCAGCCACATTGGGACACACTGTACCTTATCCCAACATAGTGACATCATTTTTGTTCCCTCCAAGAAACAAGTACAACAATAACTGATTTGCTGATATACATACAACTTCTTTTACCCGTAAATAGAAAAATATGTAACATAGAGTGACATCAGACCATTTCTTAAATGAGAAAACCATTGCCACATTAAGAATTGTTACAAAACCATGAGTTTTTCTCAGACTCAGGATTTCCACTATTGAAGCTGACATTTATATCCTACTTCCTGCCTTGCAAAGCATTTTACACAGGTTATCAAATTTCATCCTCACAGCAACTTTGAGATGTATTGATGCACAGAATGAATCATGTCCATTTTACAACTCAGGAAACTGGGGCACAAACATGTTAAAGGACTTGGCCTAGGTCAATAGAAAATACATTTTAGAGTTAGAATTGCAAAAATGCAACCACTATGAAAAATCATTCACTTTTATCTAATCAAATTTGTGACAAGAGTAAATTAGGTATTTATTATTATCCTCCATTTACAGATGAAAAAATCAAAACTCTTAAAGATTCAGAGAATCATTTAATGTCAAAAAGCCAGGAAATATCAAATGTAACCTGATTCCAAATCTAGCCTTTTTTTCCTTATGTCACAGTGCCTGAGTTTGGGTCAATGTAAAAAGCAAACATAATCCGTTCTTCAAAACCTATTGACATAGGATTTTTGTCATTGGTGGAGATTGATTATTCAATGCTCATTGTTTATGTGAGGAGGTGGAGTTGGTGAGAATTTGAGGGATGAAATAATATAGTCTGATGGTTTTCAGTATCATGAGAGAAAATATGATTCTAGACTCTCTTCAAATCCCTGAAAAAGGAGAGAGACGCTGGAAAGAAACCAATATGTAGAGGAAATAACAGCTCAATTATGTCTCTCTTCCTAGCAAGATGCTTCCTATCCTTATTCTAGATACATAAGGGAATTTCCCCATTGGTGAGATTTGGGAATCCTTCTATCTTTGTTGAACTAAGATATTTTACTCCCAATGTGAGAACTCATTCTTGCTTTGTATTATCTGGACCTATTAAATTCTTTAGCTTAAAAAGGCCATGGTCTCCTACTGTATCCAGGGCCATCTCCAGTCATTCTGATCTATATCTGGCCACCAGACACAGATAGTTCTGGAAGAGAAAGTAAATCCAATTCACTTGCATGTAATGGAATCATCTCTCTGATATCATTCTCTTCAAGACCAAAGAACAAAGAACAACAACCTGTCTTATACATATTCTCATCTTTTACTAATATTTATTTGCTATTATCTTGGATACATTTGGCTAATTTTAATATATGTTTGTTGAGCAATTAGCAGGAGGGAAATCAAGCTTCAGGTATATAGCTAGTAGCATATGTTCCCTGTAATAGTGATCAAGAGCTCAGCTTATATCAAAAATAATTATTTCCCCTAGAAAAACAATATTTATCAGGGAGAGAAGGAGGATTAGGCATAATTGTAGCCTGGTATACTTTTTTTAAAAAATTCTTCTATTTTATTTTATTTATTTAACATTTTCTTCCATTACATTCAAAACAATTTTTTTTTAAGTTTTGAGTTCTAGGTTCTTTCCCTTATCCCCACCCACAATTAAAAAACCACTTGTGAAGTTTTGCAAAACATTTCTATAAAAGTCAAGTTGTGAAAAAAATATATAAATCTCTCATCCTAATAAAAATAAAAACCCTCAAAAGAAAGAGAGACAGACAGAGAGACAGACAGAAACAGAGAAACACAGAGGAGAGAGAGAGAGAGAGAGAGAGAATGCTTCAAACTGTATCACACACAATTAATTTCTTCTCTGGGTATGGATACTCCAGATTAGTTGTGAATGATTGTAATACTAAGAATAACAGTCATTCACAGCTTGTCATCCTAGAACATTGCTATTTCTTTGTATACAGAACATTTCACTATACTTGAGTTCATGCAGGATTTTCCAGGTTTTTTTATTTGTTTGTTTGTTTGTTTTCCCTTGAGAGCATCCTACTCATCATTTCCCATAGAACAATAACATTCCATCATAAACACACACCACAGTTTATTGAGCTATTCCCCAATTGATGGGCATCCCCTCAGTTTCCATTTATTTTTGCCCTGAGAAGAGAGTTGCTATAATATTTTTGTACATATAGAACCTTTTCCTTTTTTCCCCCAATCTCTTTTGGTATTCATGCCAAATAGCCGTGTTGTTAGGTCAAACAATATGCATAATTTATAGACCTTTGAGCACAGATCATATATTTCGATCATTTATCAATTGGGGCATAACTCTTATTTTTTATAAATTTGACTCACTTCCTTCTATATTTGAGAAATAAGGCCTTATCAGAAAAACTTGCTTTGAAATTCTTTTCACAATTCAGTGGTCAGAAACCTTTCCTGTTGTCTGCTCATTTTCCTAGCCTATTACTTGGCTTTTTAACTCTTTGTTGAAGTAGAGCTCTGTCTCTAGCATGGAGGGTGCACTGTCCTAAGCTCCAGGGGTTCTGTGCAGCTGTTTTCAGAGATCCTTCTGGGGACCTGATCACAAGCATCCTTTTTTGCCCTGGAATTGTTAGGATTGTCCTCGTCTTACTGTAATAAGATCTACTGTTCAAAATCCACAGAGTCCTGCTTTTCTGATGCTTGGGTCCCCATGTTGGGACGGAGGCTGCCCTTGCACAGCCTGCACTGGGGCTATACACCAGATGGCCGCCCCGTTGTTACAAAGCCCCTCCAGTGACCTGCCAACCTCCCTGGTGTTCCCAGGCCCAAAGGTTCAGAGACTTCCTGCTGATGATTCAGAGATCCAGACTGGCTGATGCTGGGACTGGGGCTAGGGCCCAGCCTATACGGGAACCACCCTGATTATTTTCTCTTGACCTTCTAAGTACTCTCTAGTGACTCTGAACTGAGAGGTCTGGAAGCCTCCAGTACTGCTGCTGATTCAGAGGTCTCACTGGGACCCCAAACATTCCCAGGCGAGGGCTGGGTCTGGGTCTGCACTGGTGCTGCACCCCGGACTCCCATTCTGGTATCACAGACCTTTTCTGCTGACCTTCTAAGTTTCCTTCAGTTCAGAAATGTTCTACTCCATCTTTGGGGATGTTCTGATGCTCTAAAATTTGCGTGTGTCATTTTCTGTCTTTCTGTCTCCATCTGTCTGTCTGTGGTATATGGGTGTGTGTATGTCACTCTCTGCTCTGTGTGTGTATATGTGTTTTTTTTTTTTTTTCTCATTAACTCTTTTTAGTTATGACTCCTATCCAGATGACGCCCAGAGTTATATACCCATCCCAAGTCTCTCTTCTGAGCTTCATTCTCACCTCATTATTTGCCTATTGGTCATTTCAAATTGGATGTTCTAGAGAGATCTCTAACTGAACACACCTAAAATAGAACTCTTTTGTCTTTCAATTCCACATTATCTCAATTCTGCTTTTTTACCTCACACATCCAATCCATACTTATTCCGGTTAGTTGATTCCTATTGAAAGGAGAAAAGAGCAGAATTTCTTAGAGTTTCTACTTGCTAGCATAAAAATGCATTTGTTGGCAAAACATTTTTTCAATAAATGCCAAAAAGTAATAAATGATCAACCCTTCTCACTTCCGCCAGTGATTGTAGCAGTCAAAGGGAGATTTTTTTCTTCAGTCACAAACCTCCCCAGAGGATGTTGCCACCGCTTAGAAGCTGCCTACAGAAAGGTAAAGGCATGTAAAGTCTTGTCAAAAAGGCTGGGAAGGAAGCAATAACCTTTTAACTGCAGTTTCATTCAGTTTAATAGGTAACCTCTCTTCTTGGGAATGCTTGATCTAGACAGTTTGATGAACATCACATTTTACTAGGCTCTTGAGTCGTCTTTAGCAAAGTTTGAATTTACTTAATTTTTAAGTAGCAGTAAATGCCAGACTAAAGCTTAGATTTGTTCATGTTGTACCCAGCATTCTTCACCAAAATAATTACATCAAAAAGCAAATTAGCAGTTGATAATGGTGAGAGAGGTAATAATGGTGATGATGATGAAAATGATGATTCTGAAGAAGAGAGCTAATGAAATTTAGAAGATACATTTAGTATCTCAGTTGAGCCTTACAACAACTAACATGATCATCTCTATGAGGCTCAGAGAGGTTAGGTTACTTACAAATGGTTATACAGTTAGTATGGAACAGATAAGGGTTTTGAATATAGATATTCCTGCTTACACTGTAGATATTTCTCTCCCAAACTCATTTTTAAAAAATTGAGTTATGACATATCAGCACAGCAAAAAAGAGCTTCAAAAATCTCTTAGGAAGCAGAGGGAATAACAACAAGCATTCTTTGCCATTGTTTTCAGATTTTAAAAAATCCTTTATTTGTTAATTTCCCCAAATGAAATTCTGAGCCATAGACAGACTATTAGATTCATTCAAGAAATGTCAACAACAATAACAACTTCTACTTATTTTTTAATGATGTATATGTAGAGAACGGACAAAGTTAAGAGGATCTGACTTTGTTCCCTGCCCATCTCTCCTTGTGTTAGCTCCTCCTTGCTGAATCTCTGTCTCTATCTGCCTACCTCAAAAAAATTCTCAAATTTGTACGAAATGGTCAGTTTTTTCTTTCAGCCACAAAAGAAGCTGACATAATTTACAAATTTTCCAATTTTGGAAGCTAATACCACAATAGAATCAAATTGTTATTTCAAACTTCCAAAAACAAATCAAATTAACTCTATGTTTTTCACATCAACTTACTTTGCACAAATGTAAAAAAAAGTTAGGAATTATGAAATTGTCTAGGAAAATGGGATGCAGAAATAAGTGATGAAACCAGAGATTATTAGAGGTAGAAGATAACATATTCTAAACCCTAATTGAGGGAACCAAAGCCCACTAAGACCTAGGCTTATGTCAAGCCATGTGAATTTGCCAAAGTGCTAGTTCAACTTTGTAGGAGTCCAGGATTATGATTAGTGTAAGTTTCCTCCATCTCTCTAAAGCATTATGACTTTAAAATCCTCCTTTGTTCTTGCCATCTTTGAAGGATCATTTTTTTTTTTTTTTTTGTTAAGTGACTTGCCCAGAGTCACACAGCTAGGAAGTATTAAGTGTCTGAGGTCAGATTTGAACTCAGGTCCTCCTGATTTCAAGGCTAGTGCTCTATCCACTGCCCCACCTAGCCACCCCGAAGGATCATTTTTAATAGATCTGTGGCCATATCC
Organism: Sarcophilus harrisii; assembly: GCF_902635505.1. NCBI lineage: Eukaryota > Metazoa > Chordata > Mammalia > Dasyuromorphia > Dasyuridae > Sarcophilus > Sarcophilus harrisii. The sequence goes on along the minus strand of NC_045428.1, from coordinate 249,304,111 downwards.
CAGAACTCAGGAGTCCTTAATTTGAGGTCTATGAAATTTAAAGAGAAAGAAACAGAGAGACAGACACAGACGTAGAGACAGAGAGAGCTAGTCAGAGATAGACAGAAATGTGACAGACAGAAATAGAAGGAGAGAGCCAGAGACAGAGACAAAGACTGAGACAGAGAAAGGTAACTATTTTAATATAATTGTTTCATTTGTAGTAACATGTAATAACATTTATTTTAGGCATTTAAAAATATTATTCTGAGGAAGGGTGCCTCAGCTTCTCCAAACTGCCAAGGGGATTTATGACTTTAAAAAAAAAAAGCCTAAAAACCCTGCTCTAATTCTTTCTCCCTTATTTATTTTCCTCTGTGTATCGGGCTGAGCCTCATTTTTTCCTAAAAAAAAGCGAACAATATGTTAAGCTTATTTTCATTCAATACATGCTTAATCCTTCATCCTAAAAACAAAAGCAAAGCATGACATGCTGTCATAATATGCAAGATAAATCCATCTGTTGTGCCTTTGTTGAGGCATTGCAATAGAGTTTGCAAAGGAGGCTACAATTTGGACTCAGAGGAACTGGATTTGAATTCTACTTCAGTTAACCACCTCCTTGCATGATCTTGGGCTTTTACCTCTGCTACTTCTCTGGTCTTGTTTCCTCAGCTGTGAAATGAGGAGGTTGAACCAGATGATCTCTGAGGTCTCTTCTGATTCTGAATCTGCATTACCATGCTGACTGAGGCATTTGACAAGGTCAGCAGTTTGTTTATAAAACTGAAACTAACTTTGAACATTCAGGATAATATCTTTGTTCCAGAGAAGACTTTATGTCTAAGCAAAAAAAAAAAAAAAAAAAAAAAAAAGCCTTAAAATAGTTCTCTTTAAAATAGTCTTCATCAGAAAGATAATACCTTATGACTTTGTAATTAGGGTTTCTCTGTCATAGGTTATTCTGCTGTGTTGCTGGCTAGACTAAATTTTCTATTTTAAAGTAACTGATGTTTTTGTGTCTGTGACCCCAAGAGTGTCTGGCTGAATAATTTTTTGTTTCCTTCTGAAATGAAAGGTTGTTTTGGAATAAGATAGAATTGACTTTCTCTATGGGATCATTGTAGCTCAGAGACAGAGACAAACGGACACAGATACAGAGAGACAGAGAGACAGACCCAGCAAAACAGACATATACACACACACACACAGAGACACACACAGAGAGGAACAGAATAAAGACAGACAGACAGAAAAGGGAGATAAAGAGAAACAGACAAACAGGCAGATAAAGTAGATAAATAATCTAGTCTTAAGTCTCAGTTCTAAATCACATTGACTGCATGACTCTGCGTAGGCTTTTAAGTTCTCAGAGCCCCAAGCAACTCCCCAAATCCAGCAATTGTTCGCCTATGTGGAAGTCCCCCAAACCAATGAAATCACAAGTCTTTCCATCTGCCATTAAATATTTAAGCAATGACTATGTGCCAAACACATAGTGCTAAGAATATTTTAAAAGTCAAAAGGCAGTCCCTGTTTCTAAGGTGCTCACAGCTTAATGGCAGCAGGGATAACACAAGGTAAAATGGGGTAGAGCTGGGGAGCGGCCAATATGGAGGGTGGGGGCAGATTGCAGTCCTGCAGCCAGGTGAGCAGTAATGAGATGGCTGCCCTAGGTACCCTCTTTAAATAATGCATCTGGAAGGAGCTCTCTGGAAGTCACTTCTCTACTTTGACCAATCAGAGGAAGTGAGGGATCCCAGGAGCAAGGTTTTCTAAGGAGGTGTGATTTTCAGTTTATGTGATCTTTCAAAATGAGTTTCTGCAAATCATGGGCCAGATGTACCAGAGCAATCAGGTGGAAATTGAGTGGATTTAGAGTAAGAGTAAGACAGACAGAGAGAGAGACAGAGAGACACAGAGAGAGACAGAGAGAGAGACAGAGAGACAGAAACAGAAAGAGGCAGAGAGACAAAAACAGAGACAGAGACAAAGAGACAGAAACAGAAAGAGACAGAGAGAGAGAGACAGGGAGACACACACACAGAAACAGAAATAGAGACGTGACAAAAAGAGACACAGAAAGAAAGGGAGACAGAGACAAAGATAGAGAGACACAGAGAAAGTACTCACATGTGTAACAAAGAGAAAGGAGAGATAAGGGAGAAAGGAGAAGAAAGGGAAGAGACTAAAAAATACTTGCTATCTCTTTACCATCAGAATTCTGATAAAGATAAATAATTCCACATTTGCTAAATGCTTCAAGCTACTTTGTAAACAATGTTGTGATAGCAAGTGGTATTAAAAAATCAAGCTTCACATCATGTAATCTCCATAATAATAGTAACTTACAGTCGGTATAATACATTGTACATTCAAAAATGATTTTATTTGATACTTTAAAAGGTAAAAACAAACATTTATTAATTCCCTTCAATGTGCAGAACCACATTCTAGTCTCAGTGAGACTGAGAATTTTAAATAAGATACAGTCACTGCCCTCATGTAATTTATCCTTTGTGAAGGGAATAAGAAATTAATGCAGATAACTACAATAGACATTATAAAACTGTTACCATTGTGATGATAGGATGGAAATGAAAATGATCAAGGGAGAATAACCATCTTAGGCAAAGATTAATGATAATACTCCCCTTTTACAGAGGGCAGCTAGGTGGTACAGTGAATGGGGTTCAGGCCAGGAGTTAGGAAGATTCTCTTCCTGAGGCCAAATCTGGATTCAGACACACTTATTAGCTAGGTGACCCTGGGAAAGGCATTTAACCCTGTTTGCCTCAGTTTCCTCATCTACAAAATGAACTAGAGAAGGAAATAGCAAACCACTCCAATATCTTTTTCAAAGAAATCCTGAATGGGGTCATGAAGAATCAGAAAAAAAAACCCTGAAAATATCACTACAACAACGATAGAGGAAGAAACTGAGACCAAGATAAAATGACTTGTCCCAGGTCAAACAGTAAATTAATTCAGCTTTGTCTAGAAATTGTAACCCAAATCATTTAACATTTCATCCAGTGCTATTTCCACTACAGCACAAACATTTATTTTTCCTTATTAGATTTAGGTTTTACAAGAATCAAATTGTATGATTTCCCAATTACTTCTCAGTGTAAGTCCATAGGAAGAAGGTTTCTGCTGCTAATCCTGGACTGTCTTTGACAAAAGAAAAATAAGTCCTGCTCCTGTTCCTGAAGGTCAAAGGCTAGTCTAACTACCCTAAGTCGTTAGAGGAACCAGTAGGTCCCCAGAGAATCATGAGAGAAATCTTATCCTGTTCTATCCCACTTCCCTGATCCTGATTTGTGCCAGAAGAATGAGTTCAGAGTGGATACTGTAAGGTATACCACAATTTTTTCATAATTAAATGGGACATAAAGGTTAAAAAGGAGAGATTTTTCCTTCTTTGGTGGTTTTGTTAGTTGACTGTCACCAAAATACTACTATATGTAAAAGTGGGAATTGATTGAGTAAATCAATCAAGGCATTGATCCTAGTAGAGTATTAGACATTAAATCCAATACCTTTATCAGATGAGATTACTAGCTCTCTGATTTTATATATCTCATTTAGCATTACTTAGTCCCTTAATCAAAATAGGATTTTGTCTTGCTGTGTTCACATTTAGTGAATAAGCTATATGTGTTCACTCAATATATTTATTAGGGTTTAACATCTTATCACTTTATTTAAGGATACTGGGATGACTTGATTGAATTACTCATCACCCCCTACCTTTACATATACAAGGCAAAGTTAAGAAGCTTCAAAAACTCAAAAGTTGACTATATTTGTCTAACAATATCCCCTGAAAACAAGGACTGTTCAACTGAGAGCTCCTGAATTAAATTTTGGTTTGTTATATCCTCATGCAAACCCAGGGAGAAAGTGTCTTAAATATCTTACCAGAATGTGTTGAGGTGGGGGAAGGAGACTGAATGAGAAGTGAGCAGGCAGAAATTGCCTAGGAGAAAATAATTATAGTCCTTTTGAAGTATAATTTAACTGAGGAGTTTACTGACCCATGTCTATCCAGTTGGCTTGTCAGATTATCAAATTTACAATGTGAGTTTGTACATTTCAAAAATCAGCAATTGCTACAAATCCAGGTTTGATTTGTTATTTTGTTGATTGTCTAGATGCAAGAAAACGTTAATAATGCAGATTAAATTTAAAAGTTTATATGCATAAATTCTCTCCCGCCCCTAACCTGATTGTTAAATATTTACCAGCATACTCTATATTCCTTTCTAAATACTGCTTGATCTCAGCTCTAGTGCAGTAGAAAGCTCAGGGAATGAAGTCACCACCAGACTGGAAACTAAAAAAAATCCTAACAACAATAATAGGCATTTATACAGCATTCAGATTTGCAAAGGATTTGACATCTATTATCTCATTTGAGCCACATAAGCACTCCTGCCTTAACCCTTTCTGTAACAGAAACAGCTCTGTATTCCACCCTCTTTATCCCAATTAGGAGGGAAGAATTCAAAATTAATTTTCATTTCCATCTGTCTATACTTTGTTGTTTAATGTTTATTGAGTAATTGAAGATCAAAATGTGTGTTTCCATTCTGTGTTTGTTTTTCTGGTAGAATCCCTTTTGCTCTTGGTCTGATAAACTGAAGGAAAAAAAATGGATTCTGCACACCTTCTCTATTAACAAAGTTTTTGAGGTTTGCTTGTTTTTTTTAGTTGAAAGCTTTCCAAATACATCTGGTAGTTGACTATTAATTTAGTCTTTTTACTTTCTTATTTGGAAAGTGAAGGAGAAAAAAAAAAGAAAGTTAGAGAAAGAAAGCCCTTTCCTCTGAATCTACAAAAATTTATTGCATTGGCAAGAGCTCTCTGTCTCTCTTTCCATTTTTTTCCCCAGAAAATAAAAGGCATTATTTTGCAGTGTTCAAGTGATTTACTAGAAGCAAGTGAAATCCATTCTGTCATTCAGAGGAACTACTTCTCATTCCACTAGGCAAAGATTTGTATGTTCCCTTTTGAGCTAATATGTCAGTAATGTATTTTGTTTCCAAAAATCTGTACCTTTGTGTTTAAAAAAAATGTACCTGTAAGAATGGCATATAACTGCTTGTAGTTCTAAATTCTTGAGTTGTGAATATTTAAATTGTAGCCTGGTATGCTGAAATAATTCTCATCCAATAGCCACAGAAGGTTATTAATAATATTTTTCTTGGGGAATATATTCTAATGATTTTATGCTTAATCTCACAAATATTATAATTTTAATCCCAGTATGTAGAAAATTAACTTGATTTTTTGCAAAAGCACGAAAGATGTTGGGAAGTCTAAATATCTTTGAGAACAGGAGAGCTTTTGTGAACTTTCATTCTTGCATTAAATTATAGAAGCTTAATAGATCTTGTGTCTGAGAAAATGTTTCTTAAAACTATTCTGTGAGAAAAGGGAGAAACAAAAAGCTTTCACTGATTTTTAAACTGAGAGAAAAGAAAACATCAACTTTACAGGAATATGCATATGAAAGCAAAAAAAGCTTTTATGAATATTAATCTGAAATATATAGACTATAATAACTAGGAAACTGGCTCTGTGACTCTAAGGTTTCTAATTAAATTTAGAAAAATTTGCTTATGTAGTACATACATAATTTTATTTGGTGTCTACATTCCATACTTGTTTGTATGGACTCTTGATTATAGAATGCCAAATATGAATCATTGGTTATTTAGTATTATGATTATGGATTACTACAGAATCAATGGGCAACAATTAAACTTACCATTAAATACTTACTCTGCCTTACAGATAATTATCTTTTTCAGTAAACTAATTGGCATATTCCAAAGTCTCTTAGTGGACTCATCTGATAGTCATATAATGTTGAGAAATAGGGCAATATAATGAAATGACAGACTTCAACTAAATTGCTGAATGTAATAAGTTGCTATAAATAACTGTAGATAATTATATAGACTTTTATCCCCATCTGTCTGCCATCATCCATGGTTTCTAAGAGAGAAGTTATCCCAAAGACTGACCAAAAAAAAACAAAACAAAAAATGAAAAACCTCACCAGATACTACCTGATCACCTGTACTGTTGATAAACATCAAGTCCTTCAACCATAGATGCCATATTATCTTTATTTTTTAACATTTGTCTTTAAAGTTTTGAATTCTAAATTTTATCTCTCCTTCCCTTCTCCCTTTTCCCCTCCCTCTCATGGTAAGCAGTCAGATATAGTTTAGACATGTCCAATTATGTAAAACATTTTCATATTATTAATTTTGATCAAGAAAATTCAAATAAAAGAAAAATGGGAGAAAGAAAGTGAAAAATAGCATGCTATAGTCTTCATTCAATCCATATCAGTTCTTTGTCTGAAGGCTGATAATAGACTTCATCATTAGTCTTTCAGGATTATCTTGGAATATTGTATTGCTAAGAATGACTGATCCATTCAAGTTCTTCCTCATACAACATTGTACAACCTTCTCCTACTTCTGTTCACAGCACTATGAATCAGTTCATGTAATTCTTTCCAGACTTTCTGAAATCATCCTGTTTGTCATTTCTTACAACAAAATAATATTCCATTATAATTATATATCTCAGCTTGTTTAGCCATTTCCCAATTGATGGACATCCCTTTGATTTACAATTTTTAGTTACCACAAAAAAAGCTACTAAAAGTATATATATTTACAAATAAGTCCTTTTCTTTTTTGGGAGAGTATCTCACAGTGGTATTGCTGAGTCAATGGATATGCACAGATATATAGCCCTATCCCAGTTTTCTTATATCCCTCCAACATCCAACATTTTTCTTTTTTGTCATATTAGTCACAAATAGATGTAAGATTGTATCTCAGACATGTTTTAACTTGCATGTTTCTAATCAATAGTGATTTAGAACATTTTTATGTGCTTTAATTTCTTTGTCTGAAAACTGCCTGTTCATGTCCTTTGATCAATTGGAGAATGAGTTGTATTTTTATAAATTTGACTCAGTTCATATCACAGATCCCATTAAAAAAAAAAAACTCTCTCCTACACAGGTTAGTATGAAATTCTTACAATCCCAGTGGGCTACCCTTAACAAGTGCCATCACTATCTTAAGCAATTAAATGTGAAATTTATCTGGGACCAGCTCGTAATTGGAAAATAAGGTACTCACGGTAGGGATTTCACAGATAAGAAAATACCCTCATCAAACTAGCAAATATAGTAAAGTTGGGAATATCCATTTCTGTATGTGCTATATAGACAGGCAAACTAATTTCCTACTGATGGAATTGTTCTCAGTATTTACTGATGTTCTCATTTATATTATAGTTATTTGTACTATACTTGAATATATCTCCAATGACTGGTGTCATGGAGACAAATATTTCCGTAATTGAATTTTCCCTAGAGACAACTGGTCCTATTTCTATTTTTGTTAAATTGTAGGCTGTGTCTTGATGTTCCTTAGTAAGGTAAATTTCAACTACATCAGAAGTTGGCAAAGTACAGCCCAAGTAAAATTAGTCTGCTGCCTGTTTTTGTAGGACCTAGAGCTAAGAATGAATTTTTTTTCCATTTTTAAATAAAGTTTTATTGAATTTTGAAATGCAAAACACATCCTTCGCTGACCAGTCAGAGCCAGTATTTGGTCCTGGGATTGTATTTTGTTGACCCCTGACCTAGAAAATTGGAAAAATACTTTACCCACCAATCTCACTGGGTTGTAAAATTGTATATATAAATATTTTTTGATTCCAAAATGCTACAGAGTGTGAACTATCATTATTATTTGAAAAGGCTGCATAGTCTTGAGACACTTCCTGAATAAGTTTATCGAATTTAGGTCAGGGTGTAGATGCCAGGTTTTGTAAAACACATTTTCTGCCTGATCCTCATACCCTCAGATCACAGACCCTCAGAGCTGGATTTTTTTTCAGCAACTGGTCATCCAGAACCTGCTTCAACACTTCTGATAATGGAGAATTTAATACTTTTCTAGACATACACAAATAACTGTAATATGGTGCAGTATGAGCTTTGGAGCATGCTCAGATTCTTTAACATGGAGGCACTCTTTCTAAAAGAGGAAATTGTGCATTTTCCTATTACAAGGGTAGAAATAATCTCTTTTGATAGGCTACATGACCAGAACAGACTAAATCTCTAAAAATTGCCAAACGGGGACACTCTTCTTTGCTGGTACATGTAGAGAGGATGAAGATCTAAGTTTACCAACAATATGGGTGCTGCTGAACTGGAGAAGGAAAAGAGCTATTTCTCCCCTCCACCTGCTCTCCTTTTACCATGAGGACCTAAGAATCAGGCTGAAGACTATTTTATTGTATTTCCTTTACCCTTCGTGGTAGCAGTTACAGGTAACTTTGGATACAGGACTCCAAGCTAAATGTTGCATCCAGTTAGCCTGCAAGGGAATGCCTGAAAAATCAAGGTGCTTGAAATTTGAGCCCAAGGGTGGCTTTGTATTTGGAATTTGGGACTGTGGAACTAGTTAGGAACTAAACTAAACTATGACCAAATCCCTTTCAATAAAGTCAGTTTTAATTGCATTTTATGATCTATGAATGCCTTATGGCATTTTAAAATATTGAATCTGAATTGCTAGATTAACCCAATTTGGATCTAGCTCAGAATAGATCTTACCTCTTTCCATAAGTTGATTTGTCACCTTTATACAGATGAATTTGTAAATGCAAGCAGATGAACAAGAGAAAAAATAACAGGCATGTGGCATAGAAGTAGCCTAGAGTTGAAACCCTAATCAGTTCCTCCTCTTTGACTTGCTTTTGTTCCTCTATGACTTACTTTCCCAGAAGGGTGACTGACTATAAGTCCCATCATTATAATCTTTAACTGTTTATTTATATTTTGAATTGTTCTTAATAATTAATTAAGTGGCTATTTACAGAGTTTGTTCAAATCTGAATTTATGGGTAAAAACTAAGAATGGAGATTTCCCTAATCTTATTCTGGGGAGGAGGCTGAGCCCATTAGAGAGTTTTTTGCAACTTTGACAATATTTGAAAATATTCCAGAAGATATCCACTAGCCTCCTTTTGAACCTAATGAGAGAAGTTTTACAAAGAAGAATCCAGTAGCAAACTAAAGCAGAGGGAGCTGGTGGCTCTCTCCTAGGAACCTAAGAGATGATGGATGCTGACATCCTACATCACATTCCCCAGAGATTTATACATATATTTATGTGTTCATCTTTAATGTGACTTCCATATTCCTGTATAACATAATCAATCATCTGGTGGGTATTTCCATTTGGATATTCTATTATTGCAACTTCTCAAAAAGTCCACAATGGAACTTAACACCATCGCCCATAAACCCCCTTTTCTCCAAAGTTCCCATTTATGTTGACAATACCATCATAAACTTAGCTAGATTTTCTTCAGGGGAGGATCCTGAAATAAGAGACAGAGACAGAGAGAGAGAAAGAGAGAGAGAGAGAGAGAGAGAGAGAGAGAGAAGAAGAAGAAGAAGAAGAAGAAGAAGAAGAAGAAGAAGAAGAAGAAGAAGAAGAAGAAGAAGAAGAAGAAGAAGGAGAAGGAGGAGGAGAAGGAGGAGGAGGAGGAGGAGGAAGAAGAAGAAGAAGAAGAAAAAAGCAAAAGAAGAGGAGGAGGACAAAGAGGAAGAGGAGGAAGACAAGGAGGAGGAGAAGAAGAAGAAGAGAGGGAGAGGGGAAAGAAGAGGGGCATAAAGGGAGAGATAAATAGAAAAAGGGAAAGGGGAAAAGGAGAAAGAGAGAGAGGCTCTAGGAAAAAGTCAATAGGTAAAGGAGCTGGCATCTTGATCATATCCATATCTAGCTTATGACACTATAATTGCAGAATCTTCAGTCTTGGTTAAGCTTTGTCTTGGTTAAGCTGGAATATCATATTCACCGTGAGAGAACTCATTTACTCTGTATTTTGTCAAATAAACTCTTAACTCTATACCCGCTCTGATTTCTCATTGTTATCCGCTTAGATAAAAGGGTTTACTTACTATTCACTATGTGTGGTCTTGGACATCTCGGTGGTACAATAGATTGGTCTGGAGTCAGGAAGACTCATCTTCAGGAGCTCAATTTTGGTCTCTGATACTTACTTGCTGTGTGACCCTGAGCAAGTCATTTAATGCTGTTTGCCACAGTTTCCTCATCTGTAAAATGAACTGGAGAAAGAAATGGCAAACCATAGCAGTACCTTTGCCAAGAAAACCTCAAATAGGATTACATAAAGTTGTACAACATGAGAAAAAAATGTGTCGTCTTTGTGGAACTGTAATTTGTTGGGAAAGAAGTTAAACCATGGCTATATATCTTGAAGCCATCTTCCCCCTTTGCCAGATAGCAGTAAGGAGCTCAGCTTAAATCTCTAAAAACTATTTTCTTTAATCTAATATTGGGAAGGACAGAACAGATAGATAGGATGCTAGTCTAATGCTCTTTCTCTGAGAGAACAGAGAAACCAGCTTCTGGTGCCAAACTTTTCTTTCCCCTCCTGAGAGGAATCAAAATTTCCCTTAGAGAAGGATATTTGGAGGCAATTCTAGAGATGTCTCTTTGTGTTTCCTGAAGGGCCTCTTCTATCCAGACTTATGTGGACACATAATCTACATGGGCAATATGCTCATACATATATAAACCCTTATTATTCTAGGAAATTCTAGGAAACATTACAATAGAGTAAAAAGGAAAAATAAGAAAGTTGTAAAGAAAAGTAGACCAATTAATATCTTGCTTATTGGGTTGAGCTTCAACTTTTAATAAGATTAAGTTAAATAGGAACAATAAATATCTTTTATTAAGGTTTCTTTCTATTTATTTTTTCTAGGCTGCATGTTTAACTGCTCATAGTTTTTTTAAATCTTTGAACAAACAAACTAGTGACTTTTTGTTTCTTCCCAAACTATAATTTTTTTTTCTACATGGATTGTTCAAACAGACTCTTTCCTTTTTTCTGTTTAGAAAATCATGGGAGCGCCTAAAAATAATACCCCAGAACAATCTGGCTCATGATATTCTTCTAAAGTTTACCAAATCTTTTTTGTCATTGGCTGACCTTTTACCTTGCAGAGTACTCATATGCTGTTGTTCTTTTCTTTGACTCAAGGGATAAAACACTCATAATGACAAGTGGTTACCTCCTAATAAATTATTCTTTTGTTCTCTGCTGGTACATTTTTTACTTCATTTTTCCCCCTTGCATCCCTACTATCACTCCCAAGCAAGCTATAGTTAAGAAAGGATGTACTTATATATACATATGGAGAAATATACATTTATTTGTAAAGATATGACATCCCTGGTCCCCCTTCTTTTAAATAGGCTGGTTTGTCTCTAACACATATCCATTTGACTTTCCCTCTGACCCTCAATAAAAGAATGATGTGTTCATGTTGCTGGTTTTATGGGAAGAAGAAAGTATAGGTCAGTGTGTCCAAAAGTAGAATTAGCACCAACTCCTGAAGTGACAATGACACCTTTGGATTGCAGAACCTTTTTTCAAGATCGATATGGTCTTTGAGATAGTGGTTGAGTCAGTGACCTAGGAGAGCATCAAGGTAATGAAGGCCAGTGATGAAATTTTATTATCACGTTAAGAGTTTTGAATTTTCTTTTGGAATGTGTTAACAAACATTAATAAATATGAACATTATAGTATTCAGAGAATAATGAAAGAATAGAAAAGCATCTCTTAAGCACTTTTTGCCACTTATTGTCCTAAGGACTGAGAATACAAACAGAAAACTGATGATCATTTTTGTCCTCAAGAAACAGGAATCCTAATGGTGAGACATAACATATAAAGGAGATTAGTGGATAGGACAGAGAATTTTAGTTTGGAAAATTATTGGGACAATGATTTTTTTCCCCAAATTTATTTTATTTGAAGAAACAGAATAAGAAAAAAGAAAAAACAGGAAAATAAAAACAAAATAAAAAGAAACAAAACAAAAGAGAACATTGTCAAGTGCCCAGCAAAATATCAGGGAGAATTCAAAATATACAAAAACAAATACCAGTTAAAAAAAGTATATATAAATATATATATATATATAATTTCTTCTACTAATATATATGTGCATATATATTAAAAGAAATTATATTCATGAGTGTCCACCTTTTTCTTTACTTCCTTATAAATTTGTCTTTTGTTCTCTGCTGTATACCTTTTTTACTTCATTCTTTTTCTCCTTTGAATCCCCCCACCACTTCCAAGCAAGCTATAATTAAAACATGCTGTATTTATATATATATATATATATATATATATATATATATGGAGATATATACATACACACATATACCCCCACAATAATAATTAATATATAATTCCATAAAATATATAAAATTATCTATAAAATATAATACCTCCAATTATTCTATAATATAGGACTCCTGTTCTGCTCCAAGTCTTCTTGATTTTTTATGCAACTATGTTATCCCTGAGGTGCAAACTTGTTCACTTTGTGGGGGAAACCAAGAGAGCTTGAAATTTATCAACCTATTCCACCATCTTCCCAGAATTCTCCCCCCAGGGATAGTGATTAAAAATAGAGATCAAAAGATTGACTTACAGTTCTACTGCCCATGGAGGTAATGCTTTGATTATGTTTCCAAAATTGTAAAAGTATGCATATGGAGACAGGATTTGGAGAGGAGATAAGGGGGTACTTATCAGGAAACTAATAAGGAAAAAGCTGGGAGATAAAATGAAACTGGGATGAAGCCAGCCTTTCCTGAATATATTTAGTATTCAGGACAGTATAAGCCATAGAGCAGAAGTTCCAGAGACAAAAGGATTAAATCCTCAAGGATAGAGTCTTGATGCCAGAGAACTGGTAAAGGGATGTTCAGGAAGAAAAGAAGATAGGGAAAAAAAGAGAAATTCATATAAAACTGCTTTGTAGACTATTTTTATTATTGTTGTTGTCAATGTATGTCAAATGTAATATTCCCTCTGAACTTTTCTTTCCAGTTCAGAACTAATAGATTTGAAGATTAAGTCATCAGAGGTCACTTCCTATCTCACAGTGAGAGAAATGGATCAGCCTTTGTATCTCCTCCAGATGATTTAGCTCATGAGTCCCCAGTGATGTGCTAACTTATTAAGCAACTTTCCAGTAGATCTAATTAGCTTTTAGCAAAGGCATTAACTAAAACAATAAGAATGATAACTACAAAATATTCTTCTGCATAAATCTAGTCTACAGTTTTCTTTAAATGCAGAGAGAAAAGGGGCAAGGGAAGAAAGAGAAGGAGAAAGACAGATAGACAGAGACAAAGACAGACAGACAGAAACCAAGACAGAGAGAGAGAAAAAGAGAGGGGGGAGGGAGAGAGAGAAAAAAAGAGAAAGAGAAACAGACAGAAAAGAAAGACAGAGAGAGAGACAGAGAAAAAGAGAGAGAGAAGAAAAGAAAAAAGAAGAGAGGAGATAAGAAAGGCAGAGAAAGAAAGAGACAAACAAAACAAACAAAACAATCATTGACAGGAAGATTGTACATAAACTGTGAGCACAGATGAGACACACATTTAAGAAACATATGTGACCAGAGCTATTCACTATTCTGCTACTTTAAGACCAGGAAAACCTTTCTTTTCTACTGTAGTAGAAAATCTACTAGAGAATCTACTGCTAAGTAGATTCCTCTCTAGTACTCCAAGATCAATTCATTTCCATAGCTAGATCCTCAATTGACAAAGCAAGATCTCTTTTAAGTCTATAACTTGGTCTCTTCTTAACTGCTAGAGATCCTATTTTTGCAAGCTGCTTCTTCCTTTGAGTTACTATATTTCCAAATTCATGTTTTTAGGGAATGTGAATCTGCTTCCTGCTGCATAAAATGTCACCCACCAGTAAAGGATATCTGATTCAAAGTGACAAAGCCAATGTATGCTAGAGGAGAAACAACTCATTTCTTTCCCATGCAAGCAATTCCCTGTCAAGGTCTTCTTATCACTCACGAGTTGGATAGAACAGCCCTAAGAAATATAGTGTGTGTGTGTTCTTTTAATGGTCAGGTTTCCTTTAATTCTTATAGGAAATGGTGTTTACTCTTCAAAAGAAAATCCTCAAGTATTATAACTTTGATATATTAATATCTCAAAACACCTATTATCCAATTTATTTTTGACTATATCAACCATGGGTACTATTTATTTAACATGATAGTAAAACAAAACAAAACAAACAAACAAAAACAACTTGTCCTGTTTGTATCATTTTCTGCTCTCTTCTGTAAGTATTAAATGCATGTTTATTGTTGTTGATGCTCTTTTCTTTCTTTTCTTTTCTTTTTTCTATATCTCAATCATTACCCACAAACTCCCTCTCTCCCTAAATAGAAGCTATATTGCCTAACAAATAGAAGCTATCATAAAGCTTTCTTATAAAGAAAAACCAAAAAACCAAAATTTTTACATATTATATATTAAAATGTCCATCTTATTTTATAGCTCTAGTCTATCACCTTTCTTTCAGGAAATGCCTCAGCATTAATTTTCTAAAGTATTGAAAGGTTATTGTATAATTTTATTTTAAGTTTTACAAAAAATTGATTTGTTACATTTTCTTTAAATTTTTGTAATCATTGTGGACAACTAGGTGTTGCAGTGGATAGAGAGCCAGGTCTGGAGTAGTTCCAAGTTCAAACCTGAACTCAAACATATACTAACTGTGTAATCCTGGGCAAGTCCCTTAACCTTATTTGCCTCAGTTTCTTCATATGTAAAAATGATCTGGCAAAGGAAATTGAAAACTACTCCTGTGTCTTTGCTAAGAAAACCCCAGACGAGGTTACACAGAATCAGAGATGCTAAAAAAATGGAAATTCAATAAATTATTTGTTATTCCTTAGAATTATAAAGAACAACAAATCATAGAAACAATCCATAATTTCATCTAAGAGAATGACAATAATGAGACAATATATCAAAACCATTGCAATGCAGGCAAAGCACTTCTTAGAGGAAATTTGATATTTCTAAATAGCTATATGAATAAAATAGAGAAAGAGGAGATCAATGAATTGGGCATGCAACTAAAAAAGCTAGAAAAAGAACAAATTAAAAATCCCCAATTAAATACCAAATTAATTTTTTTAAATTCAAAGAAGAGATTAATAAAATTGAAACCAAGAAAACTAGTGAAATAATAGATAAAAATAAGAGTTGGTTTTATTGAAAAACCACCAAAATAGATTAATTTGATTAGAAAAAGTAAAGAAAAAAAAATCATCAGCATTAAAAATGAAAAGGGTGAACTTACCACTAATGAAAAAGAAATTAAAGCAATAATCAGGGGCTATTTTGCCCAAAAGTATAGCAGTAAGTCTGACAAACTAACTGAAATGAGTGATTATTTTCAAAAATATAAATTGCCCAGATTAACAGAAGAGGAAATAAAATACTTAAATAGTCCCATATTAGAAAAAGAAATTGAACAAGCCATTAATGTACTCCCTAAGGAAAAGTCTCCAGGGCCAAATGGATTTACAAATGAATTCTAGCAAACATTTGAAGAACAATTAATTCTAATACTATTTTAAGCTCTTTGAAAAAGTAAGTAAAGAAGAAGTCCTACCAAATTCCTTCTATGACACAAATATGTAGTGATACCTAAACCAGGAAGAGCCAAAACAGAGAAAGAAAATGAAAATTCCTTAATGAAAATCCATACAAAAATTTTAAATATAACATTATCAAAGAGATTACAGCTACTTATCAGCAAGATAATACCCTGTGACCAAGTAGGATTTATACCAAAAATGCAGGGCTGGTTCAGTATCAGGAAATCTATTACCATAATTGACCATATCAATAACAAAAATAACAGAAATCATATGGTAATCTCAATAGTTGCAGAAAAGGCATTTGACAAAATTCAGCACCCATTCCTATTGAAAACACTAGAGAACATAAGAATAAAGGGATTTTTCTTTAAACTATTAGCAATATCTATCTAAAACCAACAGCATGAATTACTTGTAATGGAGAGAAGCTAGATGCATTCCCAATAAGATCAGGGGTGAAACAAGGATGCTCATTGTGTTGGTTTTAGCAGTAAGAAGAAAAAGAAATTAAAAGAATTAGAATAGACAATGAGAAAACAAAATTATCATTCTTTGCAAATGATACGATAATACACTTAGAGAATCCTAGAAAAACATCCAAAAACCTACTCAAAACAATTCACAGCTTTAGCAAAGTTGCAGGATATAAAATAAACCCACACAAATCATCAGCATTTCTATATATTACAGACAAAACCCAGTAGCAAGAGATAAAAAGAGAAATTCCATTTAAAATAGCTGTAGACAAAATAAAATATTTGGGTGTCTACCTGCCAAGACAAACTCAGAAACTATATGAACACAATTACAAAAAACTTCTCCCACAAATAAAGTCAGATTTATACATTTGGGAAAATATCAATTCCCCATGGGTAGACCACGTTGATATTATAAAAATGACAATTTTATCTAAATTGGTCTACTTGTTTAGTGCTATACCATTCAAACTGCCAAAAAATTATTTTATAGAACTAGAAAAAATAATAACAAAATTCAGCAGGAAGAACAAAAGGTCAAGAATATCAAGGGAACTAATGAAAAAAAGTACAAAAGATGATGGTTTAGCAGTACTAGACCTAAAACTATATTATAAAGCAGCAGTCATCAAAACCATTTGGTACTGGCTAAGAAAAAGAGTGGTAGATCAGAGGAATAGGTTAGTTACACATGATACAATAATCAATGTCTACAGTAATCTTGTATTTGATAAACCCCAACCTCCAATTTCTGGGATAAGAACTCATGATTTGACAAAATTTGCAGGGAAAATTAGAAATTGTATGTCAGAAACTTGGCATATATATCTTATATCTCATATCAAAATAAGGTCAAAATGGATATGTGATTTGGGCATAAAAATTAAACCATAAACAAATTAGGAGAACAAAGGATAATTTACCTATCAGATCTTTAGAGAAAGGAAGAATTTATGACCAAAGAAGAACTAGAAAATCTTGAGAAAGGAAAAATGAACAACTTTGATTACATTAAATTAAAATGTTTTTGCACAAACAAAACCAACAGAAATAAGATTAAAAAGGAAGTAGAAAACTGGGAAAAATTTTTTACAGACAGTGCTTCTTCTGAAAAAGGTCTCATTTCTAACTGTGTCAAATTTATAAGAATAAAAGTTATTAGCTAATTGATAAATGGTGAAAGGATATAAACAGATAATTTTCAGAAGATTAAGTTAAAGCCATCTATAGTTACATGAAAAAATGCCCTACATCACTATTGATTAGAGAAATACAAATTAAAAGCACTCTGAGATACCACCTCACATCTTTCACATTGGCTAACAGGACAGAAAAAGATAATGATAAATATTGGAAGGAATGTGGGAAAACTGGGACACTGATGCATTGTTGGTGGAGTTATGAAATGATCTAACAATTCTGGAGAGCAATTTGGAACTATAGCTAGTGGACTATCAAACTGCATACCTTTTGACTCAGCAGTACTCCTATTATATCTGTAGTCCAAGGAAATCAGAAAGGAGGGAAAAGGACTCACATATTGCAAAAATGTTTGCTGCAGCTCTTTTTGTGGTAGCAAAGAATTAGAAAGTCAGTAGCTACCCATCAACTGAGGAATGCTGGATAAGTTATAGCATATGAAGGTATAACATATGAACATTTTTAGAAACACTTGGAAATATTTATATGAACTGATGCTGATCAAAACAAACAGAACCAAGAATACATCGTACACAATAGCAGTTATAATATGCAATGATCAACTATGAAAGACTTGGTTCTTTTCAGTGGTTCAGTGATCCAAGGCAGTCCCAATAAACTTTGGAAAGAAAATGAACTCTGCATCCAGAAAAAGAACCCTGAATATTTAATGTAAATCAATACACGCTATGTACCCTTCTTTTTTCTGTTTTTTTTCCTCTCCTATGGTTATTCCCTTTTGTTCTGATTTTTCTTTCCAAACTTAATTCATAAATCAATGTGTATTAAAATAAACAAAATAAATGACCAAAACAAACAAAAAGAGTCAGAGATTATTAAGCAACAAATTATTGTAGAAATTATTTTCTTAGCTATACTCACTTCCTTCTGAATTGACTTACACTAGTTCTCACAAACATCTCTGAACATGTAATTTTCATTATCTCTTCTTGAATAATTGCATTACTATACAACAATATATTGTCATTACTTGAGTTAATGAATATCCACTTCATAGTTCTTTTTACTAAAATGACAATATATTCTTGTGAATATTTTATTTCCCTGTCTTTAGAAGATAAATCTAAAAATTAGGTCTCTCAATCCAAGAGTAAGTACTCTTTTGAAACTTTTTGAGTATTGTTCTAAGTTGTTTTCCAGAATGGCTGGACTAATTTATATCATGACCAGGAGTATATTAATGTATCTGTCCTCTCACATCCCTTCTAACCACTGCAATTTTCTTTTTTTAAACTGTTCTTATCTGCTCCAATCTAATGTGTATTAAGTAAAACCAAAGAGTTTTTATTACCATTTCTTTGTTTTGATTTGCATTTCTTTTATCAATATTGATGTGAAATATTTTTTCATTTGTCTGTTGAATGCTTGCATTTTTTGGGGATAGAGCTACTTGTTCTTAATCTTTTGCCATTTATCTATTAGGGAATAGCTGTTATTCTTTCGTATATTTTTATTATTTTACTAGTGTTTTGTCATTTCATTCTTCAGTTAATTGAAGCAGAGATTAAGTGACTTGCCTAGGATCACACAGCTAATAAGTGTCTGACACTATATTTAACCTCAGGTCTTCCTTCCTCTACATCTATCAATCTATTCACTGAGCCACCTAAAACATATTAATAATAAGGTTGATTTACACACTGCCAGAGTTAAACAGTATTTGAGAGACTTCAAAGGAAAGTATAAGAAACAGAGATTTGGGAGTGACTACTAAACTGAAGGTTCACAGAACCATTGTGCTGACCTCATTGTTGTATGCCCATGGAAATCTGAAAAATATACCAATGCCATACTAGGATAACAAATCACTTCCATTTGAACTGTCTTAGGAAGATTCTGAAAATCACTTGGCAGGATAAGATAGCAGATACTGAGGTATTTTCTCATACTAAACTTCCAAACACTCAAACTCCATTGCAGAAAGTACAACTCCATTGGGCTGGCCACATTGTTCAAATGCTAGATATTTGCTTGCCTAAAAGATTTACTTAGAACTCACACATGGTAAGCACTCATAAGGCAATCAGAAAAAGCCATACAAGAACATTCTCAAAACCTCTCTTTAGAACTTTGGAATGTATGTCATGGGAGACACTGGCATAGGACTATCCAGAATGATGTGTTCTCATCAGAGAAGATGTTGTGTACTGGGAGCAAAGCAGAACTGAAGTAACTCAAAAGAAACGTGAAATGATCCAATTTAGAGAATGCACCTCAAATATTCACATGGACTACTTGTGCCTGACCTGTGATTGAGCATACCAAGCTCATATGGTCTGATCAGCCATAGTTAGCCACATCGTAACTTGACTTCGCCATAGTAATATCATTTTGGTCTTCTTTGAGAACAAAGAATAGTAAACAATCTTTCACTAATTATCTTGGATTCCAATTTGTTAACTGAGAATTTGCTATAGAAATTTCCCCATTAATTGTTTTTAATCTAAGTCTACTTGTATTGATTTTATATATGAAGTTTTTCTATTTCATCAAAATTGTTGATTTTTACTTTTTTTTTGACAATTTCTCTTCTTTGGCAAAAAAAAAAAAAAAAGTTTCCAACTATTTGTAGCTTGTGAAAGGTATTTTCTCCATTTATTTGAAGGTTTGATTATATATCCAGTTTGAACTTGCATTACATTTTGTAAGATGCTGTACTAAACCTCATATCTTTGTAACTATAATTTTTGTGGCAAGTTTTAATTTGTTTGAAAATATTTTCCTCAGTAACTGCTGTCCTTAAATATATTCTACTCTTCTAAAATATTTATGTCTATTTGTTTATGTATTTATGTATTTAATCTATTTGTTTAATATGTTCTATTTTTAATATCATATTTTAATATTATATATTTTAATGATTATAGATTTGTACCATAGTTTGATACCTGTGGCAATTGGGCTTTATTTTTTGTGTTTATTATTTCCCTTAAGATTCATAGTCTTTTTATTTCTCTAGTTGAACTTTCTTATTATTTTGTATGATTCTATAAAATAATGCTTTGGTGATTTAGTGGGTATAGCACCAAATCTATAATTTAACTAATACTGTAATTATTATTAAATTAACATAGTTCACCATAAATATCTCAAATTTCTTGAGCCATATTCAATTTTTCTAAAATGCCATATAAGTCCTTTACTTCTTGTTTTTCAATTGTTTAGATTTGTTTAAGTCTGAGAGTGGATGTTGCAGTCCCCACTTTATAGTACTTTTACTATTTAAGCAGCTAGGTGATATAAGGGATAGAATGCTAGGCCTAGAATCAGAAAGACTTCAGTTCAGGTTCTATTTCAGATGCTTACTAGCTATATGACCATGAACAAGGCATTTAATCTTTGTCTTCCTATGTCTTTCAACTGTAAAATGACAATAGCACTACTTCACAGGGTTGTTGTCAAGATCAAATGAGATAATATCTATAAAGATAAATCTGCTGTGTTTGGCACAGTGACAGGCACATAGTAGATGCTAAATAAATGATTGTTTCATTTCCTTCCCTCTATTTCTTCTCTAATTTAATTACTCCTTCTTTTAAGTACTTAGTTGCTATATAATCTGTCTACCATGCCCTTACATGTCAAGCAGCTTCTCTGCTTATCTCTTTTAACCATGGCTTCATGTTTTGTATTGTAAGCTTTTCTGGAATCATGATTCCCTCCTAATTTTTGGATTTACCTGAGCCATAAAAATTCTGCTCTAGTTCTTTATTTTAACTACCTAAATTTTTATATTCAAATATGTTTCCTTTAAATAACATACTTTTAGATTTTCTTTTGTAAACCATTTTTCTACCATCTTCATTTTATGACTGAATTCATTTCAAATACATTCATAGTTATGATTGTTGTTTTCCCTCCATTTTATAGTCATAATTTTTTCCCACCTCACTCTCTACAAAGTAAAAGTAAACAGGAAATGAAAATCTATGAGATCAATACTAACAACGTATTAAATATTAAAATGTATATTTTATTATTTGTTATTCATTGTTTAGGAATCATTCTAACACTGTACAATTATATAGATAATTAAGTGACATAGGGGATAAAGTAATGGAATCAGGAAGTTCCAAATTCAAATCCAGATTCTAACAGAGTTAAGCATGTGAAGCTGAACATATCACTTAAACTTAAGATTAAGTCTTATTTTTCTCATTTTTCTCACTTTATAAATAAGTCTACTTTATAGAACTGGACCAAATGAGAGACTAATGCTTTATCAACCTTGAAGTCATACATAAATGCTAGTTATTATTGTTATTATACATATGTATAATTACATGCTTACTATTAATACTAATAATAGCTAACATTTATGTAATGTTTACTATGTACTAAATACTGTACTAAATATTTTATGCTTATTATCTCCTCTAATCATTACAACAATCCTAAAAGGTAAGTGTCATGAAATCCAATCTCAAATACTTACTAAATATGTGACCTTGAGCAAATCACTTAAATAAGGCAAGTCCTATTTACCTCAGTTTCTTCAACAGTATGAAGATAATAATAGCATCTACTTCATAGCTTTGTTGTGAGGATCAAAAAATGTAATATTTATCATGAATTTAGCACAGTACTAGGTATATAATAGGAAATCATTAAATGTTCTTGTTTATTATTATTAGTTAATTTTTTTCTTTAATTTGGATGTTTTATGTGATATATGTTTTTTTTGCTATCAAGAAACAGCAATAAGCCAAAATGTTACAGTCATGTAATTTAGTGTTCTTTCTGTGGTTAACATGACCCAGATTTGCCCTGTTTTCTTATCTATTTTATTACTAAGTGAACTTCACATTCAAGTTGTAAAGTTGTCTGCACTTTTTGTCACATTCCTCTCACTAGAATGGTGAATTTCCCAGCTGAGTATATCAATACTTTTAAACCGTCCATGGAAACTTACTGTTAAACCTTACTATGGCAAGAGGAATTGCTGATATGGTTCATAGTTTCCCAAATAATTTAGCCCCTTTGCAGTTTATAGAAATAAGTAACTCAAGTAAGTATACTCAGCACAGCACTCTTATGGCTTTCAGCAAAGTTATGAGAAACATCTGTTACCTTGCCCCATCACTAATATGATGCTAAATATAATAGTAGGGTTTAATGGCCATAAAATATATTGGAGAATATTGCTGAAACCTAGATATAATCAATTTGCTAAAGTTTGGGTTTTGATGAAAATTTGTTGCTAAATCACCTTTTTTAAAGCTGCCTTGGTTATTTAATATTGATTTCAAAATGATTAATAAGTAGAAAGCTATTGATTCTAAGAGGAAAAAAGTTCCCATAAATATGTGGCCAGAATGGGAGTAGGGTGGGGGAAAAGGAAGGAAGTTCAGACTATAAGAGTTGGGCCTGTATTAAACTCCATTTAGATTTTCTAGAATCTAAACTGAATATTGTGGAAAAAATTCTTTGTGTTATTTTTCCTAAACAAGAGGTAGAGTCTGCTCAATTTTTGGCAGAACCTAGAAAAAGAAATATTAAGTATATTCTGAAAAATATTAAAAAGATTGACCCTGAAGTGGAGAAAGTTGATATAATTTCACTGAGTTTTAGAGAATTCTGAATTCTCTAGAGAATATTAGAAATTCATTTCAATGCCAAAGCCATTTCAAAGTGTTATATGCAAAGCACTGGAGTAGGCTTTGAGAGAGATGTGAGTGAATGGTAGAATATAGGCAATGCAGTAAAAAGTAAAAAAAAAAACCCTGTATGGCTATGAATAAAATGGCAAGCTAGCTTGGCCATTTGGCCATTCAGTGACAGACCAGGCTAATGCAGTAATGAAGTACTTTGGAAAAGGACATGACCCAGAGGAGGGGATGACCTACTTTGTCTCTGTCTTCCTTCACTATTGACCTTGGGAGAAAAGGACTTCTAAAAACCAGAAGCTGTAAGTTTGCTTTGGGAACCCATGTACTCTCCAAGTTTAAGTCTACTCCCCCCAGAACTCTTTAGAGCACAAGGAGAGAATGAATCCCAGTTTGGGTGTTTTTGCATTAAATCCCCTTGCTAACTATGAGGAATATACATAGAGCAGTGGATAGTGTTTTGAGTCTGGAGTCGGAAAGATCCATCTTCCTGAGTTCAAATGTAGCCACAGACATTTACTAGCTGTGTGATCTTGAGTAAGTCCCTAAAAAACTCTATTTGCCTCAGTTTCCTCATCTGTAAATGAGCTAGAAAATGAAATGGCAACGTGTTCTACCATCTTTGTCAAGAAAACCCTAAAAGGGATCACGGAGATTTGGACATGATTGAAAATTACTGGAAAACAAAAAATACTTACTGAGTTAATATTCTATCTAAAAACAAATTAGCCCTGACTGATAAACAATGGGAGGCACACTAGTGGGCTCTCTGAGTACTCAAAAACCCCAGTCCCACAGAGTTATCCTTAAGGACAGAAGTGGTCTACTCCACTACTTCAATCTACAAGCACAGATCCCTAGGTGGGGAAGTGGCTCAGATGTAGATATTATAATAGTAATGAAAATCATTCCAAATCACAAAAAGTTCCTGATGATATCTAATAAGTCTTTGATTCCATCAATTCAGAATTAACATTAAACCTAATGCATTTGCTTTGCAATGGCTCCTTTAAAGTATTCCGAAGCTAAATATCTTGCAAAATGGAATCTGATTTAAAGGCATTCTTAAATAGAGAATGTTAAAATAATGGATTTACAAACGCTGCAGCCTCTTTAAATCTGTGACCTGATATGGGCAGAGGGTCAACAAAGATATCAATATTTGAAGGATAAAATATGAGCAAAATGTGTTCTGATGAGCACAATTCATATGAAAAGATGAGACCTTGTATTTTGGTTTTAGTAATCATTATCTTGTGACAATGCAAAGAAGCTAAGAAATTGGAAAACCACAAGTTTCTCATCTTCATATTAAGTGCTTTTGAAATGCATGAAAAATATGGTAATAGCTAAAGCTGTGGTTGAGAGGAGACAATCAAGATGCACTGAAGGCTCTGTCTGCAAATTTGCCAACTTATGATAGCAACCTGCTGATTCTCAGGCTCACCTCCTTCTACCATTCTGGAAACGACTATTAAAGTTAAAGAGGATCTTTACAGATATTTTTGTGTCAGTGTTGGGAAGTGAATTTAGGATTTTAAAGTCTTAAGGGATCTTATACAACACTCTCATTTTATAGATTTGAAATAATCTCATTTTATAGATTTGAAAATGGAGATCCACAGAATTTAAGTGTTTTGCCTAAGGTAACACAGAAAGTGACTATCAGAAAGAGAATTTGAATCTGAATTCACTTACCATTATTCTGGGTGTTTTCTGTTATACCCATATTACATTGCAGGTATATATATGTTTATATATATATATATATATATATATATATATATGTACATGTATATGTATATATATACACGTATATATATATATATATATATATATATATATATATATATATAGTTTATGCCTGTGACTTTTCCAACTAATGGTATTAGAAAAGCTGAACAGAGGAAGGACTATCTTGGCTGGATTTTGAAAGATGGATTGAATGCTCAAGGGAGTTGATTGAGGTTGGCTAATAAATATTTGAGTAACATTGTATAATAACAATGAATTATTACTTTATGTTTTTCCTACATACATATAGGTAATAAATTAGTTCTTTGGGCAATGGAGAGGGAGGTATATTCCTCCTTCTCCATTGTCCAGAGAACAAAGAATAAACATGAGAAAAAATTAACAGCAGCTTAGCAAAACTAACATCCTTTCCAATTTTTTTAAAGTCTGACGTGATAGGTAGTCTTCCATTGACCCCGACATCTGCAAAGAAGATAGGTAGGTTTTCTATATAAGTTGTTATATCATCAGTGAGAACACACAGAGATCATGAAGAATGTATTTGTGGATGGTCCTTAATCCATTTCATCTGGAAAGCATAGCATGTGATAGGAATAATATGAGAGAAATCCAAAAAGAAGAATGGATCCCAAACAGGGAAGACTTTGATTGTGCGATTTTAGTGCTTGAGTTTATTGGTAAGTAATGATGATGCATGGAAGGGTTTTGAGCAAGGGAATGACCTGCCTGAAGTCAGGCTTTAAGAGAGATTAATCTGGTAGCAGTGTAAAGCAGGAATGGGGAGGGCAGAACCTGGAAGGCAGGAAGAAATTTAAAAGACTATTATCAGCAAGAAACAATGAGATCGTGAACAATATAAAGCAGTACCATTGAGTATGAAAAAGAAATCATAGATGTAATAGGTGTGATAAGAAATTTTGTCTGAGACTCCTGAAAAGGTAGATATAGCATTAGATCCAGAAGAGCCCTTTCAGACCATTCTAAACCAAATCACACATCTTGCAAACTGGAAATCTGGTATGAAAAGTAGCCTGCTTTTATAGCTGGTTAAAAAGACATAAGTGGAAATTATTTAACATAGTAATCCAAACTATATTATTATTGGTAACAACTATGTTCTTTCCAAATGAATTAATACTCCATTTAAAAAAGAATCACATACAGTTCCCAATATATTCCTCCCCTTCCATCTACTAGACAATCATTCTTAATAACAAAGAATAAAGAAGTAGGAAAAAAATTCAATAGTTCAGTAAAATTATCCCCCCAAATTGTTTTAAAGTCTGACATCATAGCATTCCAAATCCATTGGCTTGGAGGTGATGCTTACTCATTTCTAAATGTCAAATTTGCTGTAATTTTTTTTTCAGTGTTCATCTTGCTGTCGCTCCGATTCACATTGGTATGGTCATTGGATATAAGGAATTTGTCAGAAATATTTCATTCAAAGATTGCTTACCAATTAACTATTTCTCTTCTCATTTAGTGTTTATGAAAAACTTAATATTTCAGATAATTTAAATGATTTTTTTAACTTTAAGATCATTTTTATCCTTGTTTACTTAAGGATTCTTCACTAAAGTAAGAAAAACCAAGAGAACATAGTGCTTAATAATAAGTGTTCTAATAATTATTTGTGAAAGACTTGAACACTGTGAATAATACAATGACCTAAGAGAATTGTAAAGCAATCACAATGTGCAAATTGAAGTAAAATTTTCTTACTTTATTTTTCTTGATTTTTTGGAAATAGGACTAATATAAAAATATGTTTTACATAATTTCCACATGTATAATTAAGATAATATTTCTTCTCCATGGGAAAAAAATTTAAGAATGTTAAAAATAAATAAATACTAAATTTAGGAGAAAAACAATTCTTTTTTTATATTAGTGAAAAATACCATATCTCATTCACTTCTAATTTTTATGGTGGGGTATAAAGGAGGAGGTATGGAGAGCTTCAATATTTAGATCATATGGCCATGTTGAGTTTTTGATGATATGTGTTGTAAGACGAAGTTCTAAACCTAGTTTTTCCCTAGATTTCTTCAAGTTTTCCAAGCATATATCATTAAGAAAGTAATTAAATAAGTTATGTTCTCAGATTTATCAAATACTTGGGTTCAATTTATTTGTTTTTGAGTCTTCCTTATCCAGTCTGTTCAATTGTTCTATTTTTATGTTTTAACCAATGTCACATAGTTTTTTAAAATATTTATATTTCATTCAATATTTTTCAGTTACATATAAAAACTTTCTAACATTCATTATTTAAAAATTCTAATTACAAAATCTCTCACTCCTTCCCCTCCCCACTTCTTGATAAGAAAAGCTAAATCTTAATCATCATTATGATATTACTGTTACTCTGTTACTGTGTACCATGTTCTGGTTCTGCTCACTTTACTTTGCATCAGTTTATGCATGAGTGTATAAACTGCATGAATCTTCAGTTTTCTCTGAAACCATCTATTTTTTAAAGCCCAATAATATTCCATTACTTGTTCAGTATACCATAACTTGTTCAGTCATTTCTGTAATGGATGGGCATCCCTTTAATTTCCAAATCCTAACCACCAAAACAAGAGCTGCTATAAATATTTTTGTGCAAATAGCTCTTTCCCCCTTTTCTTTAATCTCTTTTGAATATAAATCTAGTGATGATATTGTTGGATCAAAATAGTATGCACAATCTTACAACCAAGTGGGAAGAGTTCTAAAATACTCTCCAAAATGGTTGGACTAGTTCACAAATCCACCAAAAATGCATTAATGTCTTAATTTTTTATATTACCTCTATCATTTATTTCTTACCTTTTTTGTCATGTTTTCCAGTAGGTATACCAATAGGTATAAATTGATACTTTGGAGTTGTTTTAATTTGCAGTTCTCTAATCAATAGTGATTTATAACATTTTGAAAACAAATCAATTTAATGGTTATTATTATATAATGAGATTGTAAGTCAAAAAGTGTTATCTTAATTCTTTCAAACTGCTGTCTGTCAGCACTCCAGTCAATAGGAAGATTTACTTTTAGTGGAGAAGTAGGTAGCAACTGGGACAAGTGAATAAGTATTATGTAATAGATATTTTAATCTGTCAAGGTCTATGTTAAGATATCTGTACTATTTTAACTGATTAGTATGATGATGAACTGGAATTAGGCTTAAGCAAGGATATCTAGGCCATAAATCTCTGACTGCAGAATAAGGAAGATAGGGGAAATACAGCCTCAAATATTTTAAAATAATGCTTAAAAAACTCAAATATACATCCTTTAGTACTTGAAGGTTCTACATTCTAAGAAAAGTAGAAATGCATGTTATTCTAAAGATCTCCAGTGAATTATAACAAACAGAAGCACAATTTCAAATTTTACCAGATACAGAAATGTCCTGCCTCTAGCCCTTGTTCTGAAGACCTAGGAATTGAGTTCCCATACATTCTTCCCCATTTTCAGTATTGTTTATATATCTTCTCTTCTACAACTGACTAATGTTCCTTAGATGCCCACTTGGCATCAAGATTTTTCCTTTCCCCTTGAATTTTACTAAGCTCTTACAGTTGTTCTGTGGTCTTGCCCTTTCTACCCTTTTTATTGCTCCCTAAATTCTTATTTCTATCCTTTCTCCCAAGATATCAGTAGTAAACTCAAGCAGAACTTTCTTTTAAAAAGCACAGTTTCCAAACCTTAAATTGCTTTCAATTTTCCTCTCTTAAGAAACTTGAAGAGTAGTGGAATAAATGTTCAATGATTCTTTTAGTATCAATAACTGGTCATCATCAGACTTGAAGCCTCAGAAACTATAAATTTTCTTCTGAACTAAGAATCTAATATGAGTTTTCTATTTTGTCTCTCTATATTTCCAAAGAAGTTCCCCAACTTGTTTTAATCCTTCATGAGATGACTATTGGAATTTGAATACAAAGCAATGGAAAGTTTTAATAAAGCTTTAAAAAATGAGCACATCATCATATGGTAGAAAAAATAATTTTGTGTGTTTCTGTTGTTTGGGACTAAAGATATCTCTTTGACATTATGACTTTCTTTATCACAGTCTTGATATCTTACAGGTCAGCATAAAACTCATTAAATGAGAATTTGACACACGATGGCCAGCTTGTTTAGAAAGTTTAGAAACACAGAAATGCATAAAATATATGAATAGTATTATATAATATCAACATATTTTATCTTTTTTAATACCATAACACTTTAGATATCTTCTCTGATACAGAAGGAGGGCTATAAAATTTTATATAAAATTTCCACATCATGGAGCACTGCATCTCTAACTCCCTGCATTATCGAAAGAATAACATATATATACATATACCTACACACACACACACACACACACACACACACACACACAGAAAGAGAGGAGGGCATGAAGTAGTGGATGGGGACAAGGTTCAGAGTTGAGAGCAAAGTGAACATGATAGGAAACAAATTTTATGGGAATAATTTCCATCACTCCTGATATTTTTTTCAGTTAGCACTGCTGCTTTTCTGAGTTATTGAGGGTATATCTGAAACTGTGAATCCTTCTCAGAATGTTGACAAAAAATATCAGTATTATGTATCCTTTTGGAAAACTACCAAGGATAGAAAAATACATTGGCAAAATACTGTTGGAATTGAATAGCAATTTCTTAGAGAACAGCTCCTACTTGCTTGGCAGATCTACAGAGCTCTGCCACCAAAAATCACCTGAAATTGTATCATCCAAATGCCTGTAGTTAAGTTGAGTCACATCTTACACAGCAAGGGATAAGTTATAAAGTCCACATGAACAGTAAAATTATTACAAAAATTACCCTTTAAAATGTCTTAAATGTGCAATATAGCACAGTATGTCATAAAATATATTATTGCTAACAGTTATAGATGACAAGAATTTAGAATCTTTTTATCTGAGCCAATAACAATTTTCCCTATTTTTCATTTAATTTAATATTTTTGTTTTTTCCCAATTACATGTAAAACATTTTTACATTAGTTATTAAAACTTCGAGTGTCAGATTCTCTCTCTTCCTTCCCACCCCAACCCCCATTAAGAAGGAACATTTGAAGTTATTCACACCATTTCCATAAAAGTCATGTTGTGGAAAAAAACATAGATCTGCACCCCTTCCCCCCAAAAAAACCCTCAAGAAAAATAAAGTTTTAAAAAAATATATCATGGGGTCTTTTTAAGGGAAGACATTTTATACTGGAAAGCAGATGGATATAAGATGGTTTCTGAAGAAATGTATTGACAAGGCAAGAAAGAAACCAGAATTTCTATTCAACAGAATAAAAATAAAAACAGATAGTCTTTCTTGGCAAGAAAACTAACAATTAGAAAAAAATAATCTGGAAATCACCTGTGATTATATTAAAGAGTTATTCACAATACCACATAACTATATATTTTATCTGTTTTATCATGACTAATAGAAGATATAATAAATTTAATAGGAACATAACAGAACCCTTCCAGATGACCAAGAATGCCAGGATAGTCAATGAAATCTTTCTCTTTCATTAACTCCAGCAAGGTAAGCATAATGAAATAACTACAATCTATACTAATTTAAATGAGAGCATAAAAAGACTCCATTGTACTGAGTGACCATAAAATATTTCATATAAATGTAAAGAGGAAGGGTATGTGTCTCATTCATAGAGTCTAGTTTTGAGCAGTTTGTTCAATACTAGCTGAGCATATTCAGTAACCAACCTACATATCTCACTAACCTCAGTCATTAGACTGAGAATATTAATTCTATTTAGTCTAAAGATTATAAAAATTCCCATCAAAATATATAATTCACTTTCTCATTCTTACTGCCTTCTCACATATCTTAATCAGCTTTCCAATTTATTTTAAACTAAAATGATTCATATTTACTCATAGATTAAAGTACATTTGTGCATTTACTGAATAAAACCATGGTCAGTAAATCTGTTTTTACAGAGACAGGAATTCTTCAAAGGCCTTCATATCAAGGTCTCTTTGTTATCCTAGGGATCAAGGAGAAGAGATATTCTCAATGCTAACCTAGTCATTTTTGATTCTCTGTGTGTCCTGCTATGATCATCCCCTTTAACCCCAGTATTTGCTTCTTGGCTGAATATCAGGAGACACCTAAGGCAGTGACCAGCAGAAGTTCTGCATTCAGGGGTCATATTTTCCTGGAGCCTTTGCCTCATGTCCATTCAGTGACTATGGACAGGGAAGGATGTATGCTATTCCATGCACTTTCTCCTATACTTGTATCTCTCATATATTTTCCATAAGTTAAGGAGGTGACTATATTTCCAAATAACCCTCTCAAAGTGAAACTATAGAATAGCTTCAGGAATATTCCATTCATAGTAAATCCCTTAAGGCTTCTCAGTCTCATATTGCCTATCTCTTTGGTGCCATTATCGTGGGGACAAAGGCCAGGAAACAAGTACCACAAGCACAGAAAGAACTATGGACACAATGCAGATTGAAGCATATTTTCTGACCTTTTTAAAATTTATTTTTGTTTTTGTGTTCTTTTTCATGGTTTTCCCCTTTTGTTTTGATTCTTGTTTCACAATATGGCTAATATAGAAATATGTTTAAAATGAGTGTCCATGTATAGCCTTAAAA
Source organism: Sarcophilus harrisii (assembly GCF_902635505.1). Classification (NCBI taxonomy): domain Eukaryota; kingdom Metazoa; phylum Chordata; class Mammalia; order Dasyuromorphia; family Dasyuridae; genus Sarcophilus; species Sarcophilus harrisii. The sequence continues at coordinate 249,272,848 of NC_045428.1, read as the reverse complement.
AGTAGAGCAGTTTCCTTCCTTGTTTTTCCCAGAACAATTCTCTAGAGAAATTTTCATCCATAATTGAATATTTTTTAACTTCTCTCAAAATGATTCATAGATAGATATTGGAGATAAATAAGAGTTGATCCTAACTGCAAGCTGTCTTGCAATCTTCTCTACCCATTGTTTGAAGGCAAATCTGCATCTTTGGGTTACTTGATACTGCTAATATATTAGCAGTGATTTGTCCAGAGTCAATAACCTTGAGATTAAAGATTAAGAGATGAGAAACCATACCTAGGGAGATGAGGGTTCACCAGTTTTACTCTAGGATGAAAGAGGAAAAGCTCATTAAAAAGTTTCTGAAATTTTGTTATTTCTGAGAATATTTCAAGATTGTCTTTAGACCCATAAAGTGAAAAAATTTATTCAAGAAATAAATTCGTAGTGGAGAAGAATTGTGATTTGTGTGATTGTCTCTGAGTATATCTGAAAGATTCTAGAACAGGATTCATGTCATAAAAAATTACTATTAAAATAAAATTATGTTCCTCAAGGGTGTCTTAAATGAATGTTCACTTTCACCCTGAATTGAAATTTTGTAATCCTTTGCCATCACCTGGGCAGCTAGATGGATCAGTGGATAGAGTATTGAGCCCAGAATCAAAAATACTTATTTTTCTGACTCATAAAACTTTAAGCTATGTGATCCTGGGCAGGTCACTTAACCCTGTTTACCTCAATTTCCTCATCTGTAAAATAAGTTGGAGAAGGAAATGGTAAAATACTCCAATGAATCTGCCAGTAAAAATCCAAATGAGATCACAAAGAGTCAGACACAACTGAAAAACAACTTGACTGTCATTGTCTCTGTATGGCAGAGAATAGAGAGAAGGAAGGGAGGAAGAACAGTAGGGAAGGGATAATTTTTCTTCTTCAATATTATTTATTTTCTTTCTTTCATATTTTATTTGCTCTCATAGACATTTTCTGCTCTGCCTGGTAGCTTTTTTTATTTGTTAGGCAGTTGGCAGTCTCTGGAGTTTGGTAAATTATATAATCACAAAAAGTTTTCAGTTTCCCATTGGTTGCCATGAGTCTGACATCCCATTATTGTAAACTGCTGAGTCCTAACAGATGTTATCATTCTTGGACAGGGAGAAAAGAAAATTTTAAATTACAGATAAATTCTTCTGTATTGGAAAGTAGGAAGCCACTTAATACGATAATAAGAAGTGCCAGTGTCTAACATAAAAAACACATCTTTCAGATGATTATATTTATTTGTGATTCTTCAGGTGAAGGTATCCAGATGAAATTCTGGAAATCTAGAAAAAGCCTTTCTTTAATTCTCCTTATTTCCTCTCACATCCTTTGTTCCATCAGAGTAGAGAAAATAAAGGGCAATTTGTTGATAGTGCCATTAAAGTATTTCTCTCAACTGGATTCTAAAGACTGATATCAGCAACTCTCCTCAAGGAAGTATTGTAAATGGTCTTTCTTATAAAATGCATGTTCCCCATTCTTCATCTTTCAATTGAGAAATATTTAGTCAAAACTTTGGTACTGGACATTGAAATATTTACACAACTTTGAGGCATGGTTCCTGACCTCAGGAAGATTATAATCTGGAACTAAGACCCACATCCACAAAAAATAATTAGAAAATGATATAAGACAATGCATAATGAAGGATGAAATGTTGTATGGCACAGACTTTGAGTATCATCAAAATATAGAGACAGAAGGAAATCATTGAGTACTGGAATAAGGAAGAGGGATTTTACTGTAGAAGTAAGCTTTGACCTGGATTTTGAAGAATAGATAGTATTTGAAAATGAAGAAGACAATAGGAAAAATACACACAGAGTTTATGTATATCTAATAAATATGAGCTGTTATGAAGGAAGAAATGACCACAATGTGTTTATGAGACCAATTAAAAAATTTTATTGAGTACCACTACTATGTGTGTATATTTAAAGCATTGTGAAATAGTGGATAATGGGCTGGCTTTGAAGGGAAAAAGACCTGTGTACAACTTACCTCACACAAACCAAATGAATACCATGGGAAAATTACTTAGCTTCTCAGTGCTCTAGGTTACCCTCTAAGATTATAAATTGAATTATAAATTGACATATGAGTTACAAACCTATTTTAGTATAGATTCCACAGAAAGAGTTCCTATCCTCTTTTAAAATCACAGGTCTGCATCATTATCACCATAAATACTACCAATAAAGATGCTCAAGGCATTGTGTTAGATCTTGGGGATTCAAAAATAATAAATAAATAACCAAATGAATTAATAAACAAATAATGGACATATAGTCAAGTAGATAGAGATTGGATAGATAGATAGATAAACAAGTAAATAAATAATGAAAGACCCTGTGCATTCTGATTTATGTTAAGTATTATATGTAAACTGGGGAAGTATTCACTTACATTTATGTAGCATTTTAAGTTTACAAAGTACTTTACTCAAAATAACTTTGTAATAAGCAAATGAATGTTTATACCTTTTTTTAAAAAAGAAGAAATGTTTAGGGACACTAGATAACCTGATCACACAAGTCAATTTTTAGTTGACTAGCTCTTGGCTCCAAATCTTGTAAGCTTTTTGAAATGAAAAACAAAATTAAATAGATAGACTATTGCCATATTTGGGGTTTGAGAACTATGCAGAAGAAAATAGGATTGATTGTCAAGAGTTGGAAGGGACTTTGAGGCATCAAATCCAGTACTTACATGATATAATATAAATGAAGACATTGTAGTTTAGAGAAGTTAAGTAATAGTCTCAGAACTTGTATTCAATGTAACAAGTAAAAGGCTTGTGTGTTTGTGTTTCAAAGAAGTATTATGTTTTTAAGAACTAGAAGTGGTATTTTAGAAAGATTACTCTGGAAGTCATATATAGAATAGATTATATTTGAAAGGACTAGATGCAGAGTACCCAATCAAGAGGCTTTCAGGTATCTCTATGTGAAGTGATAATGTTATATTTTATGGAAGTAACATTGAAAATAGAGAAGCAATGAAGATAAGCTGTTTGGAAGGAAAAATCAAAGAGATTTTGTTTAATTATTATTCACATGCCATGTTTTAGGAAGGTTGGACATTTCTTGAAAAAAGATCATTAATGGTAGTAATACAACTGGAGGTCATACTTTGAAAGGAACAGTTGAAGGAACCAGAGATGTTTAGCCTGGAGAAAAGGAAGAAAAAATACCCAAGGGAAGACATGACAGCTGTCTACAAGTGTTTGAAAAGCTGCCATATTTGAAGAGGCATTAAATTTATACAGCTTGGCAACAGTAGAAATAAAAGTCAGGGGTGTAAATTTTCAAAGAGACAAATTTAGATTTAGATTTCATTTTTTCTCACATTGTTGTATAGAGGAGTCTTAGTAAAATAGAGGGAGGCCTTGATGATCTTAGAGATCCTTCCAAATTTTTAGTTTCCATAATTCTGTCATTTCTTTGACACTGAGAGATTTAGAAACAATACTTCACATTCATAAAAGCATTTTATGCAAATGCTACTTGCTTGGTGTTGTTGAGGAGGTCAGGATGCTGACGATTATAGTCTACTCCTATGGGAGGCAATCATTTACCTTTTCCTTATCTTTGTTTCCCTTAGAGAAAAAATTCCTCTTCAGTGGGAAGAGTGGATAATTGCAAATCACAACAAAAAGATTATAAGCTCCATCCACAGAGGGGATGAATGAATGAAAATCCTACTCATCATCCTACTCATCATCACTGTAGGGCCCTATATCAGTACTACTTATACATTATCTTATTTAATCCTGACAATAACCTGTGGGGAAGATAGAATGTTCAGCATTAGCTTTTATAATTGAAAAAACTCAGATTTACAAAAATTAAGTGATATGCAATTCACATACCTAAAAATTAGCAGAACAAAATCATGTACTCAGGAATTATGATTAGATCCAGTGCTACCAGTTTAAATTGTCTTCTATTTTTGTTTGTTTTTGCTTTTGAATTATTTTGCTTCTCAGAGGGAGATGTAATTTTTATTTTATGGTGATGCTTGCTTTGGGGGAACTAGTAGCCTCTTTCCAGTTTTTCCAATCAGAGTCAGCTTCCAGAAGGAGCTGGGATTTCTGTTTCAACATTAGTACTATCCCAGTAGATTGGTGTTGATAAATACCAATTAATGAAGAGGATGTTATTCATTTTGGTTTCTCTTGAAAAGGTTAAAATGGTTCCCATTATCCTCATTTCATTATAGTAATAATCTCCTGCTTTAAGAAGGGAAGTCAGAGTTGTTGCCTTAAAAGAGATTGATCTGTCAATGGTTTTTTGTTGTTGTTGTTGTTGGCTTACTGTTGATTCGTTTTGTTTCCCCTGCTATTTTGTCTGAGGAAAACTCATCCCCAGATACTCTTATTATATAAGCAGTTAGGGGAGCTGATAGGAAGAGAGAGCTTTTCCTCATTGGCAATCTTTACCAGGCTTCAGATGTCCCCAAAGAAAGCTTTTGACAGGACAAGAAATGCAATTTGATATGATTCTATTATTCTACATTCTAATAAAAGTAGATGACATGTATTAGACTACAAAAAATATTTAGTATAATTATTGTAATTTTTATTATTTTGCAAACTTTAGTTGAATGGAGAGAGATGTGATGAAAAAGAAGGAAGAAAAGAAGCAAAGAAGGAAGGAAGGAAGGGAGAGAGGGAGGGAGGGAAGGAGGAAAAGAGGGAGGAAAGGAAGGAAGGAAACAAGGAAGGAAGGAAGGAAGGAAGGAAAGGAAGGAGGGGAAGGAAGGGAAAGAGGAAAGGGAAAGAGGAGGGAAGGAAGGAAGGAAGGAAGGGAGGGAGGGAGGGAGGGAAAGAGGGAGGAAAGGAAGGAAGGAAGGAAGGGAGGGAAGGAGGGAAAGAGGGAGGAAAGGAAGGAAGGAAGGAAGGAAGGAGAGGGAAGGAAAAGGGGAAAGGGAAAGAGGGAGGGAAGGAAGGAAGGAAAGAAGGGAGGGAGGGAAGGAAGGGAAGGAAGGAAGGAAAGAAGGGAGGGAGGGAAGGGAAAGAAGGAAGGAAGGGAAGGAAGGAAGGTAGGGAAGGAAATAAAGGAAGGGAAGGAAGGAAGGAAGGGAAGGAAGGAAGGTAGGGAAAGAAGGAAGGGAAGGAAGAAAAAAAGGATTTTGCTATTGTATGTCAAGGTAGCAACACATTGACAGATTGTTCACTGAAGATCAACAATAGCTTCAAAGCAACAAAGCTTCATAGGTGACTTTAAGATACTCCTGATTGGTCCACCTCAGCAAAAGAGGTGGGGCACTTTACAATGACAAATTGACAGACATGAAAATTTGCAGGTAGGGGGCAAGAGCAGGTAATATAAAAACTGCAGACTTGATATTTCTTTCCTCATCAGAGCCTTTCCCAACTTTATTTGATAAACAAGGCTGGAAATAATAGATAACTGAGTCAACATAATTCTCAATATCACATTGAGCACTTGGGAGTACTGAAAACAAAGTACTTTATTTAGTATGGCCACATCAGCATGTGGCTGACCACAGTAACAGACATTGCTGTAAATCATGATTTCTTTTCTCCCAATGTCAGTCAACAAATATTTTTAAAACTTTACTATATGCCAGGCACTATGATAAATCCCAGAATGCAGTAAAGGGAGGGAAAAAAAGACTATCTGTCCTCAAGCAGCATATATTCTACTATGGGAGACAATATGTAAATAATTATAAATGATAATATATAATAATAATAAATATTTAAACAAACAAACAAATAAATAAATGAAATAAATGGTAATTTGAGAGGGGAAGCTCCAGCAGGTTGAGGTATAAAGAAAGTCCTCTTGCATAAAGTGAGATGTGTGTTGATTATTGAAGAAAGCCAGGAAAATCAAAATGGGGAGGTGAGGAAGCAGGCTTTTAAACATGGGGAACAGCCAATAAAAAGACCAGGAGAAAAGAACTAGAATGTTTTTTTCTGGATTATAGCTTATAGGGATACTCTGTTAAATATCTAGAAAGAAAAGAAAGGGTCAGGTTATTAAAAGTTTTAAAAGAAAAAGAGATAATTTTATGTTTGTCTGAAGATAAAAGGAAGTCATCGAAGTTAGTGAAACAAGAAGATTATATGATCATATCTATACTTTAGAAAAATCACCTTCACAGTTGATTTGGTGATAGATAAGAGTCAGGAGAGAATTGAGGCAGAGATTAGTTAGAAGGCAGTTGTCCACATAAAAAATAATGAAAGTGGTTCTAGATTAAGGTTGCAGCTATATGAGCAAAGAGAAGGGGATTTATTCAAGAGATGTAGTTAAGATAGAAATGAACAAATTTTGCAGCAAATTTCATATATGAGGGGAGTGAAAGTGAGGAGTCCAGGGTTAACTTCCTGATATTCTGATGTAATAAGAGAAGAAACTAAGATATTCACTGTATTAGTATATCCCTCCTATCTTCTGATACTACGAGGTCATAGAATTATATAAGACAACACTTGCTATTCTTTTCTGATTCTTCTTCTACCTTTCTGTTATATCCTTCCTAGTTTGATTTGCTATATTTTCATCCATATCACATCCTTTAATCATGAGGGTTTCTCAAAGCTCTGTCCTGGAGTTAGCAAGATGAGAGTTCAAATTGGTCTCAGATACTTATTAGCTATGTGATTCTGGGGAAATCATTTAACCCTAATTGCTCCTCCCCAAATAAATTTATTATTTAAATTCACAAAACTGAATTAATGCACAAAAAATTGAAGTTATCTACTGGCAGCTGGTGACACAGTGATTCAAGCACTAGGCCAGAAGTCAACAAGACCCGAGTCCAAATTCAGCCTTAGACACTTAGTAGCTGCGTGACTCTGGACAAGTCACTTAACTTCTCTTTGCCTCAGTTTCTTCAAGTGTAAAGGGAAGATAATAAAATCACTTACTTCGCTGTGTTATTGTGAGAATTGAATGAGAATATATTTATAAAGCACTTTGCACACACCTAGCACATAGTTGGTGCTATGTAAATGCTTACTCTCTTCTCTGTTCCTCCCCCGAATAATTAAACTTTCATATTATTTTTTCTAAATTGGTAGCATTTATACTTCTGGGGTATAACTTAAAGCTTAAAAAAATGCTAAAATTGTTGAGTCATCCTGGTTTTTTTTGTTTTTTTTTTTTAATTTAATAGCCTTTTATTTACAGGTTATATGCATGGGTAACTTTACAGCATTAACAATTGCCAAACCTCTTGTTCCAATTTTTCACCTCTTACCCCCCACCCCCTCCCCCAGATGGCAGGATGACCAGTAGATGTTAAATATATTAAAATATAAATTAGATACACAATAAGTATACATGACCAAACCGTTATTTTGCTGTACGAAAAGAATCAGACTCTGAAATATTGTACAATTAGCCTGTGAAGGAAATCAAAAATGCAGGTGGGCATGAATATAGGGATTGGGAATTCAATGTAATGGTTTTTAGTCATCTCCCAGAGTTCTTTCGCTGGGCGTAGCTGGTTCAGTTCATTACTGCTCCACTGGAAATGATTTGGTTGATCTTGTTGCTGAGGATGGCCAGGTCCATCAGAACTGGTCATCATATAGTATTGTTGTTGAAGTATATAATGGTCTCCTGGTCCTGCTCATTTCACTCAGCATCAGTTCGTTAAGTCTCTCCAGGCCTCTCTGTATTCATCCTGTTGGTCATTTCTTACAGAACAATAATATTCCATAGTATTCATATACCACAATTTATTCAGTCATTCTCCAACTGATGGGCATCCACTCAGTTTCCAGTTTCTAGCCACTACAAAGAGGGCTGCCACAAACATTCGTGCACATACAGGTCCCTTTCCCTTCTTTATAATCTCTTTGGGATATAATCCCAGTAGTAACACTGCTGGATCAAAGGGTATGCACAGTTTGATAACTTTTTGAGCATAGTTCCAAACTACTCTCCAGAATGGTTGGATTCGTTCACAACTCCACCAACAATGCGTCAATGCCCCAGTTTTCCCGCATCCCCTCCAACAATCATCATTATTTTTTCCTGTCATCTTAGCCAATCTGACAGGTGTGTAGTGGTATCTTAGAGTTGTCTTAATTTGCATTTCTCTGATTAATAATGACTTGGAGCATCTTTTCATAGAGTCATCCTGTTTTATGCATTTGTGTGTAAATATACATGTAGAGGTATGTACATACAAATATATGTGTGTATAAACGCTATATGCATGTGTTGTCTATATGTTGTAAGATATATACATATATGTATGCACACCCATATATGTTTATATTCAGTCATTCTTTCCTATCTGAGTCTTCATGATTCCATGTATAATGTTTATGGGATTTTCTTGGTAAAGACACTTGAGTGATTTGCTATTTCCTTCTCCAGTTCTTTTTTACAGATGAGGAAACTGGGGCAAAATGGGGTTAAGTGGCTTACCCAAGGTCACAAGACTGATAAGTGTCCGAGGCCAGATTTAAACTCAAATCTTCCTGACTCTAGGTACAGCAAAGTATCCACTCATCTGTCTATCTGTATAGTTAGAGAGTAGATAGATAGATAGATGAATGATAGGCAGATAGATAGATAGATAGATGAATGATAGGCAGATAGATAGACAGACAGATGGACAGGGGGAGAGAGAGAGACAGAGAGACAGAGAGAGAGAGAAAGAGAGAGAGAGAGAGAGAGAGAGACAGACAGACAGACAGACAGAGGGAGACAGAGAGAGAAATGATAGATGGATAAGTAGATAGATGTTGATATTTATCTTTATAACTGTTATCTAGGTGGAATTCAGATTTGATCCTAAATCATTTTCTCTTTATTTATCTCTCCTGCCTTGGACCAAGTTAGGTAATGGTTACAACCAGTCTCTCAGGGATAGTGAGCTCCTAGGGGAAGCCTATTGTTTTAAGTCCATGTCTCTACACATGAGACTCAGCATTATATGCTCAATTACACTTACTCTGCACCACCTTTACTTCCCCCACTTCCAGCACTCCCCAAATAATCATAGAACCAAGGAAAGAAGGAAGAAATAGTTTTACGTATCAAGGGACAATGAATCAGAGCAGAAAGGAGACAAACAGAAAATTCATTAGAGAAAAAACTTATCAGTACAATGGAACTAAAACTAATAGTGATTTTCTAACTCTGGGAAGGACACCAGAAATGGAGTATGGGGAGAATAGTTCACCTATTTCTTCCCTTTTGCCAAGAGCAGAGGGTGACAAACCTCTGTAGAGGCTATTGCTTTTAATTAGATTTAATTTTTAGGACAGAGACCACTCCTCCTACAAAGCCACCTCTTCAGACATAGTCTTTTTATATGTAAACACTGAGGAATAAATAAGTTGGGGTTATATGGATGTTATCCCATATCTCCCTTGCTTTATACTCCAGTATCTCTTATCTTTTTATGGTTTCTTTTTTTCTAGACCTCTCCATAAACCAATCCCATCTATCCACACATCACTTCTCAGAATTTCCATCTAAATCATTTTATAAATTCAGGGATTTCTTTGCCTTTCAGAACAAGGATACTCTGAAGACCTGATTGTTAAATTTTCAGCATGACCATTTATACCTCAGAAATCAGCAAAGTTACAAATCAGGGTTTGATTTATTATTTTGATTATTTTCTGTACTTAAGGAAGTGATGGAAAAATATTTTTATGGAAAAAATATTAAAAATGCAGATTAAATTTAAAAGTGTGTAATATATGCATTTCCCCCTGGAGAGCTGGTTGTTACACATTTATCAGGACACAAATGAATAGATTTAGTTTTAATAAATAACAGGGCTGGACTTTCCAACTCACCCCCTTCAAATAAGCAAAGTACCAAGCATAAAAAGATATATAAAAATGACAGTGTTTGCTTTCAAAGGGCTTACAATTTTATAGGCAGGGTATCTTAGGGCATCAGAGAATTAGACAAGGAGATATGATCCCCTTGAATTAGGTTTTGAAGGAAGACGGGAGACAAAAAGCAGGAAGAAATAACATTCCAAACATGAGGGATGGATCATACAACTCTTTGGAGGCCTGAGAGGAGGACAAGATTAGGAAAAAGCTAATTACTCTGTTTTGGCAATAATTGAATGAGCATTTATGAAGCACTTACTATGGTCAGGCATTGTGCTAAACACGGTATACAAAAATGAAAGAGAGATCCCTTCATTCAGTACCCAAGGAGGAGATAACTATAGGACAAGGTGGTTAGAAGTTTATTCTCTGGAAAGTCATATTGATGTTGAATAGAGCCTTAGGTCAGTTATTCTGACTTATTTCATAAATAGTATCAGAATATATATGAGTATTAATGATTCCTAATTACTAAGAAAGGAGAAAAAGGGATATGGCCACAGCAATCTGGTTGAAAGATGGTCTTTGGAAATCTGAGGCTAGCTAAACTATTCTCAATCAGGAAAGCATGGCCCCAAGGGGAAAATGCCTGTTTTCTTAAATCCTCCAAATCATGGCCTCCGCATCTGTTTAGTGAGCAAGGCAGCAGCCATTCTAGAAGTAAAACACCATGTTAAGACGATTCTGAGATGAAATAAGAACAGAGAATATGTAAACTAAAGCTGGAAATGTAAGGAGAAGACAGATTGTGAAGGGTGGTTGACTATCAAAGACAAGTTTCTCCCCCTTCAGCGATGCAAAAAAAAGGCTTATTTTATTAGTCAAACCTGCAGAGTGGGAAGTAAGAAATTTGGTTATCAACAGATGTGAGGTAATATATGCAAAACACTTGCTTAGCATTCTTGAATTCCTACTCACCAATTTCATATGATTAAGTGCCTAAAGAAATAATATTGATAATAAATGTTAGAGAAAATCAGAGGAGAATGCTTTTATGAAAAAAAAAAAGTTTAGTGTGGGATGATGTGGCTAGAGAAAATTTCAAAGAGAAAATCCTTAAAGGATGGATAGAATTTATGAAGATATATTGTGAACTTGAAAATAGGAACTAATATATTTTATCTATCTCCTAGTGCCCTGCCTTGGATAGACACATGATAAATGTGTGTTGAATGAATGAATGGACAAAGAATGATACAAAGTCTTGTATCTTCAACTCTCAGTTAGTAATTTTAAAATTCATGATAAATCTTTCTTGTATGATACTGTGTTAGTAAGAGATTAAAAAACAAAAGAAAACAAAGCAATAACAGCTTTGACTTTTCACAATAGACTCTAAATCAATCAATCAATAAACATTTAAGTGCATACTATGTTCTAGGCATTGTGCTCAGTAATTTTTTTAAAAATCAGGATTTAATCAGGATTTACAAAAATGACAGTGTACTACTCTCAAGGAGATTATATGGGGAATCAACATGCAAACAATATATACAAAGTAAATAGTATAAAGGATAAGTCGGAAATAATTAACAAGGGGAAAGCACTAGAATTAAGAGGACTTGGTGAAAGTTTCTAGTAAAATTCCACCCCAAATCTACAAAATTTCTATAGTGATGGAGTTCTTTTATAAATAGAGACAGTAACTCACTTTATATAGTCCTTTAGAGATTTATAAGGCATTTTTCTCATAGCAATTCTGTAAAGTAGGTCATATAACTATTATCTTCATTTTATAGATGGCAAAATCAAATTGCAGAGAAATTGACTTGCCAGTGGTCATGTAGCTAGTAAATTTTAGAGTGAAGAATGAAACTCAGGATTTCTTTCCAATATAGCTTACTTGCTTCAAGTAAGTATTTCTGAAGTGAGAAAAACTAGAACATTATGCACGATAATAGCAATATTGTAATGATGATCAGCTGTGAAAGACTTATTTATTCTGATCAATACAATGGTCCACAACAATTCCAAAGGATTCATAATGAAAAATGCTCTTCACCTCCAAAGGAGAATTTATAAACTCTGAATAGAAATTAAAGCATATTTTCTTTCACTTCTCATTTTCCTTGCTTCCTCTCCCCAACATAGCTATATGTAATATGTCTAGCATTTCATATGTAATGGATATTGTATTTCTTGCCTTCTTAATGAGTGGAGGAGAGAAGGAGAAAATTGAGAACTGAAAATTTAAAAAATTTAAATGCAAATAAAGGTGATGTAAAAATAAGAGATATCAATAAAAACAATTCAACACAAGAAAAATAGATAAAGGCCTTCACAATTTGACACTAAACTGTTTTAAGTGTGCCCTCAATTAAGTTTTCAAAATCTTGTGAATTTACATTTTTCCTTATAAAACTAACCAGAAATTTTTAACTTGAAGTTTTAGTAGGACTTTATCCATAAAGGAAAATCCATGTTCAACTTAAGTAAATTAAATAAAAATATCAGAGGTCTCATCTAAGCATTAAGGTTGTTAGCAAGGTAATCTTGTTGCACAGAAAACAAAAATAAGAAAAAAAATTACAAGATAGTATATGGTTTATATCTAAATCAATAATATGTATTGTTAGTGCTATAGATAAGATGGGGGGACATAGGTTTTTAGATGAACTTTGAAGAATATATGTGATATATATAGATGAAAAACCATTTGAGAATTAGATATAAGGCATTTGCAAGTGCTAATGAATTATTCTAATTATTATATGGTGTTTCAAAACATGGACTCCCATGACAAGGTTATGACATAGCTCCAACTAACTTTATGCTGTGGTTTTCTTCTTAAGCATGGGGCTCTCCTTGAATTCTTTCTGTATAGAAAAGAAATCTCATTTTACCAAGTAGTAGAAAAGATTGAGAATGCCAGGTGATAACGAATGGTTGTGAGTCCAAGGAAGTGCCAATTATTCTCCAGATCTGATTAAGGACTTCAAGAAGTAAACCACACAAAAAACTTAAGTAGATGAACAAAGGGATATTAGTGGAGAATAAGTGTTTACTATTGGTGTGTTTTGAAAATGACAACTGGGAAAGGAATTGAATTGATGGAGCATGAAAATGTAAATTTAAAAGTGAAGTATGACAAGATTCAAATAGAAAGAAATAGAGGGGGTAATTTATTTTAGATTCTATAGAAAAGCAGCAGAATTATCACATGTCCTACCTCTTTTTTCTGACTGCCAACAAAACAAATGATGAAACTGGAATGAGTGGAATGGTTGATCTTTGATCTAATTGACTCATATCATACTAAAGTCTATTTTTTAAATCCCATATCATCCTTCATATAAGCCACAAAGAATCACATCTTCCTTCTAGTAGTTTCTACCTATAGCACCACCAATTTTTCAGGTTTTTATATGAGCTACTTGGTCATACCAGAATAATCCAAAACAGTCCAAAAGGAATAGAAGATGAAAAGTCAAAACTACTCTGGGAAAGACTAGCTGGTAATTGTAAATGGTAAAAAAAAATAATAATAGAAAGATTTTGAAAATCTGACAAAGGAATTTGAGTGAAGGAAAATTGGGAGGATTGGAAAAATTAGAAATAGAAAAGCAAAGGGACTATAGCTGAAGAGGAAAAAGGATTAAGAAAAGAGAAGGACTAAGGAAGAATAAGGAGAGAAGCAGAAGAAGATGGCAAATGCCTCTAATTGAGAAAGAAGGAAAAGAAGAATTTGAGAGGAGGGGCAGAGAAATAAAATATGTATTGAACAAGAAGGACTCAAAGAAAAGGAGAAAAAAGTAGGTAAGGCATGAGTAGCTGTCAAAGTGCTAATGAGGAGAAGAGGCGTTATGTATTGAGACTGTTCTACTAGAATTCGTCACAAAAATTATTAATTCTACTAGTTCATCAAAATTAAAGATCTTGCTTTCAGAAAGTAGATCTCAGGGGGTGTTTTCCAGTGACCTGTAAATAGTATTCAGGGTTTGTCTCTGCCATGGCTGAAATGTCTCTGTTCAAAGGTTATTTCATAGAATAAAAAACAAAATGAAACAAAAAGTGTATGAAGACAAACTATTTTACAGCTTAACTTGAAGTATTCTTTAAAAGCATATATTGAGCTCACAAAATTGAAGGACTTCACCATGAAAACAAAAAAGAAAAGGAATAGAGGGAGGCATTAGGGAAATGGATAATATAATAATGTGACATAGAAGAGGAAATCTGGAAACAGAATAAATTATGGTTAAAAGTTCAATGAATTTAAAAGAATGGATAGAGATTTTAGAAGCTAAACATTCAAGTTTCATTGGAATTTGTTGGGGCAAATAGTTCAGGACTGGGAAATATAATTTTTACTTTATGCAATATATACAGCAATGACAAAGTTCTATTCCCTAACACATACTCAACTGTAGGCAATTTTTTAAGACAGAAAAAAAGAAAAGAAGAGGGAAAAAAGGAGTTATTTTGTGGGCTAAATTACTTTTCCATAAATTCTTAATCAATCTGCTATAGAAAACCAAGAAGAAAGTTATCAATTTGCCTGCATGTTGACCATACTTAAAATTGCTTTAAGAAAATCAGTTTTTTAAAAGAAGATTTAAAGATTTATATAAGAATAATTGATATTTACAAATCCCCTGTTACCCCTCTTTTACTAATTCTTGAAATGAAATTTAATTCTTTACTACCAAAATTAGCATTGAGGGAAAATATCTACTATGTTGCTTCTAAATAGGGAAGGAATAAGTAGCTTTGCTAAATTGCCATGGAATTTGAACATTTGGCTTCCAAATTTTCTTATCCATTCTTTTAAATTCATTGATTTTCACCCATAATTTATTCTGTTTCCTAATTAATATCAACAATTGAAAGCATTTAGCATATTTATTAGTGTCCAGGTCAAAACAACATATTACATATGGCTGGAAACAAAAATGAATGTTGTGCTTTCACATGAGAATAGGATAACTGTCGAAACCAGCTAACAGATTCCAGACATGGAAATAAGATTCCTATCTCAAGTAGAATCTATTAGGGATAGCAAATGTACAAAGACAACTTCATGGTTTACTGCATTATGTATCTACATGAATTGAAATCATTCATAAGTTATATTCATTGTTTCTCATGCCAAAGGAAATGAAAAGGACAGAGAAAAATAAGAATGCCATTTTTAGGACCACAGAAAGAATTAAATATCCTGACCTAGACTAGAATAAATCCTCTCAACTTCTCTCATGACTACAAAAGTGGCTGGCGCATTTAGACAACATTGGTACTATGCCCTTGGAGCAAATGCCAAAGCAACTTCCAATTCAGTAATACAATCATTTCATTTCAGATGACTGACTCTTATGATCATGTCTCGCTGGCTCAATCAGAAGACAAGTTGGCTAGAATTTCTGATGCACTCCAATGCAAGTATATTTATTCTATTAAAATGTATTAAATTCTATCTTCAAGTAGCATGCAGTTACTGTCATCAAAATGTGTTCCATCACAGGAAAAAAAATGTATTTAGTAATAGCATATTTTTCTCCCTCAAACTTTCAAAATGTTAAGATACAGGAGGAAAAGACCAGATCATCAATCAACCAGTATTAAGCTGACAATGCACAGTACAATACTAAAAGAAGGATCAAACAGTTCCTCCTGTCAAGGGGCTTACATTCTATCTGGGAAACAATGTTAATGTATAAAGTACACATGAAATATAGCCTCCACCAGAATTTTCTGTGACAAAATAAAAAAGCATTTAGTAAGTACTTACTATGTGCTAAGTACTTTACTAAGTGCTGGGGATGGAAATAAAAAAGAAAACATTCCTTCAAGAAGGATATAGTCTGATGAGGGAAAAAGAAAACTTTCCTGAAGTATTGGTACAAGAAAAGTACCAAAAGTACCACTTTGCCAACCAGAATGGCAAAACCTCAAAGTACAAGCTTTTCTAAAACAGCAGGAGTCTCTTAAGAAGGAGATGGATAAGAGAATAAAGAGTTGACAACTAACAGAAAAAAAGGGAATATATAACATACACACACACACATGCACACGTACAGGTGCTGAAGCATTAGCAGGATAGCTTACAAGTCAAAACTTATAAATCAAAAGTAGCATCAGTTAAAAACTCATTCTTTGACAAAAATTGCTAGGAAAAGTGTAAAGCAATATGGCACAAAGTATGTATAGACCAATATTTTATACCGTATACCAAAATAAAGTCAGATTGGGTACATAATTTAGACATAAATGCTGATCCTACAAGGAAATTAGAAGAGCAAGGAATAGTCTACATGTCAGATCTATAGAGATGGGAAGAATTTAGAACTAAACAACAGCATTATGAAATATAAAACTGATAATTTTGGTTATATTAAATTATAACTGTTTTACACAAACAAAAGCAATGGAACCCAGATTTGAAGGAAAGGAAAAAGCTGTGAAACAATATTTACCACATGTATCTCTGATAAAGGCCTCATTTCTCAAATGTCTAAAGAATTGAGGCAAATTTATAAGAATACAAGCCATTTCCCAGTTGATAAATGGTCAAAGGATATGAAAGGAAGTTTTTTAGATGAAGAAATCAAAACTATAGTCACATGAAAAAGTACTCTAAATTATGACTGATTAAGAAAGTCAAATTAAAACAACTCTGAGATACCATCTCACGTTTATCAGATTGTCTAGTAAGATTTTTTTAAAGAAAAATTATAAATGTTGGAGAAAGTGTGAGAAAATTAGGACTCTAAGGCACTGCTGGTGGAGTAGTAAAATAATCCAACCATTCGGAAGAGCAATTTACAACTATGCCCAAAAGGCTATCAAACTTCAATCCAGCAGTACAACCATTATTATGTCTGTATCACAAAAAAAAATCAGAAAAGAAGGGGAAAGGATATACATGTACAAATATATTTATAAAAGATCTTTTTTGGTGGCAAAGTATTAGAAATTAAGGGGATGCCCATCAATTGGGGAATGGTTGAACAACTTGTGGTATATAAATGTCATATGTGCTGTAAGAAATATGTGCAAGAGTATTTCACAAAAAAACTAAAAAGACCGGTATACACTTATGCAAAGTGAAATGAACAGAACTAAGAAAATATTGTACACAGCAGCAGCAACATCGTGCAATGATAAACTACAAACAATTTAATTCTTCTCAGTAATATAATGATGAAAGACTATTACAAGGTCTCATGATAGAACTGCTATGCACATATAGATAAATAATCATGGTCTCTGAATGCAGATTGAACCATACTATTTTTATGGTTTTTTCAGTTTTTTTTTTCTTTTTGTTTCTCCTTTTACCAATTTGACTAATATGGAAATAAGTTTTACTTGACTGCACATAAATAACCTACATCAAATTGCTTACCATTTTCGGGAGAGATAAAGGGAAAGAAAGAGGGAGAAAATTTTCAAATTCAAAAATTTGTAAAAATGAATGCTAAAAACTATCTTTACATATAATTGGGGGAAAATACTATTTAAAAAGTAGCATCATTTCAAAAGATTTTTTTTTTCTAAAAGGTCTATCTAGTACAGTTGAAAACCTAAATCATTTGGGTATTTGCTCAATTGTATAGAGAAAGATAAGAACCATAAACTCTGTCAGGTTAAGATTGTGTCTCATTATTTGCATTTCTAATAGCCCCCAGTGTTATTTCTTTATATAATCTCTTGTATATACCACTTTATTTCCACTGACACAGTCACCTCCTGGTGCAGTCCCTTATCATCAAAGCTATTGTAATAGTCTTCTGATTGGTCTTTATGTCTCAAGTTGCTCTTCCTCTCAGCTGCCAATTTGGTCTTCCCAAAGCACAAGTCACTCCTTCCTGCCTCCACTCCATAAACTCCAAGAGGCCCCTACTATTTCTAGGGCCAAATATAGAATCCTATTAGCTTTAAAGCCCTTTGTAACTTTCCACTCTTGTTCTCTACTAATGTTCTTACATCTTATATCATACTCTACAATACAGTGACATTCGCCTTTGCCTTTCTTCATACAAAACACTGTATATTTTAAGCTGTGTCCCATGCCTAAAACTCTCTGCTTCCTCATCTCCACCTTCTGATTTTTTCAGCTTCCTCCATGGGTTAACCAAGTTCTACCTTTCCCTCCTTACTTTCTTTGTTCTCTCTTTTTTTGTCTTCTTTTCTTTCTTTCTTTTAATTTAATTTTATTTACTTATTTTGTTTCATGTAAAGTTCTAAACTGTTTCCCCTTTCTCCTTAATGCTAATGCTTTCCCTCTGAGATTTTTTCCAACTTATCCTATATATAACTCATTTGTAAAAAGTCATTTGCAGGTGTTCTCTATATTAGACTGTGAATCTTGCTTTTCTTGGTATTTCTATGACATGCTATAGGGCCTGGCATATAGTAGGCACTTAATAATTGCTTGATGACTTGTAATGAACACTCAAAAAATATTTCTTGAATGAATATTCTTCCATGTCTTTCCTTCTGTGATCAATTTATTGTTCATAATGATGTTGTTCAGTCATTTCAGTTGTGTTTGACTCTGTGACTCCATTTGGGGTTTTTGGCCAAGTACTGGATGATTTGCCATTTCCTTTTCCAGTTCATTTTACAGATGAGGAAACTGAGATTAACAGGGGTAAGTGACTTATCCAGGGTCATACAGCTATATAAGTAATTGTCTGAACCTGGATTTGAACTCAGGAAGATGAGTCCCCCTGCCTTTAAGCCCAACACTCTATACACTATGGCACCAACTAGCTGCCATCCTTGATTAATACAGAGTAAATAACCTGGTAAATGGATATAGATCCATTCATATACATCTCTCTCTCTCTCTGTCTCTCTCTCTCTCTATATATATATATACATATATATATATATGTTTATATGCACATGCATGTACATAGAGATAAATGTAGATGCATAGATGTATGCTCTGTAAACCTTGGGTAGGATTAACACTGGAAGGGACATTAGAAATCTATAACAGCATGTAAAAGATAAGATTTGCAATTAGGAAAAGCTGATATAGAAATTATCCCTAATTCTTATTATCTCTTTGAGGGATTATAGACATATCAATTCATTTTTCTGAGCTTCATTTTGCTCACCTGTAAAATGTCCATAATCCCAAGGGACACTCTTATCTTACAAGTTTATTGTGAAACCCAGACCCACTCATGGGGACAGAGAGTCTTGCTTACTATATGTCAGACACTATGGATAAACTTGTCAGATAAGTGGAGACCCAAACTCCAATTTGAGATTAAAAGAAGCTTGTGGGTAGAAGTTTGAAGTCAGTGCTAACAGAGTCTATTTAAGAGGAATTATAGGGAGCAGATCGTGGAGGCTGAGCCAGCCCAATCCTCTGTAGTAATTCCCAAGCCCAGGGATGGGACCATTTGAATATGGTTGAATTCCTGGGCCAAATGAACCCTGCTGATCAGTGAGAGCTGGGAAGAGAGGCAGCAACAGAATCTTTTTGTCCATTTTTCCCTTCTCTTAGAGAGGAGATGGAGATGAAAGAAGTCAATAACCAGTTACATTGTGGACTTTTAACCCTCTTTCAACTCCCTCAGAAATTCACAAAACTACAGTAGTTCTAAAGGCTTACTTTCATTTTAAAGCTTTTAAATATGATTTTTAAAATTGATAAACCCAAACTCCTATTTTTGCTGAATGCTCATACATGCAACATATACCAACATGATATATACATTTTCTATATGTATTATCAGGTATTCATTTGTATTATATATGTATATACATATGCACATCCATCTACCCACTTATAACTACATACACATATATGTATAGTACATGCAAAGCATGTGAGTGCACACAAATGTACATATACACATGTGTGTGGAATGTGTGGTACACATGTATACTCTTGGATGTGTATGTTATATGTTTATTTATATCTGTGTATATATAGGCATATACATATATAAATGTATTCACACATATAAGACAGAGGGAATCTGGGGGCCAGAATTGACAGTGGAAAAGGATATAGAGTGGGAGGGAATTTGAGGGTCAATTGTCACAAGGCTAGCAAAAAGTTAGTGGAACTCAGCCCAAAAGCAATCGTTAAGGTTTGAAACTTGAGTTAGGAATGCTTAAGAATGGCCTTAGAAACTTCTGGTGAAATCACTTAACCTTTGCATCCCTTAATTTCCTCCACTGTAAAATGGGAACAATAACAATATCTTACAGAGGTTTTGAGGACCAAATGAAATAATATTTGTAAAGAGAAAATTAAGGCTCTGGCACAAATTAGTCACATAATAACAAAATTTGCCCTCCTTTCTTCCCTGTAGTATTTCCAAAGAAAACATTTCTAAAAGGGAGGCAGATGAATAAACTATTTTGGACAGGTATTTTTCCTTTCAGCAGTTCAAAGGAAAATGTCATGATAGAATGGTAGTGTCTGGTAGAAGAAAGTTCCACCATTGTGAAGGGAGAAGTACTGAACTCCCCAAGCATACACAATAATGTCCTCAGTTCAGGAGAGTGATAGATCAGCCTGCTTGCCCACATCACCTAAAGTATATCAAGTAATATAGGAAGATCAATACACCAATTTTATATGAGGCAAACCAAGACCTAGAAAAATAAAGTCACTTTTACTAGGTCACATAATTGATGAGAGGCAAGATCAAGGATTCAAAGCTAAAATCAAATCAGCAAATATTTTACTAACTTTTTACTTATATTTTAAGTGCTTATTTCAATCATAGGGCCTTGGCTCAAATCTTAGGTCTGATACTTATTGTGTGATTTTGGACAAATAATTATACTTTTCTAGATTTATTTCCTCATCTATAAAAACAAGGAGTTGGAAGAAATGACCTTTATGATCTCACTCCACAGGAAATCTATAATTGTATTAGTAAACACTTCATGGGGCCCTAAGGATTGCTCTCTTCAATCCTCTCTTCCTCAGTAGTCTTATATCTGTTCAGATCAAATTGGGTGACCAACTGCTCCCTCTTTGCTTCTATGTGTCTAAATAGTTCCAGGGGTCCTCAGACTTTTTAAATATGGGGCCAGTTCACTGTCCCTCAGACTGTTGGAGGGCTGGACCATAGTAAAAACAAAAACTTTGTTTTGTGGGCCTTTAAATAAAGGAACTTCATAGCCCTAGGTGACGGGGATAATCGTCCTCAGCTGCCACATCTGGCCTATGGGCCATAGTTTGAACATAGCAAGGGTGGGGGGAGATAGATGCCAGAGATTGCATTAAAATAAAGTGATGAGAAAGAGACTGAATGAGTGGAAGATGATGTAAGATTGTTTACTTTCCCACATCCTTCATCCTGAATCATGCTCATGCTTGCACGTACACACAAACACACAACCTAACTAGCACCTGCAAAGTTAAGATAGTTAAGCTAATTAGCATTGGCCATCTGCCCTTTCACAATAAAAATTAATTTGATTTTTTTTCTCCCTTAAGAGATCATCAAGAGGAGTCCAGATGGCCACTTAGTGGACATATTACAAAGTGGCTTTGTGTTCAGTTGTGAGAGTTGTGGCCTGTGAGTGTCCTTTCAGTTCTGGGATCCTGTGATTCTATAATTAATCATCAGCAAAAAGTCCCATGTTGGTGAAATAATGCATCCTTAAAGTATTTAAAAGAAAATAATATTTCAATCGTATTACTACTGTTCAATAGTACCCAAAATATATTACAGACCAATAACCAAAAATAACAAAAAGATTTATAGCTTCTAACAAATTCCTTTGGGATTTAAAGGACTTTATAATCTGGCTCGAAGCTATCTTGACAGGCTCACTCTTCCATTTCATGTACTCTATGGTTCATCCAAATTGTTTTTCTTATTGCTCTTGACACACAAGATTCCATTTCTGGTCTCCAATCCTTTTCAGAGAGAATCACATCTGCTTAGAATGTCCACCTTCCTCATCTCTATCTCCTAGACTTTGGTTTACTTCTTGATTATAAGCTCAGTTCATTATCAACTATGTTATTCTTCTCTAAAGTATTGTGTACCTGTACTCCTAATGAGGTGTGTGTGTGTGTGTGTGTGAGTGTGAAACAATCCATTGGAACATAGAAAGAAATTACAAAATTTATATTCATGTTATTTTATGTAAAAATAAGACAAAGTTTTGTTTTTTTAATATTTGATAAACAAATTGACATCAGTGTTCTTGATGGATCCATATGCCAGATGGTCATGAATGGTTTATGAGGTATCCTGAGGGAAAAGTAGGACTTTCACAATGGAACAAAGTCAACAGTACTGATCTCACTTATTTGCTTTCAGCATAGTAGGATGTGTTATAATTTATATGGGGCTAGTTACATGGATTTATATATAGCATCTAATTTTAACCAAAATAATCCTTACAAAATTGACAAGCTGCTTAAAAGGAACTCTCACAAAGAACTTCTGGATTTATATCGATTTTAATCATGCAAAAACTAACAAAAAACAGAGCAAAACAAGAAAATGGAAGATTTGACACTCTTCCAGATATATATTCATCTATCATATTACCACCTAGTTAACTAAAACAATCAGATATGATGAAAATGATTTGAAAGATGGATTTCCCACACTATCATTAGCAATCAACTTCACGCAAATTGTTTGTTGTACTATGAGATACTACCTAATGATACTATGAAATCAGTATGATTAGCAAGATTTTTTTAAAGCTAAGCTTTTGTTACTAAGAGATGTGCTTGTTACCTGTAAAATTCTTGTCTGTATAAGCTAAAAAAAACTTGGAAATATAATTTTCTTACCTATTTAAAAAGCTTCCAAATGAAGATATTCAGTAAGTTTTTAGGCCATTTGTTTTGAATATAAAATGTAACTACTCATTAGATTGCAAAAACTGATTCACGTTGATGTAGATGGAAATTTACAAGCTGAATTTCAACAAAAACCTTTGCATACAAAGTGTCTGTAACTAAAAAATGAGTGGCAGGATTGCAGGAATGATGTACTTTTATTTAAAAGTGTGTTTCTTTGTAAATTATGCTTATCAGGCATTAAAACTAAGACCTTTGAATGGATATATCATCAGCATCTATAAAAATATGTTTTATTGTTAAAATATTATTAGTAAGAGTAAAGTACTGGCCAGTTTTCTCTTCATTCATTTCATTCCTCACTTCTGGAAAAGAGCACTTTTTTTTCTCTCTACTCCTTTCCCCAGAAGATTTAATTTGCCACATCTCCTCATAATTACCTCTTTTTAAGACTATATCAGTCCTTCAAGGCTGTGTCATTTCAAGTTACTAATCAAATCAAAATAGCTCAGAGTCCCCATTTAGAAAAATTCCTCTCTTTTAAGCAGTAGTTTAGCTCTGTCTTAACTTAAATTTTGGCAATTTCCAGCTAATTTCTGGCTTTTTTCCATTTTCCTTTTCTGACCACCAGCTATGTATAACTAACCATGTATTTTATAGAAATCAAAATCAAAATCAAAATTTAGACTACAAGATATAAGATAAAGAATATATAATAGTTCTTATTATTGGACAGGGATGGGGAAGGGAAGCTGGGAGAAGGAGAGACTTTATAGAACTTTGCTCAGTCTCTGAAGAGACAATAACAAACAGCAGCTTTAATCCAAAGTCTTTATTCCAAGAATACCTGCAAGGATCCAAGAGCCCAACAGAATATCTCCATTCTCTGATACAGTTCTGGTACAGTAATTGAGTCTTTTAATTTCTATTTTTGTGTATGTTTTATAATGTTGATAAGATGTTAGCATAGTAGGGAACACACATAGAGCATACTCAAATTGCACAATTAGAATAGAAAACTGCAGGTTTCTATATTGCACTACACTTCCTATCTTTATTTAATATGAATATTAGTGGGTTTCTAATCCCATTGGTGGTAGTGGTCGGTGTTCAACTGCACATATAGAAGCAAATACTATATCTAGCTAGCAGAGAAAATAGTGAACTGACAACATATATCTGTGTAAATGTAAAATTGGTGCCAGAGATTCTTCAGGGAGAAGCACATGGAAAGAAAAACTTTGGAATCTACAGAGATATGAGGGAAGTTGGCTTCTCAATATGACTCTGATTTGCAACTTGTCTTTTTTCTGCATTTTCTCTCCTATACATACATCTCCTCTTCCTTCCCAGCCCTATGTCCTCTCCTCCACCCCATCCTCACACACCCACTCTTCACTTCCCCTATCTCCCCACTTCCCTTCACCCCACCAACTCCCTACCACCATACACAGACTGGAAGAGAAGAAAAGATGAAATAAAAACTTCTAACAATTTTACATAGGCTAAATAAATTCCCATATTGTAAATGCCCAAAAAATAATTTTTGCTTTGCATATTTAATCCATTATCTCTTTGTCAGGAGCTACATGACATTCTTCATTGCCAGTTTTCTGTAATCATGGTTGATCATTTTATTGATAAGAGTTATTTAGTCTTTCAAATTTGTTCATTTTCACAAAGTCACTATACTGGATACATTTTTTTCTTCTTGTCCTAAAGATTTAGAGAGAGAACTTATCCTTGGTTGAAATCAGCTTCTCTCTCTTTTGGTTTGAGCTGAGTTCATATCACTTCCAGATAAAGTAGTCATTCATGAGTACATATATGTTGTAATCTAATTTGTATAATTTTTCTGATTTCTTTGTGTTGTTGGTTTGAACAAATGGGTTTCCTTGCTATGGGCTATTTATGATATTCTTTTTTGTAGTCATTGTTTGGTAGGTAGGAGTTAATGTGGGGAATATAAGCTAAATATTATCTTTCCCATTAAGAGAAACTATTGAAATACTTTCTCTTTTAAACCTATTGTTCAAATTATGTACATTCTGTATCCTAGATAATATGTATATTTGTATATATTATATATGTATATGTCATTTTTACTAAAAAATTAGTTACTCCTTTATTTAAAAGAAAATCTTTCTATCCTCAGTGTCCTAGCATAGTGCCTGAAACAAAGTAGAAGATCAATAAATGCTGGTTAATTAATCGATTAATTCACTATGTGATGTGTCAGTACAGCAAGGTAAAGGAGAAAAAAACAGAGAATAATAACTATCTGGCTTTGTTAAAATCTTGTTTTAGAATTTAATACAAAATGTTTGAAAACTACACTAAATTTTTATCTTTAGAAAGAAAAGTACGTACATGTGTATATACATGTATGTTCAAACATTTACACAAAGGAAGGGATGTGTGTGTGTGTGTGTGTGCTGTGTGTGTGTGTGTGTATGTGTGTGAATCAATGTGTCACTTTCAAAGTTTAATTAAATTAAACTTTTTAAATTAAAGTTTAATTAAAAATAATTGATCAAATGCCAGGTATGACTTGAGAACTGTGCTGAGTGTTGAAGGTACCAAAAAAAAAAAAAAAAAATGAAAATGGTACTACTGCCTTTAAAAAAGACTCTACATCTTAATGGACATAATGTAAGTCAATAAACTTTTGTTAAGAGCCTACTATGTACTAAAGACAGCGAGGTGGCACTGGATACAGCTCCAACCCTGGAGTCAGGAAGATTCATTTATGAGTTCAGATCTGGATTCAGACACGTACTAGCTATGTGACCCTGGGCAAGTCTTTGCCTCAGTTTCTTCATCTGTAAAATGAGTTGGAGAAGGAAATAGTGAACTACAACAGTATCTTTGACAATGATGGAAGACTGAAGGGGAGGGACAGAAGTGATTCAAGGAGGGCCTTGTGTAGGAGGTGACACTTAAGAGAACCTTGAATGGAATTAAGGCTTTCCAAAAAATGGAGATGAAGAGAGAGAACACTCTAGTCATGCTATCTAATAGTAGAGAAGGAATCAATAAATAGACCAGTTAAACCAAAATGTTCAGGATATAAGCCTAGAAGCAGAGTTTGGACCCAGATTGTAAGGTCTTAAATGCTAAATATATTAGAAATGTTTGTTTTATCTTAGAAACAGTGGAAATATTGTCATGGAGGTAACAGAAAAAGAAATTAATTATTTTTCTTTTAAATTTGTCTTTCCCTTATATTTTAGCTGCATTGGTTTTGTTTGTGCAAAATTTTTTCAAAAAGTTAATGATACTAAAGATCAACATTTTTTTTTCCTATAATCCTTTTGATTCTTGCATGGTCATGAAATTTTCTCATATTCATAGGTTTGAAATCTAATTTCCTCCTTATTCCTCTAATTTGTTTATATCACCCTATATGTTTAAGTCACACACCCATTCAGCATTTATCTTAGTGAACCATATGAGATATTGAGCTATACCTAATTTTTAGAAAAAATTTGTTAGCACACAATGACAGAAAATTGTTAATACCAAATGTAATATTACCTGCCACTCCTTTACATGATTCTAGTTATGTCAGAGTTTCAGTAATGTCCTTGCATTTCTATTCTTAAGATATTTATTTTATATAAGATTGAGTTGGACCTCATGCCTTACCTCATGGATCTCAGCTCCTAATGTCTTTATCCTGTTCACTGAGATTTATGACTAGTTAGATTATGAAGGGCAAATTAACCATAATGAGTGAGTATTCTTGCCTGGATTGCCAAGGGCAATTGGAACCTCATCACCAGGTCTTGCTACCTAATGTGACCCCTTCCTTCTTTTCTCCTAAAAGCATAAGAATCTTTTCCTATGAATTTGCTGGGGGCACATCTCTTAGGATGACAGATTTACCACCCTGCATCTCAATTAAAAATGCTTTATTCTTCCACTGATTGGTATAATTAATTTTATGACGATGCTATTTTCCCATAAGTTTTTGGCAAATAATTAGTTATTTTCTCAATAACTAAAATCTTTGCATTTATCAAACAGTTGACACTGTGTTCATTTGCTTAAGTTATATGCATGAATTGTCTTACTGATGAAATTTTCTATTTTTAAACCATTCTGATGATTCTTATTTTATAATATAGTTTGAGATCAAGGATTTCTATTTCCACTTTTAAAATTTTTTTTCTTGAGATTTTTGACCAAAATGTTGTTTCTTCAGATGAATTTTGTCATTATTTTTTCTAGTTCTATAAGTATTCTTTTGGAATTTTTGGAACTTTGATTAATACAGCACTGAGTAAGTAACTTAATTTAGGTCATGTTGTCATTTTTATTATATTGGCTTGGCTTACCTATGGGCATTAAATTTTTCAAAGAGTATGAATTGAATTTAAAAAAGCACACAGAAGAGAACAGAAGGAAATACAAATGAGAACACAGATCAGCAGGGTGGTGTTGATAATATTTTATTAAATCCAATTGATACTTGGGGGACATGCTATGTATAATCAAGATTCATGGCTTTATTTATACTATTAAAGAACAATGCTATTTTTCTTTTCTTGTGTAAAATGTTTGCCAAGTTCATGATAAAAACAATATTTTAAAATAACAAATAAAATGTGTCATACAATATTAGATGTTGAAGGAAATATAACTGTGATTCTTAAAACTAGTCAATTCCTAACATTTTAGTTCTGTGTTTACCAAGTAGATTTTTGAACTACAATTTTATTTCCTAAACTAGATTCCATAGATTGATGATTACTTGTAGGCAGAGCTGATGCTAGTTTTCAGCTCTCTCACATTTTCTGTTGTACATTAATAAATTGACTTTCCAGTTTATGATGATTAGGATGATGATGATGGTGATAATAGTCATACTTTCATAAGTGATATTCAACCATGCTTCCATTACTCAACTGCCTGAAGAATTCAAGTTCCCAATGTGCTCCATATTTACTGACTGTAGGAATAGGGCCTTCATTTCTAAAGGATTCTTAAAAATGAGAAAACTCCTTCTATCAATATAGGTTATCATGTTCTCTTCAATTTTTAGTCTTGAGAAATATACTAGAGTACTGAGATTTTAAGTGACTTGCCTTGTATTACATAACTAGTGTTTATCAGCAGCAAAAATTAAATCCAGACCTTTGTTTCCAAGACCAACAAAATCCATCATTCCATGATGAATTTTTTTACTATTATAAAAGAAATATTTGATTCAGTAGAATCTATAAGAGCAGTGACTCAAGTACCATTAGCCTGAGGCTATAGCAACTGTTGACCTCCACTAATCTCTATCCTTTACCTGCCTCTATGGTTATTGAGTTCATTTCTCTGGGATTATCTGTCTCTCCAAATGGGGCACTTGGCTACCATTGCTTCTATTCCACTCAGATTCCTGAGGAAGAATTCTTTTTTAGGCTACATGCCTTCATGGCTCAGAACAAAGAAAAGACTGAAATAAAAGGTGTTCTTGGTCATTTTTCTCGATCATGCTTTCCGGACCCCATTTGGGATTTTCTTAGCAAAGATACTGTTGTGGTTTGCTATGACAAAGAAACACAACATAACATGAAGATCCCCGAAGGAGCCCAGAAGGAGAAAGGAAAGGACTACAGAGGTAGGAAGTATGAATTGCAGGGCAGGAGTGAGGCTTGAGATTGAAGAACTAGAGCATGATAATGAAGTTCTAGTTGCAATTAGAGAATGAGTCTTCAGTGTCAGGATTCTAGGCCAGAAAAAGTTGCTGACCAGCAGGGAAGTTCTAAGAAACTGAGGGACTGGGGTCTAAAGGAAGAGAAGAAGGTGTGGCTTTGGATTTAGAATTTAACTGGGACTGGTGCTATGTGGCTGATTTGAGCAAACTAGAGCCCAAGGGCTAAATCTTTTTCTTTTTTTTTTAAATTATAACTTTTTATTGACAGAACCCATGCCTGGGTAATGTTTTTACATTATCCCCTTGCACTCACTTCTGTTCTGACTTCCCCCCTTCCCCCAGATGGCAAGCACTCCTATACATGTTAAATATGTCACAGTATTTCCTAGAGACAAAATATGTGTGCAGAACTGAACAGTTCTCTTATTGCACAAGAAGAATTGGATTCAGAAGGTAAAAATAACCCTGGAAGAAAAACCAAAATGCAAACAGTTTACATTCATTTCCCAGTGTTCTCTCTTTGGGTGTAACTGCTTCTGTCCATCCTTAATCAATTGATACTGAGTTAGATCTTCTCTTTGTCGAAGAAATCCACTTCCTTCAGAATATATCCTCATACAGTATTATTGTTGATGAATATAATGATCTCCTGGTTCTGCTCATTTCACTTAGCATCAGTTCATGTAAGTCTCTCCAAGCTTCTCTGTATTCATCCTGCTGGTCGTTTCTTACAGAACAATAATATTCCATAACATTCATATACCACAATTTACCCAACCATTCTCCAATTGATGGGCATCCATTCATTTTCCAGTTTCTAGCCACTACAAAAAGGGCTGCAACAAACATTTTGGCACATAGAGGTCCCTTTCCCTCATTTAAGATCTCTGGGATATAAGCCCAGTAGTAGCACTGCTGGATCAAAGGGTATGCACAGTTTGTAAATCTCTTTTTCAATGATTAGGCAAGTTAAGGACTTTTTTTTTCATTTAAAAGTTTTTGTATTGAATTTAACAAATTTTTTAAAACTGAAATTAAAGATACAATTTTTTTTAAAAGTCCAGGTTTGTTGGACAAATTTTTAAACTGCATTTAAAAATGATAAACCTAAAAAAAGTATAAACCAAAGTTTGCTGATCCTTGTAATATAAAATTTGAATAATGCTATGAACTTAATATTTCTTTTCTATCCTAGACTAGAATGATGAACCAAGACTATTTTCTTTCCCATCCTCAAAGGAACATGTGTACTTATCAACATTTTTCTGTAAAAGATAATTTGACCATTAAGTGACTAAATAGACCTGGATTACCCTTAAAAGAACAAAGTCGTGGGAACTTTTAACAAGTGGCAGGATCTAGAGACTTCTATTCTACCTCAAGAATACTGGAGAACCTTGGAAGGGATAAAATATTACAATCCTGGCCCCTAATAGTAGAATTCATTATTCCATTAAGAAGAGATTACTTAGCAATTCTAAAGCTGATTGACTCAGGACTGAATAGCATTATATATTCTTCTGTGGACTGTATACTCTCTCTATCCTTCTCTTCCTTGGACTGAAAATCCAAAACTGAATCAGGGCCATAAGAAAAATTCTGGGCTTATTGAACTCAAGACAGAGTCCTGGCATCACAGTTTGAACAACCTAGTCCAAAACATTGTATCTATGACACAATGTATTCCTGTTCAAAGACTCTAGAAGCCAGCAGTAACTGTGGTCTGAAGAGCACATTTTCCTATTGAGTAAATGTGTGAATCCACTCACATCAAACTTTCTTTTCAGTAGGATTTCTCTACTTACATCTCACCCATCCTGTCCTCTTCTATACATTCATGTATACATACATACATACATACATACTTTAGAGTGGAGATGGAAAGACTGATAGATTTTTTTTCTTTTTTAAGAAACCATCAAAAAGAAAGCAGACTGTTAAAAAATTATTGCCAAATTTACTGAGTTATTTCCTTCTTTACTCCTTTCCTCCCTGCCTCCTTTCTTCCTTCCTAATATAACACACAAACTCTCAATTAGTTTTATATTTTTTATTTTGATATCTTAAAATATTTAATTGAGTTAGAACTCCACAATACAAATTAGTTTATGAATAATCTCTTAGGACTCAGTAAGTAATTTCTTCATTCCAAGACAAAGCATGAACCTGTTTTTCCTTATTTCAGCAGAGAACAATAAGCTACATTTCCAACCAATGCTTGGAAGAAAAGGAGATTTTGTCTCACAGAACTGCAAGTCGTGAATTAATTTTCCATCCTCTTAGATGAATGAACTGAGAAAGTGTGGCCTAAAATATCAAGAGCAACAGTGACTTGCCCAAGATCTACAGCCAGTATGTGTCAGAGATGAGACTTGAACCCATATTCTGAAGACTCCAAAACTGACTCTCCATATCTTTATATACACTATACTGGGTCCTTCTATTGGACTAGAATATCAGAACTAATTCTAAAGTGAAAGGAAAATAAATTTAGGATTAAAATAATGTAATGATTTTATTTAGCCAGCTGCAAATTTTCATGTGTCATTGATAGAATACTTCTGATGACAATAAACCACCTTGCCAAGGTGTGTTTGAAGAATGTATAGTCTATTGTTATCTAACTCCAGGTAACATGTGTAACTCAGGCAAAAAAATAAAACCTTTTATTCATTTGCAGAGCAGGTTTTTACATACATGGTATGCTCTGAGGGGCAATAGAAAGGTTTCTACTGTAAAATATCTTCCTTCCCCTCACATGCTGCATGTCACATGCCCTGATATGAGGAAATTCTACCTATAGTAATTGATTCCACTGTGTTCACAAATGTTCTCTTTTAAAAATAATATAGTCCTAGAATGGATCAAATTAAAATTTTTGCTCACTTCATCAAAACTCTTCTTCAAAGTTAGATGAGATGAAGGTACTGAGAGAATGGGAGTGTGGAGGGTGAGGAGGTAGAAATGAGAGAGGGAAAAGAGGCAATTTTCAATTCAGTAAAGATGTTTCATATAAGCAGGCCTGTGTAAATACAGTTCTAGTGGAAGATCTGTGCAAACACAAACAGAATGAAAATAATACACGTTAGAAGACTCTTTTCCTAAAGTAGTCTGGGCTCTAGTCAGCTGTGATTCCCTGAAAATTACCTCAAGTTCAAGTATTGGATCAGTAGCTTTTAAAAAATCATAGCTCTCCCTCCCATAAATGTTTTATTTCTTTTACCAGACCAAACTTGGTTTTAAAGCAGTTTTTAAAAGAACATTTAATTAAACAAAATAACAAGATAAAAAATGAGAAAAATCGCTTCCTAAAAATAGGGGCATTCTCGTATAGATTCCCATGAGATCAATAAGAAAGACGACCCATGTGGTGAAGCTTTGTGGGAAAGGAACCTTCATGGAATAAAGGGTATGCACAGGAAACATGTGTACCCAGAACAACTCACATACCTAGAGTTGTTGGAAGTCCTTCTTGTCTCCAAAATTGCAGCTGCAATTGTAGTTGTCATATGTTAATCTCACAATGGTTAATGATCAGCTTCCTCCTTCATGCTGCAAACTGCTTTCTCCACTGAGCTCTGAGTTTCTAGTTATCATCTGCTAGGATAGCTTATCCTCTAAGCTACCATGTCTTTGTTCTCTGCTGGATATTTTACCCTGAGCAATTTTTACCTATTGATTGTTCGCTGAACTGCCACTACTATCTACTGATCCTCCTCTCCAACTCTTTGCCACAAAATACTTACTCTTTCTATGCATCTAGCTTTAAAATAATTCACCTTTTTTGTGAATGACTGACCCCTAAGTGAAGTCTGACTTTGGAAGACTTTAGCTTTTGTCTCAATATCCTGTCCCATAGATTGCCCTATTATTAGGGTTTTTGTTGTTATTATTTCATTTCAGACACAGTAAATTCTTTGTGCTCCTATTTTAGAATTTTCTTGGCAAAGATACTGGAGTGGTTTGTCATTTCCTTCTCTAGTTAGAAACTGAGGCAAACAGGATGACTTGCCTAGGGTCACACAACTAGTAAATTTAGGTCATATTTGAACTCAGGAGGATGAGGGCTGGTGTTTCATCTACTATAGCACCAAGCTGCCCACTAGGATGGAGAAAAAAAAATTCACTCCCTTGACTTCTAGTGCAAGGTGATACAAATTATTCTAAGAATAAAGGGACAGGACAAAGCTGATATCCTTTGCCCTACATTTCTACAGACACCAAATTCTCCATTTTACTTCCCTGACCATGGATGATCCTGCGAGGTTGGTAATAGAAGTATTATCATTCACAATGTAAAGCAGGATACTGATGCTCACAGAATTCAAATGATTATCCCCTTCTAATCAGAGTTAGCAAGTCTTGAATCAAGCTCTTTTGGATCCCAAGTCCAATATTCTTTCTATGGGATA
This sequence comes from Sarcophilus harrisii, assembly GCF_902635505.1. Lineage (NCBI taxonomy): Eukaryota > Metazoa > Chordata > Mammalia > Dasyuromorphia > Dasyuridae > Sarcophilus > Sarcophilus harrisii. The sequence continues at coordinate 249,240,164 of NC_045428.1, read as the reverse complement.
CCATATTACCATACATGGAGACACACTGCTGCTCAAAAAGGCAGATGAGACAATAGTGAAAGACAATTTTCATCTCAGCTGCAATTTTGCCTGGGTGTTGACCCTAACTTTAGGATGGCTCGACTATACTCAATTTACAAAGCTGTACAATCTTATACTTTAGGGAGTACAAATCTGAATCAGACAAAAGGATTCTTTGCTTAGCTTTCTTCTGGGATTTTCATTTGCTTGCTGAGCTCACAAGTTTATTGCTGCTGAAGTGAGCAGTCTCACAGACAACAATATGACTGAACCAGGTTTCAAAAACAATTTAAAATCATCTTGTCAGAGGTGAAGAGCTATTGAATTAACCTGCTGCAGCATAAATTCCTTAAAACTGTTATGTTGTGATGATACTTTGAATTAAAACAGATGGGGGGGCATAGAAGAAGAGCATCCTACACTTTACTATAGGAGCAACATTAGCAGCTGAATTACCAAATACTTGAGAACCATAATTATGGAAAATGATGCAAATGAGTTTATAATTCAACAGATTGGTATCAGATAAGTAGGAGGGAAGCTGTTCCTACAAATAAATCATTGGACTTATTTAGTAGGACATTTTAAAGACATCCTTTCATACAATAATTTCAATCAACTAGTAGAATCAAAGTTTCCATTACTGATCAAAGGATCAATGAAAGGTGAATATTTTTAGGACAGGAAAGAAAGCAGGGTAATGTCTGACTGACAACTTCCTATATAAAGCTATCCCAGGTTCAAGGTCTTTTGTCTATATCCCCTCAAATTAAAAACTCACAAATATCTATTGAAGTGCTTGGGATGCAACTGCTTTAAAACAAAAGACTTTAATGAATAATCAAAAAGTAGCAATAAAATTATTCTTCCATTAACCTGAGTTTCAATCTCTCACAAATACATACACTGTCAATAGGAATAGTGCTCACAGGTAGGCAGGGATGTGCCAGAATCGATTTCTATTGGTTTAAAAGAAGGTAATATAGAAAATGTTAAGTAATGAAGATTAACCTTAAAAGCACTGTACTACACACACACACACACACACACACACACACACACGCCAAGCTGGTTGTTAAATATTTACTAGTCTACCACTGTACAAAGGTAACATATGTGGTTTGTGTTTGGAAAATGAATGGTCAAGATGCACATAGGAAGGAATTCAACTCATTAAATCTTTATTAAAGTGTCTAATATGTATTAGACTCTGCTAAGGGAAAGAGGATAAAAATAAAGAGGGGGGAGAGAATCCTTACCCTCTAAGAGTATATAATCCAATGGAGTAAGACAACATTCACAAAAAACTGGAAAGTGGGAGGAGGACACCAGAAGTGACCCAGCATGGAGGCATGGGGGCATCTTGTACTGTAGAGTTCTGACCAAGCAGAGATACAAATGGTAAATGGAGTGGAGTGGAAAGGACACATGTAGGGAATATATGTGGGAATATATGTGACTAGAATGCATGCATGCAAGGGTTATTTGTGCCAGTAATGCTGAAGGGCCTCTAATATCTTTTCATTATATCTCAGCCAGACCATGCTCCATGAGATATATAGTCTCTCAAAGCCACTGCCAGGCAGAGCCACACTTGGCAGGTAACCATGGAGCTCCTTTTTGTATTCAGTTTCTGACATCAGCTGATCATCTTGGCAGCAAAACTATTTTTCCCCTCAGGAGAAGAGTTGTCTCTGCCATAGTCTTTCATGCTCTAGGCATTTTTTTAACAACTCTTTTAGAAAATCAGCTCTTTCCTAACTCTAGAAAAGCAAAAATCTTCCTTAGGGGGGGTGAATTTTTTTCCAGAATTTTTTTTCCTTAAAGAGCAATCTTTTCTTGTTCATTACAGAATTTTGGCCACAAGTTCTCTCCTCTCCAGGGGAAGATCCTTTGCAACAAGCTCGTTATGGCCCAGAATAGGTTTAAATTCACTTCATAATTAAATAGCCAGTGTCTTTAGAATTAAGCCTATCTTTTAAATTAAACTTCCTGAACACTGAGTTTGCCTTTCAAATAAACATTCCATCTTAGAACTAGCATTCAATATGCCTCCTGATTTTAATCCCTGTGAGTTAGAAATCACTCATATGCTGTTAAATTGAGAGGGACAGAGTACTGGATTTGGCATCCTGAAGAACTAAATTCAAATGTAGCTTCAGATGGTAACTGCATAACTTTGGGCATAATTTATTTAATCTCTATTTGCCTCAGTTTCCTTATCTGTAAAAAGGGAGATAATAATAGTTCCCAATACACTACAGGGATCCTCAAACTTTTTAAATAGGGGTCTAGTTCACTATCCCTCAGACTGTTGGAGCTCCGGATTATAGTAAAAACAAAAACTTTGTTTTGTGGGCCTTTAAATAAATAAATTTCACAGCCCTGGATGAGGGGGATAAATGTCCTCAGTTGCCTAATCTGGCCGGCGGGCCATAGTTTGAGGACCCCTGATAGGCCATTAAGAGAATAAAATGAAATAATATTTGTAAATTTCTTAGCATAGTGTTCTGGCACATAATAAGCACTATATAAATGATATTATAATATGGTGTCTTCATTTAATTAAACTTAGGGTAAATCAATTCCAATCTATGAAGTAAATCCTATTCATTCATCTAAAAAACAGTCCAAGATTTCTTTGGATAAAGTATTCATTTTCTCAATTCAAAGAGGATGCTTATCTTCTTTCTAGCAATACTTTCCAAACCACAACACTTTAATTCACAAATGTATGTACCAGATTTGTTTCATGCTTTAAATTCCCCTCATATATCATTAAATCCCCAAAGATTTGTTCTCCTCAAAGAGGAAGCAAAGTCTGGAGATTCCATTTACTTCCTGTAAACACTGTCTTAAACTCATTTCCAGTAGATAATGTTTTAGGTACTTCACACCTCTTTGATAGGATCCAAAATGGATCCTGTTTATGTTAAATTGTACTTGATAATGAATAAGATTATAGGAGTCTCACACCTTTCCCAAAAAGCAGCTGCCAGCTTAAAAAATGGGCCAAAGCTTTATTCCTAATTCTCCAAGGAGCACTGTTTGATACTTCAATGCCTGAAAAAATTTCATGGCAGGGATATTTTTCCCCTAAGAGTAGTTAATAGGAACAGTCTTGCTACTAGGCTTCAATGACAGAATAAGGATCTCTAATCTCTCTGCATGACTGATTTGAATAACTATAATGCTGGATTTAGGAATCCTAGGTATAATCATTAAGAAAATGATTGTTTCTGTTACAACAAAGATAAGAGGAGGAGGAAGAAGAGGAAGAAGAGGAGGAGGACAGGAAGAGGAAGAGAAAGAGGAGGGGAAAGAGAAGGAGAAGGAGAAAAAGAAGGAGGAGGAGGAGGAGAAAGAGAAGGAAGAGGAGGAATAGAAAGTTTGGGCCAAAGATATCAGAGGAGATTTTAACTGAAACATTCCAGAAAATGCTTTCTGTGCTAAGCTTTAGGAACACTTTGTATAACCAGAACTGTGTACCTACAGGCAATAGGAGAAACAGGGAGATAGAGAAAGTCTAGAGGGAGTGTTACTGTCTTTCCATTCCCCCTTTCTTTTGATGAGGTTATCTAAAAGACTGGACAGTAATGCATTGAGCCAGGAGCTGAGAGAGGATAATCTAGATATACTGAAGAAAGACAATTGCTTTAAGTAGGGTGAACTCTTTGGTATAAAGAAAAGACAGCTTCAGAATTCTACAAGGGCATGAACTTTGATTCTTTATGCCCAGGAGAAAGCTACTCTCACCTGCAAAGATCTTTATGAATATTCCAGAAAAGGAGGAAAGGTTCAATCCAAACAAAATATGTGACTAGCATCTTTGCCACAAGTCAACAAGACAAGTTATTAAACACATATTAAGTGACAGTTTTTGTGTTAAGGACATGTTTTCTAAGCTTAAGAACCCTCCCCCAAATTCTGTATATATTCATGGGAGACTGTATCAGACTGTATCAGCTCTATTTATTATAAATACTCCTTTTTAAATGTTAATTAATTTTGGGTAGCAAACTAATAATGAATCAATGAGGAATACATTGGATGAAGGCTCATGAACAACACTAGAAACCACTCCATTCCTTTGGGATTCTGTCTAGAATCTTGAAAGTAGAACTAATCAATTACCCTTAGAGAATCCAAGATGTTAAAACCAGTGGAAGAGTGAGCACATAGGAATTATTACATGGAACAAAGTTTCTTAACTTTTTTTCTATTTTCTATAACTGATGGTTCCACATATGAATGGTATGGTGCTGTCTGATGGAGTATCTGCATTTTCTTTTTATGACCCTTGCATACCCTTGTGTTTCAGATTATCTGCTCTTTCCCCCAACTCACACCTCCAGATGGCAAGCAATCCAATATGTTATACATGTTAAATATATGTTAAATACAATATATGTAGTAAACATATATTGACACAATTTTCTTGCTTTACAAGAAAAATCAGATCCAAAAGGAAAGAAGATAAATAAGAAAACAAAATGCAAGTGAACAACAACAAAAAGAGTGAGAATGTTTTTTGTGATCCACATTCAGTTCCCACAGTCCTCTCACTGGGTGTAGATGGCTCTCTTCATCACAAGATCATTGGAACTGGCATCAATCATCTCATTTTTGGAAAGAGTCACATTCATCAGAATTGATTGTCCTATAATATTGATGTTGCCGTATACTTCTGGTTCTGCTCATTTCACTTAACATCAGTTCATGTAAATCTCTCCAGACATCTCTAAAATCATCCTGATCTTTCCTACAGAACAATAATATCCCATAACATTCATATACCATAACTTATTCAGTCATTCTCCAATTGATGGGCATCAACTCAGTTTCCAGTTTCTAGCCACTACAAAAAGGGCTGCCACAAACATTTTTGCATATGTGGGTCCCTTTCCTGCTTTTAAGATGTCTTTTGGGATATAAGCCCAGTAGAAACATTGATTGATCAAAGAGTATGCACATTTTGATAACCCTTTGGACATAGTTCCAAATTGTTCTCCATAATAGTTGGATTAGTTCACAACTCCACCAACAACATATCAGTGTAATGGGCTGAGGTTTGAGTTGATTCACTGAGGTCCCAAGTAGTGATGCTAAATAGTAATTGGACTATACCCTATTAATATACATGATTGGATAAAGAATGGCCCCCACCCACTCTCTGTGCAAGTCCTGATGTGTTGTATAGGAAATGATGATTTTGGTGGGTGGAGGCAGGGAGAGAGACAGGAAGAGAAGCTGGGAGAGATTGAGCCTGGGTTCCATACTCCCAGCTGCTCGTTGTGTGGCTTCTGGTCTAGCTAGCTTCTTGACTCAGCTGCACACATTGCTATTGCCGATTCCCTTCCACCTCTGATCTTTCTTCACTGAGAATAAAGACTGACGATTTTCCCCTAACCTGAATTCCTGACTTCGGCTGATTTTAAAATACGTGGTCTTCACTTATCAGCATCCCAGTTTCTCCAACATTTGACATTATCTTTGCCTGTCACCTTAGCCAATCTGAGAGGTGTGTAGTAGTATCTCAGAGTGGTCTTAATTTACATTTCTCTGAATAATAGTGATTTAGAGCACCTTTTCATGTGATTAGAAATGGTTTTAATTTCTTCATCTGAAAATTCTCTGTTCATATTCTTTGACCATTTACCAATTGGAGAATGGCTGGAATTCTTATAAATTTGAGTCAATTCTCCATATATTTTAGAAATGAGGCATTCATCAGAACCTTTAAATGTGAAATTATTTTCCCAATTTTTTGTTTCCCTTCTAATCTTGTCTGCATTAGTTTTGTTTGTACAAAGCCTTTTTTAAACAATATAATCAAAATTATCAATTTGGTGTTCAATTATAAGTTCCAATTCTTCTTTAGACAAAAATTCCTTCTTTCTTCACAAATCTGAAAGGTAAACTATTCTACATTCTTCTAATTTGCTTATAATATCACTTTTTATGTCTAAATCATGAACCCATTTCAATGTTATCTTGGTAGGTGTTGTTAGGTGTGGGTCAATGCCTAGTTTCTTCCATACTAGTTTCCAATTTTCTTAGCAATTTTTGTCAAATAGTGAATTTTTATCCCCCAAACTGGAGTCTTTGGATTTGTCAAACACTCGATTGCTATAGTTATTGACTATTTTGTCCTGTAATCCTAACCTAATCCACTGATCAACTATTCTATTTTTTAGCCAGTACCAAATGGTTTTGATGACTGGTGCTTTATAACATAGTTGTAGGTCTGGCACAGCTAGGCAACTTCATTTGCATTTTTTTCATGAATTCCCTTGATATTCTCAATCTTTTGTTCTTCCAGGTGAATATTGTTATTATTTTTTGTAGGTCTGTAAAATAACTTCTTGGGAATTTGATTGGTATGGCACTAAATAAGTAGGTTAATTTAGGTAGTATTGTCATTCTTGTTATATTCGCTCAGCTTACCTATGAGCTGATTTTTCCAACTGATTAGGTCTGACTATTTGCATGGAAAGTGTTTTGTAGTTGTGTTCATATAGTTCCTGACTTTCCCTTGGCAGATAGATTTCCAAATATTTTATACTATCAATAGTTATTTTGAATGGAATTTCTTTTTGTATCTCTTGCTGCTGGTCTTTGTTGGTAATATATAAAAATACTGATGATTTACATGGATTTATTTTGTATTCTACAACTTTTCTAAAGTTGTGAATTGTTTCTTGTTAAGGGACAGGTCAATTTTCTGAGAGCCTCCACAGTGTGGATCATAACATCTGAAGGAATTGCAAGGCAGCCTTTTATGACACAGACGTTGCAGACTGGGAATGAGATAAATTGGAGAGAGAGGCAAGAGGAGAGAGGTCAGACAATGTAACAGCCTCTCGGTCAGAGAGGTCAGAGAACAGCACCTGACTCTTGTATCATCCTCTCACAAGAAGAGATCCATTCTGAGTTGGATCTCCAGCAGCTACTGTCAGGTGGCTCCCATGTATTTCCAACATCTCTCCTGTGTATTCCAACAGTTTCTAGTAGTTTTTTAGTTGATTCTTTAGGGTTCTCTAAGTATATCATCATATTATGTGCAAAAAGTGATAATTTGGTTTCCTCATTACCTACTCTAATTCTTTTAATCTCTTTTTCTTCTCTTATTACCAAAACTAACATTTCTAATGCAATATTGTATACTAATGGTGATAGTAGGCAACCTTGTTTCACTCTTGATCTTAGTTTGTCTCTATTACAAATGATGCTTGCTGATGGTTTTAAATAGATGCTACTATTTTAAAGAAATATCCATTTATTCCTATACTCTCTAATAGGAATGGATGTTGGATTTTATCAAATGCTTTTTCTATTGAAATCTATTGATATAATCATATGATTTTTGTCAATTTGGTTAATGATATAGTCAATTATGTTAATTGTTTTCCTAATATTCAAACAGCCCTGCATTCCTAGTATAAATCCTAATTGATCATAATGTATTTTCCTGGGGGGTGACTTTCTATAATCTCTTTGCTAATATTTTATTTAAGATTTTTGCATCAATATTCATTAGGGAAATTGGTCTATAATTTTCTTTCTCGGTTTTCTCCCTACCTGGTTTAGCTATCAGCACTATATCTGTGTCATAAAAGGAATTTGGTAGACTTTTCCCCCTATTTTTTCAAATAGTTTATATAGTATTGGAGTTAATTGTTCTTTAAATGTTTGATAGAATTCACATGTAAATCCAGCTGGCCCTGGAGATTTATTTTTTGGGAGTTGATTAATAGCTTGCTCTATTTCTTTTTTCTAAAATGGATTTATTTAAATAGTTTATTCCCTCTTCTGTTAACCTGTGCAATTTATATTTTTGGAGATATTACTCTATTTTACTTAGATTATCAAATTTGTTGGCATATAGTTGGGCAAAATAACCCCTCATTATTGCTCTAATTTTCTTTTTCATTAGTGTAAAGTTCTCCCTTTTTATTTTTGAGACTAACAATTTGATTTCTTCTTTCTTTTTTCAAATCAAATTTAGTGAATATTTTGTTGGTTTTTTCATAAAACCGACTCATAGGGTTTTTTTATTAATTCAACAGTTTTCTTATTTTAAATTTTATTAATCTCCCCTTTTATTTTCAGAATTTCAAATTTGGTATTTAATTGAGGGTTTTTAATTTAAAAATTCTCATTTTTAGCTTTGTTAGTGGTAAGCCCAGTTCATTGATTTTCTCTTTCTCTATTTTATGCAAATAAGCATCTAGACATATAAAATTTCCCCTTAATAAGTGCATTAGCTGCATACTGCAAATTTTGGTATGTTGTCTCATTATTGTCATTCTCTTGGATGAAGTTGTTGATTATGTCTATGATTTTTGTTTCACCCTTATATTCTTTAGGATTAGATTACTTAATAGTCAATTAATATTTGATCTATTTTTGCCTGGTCTTATATTGCATGTTATTTTTATTGCATTATGATCTGAAAAATGCATTTACTCTTTCTGCCTTTCTGCATTTGATTTTGAGTTTTTTATGCCCCGATACATGGTCAATTTTTGCATAGGTTCCATAAATCATTCAGAAAAAAATTATATTCCTTTATATCTACATTCAATTTTCTCCAAAGATCTATCATACCTAACTTTTCTAACATTTTGTCTACCTCCTTAACTTCTTTCTTATTTATTTTGTGGCTCAATGTATCTAGTTCTGAGAGAACAAGGTTGAGATCCCTCAATAGTGTAGTTTTGCTGTCTATGCTGTCTTCTTGCATTCTTCTTAATTTCTCCTCTAGGAATCTGGATGCTATACCAATTGTATATATGTTTAGTATTGAAATTGCTTCATTATCTATAGTACTATTTAGTAAAATATAATTTCCTTTTTTATCTCTTTTTAATTAATCTATCTTTGCTTTTACTTGATCTGAGATCAGGATTGCTATCCCTGCTTTTTATTCTTCACTTGAAGCATAATAGACTCTGCTCCAGCCCTTTACATTCACTCTGTATGTATCACTCTGCTTTAAATGTGTTTCTTGTAAACTACATATTGTAGGATTCTGGTTTTTAATCCAGTCTGCTATCAGCTTCTGTTTTATTGGAGAGTTCATCCCATTCACATTCATAGTTAAAATGAATAATTCTGTATTGTTGACATTTTCTTTATCCTAACTTATGTTTTTTTCTTTCCTATCCCCCTTCCCTTCTCCCCAGTATTTTGCTTTTGATGACTATCTCTCTCAAACAGCCCTCCCCCTTTAAAACCCTTCCACCTTTTTACATCTTTCCCCTAATACTTCTGTTTTCCCTTCTATTAGTCTTTCTCTTTTTTCCGTCTTTCCCTTCCAACTTCCCTATAAAGTAAGACAAGTTATCTCTCCCTTTGGGGCTTCATCTGGAGTTAATGTGCCTTTAAGAACCTCAGGATTTGAGGTCTGTTTTTCTCTCTCTCCATAAAAGCTGTCTATGGAGAGTTTTTTGGGTTTTTTTTTTGCTCATTTATTTAAGGTTTGAGTTCTGCTCTTCATGAAAATGAGTGACAACTGCTTTAGTTTGCCCTGGGGCAGTTCTGCTGACTGACTTCTGGTGCCAGGTAATCCTACCCCTGACTTCTTCCGGGGCTCATTGGGGTACAATTTGCCTTTTGTAGCAAATCTGCCAAACCACCTACTTGCAACCAGGACATAGTAGCCTAAGAGGCTCACAGAAGATTCCCAGATTCATAGAAGTTATAATGCTCTGACTCCCCACCCCAACTCCTTGCCCCTGTCTCTCTGTGCTATGGTCTGGGCTCTGCAGACTGTCCCCTGCCTGTTCAAAACAGACCTATTCTGAAGTTCTTCCAAGGTATTTTCTTCTGGAAATGTGTTGTACTCCAAATATTTTTGGGTTCTTTGACTCCAAAACCAGTTTAGAGGTTTATTGTTGATTTGAGAGGGCAGAGGAGGTCACAGAAAGTATCTGTGTTTTCGTGATGTCGATTTTTGGGTCAAAATTATCATAAGCAGCAGAGAATTGATTCCTACTTTGTTACATCTCAGCTTCAGAGGATGCATTGAGGTTACACTCATATGCAAACAAAAAACATGCATTAACATTTCCATTATTTTATTTTTGGCTTGTAGTCTTTTCTCTTACCTTGGAAGTATACTTTCCAGGAATGTCTACATTGATAATGAAGTTGACACATGCATCGCCAAAGTTAACTCAATGTCTTGGAGGCTCCAAGGGAAAGTATAGAAGAAGAGATGTATATGACTGATTACCAAGCAGAAAGTCTACAGAGCTGTTGTGTTGACCTCATTGTTGTATGTCTATGAAACCTGGACAATATACCACAAAACTGAATCACTTGCATTTGAAGGTTTTTTCGGGGAAAATACTGAAGATTACTTGGCAGGATAAGATACCAGACATTGAGGTCATTTGTCAAACTAAATTTCTAAATATTTCAACTCTGCTACAAAAAGTGCAACTCTATTGGGCTGGCCACATTGTTCAAATGCCAAATGTACACTTGCCAAAAAGACTATTTTATGAAAAACTCACATAGATCAAGTGCTTACAAGGTGTTCAGAAAAAGTGATGCAAGAACTCTCAAAGTCTCTCTTAAGAACTTTAGAATTAATTTTAAGACATGGGAGAAACTGGCACAGGACTACCCAGGATGGGGTGTGCCTTGATCAGAGATGTGGTGCTATATGATCAAAGAAGAATTGAATTAGCTCAAAAGAAACAAGGTGCACAAAGTTATAGAATCTACCCCAAATGTTCATAAGGATTATTTGTTTTCAAACTGTGGCAGAGCACTCCAAGCTATAATGATCTGATAAGTCACAGTTAGACACACTATAACTCAACTCTAACATAGTGATATCATTGTGGTCCTCTTTAAGAATGAAGGACAATAATCAACTAACCAAATTTTTTTCACTCACAACCTCTTTTTGCCCCCCAAAATTTTGCATGACCCTGGATGTATAGCTATATAAAATAAGTATATAAATCAAACATTCAGTGATAAAAAAAATCATTAAGAAATTTACTTTAAAACAATTTTTGGTATACATGTAATTTTACCATTTTGAAAGATAAAGCAAATTTGCATACTAATGAGATGGATATACTTGTTTATTTTTACATGAAGAATTAAATCATAGCACAAAATGTGATATCTTTTACTATAGCCAAATTTTTTGCAACCCCCACATTAAGTTATACAACCCTATAATGGGCCACAATCCACAGATTCTGAGGCTTTTTTCCCACTTTAATCTCTTTTATTTAGAGTCAAAAAATAGTCACCATCCACACACACATACATTGTGTGTGTGTGTGTGTGTGTGTGTGTGTGTGTGTATGTGTGTATTCTTGATTACCAGACTTTTAGGAACTGTAAAATATCTCAGAATTGACTGATTTTCTTTTTTTTTTCTCTTGGTGCTAGCACTTTTATATTCCTAGATTTCAGGGTTTATACATGCAAAAATAGATGGAATAGAATATCATTCCATACTTTTAAGAGTATAAAAGAAAGACAGTTTTATAAACATTTAAATATACCTCAAAACAGTATATTTTTGAAACCAAGGAGCAATTCAGTTCCATTGTTCAGCTTTCTTATAGCTACATACTGTTATCACAGCACAAGAGTATTAGTGAGGTAATATTAGACTACAATGTTTGGACATATATTAAGGATATTACTCTCCCTTCCTTAAATAAAACCAAAGCAAACAACGATTACTGGTTCTTGCTTGAAATGTCTAAAATATTACAGTATTATTTATACTTACAAGGGAAAAGAAACCTAAATTTCCCCTTAAACAGCATATTCATGCCATACATTTTTTATGTGATTTAACAAAAATAAAGAGAACATATCTGAAAACAGACATCAGAGGGAATGAAGATATCAAGTATTTTCTCAACACATTGTACAAAATAGCTTATTTATACTACTCTAGGAAACTTCTATACCTCCATGTATAGGAATACTTTAGTCTACTTCTTCCATGCACAATGTCATCATCTCTTTCAAGAAGTGGTATTTCCAAGTCATAGCTGCATTGATCTTTTTCAGCAGTTGACAATTAACCTCGTCCAAAAGGATAGAAAATGTTTTGCAACTACCTCCATTAATATGATACTTATTTTAAAAAATTAACAAAAAAATTAAAGCAAATACAGTATAATAATTTCCATTTTGCAATACCTCTTCAGATATAACTGGAAACACTTTAGAGAATTGCAAAACTTTACCATTTTTAAAATAAATGTCCACAACATTGTATAATTTTGGAGTTGGAAGGAAGTTGATGTCCATCCAAGCACAGAGTAAAAAGAACTCTACACATAGAATCAACAAGTTTGAATTTAGATCTTTACTCAACTGATTGCTATCTAAATCAAATTAGATAGGGCTTTTCTTTGCCTCTGTGAGTTAGTTTCTTCTTTGTAAAAATAAAAAAAAAAGATTGGATTAAATTTTTTGATTTGTAATCTGGTCAGACCCTTACTCAAAATTTACTCAAAATCACCCTTTACAATTACTATCTTAAGTATCTTGTTCAGCACAACAATGAATTTTTTTCTCTTTCAAGGAGCAATTTTGCAGCAGCCCTGTCCTCTTTAGACAAACTGGTGACAAGCTATAATGATATGAGTAATCCCAATCAGTGGCCTCTTCATAGGGAAGATAATATTAAGAGAAAAAAACTTGATTTGGAATCAGTGTTCCTAAATTCAAATCTTGACATTTCTATTGACTTATTACATGTGTAATCTTAGGCTGATCATTACATTGAGTTCTTAATTTCTTCATCTCTGATATAGTAATGTTGTTGTTCAGTCAGTCATGTTCAACTCTTTGGGAGCCCATTTGGGATTTTCTTGGAAAAGATACTGGAATGGCTTGCCATTTCATCTTCCAGCTCATTTTACTGATGAGGAAACTAACAGAAACAGGATTAATTGATTTACCCAGAATCATATAACTAGTGTCTGAGACTAAATATGAACTTAGCAAGGTGAGTCTTCCTGACTCCAGACCCAGTATTCTTTTACTCTCTACCACTTACTATAGTATATAATAATAATGGATTGTATTTGTTTACTCCTGAGCATTTTCAAATTCTAACATGATGATCCGATGATTTAAGAAAGATAACTAAGGAGAGATTTTGAGCTATTTTGTCAGATGTTCTATCATCAATTAATTTATTATTCACATTTTTTTAGGTTTCCTTAGTGGGCATTAAAATCATTGGAATGAGAAAAATCTTCAAAAGCCTTATGGATCCCCAAAGATCATGAGAGCCTCTGACAGAAGATTTATATTTAAAACAGCATAAATCCAACTGCTCTAAGCACCCAAAGAATGGAACATAAACACATATCTTCTTTGATAGTCTCTTTCTTGACCACTCTGGGTCTTTAGACAAATTATTTTCCAATTGGGAAATGTGAATTTGAACATCAGTATTGGCGCAGGTTCAGGGAGACTTCTGTCAAGTTAAGATCATTTGAAAAAGGAAAAGATTGAGTGATATTGTGGACTTGTAATAGGTAATCATAAATAGGGGAGAGAACCTAGTTTCAAAATTTTCCTGATCAGTACAGTAGTGCTCCCATTATTATTTTGTAGGACAAAAATGATATCTTGATGTTTTTTGGGTTTTTTTTTCTCTTGGTGTCCTTTATTCCATTCTTCTGTGTTCTATGACTGTCAAATGAGCTATAAGACAACTCTGACCCAGAGTGTTTGAGTCAACTTTGTTCTTGACTCATGAGGGAAGAAGGTGAGAAAAGTCACAGGTACAATGGGAACATGTGGCACAGGTGTTGCCCCTGGGGTTAGTAGAGGAGGTAGTCCAATAACTGAAGCAGAGATAAGCCTATTTGTAAATGCTTATGAAAGAAAATATGCTCCAATGGAGCATGTTAACTCTGATGCTTGTCTTGTACTCACTCCCATATAGGTCTGATTACATTATCATTAATACTGGCTGTTTGCCAATCCCAGGCACCTAAGTGTGACTTTGACCTTAACTACACACATTTTATAGGGACGACATATTAATTATATAGATGTGAATTTTCACATCTCATTCCAATATAATTCAAGGCTCTGATATTCTTGGAATGCTGCTTAAGGTTGAATGTAAGGGAGAAGGTGCAGAAAATCATAAAGAAACCATAAGGGCATTTGCAGATATAATTGCGAGTTGAATTTTGGCCTTTTCTCTAATGTGAAGGCTTGTGATGGGTCAATAAAAGTTTATTAAGCTCATATTATGTTTTCTAGGAACTGTGATAAACAGTGGGGATGTTTTTAAAGGAAAATCAAGGTTCCTATCCTTCAGAAGATCACATTTTAATGGACATGAAAACATAGAAATAATTATGCATATACATGATCTAATCAGTATAAATAGAAAGTAATCTTATAAGGAAGGAATTAGGGATGGAATGAAGAAGGGATGGAAAAAGTCAATTGGGGAAAGTGAGATTTAAAATGAATCTTGAAGGAAGCCAGGAAAAAAAAGGAGGCAGAAGAAAGGAAAGAATTCTAAGTATCAGAGATTCCGGGTTGTGGCTGAATAATTTCAGTCATGTGAGGCCATTTGGAGTTTTCTTTGCAAAGATACTGGAGTGATTTGCCATTTCCTTCTCCAGCTCATTTTACAGATAAGGAAAGTAAGGCAAACAATGTGAAGCGACTTGCCCAGGATCACATAGGCATTGTCTGAAGCTGGATTTGAACTCAGGTCCTTTGACTCCAAACCCAGAACTCTATCTGCTCCACCTGGTTGCCCCTGTATCAGGCATAGTCAGTGAAAAAACACAGATTTGGCAGATGGAATGTGTTTTGTGTGAAACACAGTAACTTAGCCCAATATAACTGTAACTAGACAATAGAGTATATGGGAAAAGATAAAGAATAAGAATGGCAAAGAAATAAACTGTCACTTTTTTAAAGGTTTTAACTACCAATTAATTATCAGATATTTGATCCTTGAGGTAATAGGAAGCCCTTGGAGCTTATGTGAGAAATCAAGAAACCAACATGATTCATACAAAAGAATATGTTTAAACACATAAAAATAAAAATACATAGTATCACAGGGGCAAACAAAGTCATTGAAATAAAGATATTATTTATTTTTCCTACCTTAGCCCTTAATTCCATTGAAATCTATTTATGAAGCTTCTAGGAGATCTATGGATCCCAGGTTAAAAACCCCAATCTTAGGCTATTTTTATTAAGTCAAAAACCTGTGATAAAAAGGGGAGGTTGAAAAAAGTTTGTCCAAGTGAATTCCTAGGTTCTGCCCCTTTCCCTTATTCATTGCTATATATGGAGTTGTCCTACTATGTGTGATATATGTATATGTGTATATATACACATATACATATATTACACACTGAAGTTAGTAATAAAGATTTTTCTTTCAAATGAAATCTGAGACTCTTTAAACTTTATAGACTTTTCACTAAGTATCAGAAGGTGATTTGTGCAAAGCTATTCTAAGAAAATGAGTAGACTGTGTCCTCTAGCAAGGAAATTCTATAAGTTATAAAAAAGGGTAGCATTATTTTTCCCCTTAAAAACATTTTTAAAAGTAAAACCTAGATTTACTATAATTGGAGCAAAAATACAAATGAGAACTTCACTTTTTTTTTTTTCAGAAAAGAGTACGATTCTATATTCATCAAGTAAATAATTAATACCTAGAGGGAAATTTACATGAAATGAATATAACACAAGGTATATTATTTCTTCTGAAGCAGAGAAAATAATAAAAGAATATAACAGAAGTTAATACTACCAATTTGTTTTAGTCGAATGCACAATTGTGTTTCCTGTTTAGCATTTCTTTCATGCATAAGAAAAACCTACCTATCCAATTCCTGATTTATATTGTACATTGATTATTTTTTATGCTTCCACTGTGGGACACTCTAGATATGAACCTAAAATTAAGTTTTAAGCATCTCTTGCCATCATATTGGAATGGGAGACACGAAAATGGAGCCAAAGGCTATGAGAAAAGGAAACCTACCTCCTCTCTTTTTTTCCCTCCAACTACATAAAAATATATATTTTTACATATGTTTTTAAAACTTTGAGTTCTAAATTCTTTCTCTTCTTCCCTCCCCCTGCTCCTGCCCCATTGAGAAGTCTCACGTGAAGTTATGTAAAATATTTTCCATAAAAGTCATGCTGTGAAAGAAAACATAGATTTTTTCTCCCCACCCCACCCCCCCAAAAAAAAACCCAAGAAAATTAAAGGGGAAAAAAGTATGCTTGAATCTGCATTCAGAAACCAACCAGTTCTTTCTATGGGTATGGATAGCATTTTTTCATTAGTTCATTAGAGTAGACTTGGGATCATTGTATTGCTGAGAATAGCAAAGTCATTCACAGCTGATCATTCCACAACATTGCTATTACTTTGTACACAGTAGATTTCACTTTGCATGAGTTCATGGATGACTTTCCAGGTTTTTCTAAGAGTATCATGCTTATCATTTCTTATAGAACAATAGTACTCCATCACAATCACATGCCACAATTTATTCAGCCATTCTCCAATTGATGGACATCCATCCCCTCAGTTTGTCAATTTGGAACAAAAGGTTTAGCAATTGTCAATGCTGTAAAATTATCCATGCATATAACTTGTAAATAAAAAGCTATAATAAAAATTTACCCTAAAAAGAAAAAAAGAAAAGTCTCTTTTGACTTCAAGTACTGCTAGCACACTTTCTACTCAAGATTCTGCTTATTGATCTTTTGTAAGGTCTGGTTGGTTTTCTGGTGGTCTTTGGACCAGCCTTCGTTTCAGCAGAATAATCACCAGGAGAACACCCAGAGAAAAAGTCCAAATTCTTTATTGTCTCCTTCACAGTCTTGTCTCCTTGTCTGGGGCCTGGGCTAGCTTTCTTGAGGTTCTCCAGAATGTGTCTTGGTTTCTGTGGGGGAAGCAGGAAGACCACCATCATTGCCTCTGTCTTGAAGTCTGTCTCAGTCTGAGAGCTTGTGCTCCAGCCTCCAGCCCTCTGTCTTCTCCCAGTCTGTCTCCAAGCCTTTCTGAGTGTCTCTGGCTGAGTTTGTCCCAGTTTATATGCAGTATACTGAGTATAAGCCAATCATTATATCACTAGGGAACCATTATTTGTTGTAAGATTAAATCAATCATACTGAACTAGAAAACTATTGATAGAGAACCATGGTAAACTAGATAACCTTTGTCTTATCAATTCCACTGACTTAACACCTTGTAAAAATTCTTGTTTCAAGTACAGAGTTCTTGTCCATAACAATCTTTGCCTTTATTAGTCAGACAACTTGGGATCTATTCAAAGGAATTATTTGTGTGATCTTAGCGAAGTCACTGAGTTTATTTCTGC
This sequence comes from Sarcophilus harrisii, assembly GCF_902635505.1. Classification (NCBI taxonomy): domain Eukaryota; kingdom Metazoa; phylum Chordata; class Mammalia; order Dasyuromorphia; family Dasyuridae; genus Sarcophilus; species Sarcophilus harrisii. The sequence goes on along the minus strand of NC_045428.1, from coordinate 249,222,753 downwards.
CTTAATTTCCTTATCTGTAGAATAAGAAGGGTGAACTATAATGGCCCTTCTAGTTCTAAATTTTAAGGTCTTATGTATTATGTAAGTCCAACTGGTGTCCCATCCTATCCCACCTTTCAACATTGTCTCTGCTTAATTATAATTGCAATTCTTGGTGATGATATTTTGAAATTTTAGTTTCATAAATGTGTTTTTTTTTATTCATTTGCATTTCTTCTGGTGAAAACTCTGCCACCTAGGAATAAACCAAGATCTTTTGCACACCTACACTGCCTAAATTAAGGGAAAGAAAGAATGGCAGAAATGGACCTTTTTATCTTCCCTGGACTTAAATAAAAATCTATAGAAAAAATAGGAAGGAAAAGTAAAGGCATGGGGGAGAAAGGGAAGAGAGAACACGTGAACTCTCAACAATAAACAGACATGCCAGACTATTGACAGTCTCTGGCATGAAAATTATAGAATACCCAGACACCTTTTCTTTCTGTTTTATTGAAATCAATGATAATCTCAAATTCCATTCAGTTCAACAAAAATTATTAAATAATGTAAATGGATTTTTATATGAAGATGCTGGGAACACAAAGTCCAAATAATCCTTACCCTCAAGAAGCTTACATGCTACTCAAAGCATTTGCACAAATGCAAAATCATTTCAGAAAGGAAAGAACATTAATAAGTGAGGGAATCACAAAGTTTTCCTGAGAGCTAATCCTTGAAGGAAGCTAGTTATTCAAAGAGGTATATATTAGGAGAGAAAATTTCCAATCACAGGAAATTGCCTTGGCAAAGGAGATGGGCAAAGGAGATAGTAAGCATTAAGTGCTTACTATGAACTGGGCACAGTACAGAAAACAAAATAAGTATAGCTGGAAGGCAGAATGTGTGAAAGGAAATAATGTGAAATAAATCTGGAAATCTAAGCCTACATAAAGATATATAGATAAGAATGAAAGAAATACAGAGAGATAGACACACAGAGAAAGAGAGAGACAAACAGAAAGAAAGAGGCAGACAGAGAGACAGAGCTAGAGAAAACAAAGACAGAGAGACAGAGACAGAGTCAATGAGAGACAGAGACAGAGACAGAAACAGAGAGAGGAAATTTATTGAATGCATACTGTGTGCCCAGCACTGTATTAAAGACTAGAAATACAACAAATATGAAAACAATGCATTCCTTACTTTTAAGACACCATAAGAAAAATTAAAACTCTAAAGGGAGCTGGAAATTTTTAATGGGGAAGGAGGGATTTTTTTTTTTTTTTTTTTACTAAGAGGGCAGGGCAGTACGATGAGCTACAAGAGGAAAGTGAGCAGTGTGACTGTTTTCTTAGCATATTATGGTCTCAGGCAGGAGTTTAATAATACTTGAGTTGGCTTCAGTATTTAGGTCTATGAAAGATAGGTTGAAGAGATGGTATTTTATGCTGGATGTAGTAGAAAGACTACTGAAGATTCTTGGTTCAGCCAAGGACATGATCAGATCTACACTTTTAAAACAATATTTTGACACCACTATGGAAAATGGTTTAAAGAGATAAGAGAATGCCAGCAAAGAGGTCAATGGCCACAATCTTACAATAATCTAAGTGAGACATGATGATGGCTTGAACTAGTTTAAACAATTTAGTTCTTTAATGATTTAGTTTTTATCTTAAATGATTTAAGCTTAGATGAATGATTAAAAAGATATTGAGGTGGTTGAATTGACAAGACTTAGCAACTGATTATCTGTTGTAGAAAGGGAGAGAACCATAATGACTGGAAGGATGGTGGAGTCTTCAAAAGAGTGATACATATACATGAGTTATTTAGATTTGAAATAACTCAGAATACAATATCTGCATTAGTCCTGTGTAGCATCCCAATGAAGCTATTCTTTGTCTGCTGCAGAGTGACTCCCTGGAGTAGCCTTTTTTTAAAGTTTTTAATTTCTCAGTGATTAGAGCACCAGGCTTGAAGTCAGAAAGACCTGATTTAAATCCTGCTTCAATCACTTATTAGCTCTTTGTGAACCTTGACAAGCCATTTAACCCTTTTTGCCTCAGTTCCCTCTTCTGTAGAATGAGTGCAAAAAAGGAATGACAAATCACTCCAGTATCTTTGTTAAGAAACCCCCTTAAAAGAGGTTACAGTTTTACAGAACTGAAAATGACTGGACACAGGACACAGAGATATAACATTAAGATGATGTTTGGTTCTTAGGGTTACTTACAGTCCAAGTAACCCCAAAAACCAAGCAATGTCATCCTAATGTAATGTCTCTTTGTGATGTATTTTCCTCTTGCTCTCCCATTCCAAAGGAGGGGATGAAAGGTTGTATTAAATTCCAAAATATTTTCCTCTACCTTTATTATTTGAAACAGATCACTTTTTCAAGACTCTTTCCTCTGTACTTGTATTGATTTATACCCTCAGCATATTATCTCTATAGCTTTATTTTCTGAGGGGGAGGAGATGAGAAAGGAACAAGGGCAAAACTCTCCTTCATCTGAGAAATTTGATACAGTTAACTAAATTTCCTTGTCATATTTGCTTTCATGAAGACCTAGGAGAGGCAAGTCCACACATATAGGAGCTCTTATGGGAATGAGAACACTTTTGTTCCAACCCCCTCTCACCAAACTAGTCAATAGAAATTGAGGAGAGTTCACAGTTTTCATGAAACTCTAGGTCAGGTGTCTGAAACTAAGATCCATTGATTTTGTACTTTGTGGGGCAGAGTGCTTAAAATGTTTTTTTACATTTTTAATAAAATTTTATTGTACTTTAAAATGTAAACTTACTTAGATGGATATGATCTCTCCACTGCCCATGTTATCACCCAGCTTCTCCAACATCCTTCATTAGCATCCTCTACTCAGGCTCATTGGTAAGCAACCTCTTCCTCTCATGTGCACTCTCTCATTAGAATTTCTGCCCTGAATGTCTGAATCACAGGAAGTGAAACTGTATATATGGCTAGTGTCTCCTTTCTTTTACTGTCAGAGATATCAGCATGACCTCAGGGAAACTGGGACTTCCAGTGTCATTTTTCTGTTTCAGAAAAGCATAAACTGAGCAATATTCAGCTTTCTAGTGAAAGTTTCATCTAGTCCCTTCTGAGTTAACTGAAGTCATTGGAAAAATTCAGTTCTATAAAAACACAGTCATTTTTCCAGGCTACAGCAGAAATCAGTTTGAAGCAGGATCATATTTAAGAATAAAGATTAGGATTCTGTTTGAAAATGAGTTTGATATGTTGACAAAATATTCAAATGAAAATGTCCATTGATAGGGGACTTAGATTCAGAAGCACGATTATGATTACCATGTGGATTTGTAAGCTGCATATACAGAAATGGTGATTGAAAAAGTGAGGGCCAGTGGGATCACTGAGAAAAAATAAATTGCAAATAATCAATTAAGCATTTATTGAAAATTTAGAATGCACCATACACTATGGTCTTGGGGATCTCTTTTTCTTTTAAAAGTGCATTGATGTGTTGCTTAATTTCTTTTTTTCTGAAATTCAATTAATGGAATTTTTCTTTCTTCTTCTGTTCATCAATATTTTATATTTTTTCAACTACCTATCCATCTCACTTATTTTCACTTTTATAAATGCATAAATGAGCAAAATAATCTCTTTTCTTCTTCTTTTTTTGCTAAGGCAATTGGGGTTAAATGACTTTCTTAGGATCACACAGCTATGAAGTGTTAAGTGTCTGAGGGTAGATTTGAACTCAGATCCTCCTGACATCAGGGCTGGTGCTCTATCCACTGAACCATCTAGCTGACCCCAGCAAAATAATTTCTAATATTTCCTTTATCTCCCCTTCACTTTGTAACAAATTAACCTTTTATCTTTGATATTGGCAATGTGGTTTTTTTCTCTTTTAAGAAATCAGAATAGGTATGCCTTTCATATTTAAGCTTTCATACTAAGTTATCTCTTAGTTTAGAATAAAGTCCACAGTTTATTTTACTTTTAATTTTATTTTTATTCTTTTCTTTTTAGAATTTCTTTTTGTTGTTTTTATTTTGATTTCTTGATTGTCTAGGTTTTTTTTTTTTAGATGCATTCTCCATTTATTGATATGTTCTTTCTCAAATCTTGGATGATGAAAGAATTTAGAGATCTAAAATTTTCCTAAGTAACTTCATTCCTTCATTTCAACTTCATTCCAAAAGTTTGATATGTTATCTTGGTGTTTTTGGGTTTTTTTGGGGGAAATCATCTATTGTTGCTATGACTTGTTCTTTCTTCTACCAATTTTTTTTCAGATTAAATTATTTAGTACTACTTAAATTGGAATTTTTTCTTTAAATATTCTTTGTAGGTACATTTTTTTTTAAAATTGTGCTGTGGTCAGTTAATGGTATGTTTTATATTTCTGTTTTTCTGCATTTTTTGTCCTAGTTTGTTATCAGCTTTGTATAAAGATTATATATATATATATATATATATATATATATAGAGAGAGAGAGAGAGAGAGGACTATTCCTATTTCTATATAATAATTAGAGATATTTCTATTTTTTTTCTTTTTATTGTTGGTATTCTTCTTTTTGTATTATTTTTAAATAAAATTTATAGTTCTTTCATTTTTATCTTGCCCAAATTTCTCCCACAGTATTTCTTCCCTTCCTTCTCCCAGAGACCCATTCTACATACATATATCTCTCAACTGTTCAAAGAAGTGGATATCTTCTCATCTCTTCTTTGGAATCATGTTAATTTTTATAATTTTGTAATAATCATTTTTGATTGATTTGTGGTTTTTCTTTCTTATGGCAAATGTCTTCTTATAAATTATGTCCTTGGGAGCATATGACTTCTTTACTTTTTATTTTTTTGGTCATGTACCTGATTTGGCATTCTGGTGAAACCTTTGGATCCCTTCTCAGAATAATCCCTTTAAACATAAGAAAATAAATAGAATTACTAAATAAACCTATTGTATTAAATACAGCTATCTATTAAAAATTGTGCTACTATTTAGCACACACTAAGTGGTTAATAAATGCTTGCGTTTTTGTTGTTCTTTTTGATTTTGACAAATTATCCTTCTGATTCTACTACTTCATCTTTTTTTTTCTCTTTGGATTTTTATTGCTTCTTTCTGTGGCTATATCTGTCCCACTCTGGAATTATCCATCAAGAAATAAGTGCTTAGTGTTTTCTCAGTCCACTGCAACTGCTTTAGACTTTAAAAGAAAACTCATAACAGCCAGGAATGCTAAAGGGAATTGATCTTTAATTATCGGCTCACTGTACTTTAACCACCTGGCTGAGTGCTTGGGGAAAGGAAGTGACCAGGAAACATTTAGATCACTATTACCCAAAGAGACTTAAAGATGTTTCCCATCTTAAATTTACCTTCAATACTCCTGAGAGGAAGAATAATTCTTCCTTCCTTCCTTCCTGTCCTTCCTGATAATCCAAAAAAAGAATAAGGTACTCAGATAGTTACCAACTTCTCAGTTCCTGCATTTCAGTGCAGGACACTTTGCTCCACACCAAATTGTGACACTATAATGCAGAAGAAAATTGGTCTTTTAATGGGAAGAAATCTCATTCATGTTCATTGAAAAGCATCTCCACCTCCAGTATCACAGAGAGGTAAATGTCAGATTATATGGCAGATGGAAGATTCTGTTAAAGATTTCTAGAATAGAGTTATTTACTTTATATATCACTATGACTAGATCAGACACAGTGTGTTAGAGAAAGATTGAGTTTAGGAAATCAGAAGTATTTCTGGGCTACCATAACTGTGTACTCTTTACTGTACTAGAATAATGAGAGACTCAAAAAAGTAGGAGAAAGTGTTTCTTATCATTTACAATATAACACAAGTCAAACAAGGCTAACACAAGAACTTTTCAGCTGGTCATTCCAGACCCTCTAGTTACTATATTTGTCTTTCATCTTTGTCATTTGTAAATTCTCTATCTTCAGTCTTAATTCATCATTGTTCTCTAGCTCTGAGTAGTATAGTCTCCTTACTGTTTGTACAAAAATATTTATAATATCTTTTTTTGTGTTGGCAAAGAATGGGAAATAGAAGGGATGTCCATTGATTGAAGAATGGTTGAACAAATTGTGATAAATGAATGTTATGAAATACTATTATGCTATAAGAAAGAATGAGAAGGCAGATTTCATTAAAATCTGGAAAGACTTGCCTGAACTGATGCCGAGTGAAATAAACAGAACCAGGAGAACATTGTGTACAATGTAATGGCAATTAATTACAGTAATGGCAATTTTGTACAATGATTAATTATGTTTGACTTAGGTTTTCTCAGCAATACAGTAATTTAAAACATTTCCAAAAGACTCATAATTGAAAATTCTGTCTGCATCAAAGAAAGAACTGATGCAGTCTGAATGTATTTCAAAGCATTATTTTCACTTTCCTTATTTTTTAACACTTGTTTTCCTTTTTCATATGATTCTTCTTTCACAACATGACTAATATGGAAATATGTTTTAAATGATTGCATATATATATATCAGGGAAAAGGGGAGAAAGGAAAAGAGAATTTGCAACTCAAAATTTTATTTTAAAAAAGTAGTTTAAATTATCTTCACATGTAATTGGAAAAATACTATTTTTATTTTTATTGAAGTTTTTTTTTAATTTTCAAAACATATGCAAGGATTTTTTTCAACATTGACTCTTTTTTTTTTAATTATAGTAACTTTTTATTGACAGAACCCATGCCAGGGTAAATTTTTTACAACGTTATCCCTTGCACTCACTTCAGTTCCGATTTTTCCCTCCCCCTCTTCCCTCCCCTCCCCTAGATGGTAAGCAGTCCTATATATGTTGAATATGTCCTAGTATATCCTAGATACAATGTATGTGTGCAGATCCAAACAGTTTTCTTGTTGCACAGGGAGAATTGGATTCAGAAGGTAAAAATAACCCGGGAAGAAAAACAAAAATGCAAACAGTTTACATTCATTTCCCAGTGTTTTTTCTTTGGGTGTAGCTGCTTCTGTCCATCATTGATCAATTGAAACTGAATTAGGTCTCTTTGTCAAAGAAATCCACTTCCATCAGATTACATCTTCATACAGTATCGTTGTTGACGTATATAATGATTTCTTGGTTCTGCTCATTTCACTTAGCATCAGTTCATGGAATTCTCTCCAAGCCTCTCTGTATTCATCCTGCTGGTCATTTCTTACAGAACAATAATATTCCATAACATTCATATACCACAATTTACCCAACCATTCTCCAATTGATGGGCATCCACTCAGTTTCCAGCTTCTGGCCATTACAAAGAGGGCTGCCATAAACATTTTGGCACATACAGGTCCCTTTCCCTTCTTTAGAATCTCCTTGGGGTATAAGCCCAGTAGAAACACTGCTGGATCAAAGGGTATGCACAGTTTGATAACTTTTTGGGCATAATTCCAGATTGCTCTCCAGAATGGTTGGATTCGTTCACAGCTCCACCAACAATGTATCAGTGTCCCAGTTTTCCCGCATCCCCTCCAACAATCATCATTATTTTTTCCTGTCATCTTAGCCAATGTGACAGGTATGTAGTGGTATCTTAGAGTTGTCTTAATTTGTATTTCTCTGATTAATAATGATTTGGAACCCTCTTTTATATGAGTGGTAATAATTTCAATTTCATCATCTGAAAATTGTCTGTTCATATCCTTTGACCATTTGTCAATTGGAGAATGGCTTGGTTTCTTATAAATTAGAGTCAATTCTCTATATATTTTGGAAATGAGGCCTTTATCAGAACCTTTAACTGTGAAGATGTTTTCCCAGTTTGTTGTTTCCCTTCTAATCTTGTTTGCATTAGTTTTGTTTGTACAGAAGCTTTTTAATTTGATGTAATCAAAATTTTCTATTTTGTGATCAATAATGGTCTCTAATTCGTCTTTAGTCACAAATTTCTTCCTCCTCCACAAGTCTGAGAGATAAACTATCCTATGTTCCTCCAAATCAACATTGACTCTTGAAAAACCTTGTGTTCCAATTTCTCCTGCCTTCCCCCTCCTCTAGATGGCATGTAATCCAATATATGTTAAACATGGTAAAATATATGTTAAATCCAAAACAGGCATACATATTTATACAATTATCTTGCTGCACAAGAAAAAACAGATCAAAAAATGAGAAAGAAAATAAAATTCAAGTCAACCACAACGAAAAATGAAATTCTATATTGTAAACCACCCTCAGTTTCCATAGTCTTCTCTCTGGGAAGATGGCTCTCATCATCACAAGAGCATTGGCACTGGCCTGAATCATCTCATTCTTGAAAAGAGCTACGTCCATAAGAATTGATCATCCTATAATCATGTTGTTGCTATGTACAATGATTTCCTGGTTCTGCTCATTTCACTCAGCATCAGTTCCTGTAAGTCTCTCCAGGCCTCTCTAAAATTATCCTACTGATAATTTCTTACAGAACAATAATATTCCATGACATTCATATAACATAACTTATTCAGCCATTCTCCAAGTGATGGGCATCCATTCAGTTTCCAGTTTCTTGCCACCACAAAAAGGGCTGCTACAAACAAAAAAATACTATTTTTAAAAAACCAAGTAAATGGGGATATTAATAGCACCTACTTCTTAATTTTTGTGCCTGAGTCATTAGAACTGGGGGAGAAGGGACAAGCAAATCGTACAAAAAACAGTCCAAACATGAGTGCATATAGACCTGAAGAAGGGAAAACCCATATTTCAGGAAATAGACTCCTTGATTCCATGGGAGTTAAGGATAAGTTGGAATTTAGGAGAAGGAGATCAATTGTAATGGAAATCTGGGGATAGCAGCCTAAGGATGATTTAACTATTCAATAGCACAGACCAAGGGAGAACCACAGGGTGAAACACATGAATATAGTTAAGCAAGGGGAGAAGCATGATCTCTTGGAAAGCAAATGGATCACCTCATGTCACCAGTAGAGCAAAGCGTGGTCACTTGGTGCTTGTTTACTAGAAATAGTTCCGTACATGCTTGTGAAACAAATGAATACTATTTCTTATGTGCTATATTTAATAGTCAAGCTTGCCATCTCAGAACTATCTCGAATATGGACTAGACCACTGTAGTTAGAGTAGCCTTAGAAATCATTAACTGATCACCAAGATGGTACTACACAATAGCTGCCCTTTTAAATGAAACTATAGATTTGGACCTATACTCCCAAGATACAAAGGATTGTTCATGAATGCTGTACCATTACAAAATGGAAACAGGCCCGAGTGGATAAATAATTCAGTCTATAGCTAACCTGTCTCAGATAACTGTGCATCTCTCTTTCATTATGCATTGCCTAATGCATCCTGGATAATGGAACCTCAAATCACTTTGAAAGTGTCTGGACAGTGATTTCAAGCAGTTTTGTGAAGAACATTTTAAGCAAAGCTTGACCTCCCTGCACCTGAAGGCTTCAAATGAACCAGTTCCTTCTTTAATCAATATGCCCTGTAGATACACACTTGAAAACATATAGTTGAAAATACTTCAGACCACACAATTTTCTCCTGCTGGGAGTATAATTCCTTCCATTTTATGGGAAAAAAATTTTTGAAAGAGTAAGAGGTGAAATGAACTCAGAATCCTTTTAGGTAGAGCTAGAGGTAGAAATAACAGACATAGACAAAATAGGAGGCAAAAACAAATGAGATTCGTGATACAATAAAGATAAAGAGTATATTTTCATGGTTAGATGAGTTGCTACTACAATTTGCAACAGGTGATACTCATCTTTAAGAATATCACTAAATGATAAGGTGGAGAAAAATCCTAAATGGCCTGACTGAGATAAGAGGTTTCTCCTTCCTCATGCACAAAAAAATAAAGCTTTTCTTTTCTTTTATCTAAATCTGAAAGATAATTTTAGAGATTTAGGCATTATGAAATATTACATAGCATCTTATAATTAAGGTTATTATGCCGTGATGGCTGCAGAAGTGAGAGAATCTCAAGAGTTTAAATGGATATCAGAGCTCAGTGAATCTAAGCCCTTATAAAATGCCACAATTCCCTCTAAGACATTTCAATTTGATTTTTGATTTTGCTGGTTTTCCTTTACCCATGAGTCATCCCAAGTGTCAGACTTAGAAAAGAACTTGGAGACTATTTAGCCCAGATTGTCCCTTTGGCTTATTAACTGAGATCCAAGAAAGTTTTCTATGGTACTCTACTGCTTTATCTTTACTTCTTTGTTTTAAATACACAAAATATTCAAATGAGCCTGCATTCCCATCTATATGAACATTCCTTCAACAATGCTTCCTAAAGCCACAGGCCTAATGATTCCACTTCCCTAATTAATTAATACTAGTAGCTCCCTAATACCTACAGGATAAAACATAAGATCCTCTATTTTTCCAAGCCCTTCATAACTCAGCCCTCTCCATCTTTCCAGTCTTTTTTCACCTTACCTGCTCCTGCCCTAACATATGCTCTTAGAACCAATGACAATGTCCTTCTTTCTCCTTCCTTGAGCAAGAAACTCCATCTCCTAACTGCATTTTCACTGATTGATTTTATTTTCATTTTCATATGCTCTCTATCTCCTGATCTTTACCTTTTGGCTTCCCATATAAAATATTCCCTTCTAGAGTAAGCCTTTCCTGATCCCCTTTAAGTTAATAATTGAATTCTCCACTATTTTCTCTCGATTATCTCCTGTTTCTCCTATATATAACTTGTTTGTACCTAGTTGTTTGCATATTGTTTCCCACATCAGACTGTTACACTCCCGGAGAACAGAAACTATCTTTTATGGTTTTTTGTTTTTGTTTTTTTTGTATCCCTCAGAAAAGTTCCTGGCACATAGTAGGTACTTAATAAATATTTTTTGATTCCTCATTGACAATGCAGATCACAATCTATCCATTCCTGTTATTCATATTAAAATATAATCATCAACATCCCATCATGAGGAGCTTTTATTTGTATTATTTCTGTGTTCCAATGGGCATGGATTCAACTTCTTTCGAGGGCAGGGTCTTCCTTAATTTTTCCTGACATGGGAAGGCTACTGGAGGAACACTTCAGATGTCCAGCCTTTATTCTATGTTCCTACTTAATTAGTCCCATCTTTTTCACTTTAATATTTTCCTGATATGTCCCCTACTCTTATCTCTGTTTCCAAAATTCTTTACTTTTCTTAAAAGTTTTTTTTTTTTCCCTGAAAGAACAAGAGCTAATCTACTTACTGGTTGATAAAATGCTTCACAATTGTTGCCTCCTCCCCTTTAACTCAGTCAGTTATAGGAAGAAGAGAGAAACAATTCAGTTTAGAGTATCCAAAGGAACACCCTTCCCACCTATTCTTTAATCCAGATGTCATCATTAGGAAACAGTGTGAGATAATAGATAAAGCAGAGGACCAGGAAGCAGGAAATCTCAGTCTTAATGCAGGTTCTAACCCTAATTAGTTACAACATCTTGGACAAATAACCTCACCATTTTTGTTTTATTTTCCTCTGTAAAATGAGGAGAGGTGGATTATAAAACCTCTGAGATGCCTTCTGGCTCTAAAATTTTTAAATTTAAAACAGAATAAAATTTTATTACATAATTATAAATATTCTCCATTATCTATCCTACTTTTCTCTCTAACTACAAGAACTATAGAGACACAATTGCTTTCAATCATCCCTCTTTCCCTAATAGAAGTGGTAGAGATAATGGCAGTATCTACCCTTGAATCAGTCAAAAAATGTAAGAGGTCCATCACTGTATATGAGGTATGGATCTAGATTTCCATCTGCAGACTCAATAAATCTTATATATGGTATTCATCATTGCAGGTCCAGTGGATATTAAATTTTCTTCATCAAAAGTCCAGCCATTCAAATGGTTTAATATTCTCTGTTGATATTATCTATGCCTACATGGTTGATGGGCAGAGAGAAGGATTTAAAAATTCAAGTATATGAGCCTCTGGATCTAAAATAAACAAAATCAATTAAGCTACTTCTGGACCCCAGAAATAAATTGCAGACCTATCAAAAGATGCTAAACTTGAAAAAGGGCCATTTTTGTTGACCTGCTTTGCATATTGCTTAGCTCCACAGAAAAGTGCCTGCTAACTGAAAATTATTCATAATTAATCATGCAGGTAGTAAGCACTTAGCCACAGTAACATTTCAAGAAACAAAACTGTATATTTTAAAATGTTTAAAAAAGACTGTGTCCATCATCAACTAATGACTTCTGTCCAGGAAATTTCAGGTATAGCAATTAGAAAACCTTAAGTACTCCGAAGTACTATGAAACCAAATTGGAAATATCTATTAATCAAAACTTACTGGCATACTTCTGACTTGTTCTCCAAATAGCCTCTCAAGCTATCCTCTCATTAAGCAAGCCACAAATTACTAAGGCTTTGAAATTAATTCTTAAGTAAATTTTGTTTTTTTTAATTACCTTGTTTATCTACTTGTGGGTAGGGGGATGATAATTGCGTTTTGTAATGATCCTCAAGTCCTTTCCAATTCTATAGTTTTATAATGCTTTATTATGGATGAAAAGCAGAATACCTTCCATTGAATTGTTGTAAAAAAATCAGAACCTATAAATAGGAGTAATTATTGTCATTGTAGTGTGGCTTTTAACAAATACATATTAAAGACAGGAACGTGATTAAGTAAAGGCAAAATAATAATAACCTTGTCTCTGTTTGTTTATGCTTTCTCAGATAAATTTTACATGACAGACCCAAAACATACTGAGGTTCTTTGAATAAATATAGTGACCAAGATACACGTGGTTTCATACTGTTTCTATAATAGAACCCTTAAAACAAATTTGAAACATAAGATTCCTAAGAAGAAATTTTTGGAGTATTTAAAGAGACTAGAATGACAGCATGATGAGTCCACTGATGAATTCAGATTTTATTTGCTTTGATTTTCTTTAATATTTTTTCCAATTACATGTAAAAACAATTTGTGACTTTTTTTTCTGCAAGGCAATTGGAGTTTACTTGTGCAGTCACACAGCTAGTGTTAAGTGCCTAAGGCCATATTTGAACTCAAGTTCTCTTGACATCAGCACTGGTACTCTATCCACTGCACCATCTAGCTGTATCGCCCCCTTTTCGTTTAATTTTGAGTTTCAAATTATCTCTCTTCCTTCTCTCCTTCCCCATTGAGAAGAGAAGAAATTATATATAAGCCATACTGTATACAAGCCATACAGTATGCAAAATATATAGTCATTTTGTAAAAGAAAATATAAGCCAAAAAAGAAAAGAAAAATAAACATTTTAAAAGTTTGCATTCAGATTCCATCAGTTCTTTCCCTAGAGATGAATAATATTTTTCATCATAATAAGTCCTTTGGAATTGTCTTAGATCATTATATTTCAGAGAATAGTTTAATCATTTACAAATGATCATTGTATAATGTTGCTGTCACTGTGTACACTCTTTTCCTGGATCTAGTCACCTTACTTTGCATCAGTTTCTGTAAGTTTTTCCAGATTTTTCTAAAAGAATTCTATTTGTCATTTTCTTTACCACAATAGTATTCCATGATTCAGCCATTCTCTTAGTGATCAACATCCCCTAAATTTTCAGTTTTTTTTCCATTACAAAAAGAGTTGCTATAAACATTTTTGTACATATATGTCCCTTTCCTTTAAAAAAAAGTATTTTTAGGATATAGAGCTAATAGTGCTATTGTTGGGTCAAAGAGCATGCACACCTTTGGGCATAACTCCAAATTGCTCTTCATAATGGTTGAATCAATTTACAACTCCCTCCACCAATTGTACTTTAATATCTCATTTTTCTACATTCCCTCCAATTCATAATTCTCTTTCACATTAGTCCATCTAATAAGTATGACTTGGTGGTTCAGAGTTGTTTTAATTTACATTTCTCTAATCAATCGTAATTTTTATATTACTATAAATAGCTTTGATTTCTTTTTTCATCTGAAGGGGAATGACTTATATTCTTATAAATGTGATTCAATTACAAGTCCTCTGGCAGAGAAACTTGTAAATTTTTTACCAAAGTTTTAAAAGATTGCTGTTTGTTTTTCTCTCTGTTTAGCTTTCTCTTTCTTTCCATTCATCCTGTCCATCCTTAAGAGGGTTTTGCTTCAGTCCCTTACCTCCTCCAACTCATCACTCCCATCTTTTTATTATCCCCTTCTCCTCCTATTTCCTTTGTAGGAAAAAGATAGAGTTCTACACCCAACTGAATATGTTTGTTATTCCCAATGGACTCTAATTTTAAAGTCATTTTCAAAAATTGGAAAGGAAGGCAAATAATTGATACTGAATACAAAAGAATGAGATTGTTGTTACAATGGTATCAATTCCTGAAACCCAATGTAAGTTAAAACTTTAAATAAATGTTAAAAGCAAAATAAGGGTTTATATTTAACTGGGCTAAGGGAGGGATGGGCAAAAGAGTGATCAAAAAAGAGATAATCACCCATCTATTTAGCAACATTTCTTCAACTAAAGTATATGATCTTCAGGCTGGTCAGGAAGGTCAGAATAAAAATTATGAGAGAAATGATGTGAGGTGATAATAATAAGACCTGCCAATTAAAGCATTTTACAGACATCTGATTTTGACAATAACTTTGTTAAGTAAATCATATTCGTATCCTCACTTTAAAAATGATAAAGTAAGAGGGGTTAAATGATTTTATCACAAAATTAATATGTTGGGAACATGACTTGAATCTATTATATTCTTGTCCCTATAGTCAAAAGTTCCCTGACCAAGGCAAACAAAATTTCAGGATAGAGAAAAATTTGAAATTATTTTCATTGAGTCACTCTGTATTATCTTTGAGGATACTGAATAATTCTTTATACTATCAAGATCTTTGAAAAATTGTGGGGATCAGTAAAATACTATAGGATTTAAGGGGAAAATGATTCTGTAAATTTAAAAAATTGAAAGGAAATCAGGTGCTTAAAATCATAGGCCAGTGAGTCAATTCCTGTCAAAATTGAAGGATGCATTATTAAAAGGATGGTTTATAAGTACTTAGGGAATAGAAAGGATAATCTCTAAAAACTCAGAATGGTGTCCCCAAAGAACAACTCATGTCAACCAAAGCTTATTTGGTATTTTTTCTGGGATTACCTGACTGGTAGGGAATGTGATGGTCTTCTAAAATATCCTTGTGGACCAATTAGATAAGGGGATTTCAAAATGATTGAAGAAGTGATGATTAGTAGACCAATGTATCATATATCAAGATGACAAGTAGACCACTTTGGAGATCTTTCTAAGACTTGTCCCTGTTATGTTCAAAAAATGTTTAATATTGATGATTTCAATGAAGGCATAAAGCTTAGCAGTACAGCTACTATCCTGAGCGACCCTAACAGTCTGAATCTTAAAAAAATCTTGATATGCTGAAGGTTAAAAAAAACCCTGAAGTATAATAGAAATAAATATAAAATTGTACACTGAAATTCAAATAATAAACTTTTCAAGAATAGTTAAGAAGGTAGCTCATGAACAAAAGATCTATGAACTACTCAACATGAGCCAGGAGTATGGCATTGGAGCCCAAAAGTCTTATGGAAATTTAGACTTTATTAGCAGAATTCCAGTGTTCAGAACAAAGAAGCTGATAACATTTCTCCCTGGTTAGCCACCATTTGCAATGTTGGTATGTATTTTGTATCCATATTTTAGAAGGGTGTCAAAAGAAGACACTAAGGTTGATGAAGGATTCAAAAACCTTCCTATGTGAGTAGTAATTTTTAGTATTATTATTATTAATGCTTTTTATCGACAAAACATATGCATGGGTAATTTTTCAACGTTGACCCTTGCAAAAACTTCTGTTCTAACTTTTCCTCTCCTTCTCTTCACCCCCTCCCCTAGATGGCAGGTAATCCCATAAAATATGTTAAAGAATAGGTTAAATACAATATATGTATACATATTTATACAGTTATCTTGCTGCATAAGAAAAATCAAATTTAGAAAGAAGGTAAAAATAACCTGAGAAAAAAAACAAAAATGCAAGCAAACAATAACAGAAAGAGTGGAAATGCTATGTTGTGGTCCATACTCATTTCCCAGTGTTCTTTCTCTGGGTATAGCTGGTTCTGTTCATTACTGATCAATTGGAACTGATTTGGTTCATCTCATTGCTGAAGAGAGGCACTTCCATTAGAACTGATTCTCATACAGTATTGTTGTTGAAGTGTATAATGATCTCCTGGTTCTGCTCATTTCACTCAGCATCAGTTCATGTAAGTCTCCAGGACTCTCTGTATTCATCCTGCTGGTCATTTCTTATAGAACAATAACATTCCATACCATTCATATGCCACAATTTACTCTTACATTCTTCAACTGATGAGGCATCCATTCAATTTCAAGTTTCTAGCCACTACAGAAAGGGCTGCCACAAACGTTTTGATACATACAGGTCCCTTTCCCTTCTTTAAGATTCTTTGGGATAGTAGATAGTAGATTTGGGATCCAGTAGTAACACTGCTGGATCAAAGGATATGTACAGTTTGATAATTTTTTTAATATAGTTCCAAATTGCTCTCTAGAATGGTTGGATTCGTTCACAGCTCCACCAACAATGCATCAGTGTCCCATTTTCCCCACATTCCCTCCAACATTCTGCGTTATCTTTTCCTGTCATCTTAGCCAATCTGACAGGTGTGTAGTGGTATCTCAGAGTTGTCTTAATTTGCATTTCTCTGTTAAATAATAATTTTGAATATCTTTTCATATGAGTAGAAATAATTTCAATTTCTTCTGAAAATTGTCTGTTCATATTCTTTGACCATTTATCAATTAGAGAATGGTTTGATTTCTTATAAATTAGAGTCAATTCTCTATATGTTTTGTAAATGAGGCCTTTATCAGAACCTTTGACTGTAAAAATGTTTTCCCAGTTTATTGTTTCCTTTCTAATCTTGTTTGCATTAGTTTTGTTTGTACAAAGGTTTTTAATTTGATATAATCAAAATTTTCTATTTTGTGATCAATAATGATCTAGAGATCTTCTTTGGAGTAATGGTTTTTAAAAGTATAATAATATTTATCCTGAAGAAAAGTCTTAGGTAAGATCCAGCTATCTTTAATATTTCAAGGGTTGTCAGTAAAAATAGAGATTAAATTTATTCTAATTAAGATTCACTAGTGGAAATTACAGAAAGGTAGAATTGGGAACAATATAAAGAATTTTTTTGGTAGCAGATTGCAGCCTTTTCATGCCTATTATGCACCTCTCCATGGCTCTATTGGTGATACCCATTTTTATCTAGACTGTATTCCTTCATAACTTGCAGTCATACACAACACAACACTAGTAGAATATTGAGAATAAATATTTCATCAGTTTCACCTCTCTCTCTCTCTCTCTCTCTCTCTCTCTCTCTCTCTCTGTCTCGCTCTGATACTCTGTCTTTTTTCTTTCTTTTCCTCCTTCTCTCTCTCCCTTTATCTATCTGTCAGTCTGTCTGTCTCTTTTCCCTTTCTCTGTCTCTCTCTCTCTCTCTCTCTCTCTGACTGTGTGTGTTTATGTTATGTGTGTCTGTCTATCTTTCTCTCCTCGTTCATCCATCTAGCTAATAATCTTATCTGTCCAATGGAAAGGATTGTTTCAGGAACTAGTTCTAATCACTAGAAGTTTTGAAGAAAAGGCTAAACCTCCACTTGTTGAGCATCTTTCAATTTAATATCTTAATAATTTTTTCTTTTTTGCTTTTTTCACTAAATCAAGGACCTTCTTTAGCTCCTTAAATCAGGCTTCTTTCATTCTCAGCAATACAATGACCCAAGACTATTCTGAAAGACTTATGATGAAAAATGCTATCCACATGCAGAGAAAGAACTGATTATGTCTGAATATAGATTAAAGCATACTTATTTTATTTTATTTTTCTTGAGGGTCTTTTCTGAGATGGATTTATGTTTTTTTTTTCCAGCATGAGTTTAATGAAAATATTTTGCATAATTTTATATGTACCTTCTCACTTTGGGGGGTGGGGGAGAAGAAAGAGAGAGAATGTAGAACTCAAAGTTTTAAAAACAAATGTATAAGTATTGTTTTACATATAACTGGAGAAAATAAAAATATTAAATAAAACCAGGCATCTTTCAATGTTATTTTTATTTTGTGCCAATCCATTTCTATCTCTTCATCCTTACACTCCAGTCTGATGCTTTCTTTCTCTCTTATGCAGGTCTTTCTTGTGGTCTCTTGACTGCTCAAAGCCCCTCATTTACTGTGGCGCACACATATAACATTATCTATTTTCTTTCTCTCTTCTGCTTTCTATTCACTTCCTTCAAGTGACCAGTATTAAAAAATATAACCCTCTGCTTCCCTGATTCATCACCAGAGCTCCTATTTCTTCCTCAGGGTCTTTATGACTTAGGTATAAAGAGATAAGATATTTAATTAAAAGATTAAACCAATACCCACTGAAGTATAAATGTCTGAACTTCTACTTAACCCTCCAGTGGGAATTTGCATTTAAGAGAATTATTAGCCACAGTGAATCACTAATTAGTATGGTTTTAGTCAGAATGATAAGTGAAATAAAGGATTTATGAAGACTGTAAGAGGACAAGGGGATTGACCCAGTCCATAACAGTGGCAACACAGTAGAATAAATGGGACAGAATTTCTCAGATATGGATACTAGCTAAAGCTACTGTCATCCATGAATACTTCTTGTTATTTTCTGCCTTACTCTGAGTGAAGGCTTCACTTGATAATTGCTCTTATTGTTCTTTCCTCACCTCATAATTAGCTCTCTGGGGTTGTTTATTCCATATAAATATCCCATATTTTACTCTTTGTTTTGAGCTCATATTAAGTTACTGATTACTCTTTAGATCATGTAATGGACCATATCCTTTCATAGTCTATTAATGTCCTTTTTGAAATTTCCCTTTATTCTGGAAAGTCATCATTATTCTAGAGAGAAGTTAAGAGAATGTTAACCTCAAAGATTAGGGGAGATATGTTCTAAGCACAGACTAAAATGCCACTTTCTCCCTGGATACTACATACCAGGTCATGTCTTATCTAGTAGCCAAAAGCATCATTATCCTGGGAGAAATCAATGAATATGGAAAAAATATCAGTCATTTTACTAGATCTAGGAAATTTCCTCATTTTAGCATGGTGGGGGAATTCTTCCAAAGAGAACCAGATATAACCATCTAATTTGCCCCAGGCCCATATATCTTTTAACTATCTTCCCAACTCCCATTGTGTTCATAACTCAAAGTACAAATAAAACAAAATAAAGAAAAAGAAAAACCCACAAAAACACAAAAATCTAGGTATCTTGGCACCAGCTGAGCATTCTCTGAGGAAGTAACCTAATGTTTTCATTCTTCTCTGGGGACAAAATGAAAACCAGCATCCAATCAATATGGTGTATTTTCTATAACCAATGGAAGAAATTGAGAGTCTTAACCAAGGAGACTGCAGAGATGATTAAACTGCATATCAGCTTTAAACTTGTTCCTGGGTAGTATCCTCCCTGGCATACCTTAAACACAATAACTCTGTTAATGCCTCCAGAAATTTGTCCTATACCTTTGTTTTGGAATTTGTTTTAAATGTTTATATTAGTATGTTTGGGTTTTTTCTTATTTGTGGGGACATGTATCTTTGGTAAGAATCAATGCAACTACCCTTTGATCCAGCAGTGTTACTACTGGGATTATATCCCAAAGAGATTATAAAGAAGGGAAAGGGACCTGTATGTGCATGAATGTTTGTGGCAGCCCTCTTTGTAGTGGCTAGAAACTGGAAACTGAATGGATGTCCATCAGTTGGAGAATGGCTGAATAAATTGTGGTATATGAATATTATGGAATATAACTGTTCTGTAAGAAATGACCAACAGGATGATTTCAGAAAGGCCTGGAGAGACTTACACAAACTGATACTGAGTGAAATGAGCAGGACCAGGAGATCATTATATACTTCAACAACAATACTATATGATGACCAGTTCTGATGGACCTGGCCATCCTCAGCAACGAGATCAACCAAATCATTTCCAATGGAGCAGTAATGAACTGAACCAGCTACGCCCAGAAAAAGAACTCTGGGAGATGACTAAAAACCATTACATTGAATTCCCAATGCCTATATTTATGCCCACATGCATTTTTGATTTCCTTCACAAGCTAATTGTACAATATTTCAGAGTCTGATTCTTTTTGTACAGCAAAATAACGTTTTGGTCATGTAAAAAAAAAAGAATCAACGCAACATGATTTGAAGCTCTATAATCAGTTAAGGAATAGAATGATTTGACCTCCATAGCTAGACAGAAGCAACTAATATAGCTCAAGGAACAAGCAGTCCTTAACCTTTCCCCTCTCTGCATTCATATCCTATTTTTGTGTACACCCTATATAGTTTACTCATGATTGATACAATCAAAATGCAAATGGGGTTTGTGCATATATTTGAGAAAGGCTACAATTCCCTTTGCATTTCTGAGTTTTTATGTTGCTCTTACCCACTGTTTTTTAATGTCACACTTCCATCTTCCTATTGGACACCTTGAATTGGATGTCTTAAAGGTACTGTAAACTCAGCATGTTTACATGATCTTCCTTCAGCTCCTTATCTTCCTTCCAAAATCTTCCTTAATTCCTTTTACATTCTTTTGTATCTCCAGTGCCTGACTTGATATGATTATTAGCAAGGGAGGGAGTAGGTGTGACTCAGAGAATAATTTGCTAGAATTGATGGGATGGAGTGGTATCATTTATGCTGGTAAAGGATTTGCATTGGCAAAGAGAAGGGTCACTTTTTCATTTGAAACAGGATTAAAGAAGAAAATAGTAAAAAAATGTGTCTGAATGATGTGAGATGAAGAAAAGGGAAGAAAAAGAAGCTCTTAGGCAGAGGTCCTCAATTTTCTTTTAGTGATCTATGAAGAAGGTTCTCAACTAAGAAGGTAGGAGATAAGTTTGAGAGGATGAAAAGATTCAAAAAAGTAGCTGTGGCTTTTTAGAAAATTGGTATCTCCAAAATAAATCCACACACATCATCAGCATTTTTATGTATTACCAACAAAATCAAGCAGCAAGAGATACAAAGAGAAATTCCATTTAAAATAACAGTCAGTAATATAAAATATGTGGGAGTCTATCTGCCAAGACAAAGTCAGGAACTATATGAACACAACTGCAAAACACTTTCTACAAATAAAATCAGATCTAATTTTTAAGACAACTTTGAGGTACCACTACATCCTCTCAGATTGACTAAAATGTTGGAGGGGATGTGGGAAAAGTGGGACACTGACACATTGTTGGAATTGTGAACTGATCCAATCATTCTATAGAGAAATTTGGAACTATGCCCAAAGGGCTATCAAACTGTGCATACCCTTTGCTTCATCAGTGTTTCTACTGGGCTTATATCCCAAAAAGATATTAAAGGAGGGAAAAGGACTCACATGTGCAAAAATGTTTGTGGCAGCCCTCTTTGTACTGGAAAGAAACTGGAAACTGAATGGATGCCCATCAGTTGGGGACTGTCTGAATAAGTTATGGTATATGAACGTTATGGAATATTGTTGTTCTATAAGAAATGATCAACAGGATGATTTCAGAGAGGGCTGGAGAGACTTACATAAACTGATGCTGAGTGAAATGAGCAGAACCTGGAGATTATATAGTACATAACAACAGGACGACCAATTCTGATGAATGTGACTTTTTCTAACAATGAGATGATTGATGCCAGTTTCAATGATCTTGTGATGATGAGAGCCATCCACCCAGAGAGAAGACTTTGGGAACCGAGTGTGGATTACAATATAGCATTTTCACTTCTTTTATTGTTTGAATTTTATTTTCTTTTTCATTTTAATTCCTTTTTGATCAGATTTTTTTTTGTGCAGCAAGATAATTGTGTAAATATGCATGCCTATATTCGATTTACATATATTTTTACCATGTTTAGCATATATTAAATAACTTGCCATATAGAGAAGAGGATGAGAGGAAGCAGGGGGGCGGGTATTGAAACACAAGGTTTTGCAAGGGTCAGTGTTGAAAACTTATTTTTGCATATGTTTTGAAAATAAAAAGCTTCAATTAAAAAAATTATCTCTATTTTTACACACCTCTTACATTACCCAATATATTTCATCTCTGCCTCCCAGAGAGTCACCCTAAATAATAGAGAATTAAGAATTTAAATAAAGTTCATCAAAACTAATACATCAAGTAGCCTGACATTATATAGAGAGCTTCTTCCCCATATCTCTCCATCCCTGCAAAGAAGGAATACAGGTGTATTTTATACTTCTTTGGCCATTAAAATTTGACAGTATTTATTTTTGTTTTCTTTTTCTGCATGTTATTACATGATTTAGTAATTATTTTCCTTATTAATCATATTTCACTTTGCATCAGTTCACATATTTTTCTTCAAGGCTTCTCATTAATCATCATATTCATTTTTCTTGCAACTCAATATGATTAAATACTACAATGGGTTTAGCCATTTCCCAGCAAATGATATCTGGTTTCTTTACAGTTCTTTGCTATGAAAAAAAAAAACTGCTTCTACAAATATTTTAATGTATGTTGTATGTGCTGATATGAATATCTGTAAGGTATATGCCTTTTAGTAACTTTGTTAGCAAAAATTTTACCTGATTTTGAGAATAGTGGTGCCAATTTATAGCTATTCCAAAATTATATTAAGTTTTCTATCCTATGATTTTACCACCACTGCCAACATCCGTATTTTTCATCTTTTCAAATCTTCTGTAAGTGATATGAAACATTAGAGTACTTTTAACTAGCCTTTGTCTTAATAGTGATTTGGAACTGTATTTAATATGTCTGTTAATATCTGTTAATACTTGCAATTGTGTTTTGAAGAAATATTTGTCTGGTCAGACCCTTTGATCTATCAGTCTTATTACTGGGTCTGTATCCCAAAGAAATAAAAAAATGAAAAAGGACTTACATATATGTGCAAAATTGTTTGTAGCAGCTCTTTTTGTACTGGCAAGGAACTGGAAATTGAGTGGATGCCCAGAAGTTGGGAAATGGCTGAATAATTTATGGTATATAAAATTAATGGAATATTATTGCTGTGTAAGAAATGATGAGCAGGCTGATTTCAGAAAATCTTGGACAGACTTACATGAACTAATCTTGAGTGAAATGAGCAGAACCAGGAGAACACTGTATACAGTAACAACAAAATTATGATCAACTGTGATGAATTGGCATGTCTCAACAATGTGGTGATTCAAGGCAGTTCTAATAGACGTGGAATGGAAAATGTCAATCATATCCAGAGAGAGAACTATGGAGACTGAATGTGAATTAGAGCATAATATTTTTAACTTTTTTTTTTGTTTGCTTGTTTTTTTCTTGTATTTTCCTCCTTTTGGTCTGATTTTTCTTGCACAACATGACAAATATGAAAATATGTTTTAAAGAATTGCATATGTTTAACCTATATTAGATTGCTTGCTATCTTGGGAAGGGGAGAGGTGAGGAAGGGAGGAAGAAAAAATTTGGAACACAAAGTCTTACAAAAATGAATGTTGAAAACTATTTTTGTATGTATTTAGAAAAAAATAAAATGCTATTTAAAAAAGAAATATTTGTTCATGCCTTTGACCACTTATTTACAGATGAGTTATTTTTCATCTTGCATATTTTTATTTTCTGATGTGTCTTAAATATTAGTCCCTTAACAAGAATATCTGAGGCAAGGATTTTTTAATTTATCATTTCAATTCTCATTCTACTTGTAAATTTTTTTCATGAAAATCTTTTCAATTTCATCTAATCAAAATTATATATTTTATTTTTGTCATACAGTCTATCCTTTACTTCACTAAGAATTGTCTCCCAGACATAAGTTTCTGAGGTATTTAATCTGGTTTTTATGTAATTTTTCTTGAGATGACCTTTTATAATTCAAGTCACATATTCATTTTGAACTTAAGGTAATATATTGTATAAAATGTTGATTTAAATTTTATTTCTGCCAAATTTTTTCCAGTTTTCCTAGCAATCCTTATAAAATAGGGAACTTTTCTCCAACATGCTCTAAAGTTTATGAGTGGAGTTATTGAGGCCAATTGTTTCTGATTGTTCTTTATCTATTCTATTTTTTAAGCCAGCATCAATAATAATCAACTATGATGATAGCTATAATGATTATTATTTTATAGTATAATTTAAGGTATGGAAGTACTATTTCTCCTTGATTCTAATTTTTTTCATATATCCCTTCATCATATAGATCCCTATAATATCCCTTGAGATTATAAATGTTTTATTCATTTAAATGAATTGTGTTATTTTGTCTGGCTTTGTAAAGTATTCATTCTTTTTATATTACTAAAACTGTTAGAGGGTTTTTATATAAATGAGTTATAATTTTACAAAACCTCTTTTTTTTGCATTTATTGGCATGTTGTATGTGACTCGGTGCTTTAGTTTAAATCTAACAAGAAATAATTTTTAGAAAAATTGTGTAGTCTTTTTTGCCAAAATATTTTTTTAAATGACATTCATTGATATTAATCTAAAACTTTACCTAGTTATTGTTGTTTTATCCTTTTCTGATTTCAGCATTAGGACAATATATGTCCCATAAAAAGAGCTTTGTGAAATGTTTTCTATTTTGATTTTTGGCAATAATTTATATGATAATGGTTCTTTAAGAATTTGATAGAAATTTTCTATTAATCCATAGGAAGCAGATTGTAATTGCTGTTCCTCTACTGGGGAATTTTCTTTATAAAAAGTTTAATTTCTTTTCAAACTAGATTTTTGTGATTTTTATTTGTTATGAATTTAGGTATCATAACTTTTGCAAATAACCTCTTTTTCTTTTAAGCCCTTTGTACTGGTATATAATTTTCTAAGTGTTCATACTAAATTATAGGTTAGCAATAATCCTAGCAATCATATTTTTTAAAAAAGAATTTCAGTGACTTTTTGTTTTATACTACATAATATTTCTAGAAATATTTTTTCACCCTCTTGCCGTTCTCCTCATCACCATTTATTTAAAAAAATTAAATAAAAGTATCCCATAGAGTAATCATGATTCACAAGTATACTACATATTGCCACAGTGGTTCTCCCTCTCTTCTCTGAGGATGGAGTTAAACTCACTATCTTTTCACTGAGACCACATTTTTCAATTACTCAGAGTTTGGCTTCCTTTTTTAAGTGATCCTTTCAATTATATTCTTTTATTCATGATATATCACATTCTTTGGGATTTCCTTAATCTTCCCACATTCTCTGAATTCCACATATTCCTCACAATTTACTACATAATAATATTCCATTAAATTCATATTGCCAGGTTTTGTTTCTTTTATTTTTTCTTTTGTTAAATTAACAATTTATTCTTTCATTTCTTCTATTGATGGGTCTCCACTTTATTTATAGTTCTTTTCTTTTCAAAGAATGTTACTATTGTTTGGTATATATTGAATATGATTCTTATCATCATAGTTAACATTTATGTAATGTTAAAATTTGCAAAATGCTTTAAAAAAGGCATCTTATTTGATTGATCTTCATAACAACTCAGGAAACTATAATCCTCATTTTACAGATGGGGAAATTGAATCAGTCAGTGATTACTATACAATTACTACTACAAATTTGCCCAGGATCACAAAGTTTAGACTGATGAATTCTGATTTTAATCATTCTAGAAGTAGTTGTAAATTTTGTTGATTTCCTCATTCTCTTTTTCTCTTGGAAGATCATTACCCTTACCCCTATAACCTCATTCTGTGACCTCCCTTGTGAAAAAGTGCTCATCCACCATTTTCACTCCTTCACTCCTTTTCTGTTTCTGCTCCTAACTTTTCAGACTTCTCATCCCCACCTTTCAGCTACCTTTTATGTGTTGTCTTCCCCCATGCTAAAATAAGCTTCTTGAGGGAAGGAACTACCTTCTTTTTTTTTTCTTGCTGTTATCTGTAATCTCAACTCTTAGAAGACTGTCTGATGAATAGTAAGTACTTGATAAATAAATTCTTTTTTTGACTTATAGGTTATGCTCAGTAGTACAATTACTACTAAAGAATGTGATCAATTTAGTCACTTTTCTTGAATATACTTAGACCAATTTATAACTCTACCACTAGTATATTTGCATGCACCTATTTTCTCACAATCCCAACAACAATGATAGCTCTTGTTCAGAGCGAGATTGAAGCTACATGAAACTGTATTTTTATTTCTTAAGCCTAAAAAAAACTTCCTGAAAAGAAGACAAGTTCTCTGTTGATTATCAGTTACAATTTACTCCTTTTCCCTTACTATGAGATCCAACCAGACTGCCTTTCTTGTTATTCCTCATTTAAAACATTTCATTTCTTGTTTCCAGTCCTTTGTACTGTCTGCAAAGTGTTTATTGCACTTCATCTATAACTCCACTTATTAGAATTTCTCCTTTCTTTCAAAACTCATCTCAAAGGACAGTTTCTACATGAAGTTTTTCTTACTCCTCCATCTTTTAACATCTCTCCAAAATTATTTTGTATTTATTTTGTGAATATTATATATATACATGTTATTTCCCCTTCTAGGGTTTAAGTCCTTGAAGGCAGATACTGTTTCATTCATTTTTCTCTTTATATTCTCTTGTCTACCAAAGATACTAGCAAATAGTAAGTGTGTAATAAATGTTTGTTGATTGATTGATATAATCCATTTTTTAATAAAAAAAACTCATTTTAATTTTTTTTTTATTTTCAATACACATTGCTTTATGAATCATGTTGGGAGAGAAAAATCAGAGCAAAGGGGGAAAACCACAGGAGAGAGAAAAATACAGAAAAAAAGAAGTGAACATAGCATATGTTGATTTATTTTCAATCTCCATAGTTCTTTTTATGGATGCAGACAGCATTCTCTGTTCAAAATCTATTGGGATTGCTTCGGATTATTGAACCACTGAGAAGATCCATATTTTTCATAGCTGATTGTAGTACATTCTTGCTGTTATTGTGGTTCTTCTTGTTTATCTCAGCATCAGTTTGTGTAAATCGTTCCAAGCCTTTCTAAAATCAGCTTGTTTAGTATTTTTTATACAACAATAATACTCTATTACCTTCATGTACCACAGTTTATTCAGCTATTCCTCAATTAATGGGCATCTACTCATTTTCCATTTCTTTGCTACCACCAAAGAGCTGCTACAAACATTTTTACACATATGGGTTCCTCGGGATACAGAACCAGTAATGGCACTGCTGGGTCAAATAATAGGTACAGCTATTTAGCCCTTTGGGCATAGTTCAAGATTGTTCTCCAGAATCATTGGATCATTTCACAACTCTACCAACAATGTATTTTTTAAACATGATTAGTTGCAGTAATATCCTAGTTTTCCCACATCCCCTCCAACATTTATTATTTCATTTTCCTGTCATCTTAGCCAATCTGAAAAATGTGAAGTGGTTTCTCAGAGTTGTTTTAATTTGCATTTCTCTAATCAATGGTGATTCAAAGCATTTTTATATGACTACAGATGGCTTTAATTTTATTTGAAAATTGTCTGTTTGTATCCTTTGATAGAATCAATTATTAAAATCATCTATAAAAGGACTGAAATCATGCTTTTCAGTCCTTTTAAATACTGTTTCAGACTACTAACCAATTCTTTTTTTTCTACCCACTCCCATCTCTGTGTCTTTGATCTTGCTGTCTCCTAAGTATGAAAAGGACTCTGGTCTTCTTCATCAAGATATTTCGAGCAGCACCTTTTGACCCCCAAATCTTTCAGGACTTCATTCACGTTGTACCTCTATAAAGTCTTCTTTAAATCAATCCCACAAAATGAAAACCAACTCTTCTCTTTAAATTTCTCATAGAACTTTTCACTTATCTCTATTTCACATCTGTCACACTCTTATATAAATCTTGTCCTTCTGCTACAACTAATAGATTGTATGGTCCTTGAGAAAAGATCAATTTCATGTGTTCCATTAGTTCCATAGTACCTAGCACAATGTCTGGCAATTCAATTTAATCTAAGAAAGTTTTATTGAGCACCTATTATTTGTTTATTAATTCCATGGTTTATCCAAATATGTTCTAAAGATTCCAGGAGTTCCTGAAATCCTTTCAGGGGACTTGACAGGTCAAAACTATTTTCATAACAATATTCATTTTAATTTCTGATATGGAAAATAGTAATAGGTATAACCCACATAAATAAAAGCAGTTGAAGGAATCCTCCATAATTTTGAAGTATTTAAGGAGGTAGGTCTTGAGATCAAAAAGTTGAAAAAACATTTATTATTCAATTTAATACTTAGAACCACAATAAAAATAATATGGAAATTCTTCAGCATTGAATGAGAGGAATGAGAAGAAATCCATTTCAAGGATGTGCAAATATACAGAGTAGAGAGAAGACAGGAAGAAACAAGAAAACAACGATCACTCCAGTTTACCTAGAACATACAGTATTTAAAGGGAAATAAAATGAAATAAGTTTGGAGATGATTGGAATTAGCCTTGAATGTGAGGCTAAGGATATTACATTTTATGTAATTATAATTTCATATAAAACAATAATTATAATGGCAAAAAAGTGAATGATCTTTTGCTATGCTTTTGACTATCTTAGAGAATATTTCTGGGTTATTTAAAATCCATTAAATCAAATAGCACTTGCTAAATGTATAGAATAACAACATCATATTCTCTTTAACCTACACATTTAATTGGGAAAGAGGATTGATAGAAAGTTTTATATTGAACCTTTAATGATAAAACACATAAAAATGTAACATTTTTAAGAGGAAACCAGAAATGATGGCAGACCCTACAGCATTATACTTTGAGGCAAATTGCTTTGAAAGCTTCCATTATAATCCAATCATTCTAAGGAGATGAAGTTCAACTAAAATATATAACAGCCTGCACTGGATCCAGGTAAAGACATATGCTATGGTCAAGGGAAAAAAAAAAGTTTCTGCCAAAAGG
The DNA here is from genome assembly GCF_902635505.1 of Sarcophilus harrisii. Taxonomy (NCBI): domain Eukaryota; kingdom Metazoa; phylum Chordata; class Mammalia; order Dasyuromorphia; family Dasyuridae; genus Sarcophilus; species Sarcophilus harrisii. The sequence goes on along the minus strand of NC_045428.1, from coordinate 249,193,765 downwards.
GACTTCTCCTGTAATATTAATCTATTTGCCTGAATCATTTATTCAGGACAAAAGAAAGATTTTCCATCAAATCTGTGAGGGCAGCCTAGAATACCCTAATAAGAATGTCAGCTGCCAGTCAATTACAAATGAAAAATGGTTCTCAGAGATGGTATCTCCATAATTCTGTCAGTTTCCCAGCCATAATCACACAGACTCTTGTATTTGAAAGACCTAATTTTCCCTTCTCATTTTCATAAAGAGAATATCTGATGAGTATATAATGTACTGTTCCCTCAATATGGATCCACTATGAAGGGGAAAATACCTTTGGACACTATAGTTAATTAAAAAGAAATACTACAAAAGAGATAGTAATGTGATACTCATACATTTGTAGCTTTCATACAACTTGTCCATAAGCAATTCCAGAAAGAGACTTAATGCAAGTATTTTAAAATGTACAAATATGTGACCTTAAATAAAACACAATAGAACCTTATAGCTTATCAAATCCAACCTCATTTAACAGATCAGAAAATGGAAAAGTAAATTTCCCAATTCTAAGTAGCAGTCATTGACTCCAAAACCATTATTTTTTGTTAACTAGATATACTTTATACAGGATCATGATTTCATGAAGTATGCAAGCCATTCCTATTCATTTCTTTCATAGATCCACTCTGACTCTCAGAATGCCCTTGTTGCCCCTACATGGGCACCATGATTTCTATTTTTAAAATTTTATTATTTAACACAAAATTATTGTATAAATACATATATTTTATGTTTATATAATTTTATAAATATATTTTGTATATAAGCAAATGCATAAAAACATATGCCATTTTTATAAATAAACATACAATTTTATTTTTAACTTATGAAATAAGCAATCATTTCTGTAACTTTATGTCCTGGGGATATCACTTAAAGTATTAGTAATGTTTTTTACTAATCCTAGGATTGTGTCAAAGAATTGCTTCACTTCAGAATTTACTCAGAAGAATAACAAAAGGGAATAAATTGGGAATGAATGATCTGTCAGAGTTTTTTATTTAAAGACCATCATCAAAAGGGTGGCCATCTCTAAACATGAGAAAAATTATTACATCATTTATTCTTTCCTTAATTTCTATACTTGTAAAACGTCATTGTATTTTTGTTGTCTGGAATCTTCACAAGTTGAATATTCTTTGCAAATCTGTTATTCTTTAAAGAAATTGCTCCCTCAAATTCCTTTATTTTTTAAATACCTTTTCTCCCTGTGTGTAGACTCTATTTCTCAAGATGTTATTTGCAATTCTAGATTCCACTTTTTTGTTGTTGTTGTTCTGGTTTGGTTTGGTTTAGTTTTCAGAACACAGGATTCAATTCTTTTCTATAATTTCTAATGGTTACAGAATAATCTTGTTACTGAAATTTCTTTTCATTTACATGTGTGATTCTTTCTGTGAATAGTTGTAAAAATGTTCCTTCTCACTGAAATTATAACATTTAAATGTGATATTTCTTGGAGTTTGAAACATGTTTGTTCTTGTTGCTGCTATTATTTTCCCTCCACAGGTGATCTGTGTGATCTCACTTGATACTTTATCATTTTATTCAGGACTCAAAAATTTTCTTAGGCCATTTTGGGTGTGTTTGTGTGTGTGTGATACTATAAGGATATTCATGACTTGCTAAGTTCTGTGATGACATCTCTGGTTTTTGCGATCTTTGGGAATCCTCTCTTTCAGGTCAGTCATTTTGTCTTATTTTCAATTCACTTGCTCTTTCAACATTGTTGTTTTTTGCTTCTCTTCCACCAGACTTCCTTCCACTCATATTTTCATGATTTAGATTTGGTAATTCCTCTTTTATTTATTTAAATAATTTTTCCATTGTCCATCCCTTTTTTCTTAATGTCATAGGTGATCATAGACACAATCAATAATTTCATCCAAGAGAATAACAACAATGAGACAACATACCAAAATTTGTGGTATGTGGCCAAAGTGGTTATTAGGAGAAATTTTATATCTCTAGATACTTCCTTGCATCAAACAGAGAAAGAGAAAATCAGTTAATTGGGCTTGCTACTAAAAAAGCTAGAAAAAGAACAAATTAAAAATCCCCAATTAAATATCAAACTTGAAATTCTTAAAATAAAAGGGGAGATTAATAAAATTGAAAGTAATAAAACTATTGAATTGATAAATAAAACTAAGAATAGGTTTTATGAAAAAGCCAACAAAATAGATAAACCTTTAATTACTTTCATTAGAAAAAATTTCATTAAGTCTGAAAAATGAAAAGGGAGAACTTTCCAACAATGAAGAGAAAAATAGAGCAGTAATTAGGAATTATTTTGCTCAACTGTATGCCAACAAATTTGACAACCAAAGTGAAATGGAGAAATACCTACAAAAATATAAATTGTTCAGATTAATAGAAGAGGAAATAAATTACTTAATTTTTTTAAGAAATAGAAATAGAACATTTTAGAAATAGAAATAGAACAAGGTATTAATCATCTCCCTATGAAAAAATCTTCAAGACCAGACTGATTTACATGTGAATTATACCAAACAATTAATTTCAATACTATGCAAAATATTTGGTAAAATTGGGAAAGGAGTCCTACTAAATTCCTTTTGTGATACAGATAATGGTGTTGATACTTAAACCTGGTAGGGTGAAAACAGAGAAAGAAAATTATAGACCAATTTCCCTGATGAATATTCATGCAAAAATCTTAAATAAAATATTAGCAAAGAGATTACAGAAAGTCATCCCCAGGATAATACACCAAGACCAAGCAGGATTTATACCAGGAATGTAGGGCTGGTTCAATATTAGGAAAACTATTAGCATAATTGACTACATCAATAAGCAAACTAACAAAAATCATATGGTTACCTCAATAGATGCAGAAAAAAGTATTCCTATAAAAAACACTAGAGAGTATAGGAATAAATGAACTTTTCCTTAAAATGATCACTAGCATATAATTAAAACCATCAGCAAGCATCATGTGTAATGGGGACAAACTAGAAGTATTCCCAAACTTTGAACCATTCTAGAATTATTTTTGTCTTTCTATATTCTTGCTTATAGGATTTTATGTTTTATTAGGTCTGAATTCATTTCAATTTGTTTTATATATATATTATATATATATTATATATATATATATATATATATATATATATATACACACACTTACATAAAATCTTATTAAGAGGTTCTTTGTATCATTTTTTTTATTTCCTTTGATAATTATTCATCCTTCCTTCTGATTTAAGACATTATCTAGGCTTTTCACTAAAGTCTTAGAGGTTTCAAACTTTTACGAAAATTTAACTAGTCACTTTTCTCCCTCTTTACTAATAGGTACACCCAAAGGCTGAAATGAAAGGTTGCCTGAGATTCTTTGTGATGGAATATATTCTGTAATTTATCTAAGTCTCTTTCTTGAGCTGCTAGGTGGTTCAATGAATAGAGAGCCCAAGCACTGAGTGTGGAAGACCCGAGTTCAAATCTGCTGGTAACTCTATTTGAGGTTTTCTTGGAAAAGATATTGGAATGATTGCCATTTCCTTCTCTAGTTCATCTTACAGGGAAGGAAACTGAGGCAAACAGAGTTAAGTGACTTGCCAGGATTATACAGCTAGTATGTGTTGTAAGGAGAGATTTTAAATGAAAATAACTCTTTCTGACTTCAGACCCAACACTAGCATACTGTGTCCCCTAGCTGCTCTAAATACCTCTACAAACTAATATCTTAGTATTTTAGCTCTTCAAATTGAAGGGATGTACCAAATCATTGAGACTAAAGATCATTTTATACATCTAAAATATAAACCTAATGATATATTTTAAAACTGTCTTGTTACCTATCATCAAAATTAAAAAGGAAAGACTTAACTGGTAAAGTGATTATTTTTCTATCCTTGAAGAATATCAGATCCCTGTTCTGCTGCATATTTGATGTAATCTGATGTATCTCTGAATCTTCATTTGGAACCTGATCCTGTCCTTTCTGCCAAGGTTGCAACATAACTTCATATTTAATCTAATATTAACACTAAATGACTAGAAAAAAATAAATGAACTTCCAAATTCCAGTTGAAAGATAAACTAATAAGATACAAAGATCCATGAATGGCCTCAGTTGAACAAGATTTTTTTTGTAACTTAATGGTTATAGTTTCTTAAAATGCTAAGGCCTGTAGAAATATTTAAAGAAAATCATATCAACGACCATCAACTATTAACATCTTAATGTGGAGGTGGTAGGAAGTAAAAGAACAGAGTTAATTGATGAAAATAAGCTAAAACTTTTTGGACCCCAAACATGAAAGCCAAGATAAAAAGAGAATTGCTGCCACCAGATTTGGAAGGGAGTTGCTAGACTGGATAGAAAAATTTACTTTTGACTCTACTTTGTTTTCATTTTTATTGTTCTTTTGGGGGCTCTTTTCAGATATTTGGGAGTTGTGAGAGAGTGAAGCTTCTTTTTGACATTCCATGTTGCCATCTTAACCAGAAGGCCTATTCTTAACCTATAACCAGAAGGCCTATAATTAACCAGCATCCAATTTGAATATGTTGAATATATTGGAGAAATGATTTCAGGCCTCAACTGACTTATCTTCTAAGTTAATAACTTTTAGGTACATTTTACTAAGTTATTTATTTAGGATATTATTATAGAGATCAAGGGGTATATTTAATGAAGACATAAGATTTGGAGAAAGACTTAGATTAGAATTAATTTCTAATTCAGTACAAATATATCTATTAAAAATCACTTTCTATGATTTTAATATAATTCTTATCAAGTATTATAAAAATAAATGCTCATTCCTGCAAATTAGTTCGATTCAGATTACCTCTCTTCATGTCCTTGCTTCTTTGACATTTAAGTATACGTAGCCTAATAATTCCAAACTCTTGCAAGTCCAGAGGATTATGTTTTCTTCAGACACAAGTTCACCCACTTTGTCTTATAATATTTGTTAAGTATTATCTTTGAAGTTTCACAACCTTCCCCTCTTATCTAGTTTTGAGATGATCTCTTGATTTATCTGCATGTGCTCTAGGCTTTTATTGATTTTGCTTGAAATCTTTGGAGTCTCAGATCTCCTCTTTTAAAAAAATTTGTTTCACTCGCTGCTAGCATTCTGGCTTTTTCCCCTTTGCTGATCAGTATAGTTCCTGTTGAGGAATGTTAAGATTTGCTGGCCTGAATACCTTTGGGGGAACAGGATGAATTTCATATGGGTTTCTGTACCTTTTCTTGAGGCCAGTTTATCTGGATGTGGCAACCCTTTGTCCTACATTGAATTAACATTTTATGCTCTGCACAAGGTTGGGGGAGGGCAGGGAGCATGTTTCAGGTAAAATATTTGCTCTTGGGGGCTCCCTACCTTAGGGCTCATTATCAGATAGAATTCAACACATTTACAAAAGCTTTTCCTCCTTAGCTGTATGTGGGGGAGTGACAAGAGGTGAAACACACTCTCTACAATTTTTGGAGCTGAGAGGATCTTAAAATGAGTGTACCTGCTAGCTTGTGAGTTATTTTGTGCCCTTGTTATGGTCAGTGGCAGCTGGTTAAGGAAGAGTGATGAGTAAGAGATACAGGATTACAATTTTCAGATGTTAATTCATAGAATTTTACCTTATTAAGATCTGTCTTCTTTGTTTTATGGATTTAAAGGTAATTGTTACACATCTGTTAAATAATTTATTTTTGGAGACTTGGAGAATTAAATAGATCCAGAGTAAGGAACTAATCTTTTGGTCTTGTTGGTTCTATGACCTTGGTCATTCTCAGCAGTCAATAATTAAAAAGTATGATCGTATCCACTCATAAAATATCTTATATTTTATTTTGAGAAAATTAGTATTAAATAAAATACTAACATTTCATCCTGATTTTCAAGTTCTTTCATGATTTGACCTTAATATACCTTTCTGAAATTTCCCTCTGAATATATCTTATGCAGCCAATATTGGATTTGAGAATCCTTCCCTAATTCTTGCTATCACATATGTTGTTTCTGAAAATTGAGGTGACAACATCTCCCTCTTGGAGTTTAATAGACTTTTCTAAGGAGTCAGGGATAATTTTGTAATACTTGTGGTACTCCTATTGTGCTACCTGCCTTCAAGATTAGAAAATAAGAATAATTTATTAAGTCATCCAGCCTTAAGAACTTTTAGAAAGGGGTATTTACTAAAGTCAGGCAGATATCTTAGTGGAAAGAGTGCTGGAACCGAAGTTGGGAAGTTTATATTCAACTCAGATTTCCACTAGGTATGTGAACCTAGATAAGTCACTTCAATTTCTCTAATCTACTGAAGAAAAAAGTAACAAAGCACTTTAGTAACTTTGCCAAGAAAACCCAATGTGAATTCAAAGAGGCAGACAAGAGTGAATGACTGAACAATAATAACACATTCATCAAAGGTAGTACCATAAGAATAATTGTTATAAAAAGAAAGGAAAGATTTATGAGTTTGATAATTTCTAAATCTATGATCTTTTGAGCTTCAAGGCACCCCATCTCAAAAGGGTCAGAAGAAATCTCTTCTACTTCTGTACTTTCATGATCAATTATGTCTCTTCCTTATATTCTTCTTCCTCATATTATAATTTTGTAGTTCTCTCTCTTTTGCTAATATCATATCCTTTCCTGATTTCTTAAACTAAAAATAATCTTTCTTTCTTCAGACCTCTAATAGCATCCTGTTTGTACTTCTTTTAAGCATTTCCAACATTCTATATTATAAACTGAATTGCGCCTACAAAAAGTCAAGACACATCCATGACTTAGGTGGTTTGTATGTTCTGCAAAGCATCAAACAAAGCTGGGAACCAATAAATGTTTTAAATGAATGAAAGAATTAATGAACTAATAAGTACCTGTCTGGATGGAGCCTGGGTCTAATCTTGTAACATTAATTATAGCCTCAGACATCATGATCATAGGCAAATCAAACAACTGTGAAGTATTTCATTGCCCTTTTAGGTTACCATGCAGCCTTTGCATCAGCCAGGAAATGTTTCCTGTGTTTCAGAGTAGTTAGAGTTAAAGATCTTGAAAATCATGTCATGGATGAATGTCCATTCTAATTGTTTTTAATTGAAACATGAAAAACTAAAGACCTGAAAAAATGCAAAGGGAAATATAATTTTATGGATATTTAATATAATTTATATGCTTTGATATCTATTCTCATTTATAAATCACAGGGTTAGTATTATTACATGCTAGAAAACCATCTTAATCACATATATATGGAGAAATATGAACATATGGATTTCAAAATACATCCCACTAATGTATATGTGGGTTTGAATTAACATTGAACCAGAATTGAATTTCTTTCTATGTCTCGAAATGTTCCTGAACTTTCTCCTTTGATCATTAGTCTGTCTGTGTTTGGGGAATGTGAATTGATTTTTATATCAGCCTGAAACAAAAATAATTATGATGGTAAATCTAATGGATAGTATTACAAAGCATTTCAATCCAAAGAGAAATGACTTTGGGATAATTGATTTATTTTGAATTATCCACACCCTAGTTCTATTGCATGGAGACACATCCTTAAAGATGATTAGTTGAATTTTAATTTTCTGAAATGCATCATACTGCCGGAAAGGTTCTGTAGAAACTGAAACTCAGCTCTGGATATGTAATTATAAATGATGAATGTGTATATGTATAAATACATATGCATATATGTGTGTATACACACAGATATATATATATATATATATATAGATATAGATATAGATATATTATTTTTAGTTGTTTCAGTCATGTCCAACACACACACACACACATACACACACATATACATATATAGGTATTGTATGTTTATATACCCAAATATGCACATTTATGTGTATATATGTATGTGTATGATGCATGTAGTAAATATTTTCAACCTGACCAATCTCTAGGCTATGGATACCCAGAGCTGAACAAAGTAAACTAGAAAGTCAGTATCAAACAGAAGTTTAATTTCAAAATGAGGAAAACATTTATGAATAGAAGTCCTCCTGAGAAGGAGGGCTTATGGTTTATGTCAGAGGGAGGGATTTTATGCATGAAAACCACAAAAGTAGGACTTTAACCATTATTTTAGGTCTTGCACAAACAGGAGATCCACACAAACAA